>NC_139042.1:26867505-27500005 GCF_965140915.1 Aythya marila | reverse complement strand
TACTAACGCCAGTGTCACTCTTTAAGTGGTCTTGTGTAATTCTCCTCCCTACTCTCCTTCCAAGTGGTGTGAGATGTCAAGACAAGGCCACAGGCAGTTCTTGATTGCAAGAAGCCTTTCCAAATATTTTTGGGGAAAAGGAAGAAAGACCAGCAAGTCTGCAGTCAGGAATGATGCATGTTCTGCTTTGATATATGGAGTGTGGGGCCTTGACCTGAAAACCTGGGTTCCAGAAGGCCCTGATCACTTTAGGTAGCTTGGGCAGAGTGTATATCAGCTTGGTAACTTGCTGTTCTCTGAGCTTGGGTTGTGGAGATGCAAACTAATGCTCAGTTTTTGTCTGCCACAGGCCCCTTGAGAAGCGTATATGGCTCTGTAGGAATTGCTTAATATGCATATATCTCTCTTCCTTCTGAGAGCTTTATTAGCTCTCAGTTTGGGATGAGAGAGTTAATATATCTGACTTCCTAACTAGTAATTCCATACTGTTGTTAAAAGCCTCCTTCTAGAAGATACCACAACAACTGTTGCATATCTTCACTTGTATTCATTTATTAGAGTTGACTGGTATGGTTCCAGTTTGTTTGCTATGCACTGCTCAGGAAGGGGCATGGTGGTGGGATGAATGTCTTAACAATTAAATCTTTCTATGTAGGAAAGTTTGGACTACTTTGGGGAGAGGAGAACTGACAGAAGCACAAGTACCAAATTTCAAGGCGTTGAAACTCCATCCCAGGTAAGTCTGAGCAGGTCCAGCAACAGCAGCCAAACCAATCCTAGCCTTGTGAGCACTGAAGCTGCCCCAGTTCTGCCTTGTTTCTACTATATGCTTAACTCTTGGGCTTCCTGCACTCATTCTTTAGGGGTTGGAAGATTGCCAATTAGTAGGGTTCATTGCATTCTTCTCCCTTCCCTTGTTAAAGTAATTCCTTGCACTAATTCCATGACATTGTGAAACGGGACTGGTACCTGGGTTCACAGTCCTCTTAAGGCTGGAAGGAGCACATTTAGTGCACGTTTAGTCCACATTTAGTCCAACCCTGCTGCTTAAGCAAGGTGAGCTAGAGCAGGCTGTCCAGAATCATGTCCAGTTAGACTTAAAGTATCTCCCCCAAACTCTCCAGGTAACCTTTTGCAGTGTTTGACCACCCTCACGAACGCATGACCCTAGAAGACAACTGGGCTGCTCATCAGCAGTGCGCTGGAGGCTGCAGCCTGGCCTGGGGAGGGCTATGGTGCTGCTGTGGTTGGGTGGAGGAATGCGTCCCCTAAAAATAGCATTCACAGGGAAACACAAAACGTGCTATTGCCTCAGACCACGTCTTCATCTTAATTCACTGCATTCTGTGAGATGAAGCTGTTGGTAGAGGTACTGTAGTTACCAGTACAAAACTGAATGGAAGTATAGCCACCTCTCGGTATGTGCTTCTTCAAAATGGAAGCATCCTGGAGCTTTTTAAGAGGCAGAATGTTTAAACTTATGATAAAAAAGCTCCCTGCTTCTTGCTGAACTCAAAAGTACAGAATTGTTCTTACAACACCAAATTTAAATAATTTAAAAATGCGGGTGTTGAACTTGTGTAGAGTTTTAACAACCAGCTGTTTGAAATGTGAAAGGGAAAGAACAAGACTCATTTCTTGTTAGCCTTAGACTTGAGGTAGCAAAGAACTCGGAGCAGATCTACTTAATCCTGCTTCTACCTAGACTTAGGTTGTATGGGGTTAACTGCATAATGTGTTTGGGTTTTTTGCATTACAGAGTAGGTATGTTGGGTATTATGAGATCCTGAAAAACAAGTATAACTTCAAACTCCCACCAGAGAGACAACTCAAAATAAAAAACCTCAAAATCTACTCTATACATGGTAAGAACTTTTGAATTTGGGCACTTCTCTATTTCGTAATGGTTTTGTGGTACAGGTAGCTGATCTCTGTACTCTGTCTCTCTTACTAAATCACGTTAAAAATTTAGATTTACTGGGGTATGATAATTCAAATAGCACAGATTAAAACCAGCCAAAAACCAACTCCACAAACCTTTGGAGTACAGCTGCCTCGTGTTCTGTCACTTTCTGGGTGTCTGCTAAAACGATGGCTCACCTGCAGCCTCCCTTGTTTTTTTGGGAAGGGAATCAATTATATCCGTAGGGTTAGTGGGTAACACTTCTCAGCCTGTTATAACTTTCTGTATATATGTACTGGTAACCTTGATGAAAGGCTGACTACTAGAAGTACAGCACATGCTAGGGAGCCTAAAATGCTGTTCTTCAGTTGGTGCAACTGTATTCTGCATGTGCTGTTCCTGAGCCACCAGTAGGATTCTCTGCTACTTCAATTCAGCTTTCAGCCACTCAAGCTTGAGCTGCTTTCAGGTCTTGAGTTCCCTAAAGTCTGTAGCAAGGCCTTCCTCACAAGGCTGTTCTCAGGGAGAGTGATACACTTGGCTTTGATTACCACTTTGTTTCCAGGTGATGTTTTGTGCTCTGGTATAATGTGACACTTTCCTCCTCTTCCTAGGAGTTGGGAAAGGCAACGGAACTGACTTGAAGGTGCAGGTAATAATGAGAAAGCAAGTTGTATTAGAATGTGTCTGTGCAACACAAGGAAACTGCAAGGTGAGCATACTATGGAACTGGCAGCTTTCAGCTTCTGTGACTCAGCTGCCTGAAACTGTTGTCCTGTAGAAGTTAGATACTGGATATAAAAGTACCTTAGTAAATGGATGCTGTAAATTCTAAGATGAAACAGCCAAGCTTTGTTAAACCATAGAAGAAATACTACAAAGTAATAGCAGGCTTCCTAAAAGTTTGTTTAAAT
Source organism: Aythya marila (assembly GCF_965140915.1). NCBI lineage: Eukaryota > Metazoa > Chordata > Aves > Anseriformes > Anatidae > Aythya > Aythya marila. The sequence continues at coordinate 27,497,188 of NC_139042.1, read as the reverse complement.
GTCTAACAGTCACTCTGACCTGAGAAGCTGAAATTGTTGGTGGCTGTTCTAGCACTGCTGTTGTATTTCTATACCACAAATAAGTAACTTCTAATTGCCATCCATTGGGCCTCTGTCTCTGCAGTAGCTTTTCATAAACGCAATATTTTGTTTTGTGTGTTCTGTATCCAGCTCTTCTTTGATGCTGACAGTGATTCTGTAGTCATTGGCTTGGAAGACAGCCCTGTGATAAGCGGGGATGTGAAAGTCAGATTTGAATCCCATTCTGTAAGTACAACGGCGTGAAGACTGGCGCTTGAATTTGAGGGCCAGCAATGCGAACTGCAGCTGGTCTTGGCCACCTCAGCTCTGTGGGGCCACGTGTTTCTTCCCCCGTGGCTCCTGCTGTGTGGGGTGGCCCCATTGTAGCAGCTGTAGCAACAGACACCTTTGTTGGGTACCTGCTGCTTCTAACGTGGGGCTCTTACTCTTTCATATTTAGTTTGAGCGGCCTAGTCCTGAAACAAATTCAGTGAGCATGGTGATCTGGGTGTGATATTGGGCTTCTCAAGTGTACTGGTTCTGTCACTGTAGCTTTGTAAACCAGTCTGCTGGAGCCAGGTTGGGTGCTCGTCTCTAAAAACAAGTCCTGTTGCCAAATGGAGTCCTTAAACAGATCCTTTCCTTTTAGGATCTTCCAAAAGGCTATGACAACTGCCCGTTTTTCTTCTGGTTCAACACTTCCTTTATTGAAAATAACAGGTAAGTGAGCACAGTGACTGCCTTTAGATCGGAACTTCTTGTGTCTGAGCAGGGCTGATGGTTCCTAAACGTGGTGCTGAGAGCTGGAACAGCTGGCTAATGAAATCAGTCGTAGCTTCTGTGTGCATCTCTGACCCTCAGTCCTAACTTGTGAGCCTGCAGTTGGCACACGCTTGTACTGTGCGAGGTGGTTTAAATGTGAGATTTGTCTTAATCGGCTTAATCTACTGGGCTGTTTCCCAGCACTCGAAGTATTGTTAATTAACTGGAACTCCGAAGGTATAACGAACTGCTCAAACCTCTACAGCACACCTGGCAGAGGCTGGAACTTGAATTCAGCAGGCAAGTTAGGTATAACTACTGTTCTTTCTATGACTGGAACAGGACAAGCAATTGTTATTTAATTCTTCCTATCAAAATATGAGGAGTTAGCCATGAATCCGTGTTCATAACTCTAAACAGAATACCCAGAGCCAGCAATGCACCGTGCAGCCTGGGTGCAGGTACCCAGTTAGACCCAAGCAGTGGCAGGAGAAACAGAAACCTGCTGTCTTGGCTCTGCAGCTGGGCTGTATCAAAAGCTGCTGTGCTGGTGCTCTCAGGTGATCACTAGAAATTAATTCAGTAAGCACTGAAAGGGGAGAACGTGGCTGAGCTTGACTGAGTACTGAATCCACTGCCTGGCGTTAGGAAAGCCAGTTATTTGACCTACCACACACATCCCGTGAGAAGGGCTGCAGCTGGAGGTAACGTTAATTCTGCTGTAACAAGCTTCTGTCTTGGGGCTCTAGGCAGGGGGAAAACCACCAACGGCCAGGTTGGTGTTATGTTTCTCAAACTGCTTCAGATCCAAATCCCCGTGCATGTCTGTCTGAATCTAAGATCTGGGGCATGTTTAATACTCCAGGGCTGAACGTGAAGTTTTCTTCACTGTCTTGAAGAAAAAGCCTATCTTACGGCCTAAAACGTGCTACTGAATCACTTTCTTTCAGGCTCTACCTCCCCAGGAATGAGTTGGATAATCCTCACAAGTCTAAAACGTGGAAAGTTTACAGCGAGAAGTTTGCTGTAGAGGTAAACTTCGCCGAACCATAAGGCTGAAAGAAGGAAAACACTTCAACTCGTCTCTCTTCCTGAAGACTGTTCTGCTGCTTCGGTATCGCGAAGTGGTCTGCCCGTGCTGTACTTAACGTATTTCTATGTAGATACAACTTTCTCAAATAAACTGACCTGAAGTTCTGTTGTGCAGAGCAATAATCCTCTGGAGAATTACTTAATGCTGCTGTCACAGTGTGCTAACGAGCTGTTGGATCTGTGCAGAGGTGTTTACGTACAGGTGATCCCTTCTCTACTACTCGACCGCTGTCTCTAAGTACCCACCACGTTGGTGGGTGGAGAACAGGAGGCTGGGGTGCTGCTGGAGGGCCTGAGGCACCTTCCCCTAGCATCAGGGTTTCTGTGCAGGTCCCTAGGATTAAGGGGATGCTGGAGATGGAGGAGAAGGATTCTGGCACAGGCAGGTGAGTGTTCTCAGGTGGAAGCCTTGCTGAGGTGGCGCAGCTGGGCCTCATCAGCTCAGGAGTGTGCAGGCTGCTTGGGTCAGTCAGCCAAGCTGGCCTCCAGACCTGGATGGGGTGGTTTTGGTCTGTGCTCCTGTAGCTCTGTGGTAATGCTGCAGCTGCTCACTGCTTCCCTTCCTGAGCTATACATAAAGACTTTCAGGATGCTTATTCTGTTTCCAGCAGCTTTTCTCTGGAGACTGTTCAAGCCTTCCTTGATGTGAAGCAGTCCCTGAGGTTAGTTTCTTGGTTGTGTTAATATGGCTTGGAGGGTTTTTTTTATATTATTAAAAGTCCTCTTGTTATAGGAGCGAAACCAAAGCTGCATCAGCGTCACTAGAGGGCGACTGAGAAGAATGCGGGTAAGGCCTTTGTCTAGACCGACCGCCCTGGGGCTGGAACATGAGGCCGTTTATTGCTGCCGGCAGTGGCTGCTGACCAAGTTCCTTTCAGCTTAGCTCTGGCAACTGGATAGCGCTGCCCCGGGCTGCCCTTTCCGAGCGGCTGCGGGGCAGTTCAGGTTCACCTTCTTCCTGCTGTGAAGCAAGCTCGGCAGGTTATGGGGCAAGAGTAAGGGCTGCAAGAGCAAAATGAGCGGTGTGCTTTACTGAACTGCATTATTTCAGCTGGGGGAAGAAATAAGCAAAATAGCTGTCAAGAGCTGTTGCATCTCATGTCAGAAACCCAACACCCCCCTTTCTACAGTTGGTGATCTTCCTGCAGCAGTAACCTCTGGCTGCAGGGTCGTGGCCACTCAGCCTTCACCCCTGGAGCTGAGGTCACCCAAGTCTCTTCTCAGCGTTCCTCTGGCTGGAACCTTACTCTTACAGCACATTAATCAACAAGCTAGGGTCTTGAGGTAAACCCTAATATTAGAACTGGCTTTCATACTAACAAAGCAACAGAGCAAGGGCTGAACTAGGGCTTTTCTTTTCTTTATAGTAGAGTATGTGAAATCTACAGCTGCTTCACAGCAACTTGTGGTTTTCACTTCAAGTGTGAGGGATTTTTGGAATCAGTAAGGGTTCCTGAGCTCCCGTTTTCCTTCAGAGGGGTGGTGACACCCATTTCACCCGTTGCCCTGTATGCAGTTAGCTAAGCTTGGTGGTATTGCACAAACAGGCAGTCAGCTGAATCAAACTTTATTCCAACAAATTTCTGTACCAACATTGCAAAGTCCTTAGGTGAACAATTGGTGTGTGTGTACAGCTCAGGTGACTGTAGCTATAAAAATGACTTAGTTTGACTCTGAAAGGTAAACTCTCAAAACACATGCCTGCTTCTGCCACCAGCCTCTTGCTGTAGGTGGGTTTAAAAAAATCCTGCTTCTCTTGAAGCCTTAACTTCAGTATTAAAAACTGCAACTGAGCTTTAAAAAATGAAAGCAAAGACCAAAGACAAATCTATGAAATAGATTTCAGTATCCCAATGCTATGAACTCTGTCCTTAACCTCTCATGCCTATTGTAACCACACAGAAATGCAGTGTAACTCTTGGGTAGACAACTTTGGGAAGGAGAAGGCTGAGGACTTCGGAAGTCCTACTCTGCTACCTGAATTATTCAAACATTTGGCATAAACTCCTTTTTAAAGAATGGGTTATTCACAGTGCTACTGTCCTTAGAGTGCTAGGCAGTCACGGTAAATCATTACAACAGGCACTGAAGCCTCTTCCATGGTGCACTCTTTTAACTGCCTCTTTCACATGTGTATGAGCAGTCTGTGCTGCACATGAAGGCTCCAGAAGGGGTTGGGGAACTGCACCAAGCACCTTTTTCTCCCCTCCAAACAGGCAATAGCCATGAAGTGGAGTAGCCAGTTTAAGATTATGCTGGCTTTCCTCCAAGAGGCAGTAGATACTGAGACATCTTCATCTATCTGAAGTTTTTCTCTCTGCCTGGGGCTATGAAACAAGCTGTAACATACAAACCCCAGCTGTTTCAGCTCTGATTTATCACAGCAACTGTAACTTGCCCAGAAATAAGTTGCTCATTTTGGTGCAGCTCTGATGTTGGTGGGTTAAAGAGCTCTGCAAACCCCAAGGGCAGCTTGTCTGTGCCCTCCCCCAGGGCAGCTATGCTACACCACACAGACATCCCTCTGTACAATGCCAGGTCTCAGTTATGAACGTTGTTGCTCTGAGACTTGCTTTTTCTTCTCCCAGGACTGGCACTAGGCTGCTGCTTGCAAGGTAGAGCGCACTTACATGAAAATCATACTTCAAGAATGGAGGGGGCAGCTAGAAAAATAGGCGTTACAATATCATTTTTGGCTTATGCTAACTGGCCTTACGCTGCATGTTGAATTAAGTAACACAAAAAAGAAGCAGGCACGCCCTCCAGGCCTGGCAGTAATACGAACAGTCCGTTCACATGAGCAGTTTCCACTCAGCTGAGGAGACACAGCATGTGGCACATGTGGCAGGGCTCCAGTTAGTCGGTTCTACACTGCAGAAACCTTGGTGTCAGTTGTCTTCAAGAACTTCTGCTCCTCTTCAGCCCCACAAAGGTGACCTGACCAGGAGCCTGCAAGTTACAGCTTTGTACCTGGAAGCAGCAGCTATTTCCAGCAGTTCCTCTTAAGTGTTTAATATACTCTAGCACTTCTTGGAAGGATTTAGAGAACAATTGTTACAAATGAACTCCTTAAAACCAGTTATTTCATTTTTTTTATCTCAAATATGGGCGTATCTCAGCTCTAGGTCAAGTGGGTGAACACTTCCTACTCTTTAGGCCCAGAGCGTGCAGTCAGACACCAACTGCACTGATCCTGGACAGGCACAGGGCAAAAGGGAGCTAGAAAAGGAGCTGAAACAACTCACTCACACCCCCGCATGTACCATTAAAACCAACATGTCAAGGTGTCTTTTTAGCACCGTTACAGGCAGGAAAAGACGTTTCTGACATGCAACATACCCAGTGCAGGATCCGCAAGCTGGAGATGACCCTGCTGGTCCAACTCAAACAGCATGTACACATCTCTATAAAAATCACTTCAATTTAGAAGATTACAAATCCTAAACTGGAAATGAGTTCTTAAAATTAGGTCACTGATCTGGCACTGCTCAGACCGCGATGTGATCTAGAGGTTTTTTGATCATTTAAAAGGTTGTTCTCCGTTTGCTAGAAGGCGTCAGTACGAATCCACTTGTTTCATCATAAGTTTCCGGCTGTACTCGTAGGCCAGGAACAGCGCCCCGTTGGCCAGGAATGCACGGATCATAGTTGGTTTCAGTCCAGAATACAAGGCAAGCACACCTGGAAATTAAATCAGACCTGGTTAGCCATTTATTAAAACGCCCATCAGCACCAAACGCTCTTCTTTCATCTTTGAAGGATATTGATGAGGCAGTGCTGCTGCCGAGAGGGGCAGGTGCACGCACACAGCTGAACCCTCTGCTGGAGCAGCTCACTGGAGTGCTACTGGGTGTAGCTACAGGAGTATCTCGAGTTGCAACCTGAGTTTAGTCTTTTAAGCTTCTAATGTAAACACCTGAAGTTAGCTTAGGCGTGACAGGGTCTTCAGAAGGATTGCTCACTGGAGGATACAGCTCACAGCAGCTGGCAGAAAGAAGGGCACAACCACTTTGGAGCTGTGTCCCAAGCCAGACTCCTGCTCTGATGAGTAGCTTCCCCCATAGCAGGGCCAGGAGCTGTCTGCTGCTAGCTGCATTCTTACACCACCTCCTGCAGAGCCTGGTACAGGCCTTTTCCAGGGGAGATGCTTAGGTAGAAGCTCCAAGTTGCCAGTCTAAGACTCATTTACCAAGCTGCTGTCAGCCATATACCAGCTTCTAGAGATAAGGAAAAATTCTCTACCAAACTTTACTGGTTCCTTCAATTTTCATTTATAGGTTTGATTACAGGGAATTCATTCATCTGCTTTTAATGCTTACTGAGCTTTTGTTAGCTGTATTTTTTGTCTCCTGAACCAAAAGACATGGCACAATGCTGAATGTCTCAATTTCTGGATTCCAAGACCTCCAAACTACATCATTATCAGTATTTCTATTAGAAACTGTTTGTCAGTCTCTAACACACCATCAACAGACAAGATTTCTTAAGCAGTTCTTGGAACCAGAGGAAATAGGTTTGGAACTGGAGCCCAGATTTACTTGCTATGCTTCATGCTCACCTTCAGTTCTCACAACAGTTACAAACGTTCCCATAAAGCCCGTCTGCTTTCCAGCCATGGAAAGAACCTGAATTCTAGATTTAACACAGTCCACGGGATACACAGCGATCCACAGACAGCTGCCTCCAAAACCTCCACTTAGCAGCAAGGGAATGGGACCTAAGGTTAAGAAACAAGATTTTAGACACACCACAAAACATTCACCAACAGAAATATCACGTTATTTCTGAAGTCAAGGAGAAGGCAGAGGGCCCTGCTTATGGCAAAAGAGCAATTCCTGCTTCCCCACAAACTTTAAGTTAATTTTAAGCCACTGCTAAGTCGCAGGTCTAGCCAAAGGCTCAAAGGTTATAAGGAGTGCCTTTTAGTTTATTGGCCATGCTAAGAACACACAACTCGGAGCTATATCGTGACTGCGTTAACTAAATTAACTCTACTCCTTTCACACTTATAACCACTTTCCAGTGCTAGTTATGAAACAGTTTAGTGATGTTACAGTGATGCTGATCACCTCTGCAGAGATGATTTTTTTGTTACAGTGGAATTTCTGTGGTCAGTCATTTTTCATAATGTGTTTTTCATTTTGTGTTTCAGTTCAGATTTTTATAGATGTTTTGCAAAAACAAGAGCTTGGAATACATGCAGCTGACATACTAGATGCCAGCAAGACAAAGTAGCTTTGTTCAGTCTTTCAGAAGGAGACAAACGATCTTTATCCTGGCATCTCCTCCTTTTTTAAGGTCTAATTTTCAGCCTCAGTGTTCTCTCATCATTGCAATGACATCTAACGGTCAGCATGCATTTGTACACCCTTCAAGGTGATACAGCTGAAGACTCGAATATCGCTCCGAAGAGCTGCTGAAAGAAGTAGTTCAGAGGTGTTACGCTGCAGTGTCAGATATTTAATGAGTTCTGTAATGCTGCTGCTAGCTCACTGCATTTTCCATTTACAATATATCCTGCTCCATTAGAAAGGGATGACTTCAGTAATTAATTACTGCATATAAACAAAGTGCAGATCTTTGTATTCCCTATGCCCAGTTCCCTTTGTTTAAAAGGTGTTTCATGTCTGCTGTGCATCATCAGCATACCCTCGAGGGAATGTGTCCCCCCCCTTACAAGCCCCATGACAGCCCGACAGAACCTGCCTGCAGGACGGGCACCGTACCTAATTCATCTTTTGACCTCCCAGAGGCAAAGAACGTGCGGCTCAGTTCGTAACCCCCGAAGAAGAAGAAATAGCCCGGGACTTCCCGCAGCAACGTGCTGGACCAGCCACGGTAAAATCCAAGGGGACCATCCTTCTGGATAACGCTCTTCACTACTGACCAAACTGTGCTGGTAGAGAGATCGATCCAGTTAGTGATGCTGAATAGCAAAGATTACAAAACAACGAGCTACCGTGGCTACAATTCAGAGTTAGACCAGTGTGTAGACAGCAGGGCTCAAGCAAAACTCTGAGCAAGATCCTGCCTGGAGTCTGTCACCAGCATCCACTTTTACTAGTGCATGTGCTACGATCCTTCCCGTCACAGCTCTTCTCTGGCTAACAACAAACATGGCACCGCTGAACCAGCACAGAATTAATAAATACACAGAGCAGGGATTCAGAGGTACAGGACAGGGACTATACTTACTTGTGGCCCTGCACTATCTTCCCTGACAGCTGCATTTCATGCATGGCCTGCAGCCGGCACTTCACCAGCTCTGTGGGGCAGAGGACCAGGGTGGCAAAGGCGGAAGCGAAGGAGCCTGCGGCGGCGTTCTGCAGGTCACTGCAAGAGAGAAACTGCACAGGGTATTTGGGCACCGGCCTTCAGCACAGCAGGGCCACCGCACCAGCAATCAGCTTCTTGAACCTGTACCACAAGCATTATCAAACCAAAGACAGTCCTAGGGGAAAGGCTCTCAAGAGGAAGGGCAGCTCCTTGGACAAGGGAGATGAGGGACAAAGCTCACCCCATCTTCATGTCCAACTCACACACATCTGGAGCTGGAGATAGTGCAGACACAGATGACACCACTGAACAAGACAGCGGCGTGATCTGTGTTAACCCACAGCATTACAAACGGGGACTTCTCGTGGTGACCTTACACATCTTGCAAACACACCTACAGCAGAGATTAATCCTACAACGTTTCACCTCACAGCAGCATCATGAAACTGAAGCGGTGACGTGAAACAAGCCCCGTGTCATTCAGATGTTGCAGTGAAAGAACTGTCAGACTGGAGGAAATCAATAACTGTCTGCAGAGCAGCAACTGAGTAAATAGGAAACAGCAACACTGATTACCCAATCCTCCTGCAGCACACACAGCTGGGTGTAACAGGGATCTGAGGTGCTCTAGAGCTCACAACAGAGCGAGGCAGAGTTAAAAATACAGTATGTGGATGAGCCCTGCAGTCATTAAGTGATGAGCAAGGTAATAAAAGTTACACACTGAGGAATTAGGGTAAGAAAATATGGGAAAGGTGCCTTTCAGCTTTGTGCTGAGGGGTGCACAGAATCTTTTCTCCTTCAAGGAAAGAAAAAATCAGAGGCTATCAGACTTCAGAGCTCTAACAGAGGTAAAGACCTAAAACTAGACTTCACCATAATTCAGGTCTTTTCTACTTTTGCTTGTCTTGATATTTAATTCTACATCCAACAGTTTAACTAGGCCTGCTGCTTAGGCTTTGGTCTTTAATGTATCAAGCCTCATTGCACAAGTGATGAGCCTTAAGCCTGTTCCCTCTTCACTCAAGTGGGTAATTCAGTACTTTTCCAGGTAGGAAAGTTTTGACCACACAGCACGGGAGCAAAAATCATCCACTCTTAGCACTGCTGCTTCATCTGTAAGAGGCATTTATCTTGTTTTTCAAAGAAAGTATCTGCTTAAGATGGCCAGTCACGTACTGAAGAAGTCAATTTGAGGTGAACAAGGATAATAGTTCGCTCAGTTTAGACTTTGGCATGGGATGAGATCAGTTTGGTTGGGCTAAATGGGCATTAAAAGAAGAGGAATTTAGCACTTCTGTCCTTTGGGTGGTCTCAGTTTAGACTTTGGCATGGAGTTAAATCAGTTTGATTGGATTAAATGGACATTAAAAGGAGTGGAATTTAGCACTTTTCTTCCTATTTGTTTTCTTTTGGACTCACGCACCAGTGCCATTTATTCCTTCAACTGGAAAAACTGTTGTTTTGCAACTGTTTTGTAAGGCTTCACATGCTGACCCTAAACACAAGGAGGAAAACCTATTCCCAAGCCACACTTATTAGAACACGTTAATGAAAATTTAACCAAAAGCAAGAACTAATTAATGTAGCAATTGCTTAGGTAATGGTAAGGAAAATGCTCAGGTTCACCTCAGTGTGCGACTTCACACCCTTCTGCTTCAGGGTCATACAGCACAGTAGTTTGTAAAACAGCAGAGGCAATAAGGGCAGTGATAGTTCTTGTCACAGCTGAGGACAGCCACCTCAATTCCTTCCCTTCTCTACAGCATGCTACAGGTGTTTCTTCACTCTTCCAAAATGAGAATGGGTGGTGATATCTTGGACAGACCACCCATACTCAGGGCACAACTGCAAACCATGTCAACTCAATTCTCTTACAGATGTGCCTCATTAGGTGCCCCCAAAACAGTCCGGATGAAGACAGCAGCATCAAGGGAAGCATCTTTCAGATAAACTTAAATCCTTTAGTGTTTTATCCTAATACAGCTCTGCTCAGTGCTGCAGTCACACCATTTGTTCAAATAAAACTCAGTGTGTACTTACTCTAAGGATGTGGAATAGTACACTGAAATATATTACTTGAAGATTTTTTGCACTACTTCCACCCTAAACATGCAATCTCTCCATCAGTGAGTCTCAAGAGAAGATCTTAGGAGCTCTCCAAGTCTGTGGGCTCTCCAAGTCTTGGGTGGGGAGGAGAGGCACAGAACAGAGATCTACAAGATCCCAGGTGTCACAGAGACAGCGGCTAAGGACCAGCTGTTCCCTGTCTCGTCCAGTTACAGAAATAATAGTTGTCACCCACAGAACTCCCTGCCAAACTGCACGACCTTACAAGAACTGAAGAAGAGAGTGGACAAGTGCTTCAAGAGATCCAAAGCCACTGATTAAAAAAAAAAAAAAAAAAAAAAAAATCACACCAAGATCAAGAAATCCTCTGATCTAAGAACATGAGCTCGAGCTGGCAGAGGACTCAGTATTTAATACTTCCTTGCATCTTGTCCTTTAGGTAACCACTTATTGCCAGTGCTGTAGACAACACGCTGTGCTGAAGGGATCCTCTGGTCTAGAGACCATTATGTTTGAGCCTTTGAAACTCAAAGAAAACAAACAGTACAAGAAGCAGCCTCCTTTCCTCTTAGTACACCTCACTGTAAGAGGAACCACTCCCCACCCTGCAAAAGCAGGGCAACCTAGGCAACTCAGTCCCTTTGGTAAAGCCTTGCAGGTCTTCAACATTTCAATGGAGTTGTGACCATTGAAACCAGCCAACTGCAGTGACAAGTAGCTGGCCACATCCTAGCACAAGGATCTACACTCCAAAACATCCTGTGCTGCATATCGATGGAGAGGGGCCTGGAACACCAACTGCACCTGGGGAATCTTTACTAGTAGCAGTTGCATGATTTCCCCCCCAACCCCTATTCCTTTTGAACACAAAAGAGGTTTAATTTACTAACCTGAGCTTTGTTTTCCTGTCTACTCCAACAATTTTTCTCACAATTTGCTGGCAAAACCCGTAGCACATGAACAGGACGGAGTTCTCTGCGATGTTGGCTACCAGTGCTGGCGAGGTCCCCTTGTAGAAGCCTCGAAACCCCACTTGTTTGTAGGTTTTCACAAAGCAGTCGACAATTCCTTTGTACATGTCAGGGAACGTCTGCATCTTCACCTTCGCTGTGTCGAAGGGCTGGCCAGTCACCACACATGCTGTTCCACCTGTGCAAGGTGATTCTCATTAAGCATTTTTTCACCTTAATAAGGGTGAGCATCTAAATTAGTCAGTTCACTTAGACAAGTACTGAATTAGAGGTATTCCTCGGCAATGAAGTCATTTGCGATGAGTTAAGCAGCGTTTTCACTTGTTCCTTAATGCAGTGGTTCGGACACCCCCCAATTCTACAACCAAATAATGATTTGTAATCAGGTGAGACACCTCCAGGACGAGAGGAACACTGCTCAGAGAGTGCTAAAACTGATAACACTTTAAAAATTGATAACCACAAATACAAATCCTTCATTTCAATAGTCTGAATGACTCTTATTTACATTTATTCCCAGATACCGGAATAGCATAGGAGAAGTTTAAAAGGGCAAGAGGGCAAAGTTTCCTAACCCGTTATCTTTTCCAAACTGAATTGCAAGGTCAATACCCTAAAAACCTGTGAGATACTTCTATTGGTATTGTCAATAACCTCTTAGCCCACAGCATAACACTCTTCCATGAGATTGAACTCAATTCAGTTGCCTGCAGAAAAAGTTAGATACGCTGTTTTGGTATGAAATATCAGCGTACACTGACAGCAATCTGTCAGGAACTGATACCTAACAAGAAGCATATGACAGGTGAGCATTATCTGGTTTTGTTTTTAAAAAGAGAAGAACCATCCTAATACAGGAACTGATCTTTAAAACACTGTAGGCATGCAAATGCCTTAAAGAGGGCAAGATAACAAGATGCTGTTTTTTCATTTATGTATCTGAAATAACCATCTGTAAATCCAGATACTGTAAAAAAAAGAATTAAGAACAAACGTATGTGTCCAATTAAGATTAGTTAACTTTCTTCTAAGATTAAGAGTTAAGCAAATGCTTGTTTAACCACAGTGATTCTTATTTGATTTTACTTTTAGCAAACCCATTTGTTGTTACTCTGCAAAGAGATACTTCAGGTCTTTAAGAAGAATTCAGGAACCCAGCTCCCATGAAACTTGATACTCAACCAGATAAATCATAAAGTTGAAGAGCAAGTGATAGAAGAAGGCATGAAGAGCTACTTGGTCTGGGAGGGATAACCAGGAGAGTAGCTGGCTCAGGACAGCAATGGTCACTTCAGCCTCAGATGAAAAGCAGAGCAGAGCTCTGGAAAGACAGCAAACACTACCTCCAGGGAAGTCAGGGAGATAGAAACCTTCAGAACAAGTGTTAGGTTCCTGTGTAAAGGCAGACCTAAAATATCTCGTATAGTAAAATAATGGCTGTTGGAAGAAGTGCAGGACTAGCAGTAATGGCCTTGAGCATCCGAAGCTCAAGAAAATTGGGAGTTGAGCTGTTCTAAAAAGAGAAAGTGCTCTTCTTACAGCATCTCTAGAGGGGGCATGAGAAGCTTAGTAAAGTACAACGAACTTTGTAAGCCTCAAGGTAAAGATTAATATCTCAAATATCTGGTTAATATCTCAAACATTAAGAGAAAAAATTCTTCCAGCCAGAAGTAGAGTCTGTAAAATTAAACCAGCCAAAAACAACCCTGCTTGAAAGTTTGGACAAATGTACTCCTAACAGTAACAGTAGCGTGGTGGGAGAGAGTCCTGTTTAAAAGAAGTGATCAGAGGTTGCTAAGATCCTAGGCAAAGGACTATGACCCACAGGCAGGTAGATGACTTATTTATTCTTGCTCAGAATTTACTTGCCCCAGTATGACATCACTTATCAGCTCATTGAGACTGTATCTGGAGAGGAAGGTAAAACCAGGTTATGCATGTGCTGAGGAACAAGCTGTTTGCGTAGTGGTTTACACTTCCTAAAGGGCACAGAGACACAAGAATAACACAGCACCAGGCACTACCAATGAACATAACCAATACTGAACAAGCATGTGGAAAGAACATGGAAAATAAATACTAAGGGAACAGTAAAAGTATTGATTACAACAGAAGTAGCAAAGAAAACCAAAGAACAAGAACACTGATTTGGGAACAATGAAGTCATGCTGAAAAAGGTCTGAATTCCTCCACCCTATCTGAAATAAGGGGAACTGTATCAGAAGAAGTGGCACAGTAAGTTTTGAGATTCTCTAATCTCTACTGCCAAAAAGAAAACAGGCAAACCTGCATGCAGTTTACATCAACATGGAAGTGTATCACCAAGCAATGGATTTCTAAGCTAGTTTTCAGCTCTTGCAGTAACCAAGGAAGGACACTAAGGCTTCAGCTCAAAGTCAGACTTCTCCACTGCCCTGGATGTTAAAAACAGCATTCCTAAACTGATGTACTGAGAGGGAAAGCAATCATATCTCCCATTTAATAACCAAGGAACACCAGCAAAACTGTCAAGAACTGCTCACGCATTAAGTTGTTACTTTGCAAAACAGAGCAGGTTAGCTACTTTCTTAAAAAGACCTTCCCTCAACCCCCTAAAAATGTGAATGAACAGATTAACAGAAAGATTTTCTTGAGGGAATGAAGGAATAACAGCAGAAGCACTTCTTTCCTCGCAGGGATGCAGGGTGTTGTCTAGTCAATGGCATCGTGCCACGGCTAATAAAGCAAGTATTCGTTGGGCAAAATATGTTGGAAGACCAAATGCTTTATGAAGGTGTCACATGGGGTTTGTATGGCCTGTCTCCCTTTGCTTTCTCACTGCAGCAAGGTTAACTCCACTCTGACAAATGACCTCCGATAACTAGCCTTGAATGCACTTAACACCATTAGCACTGTCATAAAAGGACTGACTGTAACAGCTATTTTAAGGGCAAGAAAAGAAAATAAATCAATTTGTTTAAACCTGTTACAACAGGACATTAGATAAACCCCTCCTGCAACCTTTTCAGTACAAACTTTGTCAAATTAACTGTTCTATCCCAATATTTAATCTCTTCTGAACATCACGTAAGCTTTTGTGATAAACTATAACTAGTACCTCCAGAACTAAGCCTGCCCTCAAGACAGAAGCTTTGCTAGTGCTTCTACATAGCTTTTTCAACCCTCCTCCCTCCCCCTGAGAAGAAGCTTGGACTCTCAGGAAGACTTGTTTGCCCTGGTAATTAACAACTCATTCATCCCTTGGCCATGGGCATCACCAGTATGGCAATATCAGTGAGACAGCACAACTTCCACTGGCTGAGGTCACCTGCTTCACCCCCATATCCTTAAGATACAGAAGCTGACATTTCCCCCATTCTCTAAGCAATGGGAATTTGCTTTTAAACATTTTGATGTATTAAAATTGTCCCTTATTTAGTGCAATTAAGTGTTCTCCAGCATTACCTGCAGCTCCTGCTGTGAGGTCAATAGCAGCCTGAAGAGCAGAGTTGATCCTCATGCCTCACACTTGTTTCTTGGTTACTAGAGTGAAAAGGCTCCCGTTTCCTGGAAGATGTCAATCTGTTTTCCTCCTGAGGGAAAAGAGGACAAAGCACACACAATTTATAACAATAACTGACAGGCAAAAACATCAGATGTATACTTTCACTTCCATTCAACTCGTTTCAAAGCAGCTAGTAACAGAAAACATTTGCTCCCAGAACTAAACTGAGATGTAGCATACCTGTGTTTTGACTACTTCTGACACATTAGGCAAACCCTCTGAAGTATTACTGCATAGCTTTGGTTTATTTGAGCTTTCCAGTCTCTAGTCTTCCTGGATCTCTCACATGAAATCAAAGAGTACCTCCAGGGAACACTGTTGAATATTACCTTTCTATTGATTACAGAAACAGCGTCTCCAACAGGTGTGCAAGGCTAGCTGGCAGGAGTACTTCCCCCTCTGTCTCAGCTCCCCACCTATAAAGCAAAATAGAGAATTGTTCTCCTCATGGTGAACACAAGCCCAGAAAATTATATTCATCATCACACAGGATACAGGCACATTAGGTATTTCTATGTGGCGCCGAGAAGATACGAATAGAAAAAAAAATGAGTATGAACACTTAGAATTGTGTCTGGCTGTCATGTTCCTAGTGCAAGTCCCTACACAACAGTGCATTATAAAGTAAAATAAGAAATATACCTCATCTCTTAGGAAGGCAGCTGGAAAGCAGAAATACAAAGGCAACGGTTTCCAGTAAAACATTCAAAAGAATTCTGTTTTCAAGTTTGCAGCGAGGTAATTTCATGGGGTGAGCTGTTAAGACAAGCTTGCTCATTTGGAGTAATTTGGAGTAAGAACACTGAGCCAGAGAGCTCCCACTGTTTCAGAACCACATTGCTGAGCTAGACACTTGGCTGGCAGTGCTGTCAAAAAAGCTGCATGGGTCTTAAAAAGCCTCACACATGAGTCAGTGCCTCATTGACTCTTAAGCTTATTTTCAAGCAGAGTAAATCAGGGAACAGTATTTTCCATTCTTATACCCACTGCAATCCTTCTTTTGAAGCCTGCTGCCTCCCAAAACATATTTTTGAGTAATATGAACTGGAAACATAACTTTCAGTAAGTCACACTGGAAGAATAATAAGAAATATTGTGTGAACTACTTTTTTTTTTTTTTTTTAAAACAACTTCTGGATTACAAGCACAGGCACTTGCTTACAAGCAGACACAGGCCTGCATACAAACAGGCTTTCTTAAAATCTTATCTCTGAACAGCTTTATTATTCGTGAGCTTCAAGAAAACAGTAGGCCAAATACTGTCAGTCAATTTCACGCCTGACCTGTTTAGGTATGTTGTATCAATCAATGAAGTAGGTTAAAAAAGCAACAGTAGCTGTTTAATAAATTACACTAACACTTGCTATTTCTGAATTGTGGTTACAGGTTTGAACTGTTTCACTGCTGACAACACTGTAAGCTTGATATTATTTCAGAATCAGAAGAGAGGCTCCTGGACCAAGTCTCCCCTCACTATCCGATACACTTCACTAGAGTTCATGCAGCACTCTGCAGTTTTGCTTCTCACTTAGAAGGAACAGAAGAAAGAACGATCTTCAAGAAGGCCTCTGAATGAATGGACTTCACAGAGAAGCAACAATTGCCTGCCTTCAGTAACACACACACTGCTTGCATCATAGCCAGTGCTTATCAGCTTTTGCCAGCCCCCAAAGCGAGCACATGCCGAATCACCCACAGATACCCACCAAAAGCTTCTCAGCAAAAGGGAAAACAAAGACGCATATAGAAATATAGAAGTTTTAAGAGTCAGGTAAGTTTACTCTCCTGATCCTTAAGAGCACACTGGCACTTTCAGAAGACTTAGTCAAAACTACTCTGTCATTAGACACGCACGTACCTCCTCTCCAGGGAAGTCCTCTTTGTAATAACACTATCAGATTCAAACCTGTGTGTAGGTATTGTGAGGCAACAACTGCTCTGTTACTTCTAAAGCAAATCCAAACTCCAAACCTGGAAACACAGAAGTGTCGGTAAGCTTGGCAGGTCCTGCAGAGCCTTCCACCCCCAGCCCGGGATGCATTAGGCACAGATGACTTCCCCACACACTGAGCAGACAAAACCACGAGGCAGCACCGCTCCTTTGAAGGAAGCCAGGCCGTAATTCTACTCCCTCAAGGTCACCGCAGGCCAGCACCACGTGCAGCAGAGTTACACCAGGTCTGGGCCGTGACAGGCTGTGGCGTGCACCCCTCACCATCACAGCAACGCACTTTTTAATAACCAGAATGACCTCTCCACAGACAAACACACTTCTTAGCACCCAGACCGCCAGCTCTGAAGCGGGCAAAGCGGGGAGCGAGCGGGGTGACCCGGTTTCCCCGGGTGTCCCGCTCGCTGTACCGGGGAAGGGTCTGGCGCTCCGGCAGCGGGGCGCACCGCCCGCTCCCGCCGGGGGCTGCGAGCCCCGCGCCCGCCGCCGCCCGACCCCTTCCGAAGGAGCCGCAGCGCCCGAGCCGGGCCTCGCAGCCCCGGTACCGAGCCGGCACCCAACCGCTGCCCATTGGGACCCCCCCGCGGCCCGCTCCGTGCCTTTTTCTCCCTCCCCGGCCTCCAGCACCGTGCTCCCAGCGGAGGCACTCACCGCAGCTCGCCCCCGCCGCCCCTGGCCCTATAAAGGCGGCCGGGGGAAGGCGGCGCGGGCCCCCGCGGCCCCGGGGAAGCGGTGGGCGGGCTGCGGGGCCGGGCAGGGCTCGGGAGGCGGCGGCGGCGGCGGCCTGGGGTGCCCCTGGCGGAGGGGAGGCGGCGTGCGGCCTTCCCCGCCGCCTCTGTGTGCTTCTGCATCGTGCACGGCTCGGGGAGGGGGTTTTGGGGTCTCTTGGGAACAGCAGGGAGCAGCAGGGGGTGCGTGCATCCCGCTGCGCCCAAGGGGGAGGCTGCAGCGGCCGGAGCATCGTCCCCACGCTGCTCCTTGCTGCTGCTCTCCTCCAAAAGAAACCCAGCTCCCAGCCTGGTTCTTCAGGTGCTGTGTGCCTCCTCGGGGTGCTCAAGCCCAAGGCTGTTCGGCTCAAATAGCACCTAATTCTCTTGTAAACTCCTTTTTCCTCCCCCCCAAAAAGTGATTTTGGGGTTCTCTCTGAGCTTACTGAGCACAATATAACTGAATTTATCAATTAAAATATCAGTAATATGTATATACATATTTTAATCCCCTCCCTATTTTTTAAGAAGCATTTAGCTAGGAATTAAAGTACTTTAAAATAACATCAGAGTTATTTCTCTAGGAATCACAAAATTGCTGTAATTGCTAAGACAGCCATTCATCCAGCAGCAAAAACCTGACCAGAGCAGTTTTTTTTCTTCTGCCTCCTGCTTGTTTGCAGATTTTGATGCACTTTTCAACGACATTCAAGGAACGTAGGAGAAGAGAAATTAACTTGTGGCCATTCTTTATTCTATATTCCTGAATAACGGTTCTGTCAAAAAACGACTATTATCTCTTTCCTAAAATACAAATTCCCTGGTAAATTTCACATGTGCATTAGAAGATTAAGTGGTAGAGGTTTGGAGCTATGTTATACTTCAGGAAGAGACATAACAGTGCAAAGTCTTAAATCTAAAGGTATAAAGATAACCCTGACACTATTGATAGTGACTAAAATAAAAAGGATTTTCCTCTTCCTATTTAGGTGGATTGAATATTCAAATAATTGTGGAGACACAACCTAAAGGGTGTTCCTGTTCGGAAGTCTGCTAAAAACTAGCTTTATTTGCATGTAAGAGACAGTGACCCATAGCACATTATATTGGATATGGACAGACATTTGCAAGCAATTTGCTGCAGATCAGCAAGTGACTTTTAAGATATACTCCTAGATTTTTGGGAATATGAGGTGGAATACAGTACCTTAAGCAAACACCATAAGGTCTAATAACACTTTACTCCACTGAACCTGTACAAAAATGCATTATAAATACCATAAAGTTAAATGCCCCATAAAGTTAAATGCACTTTTTTTTTTTTTTTTTTTTAAACCATCAATTTAATGAATTGTAGGCTTCAGGTATGGGTGATTTTTCCATACAGTTCTCTTCTTGTCAAAAGTCCTCTTAAATGGTTTGGGGCTATTCTTCAGAATATGGCAATTATTAAGGAAGAACAGGCTTACCAAATTGTGAATGGCTATTGCTTTAGTGTAGAAATAATTGCTGAATTTGTGGTAAACATTTAATGACAGCAAAATAATTGTGCATCTCAAATGATGTGAAACACTTAGAGATCACTCTTTACTTGCAAGGAATTTTCAGCTGTGAGTTGATTTTTTTTTTTTTTTAATAGGACTGCAGTGCTGTTGGAAGATCCAATTGGTGAAAATTATCTAACACCTAATGCAGTTGCTGTTTGTCAGCTGAAACATCAGATCTTGGGTGTTTCAGCATGATTGTTCAGAAACATATACTTCAGGCAGACTGTCAGGCTTGAAGGGCTGTAGTTTGGACTCTACGAAAGATGTGAAAGTACTTGACATGTCTGGGAGAGTTTAGGGCTGCGAAATGCCACACTGCAATGAGGACATTGCCACCATGCGGCTCCTTGTGTTACCTGCACCCCTTTCTGCTCAGTCAAACGGTACTTTTTGCAAGGGTCTCCTTGTAAAACGCATTGCTTTCCATCCTGCAGGATCCCAACACTCCAAGCCTATCTCCTGGGCCCACCATCTCCCATCAACCATAGGCAAACCATTTATTCTCTGAAAACTATTTTGCCTTTCCTAATGCTTAGGGAAACGTTCACTGTCCAGGAGGATGAACATCAGCTCTTCTGAAGCATCCTCCTGGAATAGCACCCAAAGCTACAGAAACGAGACCATCAAAACTCGCCCAGCAGTAGATGTTGCCCAGGCTATTTGGAGAGGTAGGTCAACCCATACAGTGCCACATGGGGATTGCACAAGGAGGAAAAAGTAAGATGGCTTCTGCATGTAAGGCCTTTCTTTAGTTGTGGACAGATTTTGTCCAGAAAAAGAAGGTAGTCAGGTCCTGAATTTTTAACATATAGAAAGCACCATCCAGCTTTTGTTGGTTGTTTATTTGTTTGTTAAAAGCAATTTGGGATCTCTGGAGGATCTGGAATTGTGATGCAGCCCACACAGAGCACAGAAAAAAAGTGTCATTGATACCTTTGCTCTTTTTAGGACTTCAGATTACTCTGTGGGTCCAAGTGGCCAGTGGTATAAATTTGATTATCTCTGATTCACAGAAACTACCCATTCTGAGGAAGAAAAAAGCTCAACATCACTTTTTCCCCTTCCCTTTGTGGCATGTGCTTTTTGCATTATACATGTGAGCAGTGTGATTCTCATCTGCCACGCATGTGGTAGGAGAGCACAGGTGTAAAAGCCATTCCAGAGGCATAAAGGACCTTCACTCTTCCCTGGGTACCTGAGAAGAAAAAAGGTACCCTAAGAAGCAAAGGAGCAAATGGGGGTTGGATGCCAAAACAGTGGAAACAAATGTGGAACCAAATACGCACCACAAGTGCACAACTGGATGAAACCAGTGGCTTGGGGTCTTATATCTAATGTTTTCAGCACCACAAACTTTAGAGAAAGGTGAGAGGCACTTCAATAGGCTGGCTGTAAAGGAAGTTACTTTTAAATCTCTTAAAACAATTTATGTTCTGAAATACAAGATCATCTGTCCTTCAGAGGCGTTGACCTTGGTCTTCAGATGTCACCACAGGATGGCTTGGGTTGGAAGGGACCTCAAAGATCATGGGAAGGGATGCCATAGTACTGTTCTGGATGTTATCTTTTTGATTTGTTTATATCTTTATTGATAAAATAATAAAAAAAATAGGAAAAAAGACACTTTTTGGAATTTAAATAATCTGTTGGCAAAAATATCGAGAAACGCATACTTATGGGGGATCTGGCGTTGGTAGGCCATCCTCCCATTGAGGCACAATTGGTGTCGCTATCCCAGTGCCAACTTGATGACTATTCAGGGATGGAAATAATGAGAGTCAGCTCATTAACAGAGCCATCAATGAACGTGAATCTATTTTCCTCCACAAAGTCTTTAAAGGCAGGGCCGCAGACAGAAGCCGCTACAAGCACCTGGTCTTGCCGACTCCTTAACGCTGCGCCTTCCCTGAGCACACCGCGCCTCTGCAGCGTGTAAAAGCTTTAAAAACTAAAAACTTCCCAACAATTCCCAAGCTCTCGCCGTGCTGGGGACAAAACGCGACAAAAAAACGCGACAGGGCAAGGCGGAACCCTCGGCTCGGGGCTGCTGTTCCCGGCCGGCGGCGCTGCGGCGGGGGCCGGGAGCTCGGGGCCGGGCAGCGGCCGCCATGTGGGGCCGCGGGGCCGGGCGAGCCGCCCGCTGCTCCCTCCTCCTCCTCACCGGGCGGCCTCGCAGGTACCGGGCCGGGCACCGCGACCCCAATGCCCGCAGGGTGCCGGGTTACCGCGGGCAGGCCGCCGCAGCCCCTCGCTGTATCCATAAGGCGGGGATCTGGCGGCTTTTGGGGTTGTGGGGGGTTGTGTAGGGGGGATGTCTTGCCCTCTGAGGGCTTTACAGCGGTGTAAGCAGGATCCCTGAGTGGTTTTACACACTGTGTAGCCTGAGGGCATGGAAAGGAGGGTGTTTGGGGAGGGTGTGCGGAGGGCAGCCCCGTCAGGCAGCAGGGATCCTCACCAGCGTGGCCCCAAAACCATGCCTCTGTTAGCCTGCCGCATTGCAACAGTGAGATTTGGGGTTTAACACTGGGAATTTAGTGATTTATCAAGCGTGGAGTGACTGGAGTAATACTGAGGTGCCCTCTGATAATACTAGTTATTTATTGTTATTTTTTTGAGAGTTATATGGGAGAGATGGGGAAAACGTCAAAATTGCTGCAGATTAGCTGAAATATTTTGAACCATTTTTCTTTCTTCGTTAACTTGAAGGCGGTTCCTAAAAAGCAGTTTTGAATTGAAAGATTTAAAGGTTTCATTTTATGTGGTTGAAGAGAGCCGTTCTTTGGATTTTATGGTACTTTTTTTCCTAAATAATCCAGTTGCATCCGTGTTTCAGCAATATCCTAAGCAGCTCTGTGCTGCCCCCGGCTTCCTGTACTCACCTGCGCCACGCCGGTTTTGGCGTCTGTGCAGTGGTGAGATGTGGTCAGCTAGGCAGGGGAGCTCTTCCAGATGGAAAAATAACCAAAAAAGCTGTTTTGTGTGTAGCCGGGTGATTTTACTGCAGGATCTGTTTCCTTGTATGGCTGCACAAGTGCCTGGCTGCACGATGTAGGGTTTGATAAGTTTCATGCTTGTAGGACTGTGAGGGATGGATGTGGTCAAAGGTTGGACGTGATGCTTAGGGACATAGTCTAGTGGGTGATTGTGGTGGTAGGGGGATGGTTGGACCAGGTGATCTTGGAGGGCTTTTCCAACCTTAGTGATTCTGTGAAGGATCAATGTGAAAGGACATGGGTGTGAATACGCACTGATGTTGCCAAATCTTTTTTTTTTTTTTTTTTTTTTTATGCATGGTGGCAGTGATCTCTACTGCGATATTTTAAAAGTTCCAGTGAGTTTTCTATAGTACTAATGAATTTAAGTATTAGGTACCAGTCATTTTTTTTTTTGAATAGTCGTGTGATTTGTTACTTTTTTTTAACCTAGGCTCATGCAAATTTACGTTTATAAGGTCATAGTACCTAGCACGGAATAAACCCAGCAACAATGTTAAAATGTAGGGATTTTGGGTGGTCTTAACATTTTGTTTAAGTTCCTAGATTAATCAAGAGTTTGTTTGTAGAGGGAATAAAGTTGTTCATATGCTTTTTGTTCTGAAGAAGCCATAAATAGCCAAGGGTTGTAAATAAGGGCTTTAGCACTACTTGAAGAACCAAAAGTACATTTAATATGTTCTTAACGTACTCAGTTTGCACATAATTAGGCCTAGACAGTTGTAAATAATGTTTTTTTTTTTTTTAATGTAGGCTTACAAAATTCAACTGCGGAGCCTGTTCATAACTTCAGATGTGTTTATTTATTTGTTTATTTATTTACCTTTCTGTATTATCTAGCAAAATTCAGAAACTCTTCAGCACTAGCAGTGTGCTGTGTACAGAGAAGGACAAATCGACCACTTCCACAGGCAGCACCAATGAAGTGGCATCAAAGAGTCCGGAGGGTGCAGCAGAAACACCAAAGCAGAAGTTGTTGAACATCATTGGTAACATGAAAGTAGAAGTGACCACCAAGAAGAAATTTCAACAGCTAAAAACGCAAGAGATCAAGAAGCAAGCCACAGACAAGCTGGAAGGCCTGGACAGTAGTAGCACGTTTCAAGGACCTACAGAAGACGCCCAGCGGTAAAGTATAACATATGCGCTTCTTAACCAATGTTCTTTTGTTTTTTTTCAGATTGTTTTTGTTGTTATCTAGGACAAAATAAAGCATCAGCTGGTGTTACCAAACACAGAAAAGAACCTTGTGAAGGAACATAGCATACAATTGCAGCTTGTGGTAAATTGTAGAATGGTTTGGGTTGGAAGAGACCTTAAAGATCACGTAGTTCCAACCCCCTGCCATGGGCAGGGACACCTTCCACTAGACCAGGTTGCCCAAAGCCCCATCCATAACTGCCATTTCTGTATTGTCATTTTTTATTATATTTAGGCTTTAATGCTTTTATATTCCATATCTGTTGTGTCTCTTGACAGAAGCAAACCTTTGAATCGGGAACTGGTGGAAGCTGTTTCTGCAGTCGCATCTTCCTTACCACGCAGCAAGGAACAGACAGAATCAGAACTACTTGCACAACTAAGAAGACATGAAGAAACCACAGATAAACAGAGAAAGGGGGGAACTATTAACATACGGTCTGTATACTGAACGCTGTTCTCAGTCATACTTGAAGTTTTGATTTGGCATCGTCATCTTGAAGGTGGCTGGATTCTGTGTTGGAAAGATGGCCCTAAAAGACAGGTTGTCCTTGGAATTAATGAATAATGGGGTTATCATTGGTCTCGTTTACTCCATAAATTTTGGCAGAAATTGAACTGTTTTCCTGTGCAGGATCATTATTTAATTATTTTCTTGGATAGACTAGTGAAATAAGGGCTTCTTTCTTCTTCTTCTTCTTTTTTTTTTTCTTTTCTTTTTAGTTTCAGAAATTTTCACGTAATGGAGGGACTTGTAGACGTTTCAGACGCTCTGTCTGGACCGGTGAATTTTCATGACAGCTCTGAAGAACTGAGCTGACCTAGAGCAACTCTATTTATAGCCCCACCCTTCCTTTCAAAACTTTCCAGTCAACCCAAGAAACTCATCTCTTGGCTCCAGTCCGTTTCCAGTGTGGGTTTCAAACAGATGAGAAACATTTGTTTGGAAATTGAAACAGTTGTGCATATTGCTCTTCTTTTGGATGACAGCTAAACACAGACTGTTTTTTTCGGCTAGTATTCAGATAATTACTCAGAAAATAAGGCATTAAATCCAGATGAAATGCTGAACTAAACAGAAAGCTGTATCTTCAGCAAAATAAGAATGTGAAGCCTTTATTTATGGCTCTTTGCAGTGTGAACTGCAAGAATGGTTATTATCTTAGGTTGAATTTATTCTGTGGAAATGAATTTGTCCCAAACCAGGATTTAAGTTTGGACCATGTAGGTTGCTATAGGGATTTGTAAGGGATTTGTTTGTGCTTTGTGTGTTTATCAATGAACTGCAAGCAGAGTAGCCAACAAACTAATGATGTTTGCTGCGGATGTCTGCGTTCTAAGGGAGTGAAAACTGAGGAAGAATACAACAGATGGTTGCAAATAAATCGAGTAATTGGGAAGCACAGTGCTCAGTGAAAAACTTGCTTAAACAAAGTGTGTGTTCTTCAGGGGTTGTCAAAGAAAAAGGGAGAAGCTTTGCAAGTTTCCCTTTTAGCCTGAATTCAGGATTTTTCCACCAATGGTTGTTGTGGAGAGCAGAATGAAATTCTCTCCAAGCATGTGAAGTCCGTGCTGTTACGTTGAAGTACGTTTTTAGGTAATATACACAGGCATCTCCAAAGGCTGCGTGTGTGCTGTTTTCATAACCTCCTCTCAGTCTGAATATGAGAGACCTTGAGAACTTGACAGAAGTTTCTCCCTCCACAGGCTTTTGGAGCCAAACTGAATAGCTTTGAAGGTTAAAGATCTGAATGCTTTACGTAAAATCAGCGCGTTTCTGCATTCTTCTTGGTTTTGTTCAGTATTACCAAAAAATGTGAGACGCTTCCTAATATAAGAATAACAAATGAGGAGTGCTTTGTATAAGGAACATATTCATTACACTGGTCATTAGCAGTGAGGTTATTCCATATCTGTCCCTGGGGTTTTTGGAAGAGTAGAGTACACAACTGCCTTAATAATGGTATAGTCTGTGGGTGGTCAGCTTCAGTGTAATTACAGCAGCAGTTCCAGAGAAGATGTTGGAGGGTCATGCTGTTACTGACCAAGCTAATACGTGCGGTGGCTAACCTCATGTGCACCTGCACCTCTTTCTTAAGATACACACGCTCTAAATTTGGTGGTTTTGCTTCCTGGCAGTGAGGTCTCTCTCTAACCACCCATTGCGCTTATCCTGAAGGACCTAACGCAGCTGCGGCTGCTGTGGAAAAATGAAAGCGTCTGAGGAAGTTACAGTCTAAGCAGAGAGGCTTTGTGCTGTTAAATTCTGAAGAAATTTAAAAGCTGAAGTCCCTGCCTTGTGCGGCTCTATGCAGTTGGTAGAGGTGGTAAGATGTTAAGATGGTTAACATCTTGTGGATGGATTGCTTTGGGTAGAAAAACGCAGACATTCAAATGCCACTATGGTTACAAAAATTTCCTTTTGCACACAGCCTTTTAGTTGGTGAGGAATGTCATGATGGGCTTGCAGTGCTTTGAGTTGGCACTTTCTTTGACTCCCTGAGCCAGCTTTGTGAACTAGCTCGTTTCCACCTTGAAAAATATCTTATTTTTTTTTAACATACGCTGAAAAGTCAGGTTTTTTCCTTAGTTGTTGGGAAATGCTTTGAAACTAGCAGTGGTGGATGGGTTGTCTAGAAAGATAAATAAATCTTGCTGATTGTCATGACTGAAAACTTGGCTAACAGCAACATTTCCTAGCTGGAATCTGAGATTAATTTGGTACTTTTGGCTTTCTGGTCAGTATTAAAAATGTTGATTTAAAAGGTCCAGTAGCCCTCAGTCTTGCTTGGGCATGACTTCATTTTCCAAAAGTACCTCTCTCCACACAAAGCACACAAAATGCCTTTAAAATATTAGAAAGCAATTGCTTTTTTTTTTTTTTTTCCAAATAAGAATTATCACAAAATAATCATGTCTGTATAAAAAGAGAATAATGGCTGCTGATCTTTTCATAAAGCTTTTGTATTCAATATAATTAAATTATAAAAGCCAATATATATTCCTTTTATTTAAAAAAATTTAAAGATGAGATATCATCATAAGTGTTAGAACCAAATAATGCTCAATGGCAAAAAAAAAAAAAAGAGACCTCTATTGCCATTTTTGAGAGTATCAAATATATATTTTGTAAATCTTTTGATTTGTACTATTTCTTTTCCAGTATCGTGGCCTGACCTCCAGAGGTCACTGTTGTACACAGCTGTCTCTCTGCCTTGTTTTGTAGCCGTCCCGAGGACAGCCTGTTCACAAGGAGGGGAAAATATTAATGACACAGGAATTTATTTATTTTGGTGTGGAATGAAGTTTCACGCAGTGGAAATTACAACAGCTCTATACCAAAATAAAACCAATGGCAACGCAAGTTGAAATTTCAGCTCCTGTTTTGGGTAAAAAAAAAAAAAAAAAGATAAGTAATTTGGAGCTTAAGTCTAAAATATATCTCGAGCTTCCTGGATCTTTGTTTTTAGGGTCATAATTAACAGTTGGTAAGCAGGATGGAGAGAGGACCTGTGTTTGTTATAAAGGCTCAGCCTCATCCCATCTCTGGAAAGCAGAGAGATCCGGGAACTTAGGTTCTTAGCCTCATCGTGGGGCTTGAGGTTTTATCATGCAACATCCAACCACTGTAGATACTTTGGGGCTGGAATATGAATTTATAACCTGCTGTTTTTCATTATAGAAGGCAATGAAAATGTCTTTGTGGTTTTATTTTTAGGGAACGGAGGGGTGCTATTAATTACGGAGTGATGAATATTGCTGCCAATAATGCGCCTGTACCAGGGCTGGGGTGACATTGGGACTTTCTGATGAGCAATCCGATGCCGTCGACTGTATGTGCAAATAGATGGGTGGCATAGCGTGTCCAGAAGGATGACCCCCCATGCAAAACCCCAACTAAATCGAGTTCTGTCATGAGGAGAGCTTCTTGGAAGAAGCCTGATCCCCCCCATAGCACAGGAACAGCACAGCCGAGTCGAGCTGTTGGGCTGGGCCCCGTGGGGCTGACCTTAGGATTTACATTTGCCTGACCCTTGGAAGCGTGTCGGGACGCTGGCCTTACACCAGCTCGCTGCTGCCAGCAGGCACTACGGAGGGCAATTTGTAGTGTGAGAGGCGCAAGTCGTCAGAGGTGGTTTTTCCTTTAAGATTAAAATGAAGTGATTTAAAGCTTATTTTTGGATGCCTGTCTTTCAGAGCAGGTACTTGAAGAGCTGTGCTACTCTTGTTCTGCCATTCAAAACCACATCTAACGCTGAAGACAAAGCCTTATTGCGTTGCTGTGGCAATTAGCTTTTACAATTTTGGAGAAGTATTTCTTGCTAATAAAATCCCTTTTAACTTAAGATATCAAAAGCATAGTTTGAATTAATAAAGCTTTTCATAAAATGGATACACAGTGTTTTTTACTCGGCCTGTTTTTGTTTTTTGAGACCACCTTGATGTCTTCAAACTTGAGCACTGCAGTTCTGGATGTCTGCATGTTATCGGAAGCAGTTAGGAAAGGAGGAATAACCACCTCGGTCTTTACCAACCCACAGACACAACATTTAAGGGGGCAGGCAGTCTGTGTGTTTCATCCCTTACGTTCAGAACAAGTGCTGCAAAGTGCACTGGAAAAGATAGGAGCG
This sequence comes from Aythya marila, assembly GCF_965140915.1. Taxonomy (NCBI): domain Eukaryota; kingdom Metazoa; phylum Chordata; class Aves; order Anseriformes; family Anatidae; genus Aythya; species Aythya marila. The sequence continues at coordinate 27,469,423 of NC_139042.1, read as the reverse complement.
TTAGTTCTTCCTGCGTGATTTTGGCTACAGAATTGTGAAGGAAGATGTGGCCTGGTAGTGCTGTGACATGATTATGCAATGCAACAGATTGCAGTGGATCAGGAAAGGTGACCTACTTATTAGGGTGGCATGATTGACCTGTGTCAGCTGATGTGTGAAGGCAAGCTTCTTTTCAGGCTGCAGCAGCACAGCTCTGTCCCTGGGCAGAGTTGACTCCTCTCCAAAAGAATCGGTTATTTTTACTTCCTTATTTCAGGATATTCCTTGTATCCAGAGAAGTTTCTCTTGTACTTAAGCAAAACCTACCTAATACACTCTGTGAATATGGGTGTGCAGATAAATGATAATTTTCTTCTAATTGGAAATGAATAAGTTTCAAAGAAAGCCCTCACTGTAGGCTAAAATAGCACTTTTCACTTAGAATATAACAACTGAGATAGTTTTAAAGAGTAAGACTTAAGTATATGATGAGTTAAAAATAGATGTATTTGGTGAGGAATGTATAATTATGAAACCTATGGAAAGTAGATTTTCTGATTGATACGTGTGACAAGCTTCATTCCCGTGTCAGTTTGTTGACTTTTTACTTTTACATTTTTAATTCCAGCAATGTTATTTCAGAAATGTCAATTAAAAGGCAGTCACCAGCTCAGAGAGGTGTGATGATATCCAATCGCATTTCCTTGGCGATGGAGGAGGATGGGCAAAGACTCAAGCCTGAGAGACTCTCATCTCGCTCTTTTGACTCAAGAAGGTATTTTTTGTTGTGTTGTCTTCCATTGCCCAGAGGAGGAGTGTGCAAAAAATTACTAATGAGGAATATTTTAAATGTAGTCCCATGTATTCACGGTACCATGATGCTTCAAGTTTTAAAGGAAATTTAAAATTATTTTTCAAGAAGTGCTGTTAACATTGAAATCAACTTCTGTGAGAACACATTGGTTAATGTTAACAAGGTAATCAACATATTAATGCCTTTCTGATACTAGATTTTAATTTCTTTAAAAAATGTGTGGTGCTGAAAGGTAATTGCATTTCTGTTTTAACCAGTTTAAATAATTCTCACGTACAATATAATTTTATATTGCTGTGCTAACTTTTTGTGAAACGGGTGCTTTGAAGTCTTACTTTCATCTAATGGAAAACTGATAAACGTCCTGTTCAGAAAAAAATATGTGTTCTGTTGGGGTTTTAAAGAGATTTTGAGTGTTTTTATTTATTTATTTATTCATCTTGATTGCCCATGATATTATAACTGTCTGTAAAATGAACTTAATAATTTATATGGAGATTTCAGGCTACTTCATAAAGTTCTCCTGCCACTGTTTTTACCTGGCACGTCTATTTCTTCATTCATTAAGGAGTGCTTTTTACTCCTATAAGCTGTGCTTTCATGCCTGCGTTCTTTTAATTTTCCCGTGGCAGCTCATGATCACGTTCCTTCTCAGTGGCTTCTTTCTCTTGCGGTTCTGTTTTTAGTGAGATTAACTTTAATCATGAACGTGCAAATTGACACCTTTTTCTTGGGGTTAGAGGCTGGAAGCTGAGGGAATAATTTGTGTTTAGGGTGGATAATCCTGAAGAAAGAATTTGCATAACTAAGAAAAAAAAAAAGCATAAAGTTGTAGGTGCGAAGATGTACAGCAATCTGCCCTTTTTGGCTGAGACATCTAGTTCAGTATTTCATAAACAGAGAATTATGACTTCCCACAAGGAACTAGTTGGAGCTTATGCACTGAGCCATGCAGAACGTGCAAAAACCTCAAAGTGTGTGTGGCCAGTTGTTAGAATCACTTTGCCTGCTTGCTGAGATGTTTCTGCCTAACTTCCTTTTTCTTGAGCTACCAAACCGTTAAGGTATGTTAGAAGGTGTGCAGTATGTCCTGGGACTTGTTGTTATAAGACCAGGAACATCCTTCTGTGATGTAAAGAGCAAGAGGTGCTGCTTTTGTTGGAAGCTGAAAGAAAAGTGGAACGAGGTTATAGACCAAGCCCTTGGTAGCTTAGATATTTCTGCTCTGGGATTTTCATTCATTCCATTCATTCTGCTATGAACTGCTTAAGGAGCAAGGGGACAGCCCTCATTATCAGTTGCTGAATAATAGCTCCATAGATAGATATTTTTAATCCAGGGATAATTTTCAGACAGGGTTGGTAGTCAGGTGAAAGTCATTTTGTTATTAAGCTGTGATTCTTGACTGACTGAGAAATAATTGATTTAAGGTGTTGGATTAAAAGATTTTCCAAGTTTGAAAGAATAGAAATAATATGATCTGTAAGTATATGCTGAAAGCTTGAACTACTACGTGTTCACACAGTGTATATTGTATCTTTGATAAGATTTTCATTTATTAATATACTGCATAGTAAAGCAGATTTCACTCATATTTGAGAAATTTATTATATTTATGGTATCTGAGGAGCCATCTCACCTTCGGAACAATACTTTAAAAAAAAATCTTAAAAAGATTTTTTAACATCTCTGAAATGAACAAGCTGGTGGCAGTTTCACTCCCAAGTTTCCTTCTGCATCTCTGAAATTCTGGCAGGTGTACTTATCTATTGATAATATGCAAAGAACGGGTTAGGAAGAAGATGTTTAAATGGAATTAGTGCGTTTCAATGAACGGGATGATGTTGCTTTATAGTAATTTGAACTAGTCATTTTAAAACAAATGTTCTTCCAAGCCATGCTTGTATCTTCAGCCAATGTTTTTGGGAGTTACACACAGATAGGAAAATATAATCCTAAATCAACATTCTTTCAAGGCTGTGTAATTAGATTGCTCTATGCTGGAATAGATCCAGGGTAGTTACATCAGTAAAATGTAATATGACAAGAGCAGGTTTGCAAGAAGTAGTTGTGGCCATCAGAAATCAGCAGTAAAAACAGAGAGGTGAAATTTTTATGGTCAAGAAAGGCAGGTGTTGCCAAGGTAGCAATAAATATGTGTTAACATAAAGTAGGAACTATTAGAATCTCAGTGGAGGTCTGCACTAATAAAGGAGATCGCGTGATTAAAAGGATCATTTGTTCTGAAGTTCAGTGTTTTACAGTATAGGCATTGTTTTCTCTTTGTTTCCATTTGTAGAAGAATTTATTTTGATTAATTGTTGAACCCTTGGAATTTTTGACCTTATTTTTTAGTATAGGCTAATGCTGGAGATAAATACGTTTAAAAATAGATGGTCAGAATAAAATATTTTTATACTTGGAAAGGAGAGCACCAGGGTGATGCTATTTAGAATATATCATACAGCCAGGTTTTGTGTGTTTGCCATGTGGCACGAGAGGTGGCTGTGTAATCTTCCAAAAAGGCTATTTATGTCAGAAAGCAGGAATTGTATCATTACGCTGTTGCCTTTTCTCTTCCTGAATTGTGCAATATTATTTACAGGAAAAAAAAAAACAAATCACCAAATTTCCTTTTTAGTTGCAACTTTGTGAAATTGTTTAAGGACTGTAGTTTGATACTGTTTAACTTCATTCAGATTTGTAAATATTTAAGTGAAAAATGACTGCGAATATAATTGATTTATGCTCATTCTTTCACATAGAAATGTTCTGGGAAGCTCTGTTACAGAGTAATAATCCAATCATAAACACTGTGGTTAAAAGCCTGAGGATTTAAAGAGAGTCACTATCTCTCTCTCTTTTTTTTTTTTTTTTTCTCCAGAGATCTGTTAGATCATAAGAATATTTTGTGCTTTTAAATTTTGTATCTGGCAGTGTTGTGAAGTGTTGCGAAATACTAAATATCGTTTTTCTCTTTTGTTTATAGAAGTCTTAGAGAAGGAAAGAGGCTTAATATATTCACTAAGGCTCCTCCAGAAACGGAAAGCGCGCTGAAAACAGGTTAGTGGAAATTCAATAATGAAAAAGCCAATGAAGCCAAGTTCTGAATTTTTAGAATATCAAGGGATTCACTGTTGTGAAAGAGACTCATGACCTGTTAACTTCCTGCTTTCAGACCTGTAAAAAATATACTTTAATGGAACTCTGCTTTTTAATGAACAAAACTTCCACACAGGGTCACACGTTGGTGTTTTCTGTATTAATTAGAACATTCTCTTACTGAACTTTGAAGGGTAAAACCAACTCTTTGTCACTGTGATTGCTTTGGAGAGCCTTAAACCAGTCTGGAGAACAGGTATGTGGGCTCCGTTGGTGTGTTCGTTCATTTTGCAAACTTGTTGAATTCATTTAATGGCAAAGAAACACAAGGCTGTGGTGTCAGGGAAACAAGCTAGCTCTACAGGTGGCTGTGCCAAAGCAGTGTGGAAACAAACTCTACTGTAAGCCTGGTTGCTTTGTGGGCTTCTTTCATCTGGTGTTACGTGGGTTGCTTAAAAGATCCTGTAGTGCCCAACAAACAACACCTTGCTTTACCTACTGTGGCTAGTGTTTCACACATGAATACTTAAAATCCACACCAAATCTCCTGTGAGATTAAACTAAAAGAAGACTGGTGAAATGGATATGACCCACCTCCGTATATCTCTGCAGGAAGAGTCTCAGTTGCCACATCAGGGGGATGGATTTCACACGTGAAGTATGACTCAGCTTTAACACAGACTGGGTTTTGGCTAAGGGTGTGTGATTATGGGCAAGAAATTTAAAGTCTCTCCCTCGCTTTTGCCTTCTGAACAATGAAACTGCATTCCTACACTAATCTCTGGTACGCTAATTGCTCTAAACTATCCTGAGATGCTTTGGAAAAATGCTTTATTGCAGTGTAATGACTTAGAACTGTATAGAAAGCTAACACGTGCAAAAGAAATAGCATTCTTCCTCTCTGGTAGCTTAGAAAATGGAACTCTTTTTTTTTTCTTTTTTTTTTTTTTCTGTTTCAAGAGTAAGATTATTAATTTTTGTCAGCTTCCAGCTTAGTAGTTTTCTCTCTCTCTTTTTTTTTTTTTTTTTTTTTTTTGATTTGAAACTACAGGGAGAAACTAATTGGTTTATTTGATTTCTCTAGGAAAATGTCACATGGGGCTATTTGCCTATTTTCAAGCAGCTGTGAGCTTTCTGAGTGTAGCCACCTCTGTGGTCAACTAAGAAAGTTGCTTATTAAAATGGAATTCAGTTTGTTGTTTTTAAAAATCGGTCTCTATTTCAGATAAAACCACAGTGAATGCTGCAGGATTTGGGTTTTTGTTGTCGTTGTTTTTTGTTTGTTTTATTTTAGTTATCCAGACCAAAGTGGTACTCAAGTAATTGATATTTGAGTTGAAACAAATTTACTGAGGTCAAATGATGAGAGCTTAATCTCTCTTTTTTGCATGGCACAGTGTAGACATGCTGGCACGTGGTCGTCACACCAAATAAAAAGTGAAGATACAAAATTTTTGCATGGTCCAGTTCTGTTAGAAACGGTGTAAGAGAGCAAGTGGACTTTATTGGCTTTATAAGTAGATAGAAAGAAATAAGGTTCTTTCAGCTTTTTTATGTGGCATTTCCCTGTTTTATTCCAGGTAGCCTTGAGGAAATCTACCATATATTCTAAGCCAGAAAGCTTATTAAATGGCTTACTGACTAAGCCTGACAAACTCCCTCCCCCAAAAAAGAAGCCTTAATCTCAGGAAATACCAGCATGATACATGATACCTTGATTCATCTGCTTTCACTTTTCTTGGCTCGTGTTAGCTGAGATCATGAGTTAAAATATTATTTATAAATGACAGAGAAGCAAGCTCTGTGTTACATAATGAATATTTATTTGGAAAACGTGAATGTTAATGAAGTAAATTGGCATCCTGAAAAAATAGTTCATAACTGTTAGTGTAAAATCTCAGTATTATTTTCAGTTGCACAGAGGTGAAAATACCATTTATTTATGACCTTTACTGCAAGCTTGAGAACATAAGTTTCATCTCTCCTCTATTAGAAGATTTATTAGCAACACATTGTTAGAAGGTATTATTTAAGATGTGGACAATAATTTAATTCTGGTATCATTTTCTCATGTTGTCTTTTATCTGTTTATTCCTGCCTCCAGCCCTCAAATCAAAGTAGGCAGCTGGGGAATATAGTTCTGCAATTTTCCCTGCTAAGTAAGAAGTAATTTGAAAAAGTATCTTCTGATTTGATGCAAAAAATGAAAACACTTTCCAGCATACAAAAATACTGTTTGCACTTTGAATGTTTTCTTAAAAGGAGAGGGAAGATTTTTATTTTTTTAAAATATGAGTTGTAAGCCACGGAGCCAAAAATGAAATTATGTCTTCGTTTCAAATACTTAAGAGTAGTAAAATCATAACTGATTGGCCATAATCCACTTCAAATGGACTGTAACACTTGAATTCACACCAAAATCTCTGTCCTGGGGAGATTAGGGTGAACTGGTAATGGGAAGACAAGAAAACAGAGGGGAGCAGGACTTAGGCCAGCTCATGAAACAGCACCCCAAGGCACTCCCAGCTGTTCCTCCCTGTCCTGTGGTAACAGCTTGTTCCCTTTGTGTTCCCTTCGTTTCAGGGATGCGGTTCAGTCTGGGCTCATAACCAGTTCTCCGAGGGTGGAGGGGCAGGAACTCCCTGAGAGTGACTGCTGCCATGTGAATGCACTTGGATTTTAAAAATACACTCGGATTTATTTAGCAGGTTAGATACATCCCTAAAGGTGCTGTTGGACTGACAGAAAAATAGGACATCAGGATTTCTCAAGCCCAGGAAACAGAAATCAGGCCTCCTAGGGTGGTTGGGGAAGGGGTTGCCATCATTTATGGATTAAGAGTTGTCTTCCTGAAGGAGAGTGGAGTTAAGTACCTGAGCACTGCTGTAGTAAGCAAGGTTGCTGTAGCAGAATGCACCAGTCAAGTTCAGAATTTGTTATATATACAAGCTGGAAGACAGAAAGGGGAAAAAAAAAAAAGTGAAAAAATCTTACTCTGGGTGAGGAGCCTAAAAATATACTGTCCTTTACTGGTTCAGAATTATTTTCTCAGATGTTTCCTAATTCAATGAAATTTCATTTCAACAGACAATTCTCACTCGAAAAAAGTGATGCTGGCCTCTAAGGTAGAAAAATTTGCATAACAGAGAGCACTGGTCTCTGGAAAGGTTAAGGCTAAAGGATATACATTGTGCTAGCCAACGAGAAATTTTTGGCGTGCTGATAGATCTTTAAAAAATTTTTGTGTTTTAGTATCTTCACCAACGATTTGGGATCTGGAATTTGCAAAGGAGATTGCAGCAGTGACTGACCAGCCTCCCCGAAACGGTTTTGAGGAGATGATCCAGTGGACAAAAGAGGGAATACTGTGGGAGTTTCCAATTGACAATGAAGCAGGTATGGGCAGCGTTAACTTTTAATATTTGTCTGTATTTATCATTTTGGGGAATTAGTCTGTGTTCTGAGACTTTGACTGTTTTAACACGGTGTTTCGGATGATGAATCATGCATGTGATAGTAAACAAATGCAGCTTTCGAACGGTTCCAAGTCGGAGATTCTTCAGCTGAACTCATTCTGGCACTCCTCAGGTGAAGTCCTGCAGGTGGTTTGGCTGATCTGAGGGCTGCCTGCTGCCAGCGCCGGGAGTTCTCCCTCCCTCCCTCCCTGTCCTGGTGCTTTCAACACCAGAGGGCTATTCAAGTCTGTTACGTAATACCTTTTACTATGAAAAAGAAGCTTCTAGCAGAGGAAGGAGACTCTCGAGACTGCCGTGGGTTTTATAATGCTTATTCTGTTCTTCAGTGCGGTTCTCGGACGCGGCGACTAGCCAAAGCCTAGTCAGCTGTTTGCCAGTTCCGTATCAGTACTGGCCGAGTGCTAAACAGTCATCTGCTCTCTGGTTTATCAGTTTCATAGGAAAAAACAGTCTCAATATTCACTCATTCTGGGCATCTATCTTAACTAGATATCTTTGTGCGTTGTATTTGCTCCTATTTCCATTTATTAAAAAAAAAATCCTATTTCCATTTATTAAAAAAACCCCAGCCACCACCACTAAGTAAACAAACAAAAAAAGCCACCTCCCTGAAGTAAAGCCATCAGAGAAAAGAGAGCACGTTAAGGAAGGACTACAGAAAGCAAGTGTACGCTTCAGGAATGGGGGTTTCATAATTTCAGGGAGAGATTGAGTGGTTTCTTTCTTTATTTTTTTAAAAAAGACATCAAACAGAACTACTTGAGAGTGATTCAGTCACTGAAAGCAAAACAGGTTAGTATCTGAAGCTGGGAGTCTTTGAAAATCTGTCCTGTGCTGAATTGCAAATTGCATAATGTGCTTCATTGTCTCTTCGTATTTATGCTCATCCTATTTTGGCAGTTTCTTCACAGAATTTAATCGCTGCTCCCAGAATCGATCTGTCCCGTCATGTAGAAGTCCAAGTATATTCCAGTCGTGTTTTTGCAAGCTGAAAACCGCTGCGGCCGATGGTTTTTCTGTTGTTGTAATGTGGCTGGAACCCTGCTGTCTGGGGCCCTCAGCGGACCGGGCGGCTTTGGCGGCCGCTGGTTTGGAGCAGCGTGGCCGGAACCGTGCTGTCTGGGCTGGGATGGCACGCGGACAAAGAGCCTTCACAGATAGTTAGACAGGAATCTTTACTGAGTTGTCCACAAAGACCGGTCATGTGGAAAATGCCGGCGGAGCGTTCCGAAATCTATCACCTCTCAGGTTGAAATATCAAGGCAGTGAATTGGGTTCGATCAAGCTGCCAGCTCTGTCCTGGCGCAGGCTGGTACTCAGACCAGCTACGTCCAAGTACAGTCGAAAACTTGAGAACCTCCTTCCAGTTATTTCCACACACCGCACAGCCAGTGGCTCTGCAGAAGAAAGATGCCCCTTCCCACCGTTAGCTCTGCAGTTTGGTAGCAGTGAGCTCCCTCGATAGGAGGACGTTACCTCAGCTTGTTCTCCATCAAGAAATGTGTGATTATTTTTTTTTTCTTTTATGCAGAAGCAAGGGGCTCTGAAAACGTCTCTGTAATTAAATTTTCTGTTGAGAAAGCTTGTGTGTTCAACTTCTAGTGTTATGAAAGCCTTTAAAGTTTTAAATGAAATATGAAAAATAAGGAAGACAGCTTATAACTGCTTTTCTTGGCTTCAGAGCATCTCCAGTGTTCTCGTCTGAGTGCTTTACCAAGACACTGTGCTGAGCTTTGAGGCATCAGGGCAGGGTCATGATGTTTAAAACTTGTCTGGCCCTAATAGGAACATCTGAAGACGTGGCTAGACTTACTGGCTTGCTGCAGCAGCCAGTAAGTCTTCCCCCTTGCCCTGTTGTCAGCTCCTGCCTGCGTTTCTTTCCCTTTTCTGATACAGTTGAAGTCACTGTTAGGCAGCAAACTATCTTTTTTTTTTTTTTTTCTTTCCTTTTCTCCTGCCTCTGATTAATTTTTACCAGATTAGCAAACCAGTAGCATGGCTTGCATAACATCATTCTCGCTCCTCCTCCTGTCTGGTTGCCTCTTCTGCTTCTAGCAGGGTTAGCTCCACTCCGTCATTTGCCGTGGCAAAAAGTTGGGGAAGAAGTTGATTTCTGACCTTTTAAAATGATGCCTGTGTATTCATGCCTCGATGACTCAAATCCTGAGGAGTGCAGTGGTTAGGAGGGCCAGCACGTGTTATTGGTGCTGCTTTGCTTTAGCAACCCATCCTGAGGAACAAATGCTGCTGGTACGCCAGAGATAGTTATAGCATAAGCAATAGCTGTAGTGGAAGTCGTAGAAAATTACTGCCTCTTGCCTCTGATGGCTTTTGTAGGCAAAAGATTGCCAGGTCCTGCTCTGTCTGTTCTGCTGAGATGCTTTTCCCAGCGTTGGGGCACTTTACCAAGAGAGGTGGCAAATGTTACGCAGTCATTTTAGGGGAAGGGATTGTTTTGCTTATTTTTGGTCTGTTCTAGGGGCCTACTGTCAGGGCATGATTTATCTTGCTCAGAAAATACTTGGTCCTCTATTTACTGAGAATTTGTCATCCAGACACCCTATAAGAGTAGACACCCTATAAAACACCCTATTTGCATTTGAGATGTTGCCTTTAAGGGAAGGCTGACCCTTTGGAAGGGTTAATGTGTTAGCTAAAGAAATTTTTCTAGACTTTCTCTTCTGCAGTACACATGGAATTGGAAATAGGAGGTTGAGAGTGACTTTTTGCTTTGAAATTGATAAAGAAAATCCTCTGCTTTAGGCTCCCACCATGCACGTCCTTTCAAATGAGGTTTCTGAGGACAGCTGAAGAGAGAGTGAGGGACAGGCTTGTTCGTCCCCTGCAGCAGGAGGTGTGACTTGCTGGGAGTGGGGCAGTCATGCGAAAGTATCTCAGCTAATCAGTTCCCACCAGAGGTCTCGTCCTCTGATGCTTTGGGCAGTTGTGGTCTCTTTGTGATGCATGCTTTACTTTTCTGAGGACTGAAACATGTGGTCTAGCTGAAGTATTTGGACGTAGCACTTCATCCCCAAACCATGTATCATGTCTTTGACAAATGAGAGATCACAACAGATGATGTAATGTTCCTCCTGACCTGAATTTTTGTGTGAGACTATAAATGATTTAAATTCCTTTAGATTAGAGATGAAAATTGGAGAAACTATTAACTAGACATACTCTCTTCCTCTACCCTTTATGTCCAAAAGAAGAGCATGAGAAGAGCCCACACTTACTGGCAGCATTATTCAGATTCTTTCAGCAGTGGGTTCATTGGTTTATTTCTCTTGGATTTTTGTGACCAACAGAAGCATGAAATCTGGAAAGGATGGTAGCTTGTGAACGCAACCGTCAGCATCTAGGTACGGGGAGATTCCACCTCCCTGGGCTGGGGGAAGGTCAGTGTGGGTGGCATGGTAAAAAGATCATCTCTGTGCTTCTCTAAGTAGATGTAGCTTTTCAAGCATCTTAGAAATACAAGTTCTGAAGCTGCTGTGATCTTTTTTTATTTCTTTTAACATATCAGAAACAGGAGAGAGCTTGTGGAAGAAAGAAATACACTTTCTCTTTCAAAGATGAAGAGGATGAGTGGCGTGTAGCTGGCACTGGTAGACACTGCACATATTTCTGGGAAAGATGTGCAGGGAAAAATAGATGCGTTTCCCAGCTCCTTCAGGCAGTGCACTACCTAATGGAGGAAAGACAGAATGCAAACTTAATGAATGTGATACACAGGTTGAGAGTCTTCTCCATCCCAGTATTATGCACCTAAAATTGAAGAAACTTTAACATATAAGGAAGCCTAGGACTGAGCTGGCTTCATTTTCTCATTTTTAATTCTGATGATTTAATGTTGGCAAATAACATATCATACCTTAGCTATTATAAGGAAAAAATGTACATCCGTGGCGTAGACTTCCCATTTTTGTTGTGTGGAAGAGTTCATGTGCAATAGTTTTCTCTGATAAATTTTTACCCAAAGTTGCAAGTGTCATTTACAAATACGTAGCAGATTAGGATCAAGTAAAGATTTTCATACATCTCTAACAGAAGGAAAATGTTTCAATTGCAAATCCCATTTTTCTGTGTTTTTTTTTTTTTTTTAATTTTTTATTTTATTAAATCTCAGGAACTGCAAAAGCAACCTTTTTTTCTTCTATATGAATGAATTTGTGCTCTAAGTCTTCTCGTGTATGCTAGCATCATCACATGAACATCTACAGCTGAAATCCACAGGATGGAGGACAAAAAACTGCCAGAGGATCTGAGCTATATTTGATTAGAGATCTACAATAATCCCCTGTTCTATGTTTCTGTGCAACTGAACGCTTTTGAATGCAACATTTTTTGCATTGGTCACTACTTACAAGTAGCAGCTGGTGTGATAGACAACATTTTTGCATCAGAATATGCTCACAGATTTGAAAAGCATTAGGAAAGCAGTTTCCCCTACCCATTTGGTAGCACTGGAGTGCTAAAACTGTGACTTGCAATGAACATGCAAGTTTTTTGTAACAGTTCTGTATCAGATACTTCAGGAAGTTGCCTCCTTCATTCAAGATGAGTTTGTATTCTTCAACCCTCTGTAGAATTACACGATCAATTCTTTTTAAAAATAGTTTATTAAAAGTGTTGAGAGTCTAAAAGGTGATACACCTTATGAATAAAGGTTTCATGTATTGAGCAAACTTTTTTTTTTTCAAGAAGATTGATTTTTGGCATCAGCCTTCAGCAGTGTTACTATTAGATATCCTTGTAAACGGGAGCACAAAGTGGAGATAATATGGTAGATGGATAGGATATATGCTGACGTTTTCTGTGTGGAGGGAGAAATTAACATCTTAGAATTCTGAAGTTTCTTACACTTCGTGGTTTGTTTAATGCAAAAGGATTAAACGGCACAGAACCATTAATTTTACTAATTAAAGGTTTATTTACAGGCTGTATTTTTTTATTTTGTTAAATTCACTGTTGTATTATGATAATGACTTTGTCATTTTGTGTTCCTTTTGGTAGGGATGGATGATGATGCTGAATTTCACGAACATATCTTTCTGGAGAAACACCTCAAAGACTTTCCCAAGGAAGGACCTATTCGCCACTTCATGGAACTTGTCATCTGCGGGCTTTCAAAAAACCCATACCTCAGTGTTAAACAGAAGATCGAACACATTGAGTGGTTTCGGAATTATTTTGACGAAAAGGAGGAATTTCTTCAAGAGATGTGAGACTTGGGAAAGTGCTTAACTTGACATGAAGAAAATGAAATGAACGAAATACTGTCGGTGCAAAGTAGTCATGTCACCGGAAAGTTGCATTTTAAATAAAAAAGATCATACTTTCATGTGTGTCCATGCTTATGCAGATCTTTTTTAGGAACAAAAGAAGGAACTGAAAAGTATAGATCTAATAGAATGTGCGTTTTAAATGTAGCTTATCAGAATCATCTTTTAAACCTGAAACTAATCTTCTGACCTTAGAATATATTAAGACTAATTCCAGTTCTTACTCACTTCCCATTTGATGTGTATCTTCACAGGTTTGTTCATCTTTTACGTTCTTGAAAACTTGAAATGCTTTCATAGCTCAAAAATCCTGACACAGCTTTAATTTTTAAAAGCTGTTACTGAGACAGTAACGTTTCATTTTGGTAGCTCATTATACACTGGTGTTTGGATGGTATTTGGAATACCATCTTTCATTAATCATCTTTATTGTTTCATTTAAAAAATATTGTTCATTGAATTCTTTCTTGTTTTCTCCCATTTACAACCATTACTTTGGTAGTTATTTGCCCTATCAATATGCTCCTGTCTTTGTTTTTCCCCTGTATTTCTTTGTAATCGATGTAGGAAGGAGGAAAGTTTGGAACAAAGGTAAAATACTGGCTTCACATGCAAACTATTTCAAATCAGAATTGCACCAAAGGAAAAAAAGTAAAAGCTGGCCTTTTTCTATGACTTAGAGTATTGTTGCTGTGTTATGCTAAGCTGTAGGATGTGAGTTTGCTTGTCTGGGAAAGGATGAGACTGGGGTCGTGGAAGGGAGAAGCAGCTCTTTGATTTTTTTTTTTTTTTTTTTTTTTTAACTGTAAGAGCAGAAAGGTTCAAATTTCTGTGGAAATCTTCAGAGGCTTCCTGGCTTTGGAATGGAGAAAGCAAGAATTATTTCAAAGTATTTCCATTCAGTCCTAGAATAGTTTTAATTTTCAGTTCAATGCCAAGTTACATTTTACTTAATAAATACCATCCTTCCTACATGCTAATGATGCTGGGAGCTGCCTGAAGAGACCCAGAAAGCCTGCATGCTGCTCTGCTTCAAGTCTTTTTCTAAAACCAAGGCACTGAATTCACCACAGGCTTTTAGAAACAGCCCATCTGTGTATTTTCTTTGCATCAGTCCAGGGTTTTGGTACGAAAGACAGGGCAGCCTCACAAGTTGTGCCCTCACTGGAAGAGGTTTGGGAGCTTTAGCTGTGTATGAAAGCCCTGAATTTTGCAGCACTGGGAGCAAGGTGAATGTTTTTGTTTAAACCGATTCGTTAGAAGGTCACTACTTCGACAAGCTCTTAACAAGAGCTCTTGGTGCTTAGGATCTTTGGAAAGCTTTAGTAATTCCTACTTAGGTGCTTAAATATAGATTTGGGAGTTAATACTAGGCAACAGGATTTGAATAATCAGACCTAGCTGCATGGATGTACGTATGCTTATTGGGGCTGCTCAAAGCATGTTAGAGCCCAAGTGGCAGCAGTTTTATGTCCTTTTTTTTTTTTTTATTTTTTGAGGGGGGGAAGGAGAGAAGGGTGTGCCCTTCTTGATAGTCCCAAAGGGGAAGGTTTGTAGGAATTTAAGGCATTGCTTACAGATTTGTCACTTAGAAGCCAGCATAAAAAATACCATTTTTCTCTCAGCCCAAAGGATAAAAGCTGGCTGCTGGCGTGTTCAGAACAGAGCTAGTGCTGGAGCTGTGGGTTCCCTCACTATAGTCTTTTGGGGATTTCTTACGATGGCTGCTTTTCCCTCCTTTGACTGGCTGGGTGGTGTTACGTGCAACTGAATGGATTCGGCATTAGGATCTGTCCAACACAAAACAGCATTTGTTATGTGCTGCAGTCAGACTTCCTTCTTTATGCATGAAGCTGAGGTGATGTTAATGCGCTGCTAATGCCATACCTCAGCATGCCTCATACCTCACACCGTACAGAGCTGTAGCTGCAATGGGTACGTAGTAGGAGAGCCGCTGGTTGAGTAGGGCTGGCTGAGCCACCGCAAAGTTGTGCCAGAGGTGCAATGGTGTGGTGGGGTTTTCTAGCGCAGTTTCAGAGGGTTTCTGCCCATCTCAGAGGAAATGCAGACGCTGGCCATTATGGTTTGGTGTTGGTAGAGTTGTGACCAGACGCAAGCTGATGATCCCAGGTGCTGGCTGAGACGTGGTGCCTGGCTGAGCAGAGTGGATCACGAAAACTGTGTGTGTTGAAAACATGACAGCTTGTTCCCCTATGCGCCCGTTCCCAGCCCCAAACCAAACCCACACAGACACTGGGTCTGGTGAGCTTGCCTTTGGCCAGAAGATGAGGTGTGGTGGCAGGGTGGTGTAATTATTCTGGGTTGTGCGGTCGTTCCCTTCTCTATTTCAGTGTGGATACCAGAAGAAAACAAATCAAAAACTAAACCATGGGCTGAAGGTTAACAAAGCGGTTCAAGGCCTGGGATGTATTACCACCCTATTTCTGCTGTTCAGCTTCTTTATCTCTGCTTTCCAAGTGCTGATCTTGCCCTGCCCCCTCAGTGGCCTAATTGATTATTGTAATGAGCTTAAATTCAAAGCACATGGTTGCAACTTAGGGTTAGCTGTTTTTTTTAGCTTGTACTTAGCTGGATGAAGTTTGCTGCTCTGGTTTTGGGGTAGCGTACTGAGTAGATACTCTGTGGTGGTTTTTGGTTTGTTTGCTTCGTTTTCACAGGAATATCAGGCGCTCCTTCTCCTGACAAGCCTTGCTTTGTTCAGAGCTTCAGACAAGGTTGTGCGGTGCTGTCTTCAGGGCACAAATGTGTGTTATCCCACGTGAGGTGCCTCTTGCTCTCAGCACCCCTCACTCTGCTAGGCGCTTATGCTCCTGGAGACAGACGTCTGCTTACGGTACGTGTGAGCCTGGCCACTTCACCTGTTGGGCTGGGAAAAACCAGGCTTCTCAGGGCTGGTTCCTTGCCCAAAGGGAGTGGATGAAAGACCCACGAAGGGCTGAATTTCCTGCATTAACACGGTGGGTGTAGATGCCACCTGCTTTGCTCATATGCCAACCCAGCCCTTGTCTCTGTCATCTGATGGCACCCTCTGTCTTTTCCAGCCTATTCAATAGGAGTGGTTTGCTAGAATCCAGATGTAAAGCAGTTTCATTTTTTTTTAACCACTTATGGAGCAAGCATAAACACTTGCTCCCCAGTGTGGTGTTAGAAGGAAGCTGGAGGAATGATGCTTGGTTGGAAGGCTTCATCTGTGGTGGGATTTCAGCTCCTGGTGTTAACCCCTACCAATCAACAGCACTGATGCTGCTTCGTGCTCCTTGACTGCAAGGATGAATGCTTCCCTGAGTACTGGAAGTAAAAATTAATTTCTTATACCTGATTTCTTATAATAAAGGTGACTTAATTTAACCCTTCTGACCCTGGCAGAGGAGCTAAAATGAACGGGGTGAGTAGGGAGGAAAGTCTTGAGTGTGTTCCCGAACTGCAGGCAGTATGTTTTAATTGCTTAAACCGTATATTTTTTTGATGAAGAGGAGTGGTAAAGGATTCCTGGAGTGCTACTCAGGTCCATTTTCTTCCAATGCTTACAGAGATAATAAAATTCCAGCATGAAAATAGCTCCTCCTCGGGAGCTCGTGCTTTGATGTGAAGCCTGAAGCATCATGGCATTTATGAAAGAGGGGCCACACCATTGCTATCAGCAACGATTTAAAAGTAAATAGCTTCATTTTAGCCGGGATTGTGAGTTTAGTTGGCTTAACTCTTCTTCCTGACTGCTTGTGGACAGAGCGCGATGACTTCTGAGGTTGAAGGGCCTGCAGATGGACGTCCTCCAGGCCTGAAGGTCCTTCGGGAAGGCCGTGAGGTGGGACCAGGGTGCCCAGCACGGCGGGGTGAGGGACGAAGGTCCCTCAGAGCCCCCCGTGTCCAGCAGGACGCGGCGAGGCTGTGAGTCTCACCACAGTGCTTGGTGGCTACAGGCATTCTGGTCCCGTGATCTCCACAAGATGTCAGTGTAGATTTATTGGATTAGATAGTAAATCCTTGTGCTGTTCCCCCGGCAGACTGAAGCCAAAACTTGTTTCAGAGCAGCACAATCAGGTTGATTGTGCTCGGGAATGCATCGCCCGTGGAGGAGCGAGGCGGCGTGCGCTGGCGTACCGGGAGAGGTGCGCGTGGCACCCCGAAATGAGAGCGGGGCTGTGCAAAAAAAGAGTAAAATTTTGGTAAAATCGAAGGTGCCCAGACTGCATCGGGCAATCTGAGCAGGGGAGGAGTCTCGTGGGTGTCACTTGAGCGATAAAGTGCTCAATTTTGTGTCCGAAGTAAAGCTGGAAGCCTGAACAAAAAGCGGCAGGGCCAGCCTAGGTGGAAGGAAGGCTCTGAGGGCAATGGGATCAAGGCGCTTGTGTGGGGAAGCTTAACGGTGTGGTAGCCAAACACCCCCTTGGTTTCCCTATATACAAAAAGCCCCCTTTACGATGACAGGGACGAGGTGGGACACTGCCAAGGGACCGGGCCCTGTCCTCCCTCACATCCCTTGTGGCCTTAGGGCTGCTCAAACCCAACTGCCCGGCCGTGGGTGGCCCTGCTGCCGCCCGCCCCCGGGCCCGAAAGCAGCAGCGGCCGGGCGGTGATGATTCATTTACGGTCCCCGGCGCTGCACCCTGTCACCCATGAGGGAGGGGAGGCAGCGAGAGGTGACAGTATTTGTCAGCGATGGCAGAAATAGCCGCCTTTCGGATTTCACTGGGGAAGTGGGGAGGCAGGGGGAGGGAGAGCAGCGCCGTTCCCAGGCCGGCCTTGCAGCTGGGGTGGAAAACCTGTGGTAAAAGCAGTGCCCCGTATTCCTCACGGGGTCCAGCTCCAATAGCCAGCAAAGTGTTAGCCCACCAAAAATTTGCCCCCCTGCTGTATGAAGCAACTCAGCTAGAGACGGGGGTGCAAACTCCCTCTCCCCTCTACACATTATCTAAAAGCTCACCCTGTGGAGTTTTGGGGAGATCAACCAAGATGTGCTCCTGGGATGGGGGATGCTCTGCAAAACCCAGTGGTTCCCACCACTAACAGGTAATCTTCTCTTTGGAGCTGATTTTTAATAAGATGAATCTTGCTACTCCACTCACTGTATAAGGGAAAAGGTGCAAACAAAACAGCTGCCCCGATTTCAGGGCAAAGCTGTGAGCTTGCTCCTCAGGTTGGCAATTAGCCCCTGAAATCAAGGACTGCTCAGGCAAATTACTGTTTTGCATATATGAAGATTTTACTGTGAACTCACTCTAAGCCTCCCTGGAGAGGGGATGTTTGCTGGGTGCTCTCCAAGGAGAAAAACGGAGCTGTAGGCACACACCAAAAGCTGGCTGTAGAAACCTCCGAGTCTCTTGGACCAGGGGACAGAGATATCAGGGAACACAAAATTGTTTGTATAAATCTGGTCGTGCATGTTTCTCACAAGTGATCAGACAAAAAGGAGGAAAATGGAACAAATACTTCTAATTTATCCCAATTTTAAGCTGTAAATGAACATCATAGCAGCATTGGTTTCAACATGATCAGTGGATGTTTTCTGTTCAAAAAGTCCATAAAACATCACTGATTAAATTGTTGGATATTATTTTTTTTTCCTTCTGAGGGGAACTTGATATTGCAAATTTTTTATGGGGTTGTTTTAGGACAGTCACAAGATAGGCAGGCTGGAGTGTGGCAGTGCTAAATCAGATTGGCATTGATGCCCAGCAGCGCTATCCAGACCCAGATACTGTGCCAGGATCTGCCTTGTGAGGGTGTAAATTAGGGTTTCCAATGGCTCTGAAAGCCAAAGTGGCTGCCAGGTGCATGATGGAATTGGTTTTGCTATTGTCACAAGCTGTGTGATTTACTAATCAGAGGGATAAAGCTGCCCAAAACCACCCAGGGCACAAGCTAGCACACTGGTGTGGGTGGCTGGGCTGCCCCGTGTCCCACTGGGATGCAGCAAGGATGTGAGAGGTCTCCTGTCATGCTTCAGGAGGCAGTGGTCCCACCCAACGTCCACCTCCCCATCTCCTGGTCCCAAATGATCTCCTACTTCTTAGTGAAAACTCCTGCAGATGTCTTAGAAGTGATTTGCAAGCTTTGGATGCTACTTTGGAGGCTGATCAGCTCATGTCCTCGCCCTACTTAGAGGAAAGAACCTAATTTGAGGAGCATTTGCAAGTGTGAAAATTGTTAACAAATGAAGCCAGGCTACTTTCCTTATCTAGTAATTTTTGAAGATCTGGTGTTGCAAAAATAGCTCAGTGGTCTTTCCAGGTGCCTGGTGTGCCTCTTCTGTCCCTACAGGGTTCAACTCTACCGAGTCCTACTACTCACTTGGAGAAGTCGTGGAGGTGGCATTTGGGGCCTGGCTGTTGGCTGACTTTTACAGGAGCTTTGTCACTGCTGCTGTTGGTCCCAGCATCAATCCCTGCGTGAAAAAACGACCAACACCCACGCTGGGGATTTCAGACGTGAGTCACCCCCACTGCTGGGCTCCTGCTGAAGGAGACTTTGCTCGTGTCTTGCCTCACATGAAGCTCACCATGGCCAGAGGAAACATCTTTACGGGAGACCTGTGGTATCTGTGGTGGCTGGTTTGTCTGGGGCATCTCATGGCTGTGCATGCAACAAGGAGGAGTGTTGGAGGGGGTGAGCCTGCTCCACACGGCGCTGATCCTCTGGTACTTGCATGCCGTGTAACACGGGGGTTTGGTTTTGGTGTAACTGCCGCTCCAGGCAGTTTTTCTGCAGTGCAGTGATAATAGGACTGACTAAAACTGTAGCTAAAATACCCAGCCCCGACATTTTGCTGTCACAAAACGTGGGGCTGCAGACAGCAGGTTTTCTGAAGCCTCTGCCTGGGCTGGGCTGGGCTGTACAGTTGTTCCTTTTCTGCATTGAAAACTGTGGTGAGAAGGGTGTCCTGAAATCCAGGACAAACACAAAGCCCTGAGCCTTGAACCCATGAAAAGTTTTCAATGAAAAGTCAGTGACCTGTTGAAGGGACATGTTTGGGTCTAGCACTGGGTTTGGGTGCATGGATGCAGATCCTTGAGTCCCATCCCTGTATTTTCAGAAGATTTTAAAAGGAAATTGTGTTTCTCTCAGCAGTAGCATCACTTGGAGTCTGAAACAGGCTGTGTGATGCTCGTTTTGATTCACCCCAGCTGTTGGCAATAGCTTGTTCCTTTTCGCTTCTCCTTCTGCAAGGCTTCCCCCAGATGGGCAGTTAATTAGATGCACATGGGGCAAGCAGACAGCTTTCACTAGTGCTATCACCAGCCCTTGAATACTTAAACCATTCTGGGTCATGAAGGGGCCTGTATCCCTCCCTGAACCACCTCTGGGGCTCATTCAGGTGTTATTTTGGTGATCGGAGCAGGCCAAAACTCCATCCCTGGGATGCCCTGGCTTGCAGCTTCTCTCAATTTCTATTCCCCATGCTTGGCCCTGCAGTGTGCCTCTTGTCCCAGCAGGCTGTGGTGGCAGCAGTCATGGCAGCGGAAGAGTTTGATGCCAAAGAAATGACAGGTGAGGAAAGGATGGCCAACTTGGAGATGGATCGGTGGCCACCAGAAGACTCTTCCAGACACAGTTGATGCAGCTGCAGTTTTGGAGGCTATATGAGGGCACATGAGCCCACATTTTGGGGATGGGAATGGTGGGACAGTCCCAGGTACTGCTCTGTAGGTACCAAAGCTGGAGTAGTGCTTGATTAGGGGACCACGGGGGTGTCTGTGCTCTGTCTGCACCAGGATCCAGCCCCGTGCTTTGAGACTCAGCAGCAGCAGTGGGGTGAGCACCAGTACTTTCCCACTTGCTCTTCCCTCTTCCCTGGGGAAAGCCCTGTTAATCAGCTCTCACCACCACGTGGAAATGGGGAAGGGAAAACCCGCTCCCCTCCTCTCCTGGCCGTGATGGGAAAGAGAAGCAGCATTTACTTTCCACTGCCTTGTAGCCAGGAGGAGGAGGAGAAAGGAGGATGTGGAAAGGAAGAAAGCAGAAGCTTGTGGCATGGGGGGTCCCTGCTGATGACCACGCTGGGATCCACTAAAACCTGAAATTGGCACACAAGAGCAACAGTCTGCAGTGTGGCTCCCGTACTTGGAGAGGACTTGGGTATTCAGTTACACAGAGCAAACCAGGAAGGCAACCCGGAGAAAAATCAGTCCCATCTGTGGTGGTTGTCCCAGGTGCTGCTGGGTGCTACTTGTAACATTTAGTTGAGTGGTCAGAGAAGGCTGCTTGAACCACTGCCTTGGGAAAGCAAATGGCATGAAGCTGTTTAAAAAATAAATACATAGAAGGGGAACTCCTGCCTTTTTTCTTTTCATAATCCTCCCATTCTCATTTTGGCAGGCAACGAGATTTCCTCCACACCTCAGGTGAACGGGAACTGAATGTAGCCATTAAAAAGACATGGAAGGGCTGAGCAGGACAGAGATGGAGGTGAGATTGGATTAATCCTTGCCAAATCTTAAAAAACAACAACTAAAACTATTAATTTGTTGGTGACAGAAGCTCCAGGGGTATGTGCTTGGAGAAGAGCAAGTGCCTCATGGAGAAGGGCAAACAGCCTTACCTCAAACCCACACTGATGAAGGAGATATTCGTTGTGGAGAAGGTGACCTATGGAGGCAGGTCTGGATGCAGCTATGGGGCTACCACCACGGCTTCTGTCCATGGTGTTTGGGAAGGCTGCAGGTACTATAAGAGCACCAGGCTCCTCATGGGACCCACCTGACCTGTGCGTGGGCTGCAGTTCTGCCTGGCTCTGCTTGTTTTCCTTTTTGTGCCAACACCTTCTACCCAAGGCTGGAGAGGTTGTTACTGCTGGAAGAGGAGGCAAACCCAGGAATCTAATGTGAAACGTGGGCAGAAATTAAAATCCCACAGCAAGTTTTCACTCTTATTTTTTTGTTCTCCTTAAAGAAGAGAAGCTCAGGGGGTTGGGAGACTGCAACAAGCCTTTAGCTTGGTCTTTTGGCTCCAAACCTATCCTATTATGAGCACAACCCCCATAATTTGCTACGGTCTGGTGTAACTGGTGTGGGATGTAACGTGCACAGCCTGCTCCGGCAGGGTGACACTGCCCAGGACTAAATAGCTCTGATAAAAATTAAATGTTGCTCTTAACATGCCTTTCCTCACTCTGATTCTCGCAGTTGGGCCATATAGAGCAACTGCTAATTTGAATAGTTTCTGTGGCTCCCTTCAGACAGTCTCTGCAGCAGTTGCGTGTTTTAATTGGCCTGTGGAAAGACATTACACCCTCCCGAACCATTTGAGAGACCTACTCACCCCCACAAACGGTGACATATGATTTTTTCTGCACAGAAGCCAAACATAACAAATCAACAAATACCCCATGGTATCTGATAATTCATGTGACATATGTGAATAATTGCCTAGAAACTCGCAGGAAGACACTCAAACTTTTTTTTTTTTTTTCCCTTCTGATTGTGACAAATGAACTGTGAGTATCAGGTTGCGTGTTTTGGCTCCTAGCAGGAGCAGAGCTAATGCTTTGAGTCCAGGCCATCTCAGACTAACTCGGGTTGGTTCAAAGGTCCCTACCAAGGGCTCGTCTATGGGACGGGTCTGCTTCACCCTCTGCTAACGTGGCCCTGAATGGATTTACTGACGCTGGAGGTAAGGCTGTCCACACCATGCCGTGCCACCACAGAGCTCCTGCGTCCACCAAGACCTTTTGCTCATAGCTTGTGAAGTCCAAGTGTGGCAATACAGCCCACTCATCTGATATCATGTGCAGCCCAAGCCAGTTGGCTTATTAGCTTCAACTAGAACATAGTTTTTTATTATATTATTTTTCCCCCAGAAAAACAAACAAGCAAGCCAGACGTTTGGGACTTAATAATTTCCAGCGATGGAGAGTGTACGGCATCGCTGGTAAGTTGTTCCAGCAGTTAATTATGCTGATGAAGTCAATGGAGTTACTGTAAACTCGATATATACCACCAGTGTGACTGAATACAAAATTTGGCCTACTTACCAGAAGGGAGCAGCGCTTTGAAGTCTCTGTATATCTTCAAATAAAATTATTCTCCTGTGGAAGGCACGAAAGCGCAAGGCTTCTTCTAAAGAAGCTGTCAATTGGCCTCCAGTACACTGCTGGAATATCGCTACCAAGTACAAATTGCACACGTATTTAAGGCAGTTAATTGGGTTTCTTTTACACACGCGAGCCTGTGTCGTCGTTAGGGCTATATTACTGCTGCCCGTGATAACATTTTTATCTGTTAACTTCCAAGCTGCTACGACTGACACCAGCTACTCGCGGAATGAGTCAGCTAACTTTCCTTTTAACCGTTTGTTCTGCTCCCTGAAGGTGTTATGAATGTCGTGTTATGACAAGCTGGTCGCCACTCACTCCTTTAAAGCTTGTGTAGCAATTTTTTAGTCCCAATAGGCTGTTTTAAAAAATGGGGCTAGGGTTTTTCAGTGGCTGGGCGAGAAGCAGCTACTGCTTCAGTGCAAGGACCTGAGTGAGAACAATTGCTTTGATTTATTTAAAAATCATCTTGCAATGGAAATTAATGTTACAATATCCAGATTTTTGCTCCCACGGGAACAATTCTTACAGGCTCTCTTCTTTACCCGTTAACTGTCAAGGCAGATTTATATTTAAACTGAATTACAAGAAAATACACCGCAAACCACTGCAACAAATCGTTACTAATCACGATTGATCTACGTGATTAAAGGTTTGAAATCTCTCCTGCAGTTGCATTAACGAATTAGAAATTACACTAAAATTGCACTGCAGTTCTTGGTTCCAGCCCCCAACCCCATGTGTTTGAAGGCTTTCCCTTGAGCCGATGTCCCAGTAAATGACTTTTCCTTCCCAGGGGAAGCTTCTCAGGAGGATGTGGGACATTTGTCTCCGGAGAAAGAAGGGACTTAGGGATGAAGGGACTACACCCTAAGGTGACATTGTCCCCTGTGCTCCAGTAACACCCTGACTCAGGTATGATGCTTTCAGAGTGGCTAACTTATCTGTTCACATTTAAAATGTCTGTGGTATTCTTCTTGACTTCCTGTGCCTAACTGCTGCTGTTAATATTGCTGTGCATGGCCAAGTAGCTGCTCCTTCCCACCCAAGATGCGAATAAAGCGACCCAGTGTATATTTAACTCTTCTTGGATACTTCCCAGGAGTATTTTGAAGCTTATTAAGCTGCTCTGATGGTGTCTGCTTGATGTTTCAATAACCTCTTGAGGAAATGCTCACAAAGGATTATTCTTCTCTTCAGTCCGTGATTTACTTACTCTTCCACCTCAATGTTTACTTCACGGCGAGTACAAGGGCCATAATACGCTGGCACTGGCACACATTGTTTCCAGAGGCCACTTTCTCTTTGCTGGGAGAATGCAAGGAACCAAATACCAGGGGATGTTTCCCAGGGCAAGACAGAGCACATTCCCATGGCTGCAGAGAGGAGTGACAAGGTGCCAAAATCCCATTGTCGGCCAGAGCTGAGTGGGAGCAGAGGGCCACAAATGCCCTGTTCATGGCTGACAGCATCTGAGGAAGCCTCCATAAAGCATAATCCTTATAATTCTTAATAGCCATCCTCTTGGGAGCCAGAAAAAGCTGACAGAGGAGGTGGGATGGGCATGGGAGGTGGAACAGAACATCCCCTGGAGGATGGATATGAGTGGAGGGAGGCAGGAGATGTTAGCGTAGACACCTGTGCACAAGCCTGGACACCACGGTGTTACTGCTCACTGCTGTATACATTTGTTTTAGGGTGCTTCCCCTCTTTACGTGTTTCTTTTCTGCTTAGAGAGGAGGTCCTTAGCCCATCCCTGTAGTCAGATAGCTTTGCACAGCTCTCCTCAGTGCAGGACAAGGATGCTTGATGACAGGAAACCCATGCTCCCCAGGACCCATCTGTCCTCTCAGCTGTCCTGTTGTCTGGTGCCTTTCAACACCTACTCTACCAGCTTCTGTGTCACAATAAACCATGTCTGGAGCAGAGGAAGTGGCAGCATCTCAGTGGGGTTTCACAGCCACTGGAAAAGGCACTGTTGGGAAGAGCTGCCAGTACCTGTTTGGATGCTCCCATATCCCGGTAGAGCAGGCATCCCTCAAAGGCCAGAAGTGACCTGGATCTAGTGCCACACATCTCCCTGAAGGATACTGCTGCAAAGTGGTGCTTCGTCATGCAGTTGCTTCTCAGTGACTGGAAGGAGGTAGGTGTGATATGATGAAGAGCAACTTGTGCATCACTGTGAGCGTCCATGTGGAAGGCTTGCTCTGCTGTGGGTGGGTTTGCCCCACTCCGCTGGTGACCCCTGGTGCTGCAGCATTGTCCCAGTGGCTCTGCCACAGTCACCAGAAGCTCTCCTAGTTAGTGGTGCTGGTGGTGGTGAAGGAGGTGATGACCTGACATGTTAAGTACATTATCTTTTGGAGCAGTGGATGAGAAAATATTTGAGGAGGAAGAAACTAGCCTGGGGAGAAGAACCTGTATTTGTCACGCTATCAGGGCTGGGCTAGCAGGCTAATGTGAGCTAGGGCTGTTTCAAGCCAGAGTGTTTTAACATGGCAAAGGGTCTTCTGTAACTGTGGAAGGGCCACGTAGGCTTGCTTGGATTTAATAATCACCTAAAAGGAATCAAGAGCACCTCCACAAGCACCCAATGCTTTTGTGAGTCTATGGTTCATCCCTGCAGCCATGCACATGGTTCTGTGTGTGCCAAAGTGTGCTCATGTGGTGTCCCAGAACACTTTCTGCTTCATTTTTCATAGTGTTTGTATGAATTCCCTGTTTATACCCTCAGGTGTTATTCAGTTAGGGGGATGGACTTGCAGAGGATATTCATCCTGGACCTGGACCACTGCTTTAGAGACTTTGTGACTTGTTTATTCTTACTTCTACAAGCCCATGTCCCACGTATATCTTCTCCATGAGAAACCTGACATCTGATCCTAGCATTGCTCCTCCATTTCCACGAGCAGTTCCATGGTTGGCATGTGCAAGGCTGTGTTCTGCTTTTCTGAGTCTATCAATATGCTCTGCTGGAACAATCTGACAGCTCTGAGCCGGCCACGAGATGCTGTGTTCAGCACAATGGGGTTTGCGCTTCAGAACCTCTCCTGCTGCCTCTTGGTGCTGCGTTGCTTTGTGAATCAGCGGCTCACTTCTAGCGGTGAGGTTTCCCATTCACAGTCAAGATGATGTTTCAGGCACTAAGCCTAGCTAGCTGCCTTCTGAAGTCTCTCCTGCTCTTGTTGAATCTTTCTCTTTGTGACTGTGCAGCTTGTGCATCCTCCTGTTCCTGAGTCTAAAGATTCTTGCAAAAAGGTTTTACTTCTTTTAAATGAAATAGCTCTTTGAAGAGCCAGACGCTGCTAGTGTGTATATTTCTTTCTATGCTTTAGACCGTCTTTCACACCATTTCCTGTAAGTTCATTCTCAGTGCTTCTTGCTGGCATCTCCCTGAATTCTCAGCCTGTAGCCCCTTTCTGTGCACTTTGCTTCAAAGTAGTTCTTCCTGTCTTCATGAAAAGACCCCAGAAAAAAACAACCAACCAACCAACAACAAAAAAGAACCTCTCACAGCAGTCGGTGCATTCCCGGGATGTTTTGGCCCCTGTTGCTGCTGTGTGAGGTTCCCTCTCGGCTGGTTGCCCTTCCTCCCCACCTCTGGTTGCATGGCCGCTCTTTGCCCTGTCTCCACCTCTGATAGGAAATCAGCCTTCTCTGCTAGCAGATAAGGGGAGCCCCATGGCAGAGCTTCTAACAAAGACAAATCATTGTTATAATAACAGGTTTACAGGTAAAGTGGGTAATCCGAGAGGGAGAAACCTACCTGACCCTGTAGAGTTGGTAGCACCAACTGGCTGCATCTGCAGCTCTTCCAGGCAAGAACAGTCTACTCTCCGAAGGCTACAGGTGACACCGACTATAACCACACTTTAAGATCAATCTTCTCTTCCTTTCCACAGACACCAGCTCATTTTCAGGTCACCCCTTTATTTTTAAGTTGCTATTAAGTCTACCGCGCTGGCGTGGCATTTCAAAGTAAATTTAGTAGCAGAGGTTGAACAATACTCCCAGATTAATAATTTATTACTGATGACTAAATTACTACAATCTTCCTGCCCTTTCCAGGAACACCGGTCCAGTCCAGGTTCACACTTGAGTTTTTAAGTAACTATTAAGGCTTCAATACTGACATGGCATTCCCAGATTACTAATTAATGTGGCTTTTACCAAAGCAATGTACACAGGTGTTTTTAAATAATAGTGTATTTTATTAATACCACCTATACTGTTATTACACAGTACGATCAAACATACAATTGTAAGTTTAGCTGTGAATTCATTTCACAGGAAAGGAGATGGTTTGTTGTTCCAGTTGAAGATCTTCCTGGTTAAAATAGTGTTGTATATAGCATGGTTTCATTTCATAGAATCACAGAATGGTTTGGGTTGGAAGGGACCTTAAAGATCATTAATTCCACCCCCACTGCCATGGGCAGGGACACCTCCCACCAGACCAAGTTGCCCAAAGCCCCATCCAGCCTGGCCTTGAACACCTCCGGGGATGGGGCATCCACAGCTTCTCTGGGCAGACTGGGCCAGGGCCTCACCGCCCTCTGAATGAAGAATTTATTCCTAATATCCAATCTAAACCTATCCTCTTTTAGTTTAAAGCCATTCCCCTTTGTCTTATCACTACTGTCCCTGACAACGAGTCCCTCCCCACCTTTCTTGTAAGCCTGCTCTGTGTACTGGAAGGGCCACTTCTTCTCTGCAGTCATGTGATTTACTTTTGTATAAAGCCAATGCCGTGTCTTCATTGCTGTTGGGCACCTGCAAGTCATCTCACAACTTACCAATATGTGAAGGCTTTCCATCCAGAACTGAAGAAATGGCGCTACTCAACACGTCGCTGTCAAGCACAGAAGTTGCCTCAGAAATATCAATTGATACGTGATGCAGACTGGATCCAGAATTTGACAGGTCTTTAAAGAAATGCCAGTTGACTGACAGCTGTGAAGGCAGATAACTTTTTAAATACTGCTTTGAAGAAGGACTTTCCTGGTCAATGTCCGGCCGGTTGTGTTGCTGTCAAGTTTGAGCCAGAACCACAGCTTACCAACATGCTCCTTGACATGCTGTGATGTCTGGTTTTATGTAGACTGAGAGGATTGGGGTTACCCCTGGATATTGAAACAGTTTGGCTATTTAAAAAGTTGCAAGTATTTGTATGGCCTACAATTTGGGCTGTTTTTGCACTTGGTTGTGGAGGTTTGAAGGTAGCTCGTGTCCAGGCCAGCGCTAGCTCTTCTGGGTTGTTCCTTTCAGTCAGAACAGACAGAGGCACCAC
Organism: Aythya marila; assembly: GCF_965140915.1. Taxonomy (NCBI): domain Eukaryota; kingdom Metazoa; phylum Chordata; class Aves; order Anseriformes; family Anatidae; genus Aythya; species Aythya marila. The sequence goes on along the minus strand of NC_139042.1, from coordinate 27,441,426 downwards.
CAGGGGACTGCTTGTCTCTCCTGGATTTGGATAAGCGAATTTTCTTTACCTGTTTTTCTTCCTCAACAACAAGCAGAGCTGAAGGTGAATGGCAAGTTTCGGATGCCTGAGTCACAGCAGGTGAATCTTACCCACACACTGAACTGCCGGATGGAGCTGGGTGCTCCCCAGAAGCCTTGGCTAGCCCCAAAATGGTTTGAAAGCCGCTCTTCCACCTCATGACTGTGAAGATTGCAGGTACTTTCCCCTTTGCCTGGAGATATTGTTAGAAGGCCGCAAAGGCCCGTTTTACTGCCATAAGAAGTTAATTAACTCCATTTTCCCCCAACGAAGCCGAGCAGAGGTTCTGTGAGAGCCACATGCGCTATGTTGAGAATTAGGGCTTTTCTCCCATGCTCTTGCTGTGCCTGCAGTGATATGGCTAACAAAAGCAGTCGTCTTCTCAAAAGGAAAATCGCACTTCTGAATTGCTTCCAACGGCCCGGATTGCTCTTTTGGTTTCTAACTAAACTTACTGTATTAGAAGAAATTCCTGTTGTGAATTGCCTGCTTCCCTCACCAAGCCCTCGTGAATCATCTACAAGGGAGCAACGCGGCGCTGCTACCGTGCTGAGCACAGCAGCTGCCAGGCTCCTCGCTTCGTCTGCTACGAGGCGATGCCCAACACGAGCAGTCAGCAGCTTCCCTGGGTCATTTATAGGACTTTCAGTATTTTTGCATTCCCCCCTAATCAATTCAAGGAAGATATGATGCCCATGTTCTGCAAGTTTTCCAAGTAACTCTTTTCATAGCAGGGTTGCCTGTGACAAGATGTGTAAAAAGCCTCTGCAAATCAGGAAGCTCTTCTGTGGTGCAGGCTGTAGAGGAAAAAGTTCACTTTAAGCTTTTGGTGCTTGGCTCTGCCAGTGCAAGATTCAACATCTCGCAGCTTCGATTTCTGCGAAGCACTCTCAAAATATTTGTCACAGACTGCTTTTGCTTGAAATCTATGGGAGCGTAACAAGCTGTGCGAGACAGTATGCCAGCATGCTTGTGAAAAATCCCTTCTGGATGCTTGTCGCTTCTCTGCTTAGCATTTACCTCTGCACTTGCTGCAGCCATGGTCTTGACCTTGCTTTTACCTCCATGGTAGTTACCCACTTCCTTGCTCAGCTGCACATCTCGGTGGCTGGCTCCAACGTTGTTGCACAAGCAGCAGGCTGGCAGCTAGACAGTAACCCCACTGAGGAAGAGATGTGCTGATTTCATCTGACATTGGCACATGAGTTTGCTTAAAATATCAAAGGCAGAATCCATTGACGTAGATGGTTTTGAAGACCCATTTGCACAACTTCACATAAATTTGTCAAATAGATGCTGTTTTTTTTTTTTTTATTTATTTTTTATGACTACTGTAAGAAAATTCTGGGTTCAGTCACAGGGGAGTCGCCAATACCCATGCTGCAACACTGGTATTAGGGATTAAGGGTTGTGAAATCAATGCGCCAGTGCTCCACAGCTGACGTTTTGCAAGCCACCCATCTGGCTGCTGAGCTACTTTGGCTGCTGCTTTCACGGCACCAGCAAGTATTGAGTCTCCTTTCTTACCTGCAGCTGGATCATGCTGAAAGCTAGAGAGTGGATGGAGGTGATCTGGGCCACTCCTTCCAAAGGGACTTTCCTCTGGGCTGTGTCAGGCCATAGGGTAGTTTCCTGTGTTTGGAGAAGCGAGAATTGAGGGGAAAGATTCTAATGCAACCCCCCAGTGCTACCAAACTGCAGTATAACAAAGATATATTCCTGAATTTCTGCTAGAAAAATTAACAAAACTGAGAGGGTTTTTGGTAAACCAGAAATACTGGGCAATCACTGTCTGGAGCCTACAGGTGTTGATAACCATTCAGCTGCTAAGAAATTCAGTGTGCTCACAGTACGTTTTACGATCACCCTTCTCAACTAGCAGACCTTGATAGTCTTTTAGGAATATGATGGCATCTTCTTGGGCTTCTTTGTCCTTCTTCTTTTCTTATAAGCCTGTTCTTGAGCCTCCTTCCCACCCTTTGCAGAGACTTCTGCCAGATGCATGAATGCCACCCTCTTTGCTCTTTCTCCCTCTCTTTAAGCTTGCAGATGATCAGCACTGGTTAAAATCAGTGCATTGAAGGGGTCTGAATGATGCAGGAGTCAACACTGTAAGATAAGTGTAAAATGCAATTATTGCCCATTGTTCAGTCTCCAAGGTGACAAATGGAGATTGTTAGTGATGAACCAAGTCATCTCCCAGCCTTGGAGAGGATGAGACCCTTCTGTGCTTTTTGGAGAGCTGCAGCAGGAAACCTGCCTGTTTTGGGAAATGTATTTTAGTGGTTTACTTACTGCTGTGCTGGGTTTCAGGTCTTGAGGAGGCTGTACACCTGATTCATACCATGGGTGCCCTACTGCTGATGGTGGTGTTGAGGAGGAAGGGTCCAGACAGGGTCAGACTGCTGATTGCATTGCAGTCCTGAAAGTTTTTAACTAGAAACCCCTGTTCTAATATTAAAAAAAAAGCAAACAGAAAACACACAAACCACAACTCTTTAGGTTCACATGATGAAGCAGCAAAGAAAGTCCCTATTTACGGAGGTTAAGGAGAATCCAGAGGGATGCAAATTGCTGTTATCTGTCTGAACAGTGCCTCCTGACATCACGAGTGGCTGAAAAGGCTTGGTCAGGAACAACGGGGACGGGAGCTCTGCCTAGCTGTGCTGAAGCCTTCACACAGTGCTTCCAGCAGCAAGAGCTGCATTTCTTCTGTTTTGTGATAGAGGTATGCTGTCTACATTTGCAGTGAGCTCCGTGCACAGAGAGAATACTGCTGTTGAGTCTTGTGGGAAAGGCGTGTTCCCTGATTGTTTCCAAAGTGACTTCTCAAGCACGCCCCAGAGGTTTGACAAAGAGAAAGATTAGGTGTATAAGTAAAAGAGGGGAAAAAAAAAAAAAAAGAAAAGATATCAACTGAAAGGAAAACACATCTGGCAGATGTGGAAAAAAATAATCAGTCCTGCTTTTCTGCACCAGATTTTGCATGTATATTGCGGTTTTACAACAAAATGATGCAAGACTCAAGTTTTTAATAAATCCACTTATGTTAAGGAATTCTTTAAAATTCATTTTTGTCCCTTCACTTTATTTTGACTCCTGAGTCCTCCTTTGAGTGTCTATCTAAACACTGAGTAGCCATCACTCCTGAGTGCTCCTGGGCAAAATACTGGCAAGAAATACTGATGGGGCCTTGCCATTTATTTAGGTGGGTCAGGGAGAGAGCAGCTGGCTGCCCAATACAACACCTCATTGAGTCCCTGGCATCCTTGGGATCATCCTTGGGATCCCTGGCATCTTCATCCTTTTGACCTTGCAATGGTCAAAAAATGGATCACAGGAGTTCCGCAACAACATGCGAAAGAACTTCTTCATGGTGAGGGTGACGGAGCACTGGGACAGGCTGCCCAGGGAGGTTGTGGAGTCTCCTTCTCTGGAGATATTCAAGGCCTGTTTGGACGCCTACCTGGGCAGCCTGCTCTAGGGAGCCTGCCTTGGCAGGGGGGTTGGACCCGATGATCTCTTGAGGTCCCTTCCAACCCCTACAGTTCTGTGATTCTGCGATCCTTGGGCTTGTTCATCTTCTCAGAGATGGAGGTTGATACTTGGCCTTGCTGAAAGCACGAATAAGCACAGAGGCTGCAGAGCTCCACAATTGCTTCCAGCTCTCAATCTATTTACTACCCGATAAATGTCTGGAAGGCAGGCTGTGGAGAGGACTTGCTGCTTCGTGTGTGGATGTAGCCGGGGTGAGTCCTGTAAGAGGCACCCATGAAGACCGGCCAGCCTCCTGCAGAGCTTGCCTGTGGTCTGTGACGTTGCTCATTCAGCACCCTGGAGTATTCTCGTGGGTTCTTTATTTTGCAAAAGCTGCAATATGGGGGGCTTTGATACATTGATATCCTGCATCCTCTTTCTTCACGGACTGGCAGAGTTTGATCTCTCCTCATTTCTTGGTCATTTTCCTCCTTTCTATTTTTTTTTTCTTTTTTCTTTTTCCTTTTCCTCTCTTGTGGCTTATTCCCTGCGTTGTGCTTTCTTTTTATGATGTCCTTATCTCCCCCCACCCTTTCTTTTGTATCTTTTTTCTCTCTGCTCACCTTTTCCCTTCTCACCTTTCACTATGTTTCCTGTTTTCCAGCAGCTCTGGCATCCACTGGGGAGGATGCAGGGTCCTCTGCCCCAATGAACCTATCCCCTAGCATCAAAGAGGAGGTAATCAGAGTCCACAGTGCTGCCTGAGCCTGCACTTCTGTTCTCTTTCCCTCTTTCTCTTTCTCTCTCATGAGCTGCTTGAGCAGCCAGCGAGGTTGGTAGCCACAACTTGAGCAAAGAGTGAAAGTGGGTGGCTTTCAAGGAGCCACTGCTGATTTCTCTGCAGCTGCAGCAGCATTTCTGTAATGTGTGGGTGTGTGGATCCGAAGGGCCCCTTTGCACCTGATGCTCTTCTTTGCCTTGAGCCCCTTCCTAAAGCCCATCGATGATCCCCATCTCCTCCCTGGATGAGAAACAGCCAAGCTACCTCCTGCCATCTGCCTTCTTACTACTGCTGATGTGGCGTCAGCTCATCTGATCCTAGTCAAGGTTCACACTTCAGTACTTGGCAGGTGCAAAAGTGAAACTGCTGGTTGCTCTTTCTATCTGTTTTCATGCTGGTATAGGGCGTGCTTCTGAGTTTAGGAAGAACCTGCTGCTGGGACCTCGCTGGTTTCAGTATTGTCTCCCTGCAGACCAGGGCTAAGCAAGGTTTGCATTTTCAGCACCAGATCTCAATGCACTTAAACCCATTAATGAACAGGGTTGCAACAGACAGACTGTACTTATATAGGTTTCACAGAGGTAACCAAAAGTGCAGAACTACCATGAATTCACCCCAAGAGAGTACATCTGCTTGGATTGTCATTCTTCTGCTCTGGCCCCTTGGCCTCGCTGCATTTATGGCATGGGCAGTATTTGCATGGGATGTACCTTACCTACTGAGCATCCCATTCAAACACTGCCTTCTTTAATGTCTTAGTCACCAGCAGAGTAGGAATATATTCATGTATGTCAAAATACAGTCTTACTATTATTGTCTACCCATGCTTCCATCTATATAAATCTAGTATAAAATGTACATAATGATACCATGCATATGCATATGTGCAGCGTACACATAATGCACTGATTTGTATGCAGATACATTGTAATGCAGATACAAATATGCTTTTCAAGCGAGAATTCAACAATGGAGTAACGATTGTTTTTACGAGTGAGCCTTTATTATGCCACTGTCTCTGTGCTGATTCTGGAATATACATTATTTTTCTTGTTGATGACAGGTAGCTATCACTTTTCCAGTGAAATAAAGGAAAAGAAGATGAAATAGTTGTCAAGCATTGCATTGTGCTGTGCCATGAATTTTCCTTCACACAGGCTCAAGAGAAACCACTGAATTATACCATAACTGTCAAACATCCTGTTTTTAGTTTGTTGCTCAAACACAATAAAATTATTTAATATACAAAAGCTATCACATGAAGCCAGTCAGTTTTTCCTCAAGCAATATATAAAGGAAAACAACAAATGAGAAAGGCACCTGAAAATGTTGAAACACTGACTGGAGGATGTGGGAGAATATTGTAATGGATCGTATTTACGACAAAACAGAAACCCAACACCCTGGAAAACATACGTGCTGCTCGAGCTGTGTTTACTTCCAGGCACATTGGCCTTTGCATAGGGGTGGGCCGGGTGATTCAGCTGAATCTGAAACCTGATAAACTCTTGCCTTCTGTTTTTACATTGCGCCCAGTGGTTGCACATGACACATTGAAAGCAGATAGAGCTGCTCAGACGCTACCTTTGGTATTTATTGTATTGATCCTGGTGAGGATCATTTCTTGGGCACATTGCACTTCAGTCTTTCACCTCGGCGTGCGTGCACGTGGGTGTGAGATGATGCATACCGAAATGTTGGGTCCTGGGAGACTGGACTGCCATAGACCTCAGGGAAGTTTTTGTGTCAGATATTTCATTCATCAGATATTGCCTTCCTCTTTGGCTTAAGAAATGTGGTAGCAGCTTGCGTTCCCCAAAAACGTACACCTCATTTCAGCTCATTCAGTGAATAGGATTTTGTCCTAACACTAATACTTAGTCACAGTGCTGAGCCTGCTGGAGTTCAAGAAGTGTTGGACAATGCTCTCAGACATGTGGTCTGATTTTGGGGTGGTCCTGTGTGGAGCCAGGAGTTGGACTCAATGATCTTTGTGGGTCCCTTCCAACTCAGGATATTCTATGGTTCTATGCTTCTAAAGCCATGCTCAGTAGGAATCTGAGCCGCATTAATCACAGCAAACAGTAAAGTCATATTATTATTTCTTTTCTTTGACTGGAAAAAAAAACACAACGTACACAAGGAAATTTAAATTCCAATTCCTGCAAACAATAAAACTTAGAAATGTTGTTTCCATGAAATCTTGTCTTCAAATCTTAATTGCTTCGTATTTTTGCAGATGATGAGAATGAAAGAGGTAAGAGCAACATCAAAGGGAATGGAGGAAAAAAAGCACAGTAAATATTTGTACTAGCAATTTGTAATAAAATCAGACTTATTTTTGCTAAACGTTTTATATATGTATAAAATTTATTTATTTCCTTGAAGCTAGAGTGGCCCAACCTGAGCGGTTGCTAGGTCTGTACCTGGATTTTGGGAGCCCAACCCCAGCAGCAACATCTCCTGGCTTGGTGAGCTCAGTACCATCTTTGCCCCTCTTTGGCAGCTCACTTTTTGCCCTGGTCATGGCTGCTGAGCCCTCCAGCCTCCGTGAAGGAGGCAGAAGTTGGCTGGAGGTGGTTCTTGCTGCCCAGGATTTCTACCTGTACATAGCAGAGACTGGGTAGCTTCATGTACGCTAGAAACTATTTGGTGGAATGAATTTTTTTCAAGCCTAAGGACTGGGACTCAGTGGACCTGGATGCAAAGCCTGTTTCTGCACATGCATCTCTCTGTGGTGCCTGGTTATCCTGTTAGCCAAATGCTCTGGGGCACGGTCACTGTTGAATCCAGGTGGGCTGCAGCCCTTCTGGGGTGTATGGGGTCAGCAGTGTCTCCTGCCCATCACTTCTGGCTTGCACTGGTCCACCAGCCACTGACGGAGCCTTGAAAATCCTGGGAATTTCAGGGGAATTAGTGGTTACACATTTTTCACATGCTACAAAATGTGCTATAAAATCAGACACTGATGAGAGAGGGGGGAGGAAAAGGAAGGTGCTGAGCTCCCCAGTCCTTTGTCTGAAAGCCATCTTTCTCCCAACACAACAGCTCCTGTGATACCAGGCACAAAAATGACACTTCATCACGGCTTTTTGTTCTGTTAAAATGTCTGTGCTCTCTCTCTGTGCACATACATGTAGAGAAGGGAGCTGTACACAGAATATGAGTCTCGCAACTTCATGTAATCTCCTGCTGAATGTGATCAAAACCTCAGAAGGTGAATTATACATACAGTAGTAAAAAGACAGTGCAGATCCTTTATTTTGGCTGCCTCGAACCCAGAATATGAATAAGAGGCTATGCTTTTTTCCACTGATGATAAAAGGCAATCTTCAGGTCTTTCATTTGAAAAAATACAAGTTGATGCTAAGGATGATAGGAGAAATTGCATTGTAGAGGAGTAGAAAATGGGAGCAGGAGTAGGAGGAGAGAAATGAAAAGGTGGAGTGTAGGAGGAGGGCCGTGGGAGTACAAAATGAATTGTGGTGCATCCATCAGCATTTAGGCATTGTGGGAGATGAGATAAACTTAACGCTGTCATTTGTAGATGCAGTAAAATTTCTTGCACTGAGCCAGCGCCGTGCTGAGCTGTTTTGGAAGGAGGAAGCTCCCCTCCAGCAGCCAAATGGGACATTTGGTTTGTGGCAGGGTTTCCAGCGGGTGGTCAGCTGGGGACACAAAACCCCCTGCAACGCTCATCTTGCAGAATGAAACCTGCCACACTGTGAATCACTCGGCCTGGCTTGCTGAGCAAAGGCAGCAATGTGAACACTCTGCCTTTATTGCTCTTCACCTTGCCAGCCCTCACCTCTCACTGCAGGCTGTTTTCTAACTGTATTTACTGCTGCAAGCAGGCGTGGGACCTGTGGCACAAGCGAGGGCCCCTCTGAGAAGGGGAGGTGAGCAATGGCAACGTGATGCAGGGCCAAGAGGGAGCAAGGCAGTGCTTGCCCTGCATGAGGATGCTGAGCTGAGGACACTCCAGGGCTCACTGAAAGCCCATCACAGCAGCTTTCTTCCCGCTTGGCCCAGTTGGTGTCTTAGGAAAGCTATTTTTTTCAACATCTGTGTATACCAATAGAGGTCAGGGAATAACAGCTAGATTTCTGACCAGAGGAAAAAAAAAAAAAGCCAAAAAAAAAAAAAAAAAGCAATGAGCACAAGACCTAAAAAAAAATCCTTTGAAGAAAGCCTGATTACAAATCCATTTCCTTCAGCAGGATGGGTGCCAGCCTGGCTCCTAGATTTTATTTTATTTTTTCAGATGCCAATGGCAGGAAAGTAAGAGAAAATGTTTCAGTACTCCCGGGCACTTCTTTTGCTTTGGCTCCCTTTTAAAGGTGCCTGATTGCCACATGCCATGGCTTCCCCTCATGCACACCTGCATCCTGTGGTCCCTGCTCCTCCTCATCACCGGGGTGCTCGCCTGGGCTGCAGGGCGACCGCAGTGGTGCTGGATAACGTTGTGGGACGAAGCTGTTCCTAGCTGAAACGTGGCATGCATGTTATTAGGTTGATCAGGAACTATTTTGCTATTAAAAAAAATTAATATATATATATACATATAATTGCTATTACTATTTTTAAATCTCTGGGCTAAGCGATACAGACTTGTGGGCTGAATCCTCCATAGGGCTTGGACAATGTAGAAGCGGCTTTAAAGCAACGCAACTCTGAGAACTGCCACGCAGCCAGCCTGTAATAACCAGGTTTGGCATCTGGGGAAAGAAACATGGCAAAAAAAGATGCTTTCAGATTCGATCAGTTACTCCACACATGTGCATACGTGTGCTGAGTACATAGCTGGGTGTCATCACGTGCCTTAAGAAGCGTTTTCATAACAGCGTGTGCATGCAGACGTACGACCTGGCACTAAGTTGCATGCTGTGGGCCTACGTCCAGTCTTGTCCTCTCCCTCCTAGTGATTGTTCCGCATTTTTGGAAAAATATTGGTAGAGGCACAACGGGCTGCAGTTAAATAACACTTCCACTCGCTGCCTTGGTTCGGGGGGATGAGGAACGGGCCCTGGACGGGGACACCGAGTGCCACGGTGCGGGTTTTGGGGCTCCCCCAGCCTGTTGGTAAAAGCCCTCTGCTACCGAAAACAAGGCAGATTTTCTACAGCGTTTGCCAGTTTGAGGAGAGGACTCCCATCCCTGAGCTCGCTTGTCCAGGTTGAGGGAACGTCTCAGTTTCAATGGAAAGCTTCTGTGTCGCATCGGACGCACCTCTGGGTGCTTCGGGGCTGGGCAGAGGGGGGCAGCACGTCGCGGGGGCTCGTCGCGGACCCTGTACCGCTTTGGGGAGGGGGTACGAGCCTTGGGGAGGGGGGTACGGACTGGGTTCCCCTGGAGGGAAATGAGTACGGGGCAGAAATGAGGCGCAGCCCGTCAAACCTTCGCGTGAGCCCACCCCGAAGCTCCGGCAGCCGCCCCGAGAGCGCGTCCAGCCCGGGGCTGCCTTGCGGGGACAGGGCCGGGGGGGCCGCGGCCACAGGAGGGGCGAGGGTCCCCTGGGGAGCCGTCCTGGGGACTGTCCCCGCACCAATCGCCCCCCCTCGGGCTCCGCACCTCGCCGGGACGGCACCGACTGCCGCCTCCTTCTCGAGCTGAAGGGCTCTCGCTCCCCGTCGAGGGGAGGGAGCCCAAAATAAGCCCAAAACAACCCCAAAACACAGGCAAACACACACACACGGAGCCCCCCCCGGGAGCAGCCCGGGGGCACCGGCACCCTCCCGCCCCGCGGCGGGGGGCGGCGCGGCGCTGCCATTGGCGAGGCTCGGGCCGGTCCCTCCCCGCCGGGAGGAGGAGGAGGAGGAGGAGAGGAGGAGGAGGAGGAAGGCTGGAGGCGGGCCCGCGCGGGGCGGTCGCTCCAGTCGGTCGCTGCCGCCGCCGAGGAGCCGGGCAGGGCGGCGGGGCCGGAGCCGCGCCGGGAGTCGGCGGCCGCGCCGTCGGGGCCGCGCCGGGAGCCTGCATGGGGCGCTGAGCCGCCCCCACCCCAAAAACCCTCCCCCGACAACCCCAAAAGCCTCCGCCGAGCTCCCCGCTCCCGCTCCCGGCCCCGCCATGGCCGAGGCTCCGCAGCTGGTGGACATCGACCCCGACTTCGAGCCGCTGCCGCGGCCCCGCTCCTGCACCTGGCCCCTGCCGCGGCCGGACTTCAACCCCCCCAGCTCGGCCACCTCCAGCCCGGCTCCGTCCTGCGGCGGGGCAGGAGCAGGAGGAGCAGGAGCAGGAGGAGGAGGAGGAGGAGGAGGTGGCGGGGGGCAGCCCGAGGGGGCGGCCGGCACCGCCGCAGCCGTCGCTGCCGCCGCCGCCGCCGCTGCCGCCGCCGCCTCGGGGGCGCTGGGCGCCGACTTCATCAGCAACCTCAGCCTGCTGGAGGAGAGCGAGGACTTCGGGCCGCTGCCCCCCGCCGGTCCCCCGGAGGCTGCCGCCTGCCGCTGCGGGGACTTCCCGGCGCCCGAGGCCGGCTGCCGCCTCCACCCGCCGGGGCCGGTGCCTCCGGTGCCTCCGGTGCCCCCCGCGGCCGTGGCCGGGCTGTCGCCGGGTCCCGTGGCCGGGCAGCCCCGCAAGAGCAGCTCGTCCCGCCGCAACGCCTGGGGCAACCTGTCCTACGCCGACCTCATCACCAAGGCCATCGAGAGCTCCCCCGAGAAGCGGCTCACCCTCTCGCAGATCTACGAGTGGATGGTCAAGAGCGTCCCTTACTTCAAGGACAAGGGAGACAGCAACAGCTCGGCCGGCTGGAAGGTGAGGGGAGGGCTGGGGGCACCGCCGGGACCCCCCCGAGGGGCTGGGGGGCTGCGGGGTGCTCGGCGCCGCACACGCCGGCTGCGCTGCCCGCCGCCCGCTTTGCAGCGGGCGCGTGCCTTTCGCATCTTATTTCATTTTTCCCCCCTCTTGTTTTAATTTATTTGATCGTATTTCATTTTATTCTACCCTAACGTGTTTTATTTCATCTTATTTTTGTTTTATTTCGTCTGATTTTATTTACTTTTACTTATTTCATTTCGTCTCCTCTCGTTCCGTTTCACTTTTATCCCGCTCCGTTTCACTTTATCCCACCGCGCTTCATTTATTTTATTCCCAAAAGGAAGAGAGGGGGGGGAAAAAAAAAAAAAAAAAAAAAAAAAAGAGCCGCTTCTGCCCTCCCCCCGCGGGGCTCGGCCGGGGCCGGGAGCGGAACGGGGGGGGGCCGGGGCTCGCCTCTCTCCGCCTTCCCCCCCCCCTCTCCGCCCTGCCCCGCCGAAAGCAAAAGTTCACGCCGTGTCACGGCGCCGGCCCCGGGCACAGAGGATGGATTTTGGGGGATTTTGGGGGCTGCCAGTGTTGAGCCCCCCCCGTGCGGCGGGGTGCGAGGGGCGCTGCTCGCCCCCGGGACCGCCCGGCACCACTGGGAGGGGGACCCGGGGAGCTGGGGCAGAGGCAAACGGGGCAGGGGAAGGAGAAGGGGCAGGACAAGGGTTGCAGAAACACCGTGCGTTTAATGAGTAAGCTGGCTTTGCCTGGGTGGCTGTGCTGAAGTCGGCGTGCGGGAGCGGCTTTCCCATTAATTTGTGGGGTTTTGTGCGCTCCCGGGGCAGGGAGGACCGGTGGTGAGGAACCTGTTGTGCTGGGGGGGGTTCAGCGCTGCCCAGCTCGGCGACACTTTGCTTGGGGCTGGGCACCCACCGTGGTGGTGTCCACCCCCATCCCCGTGTCACCCCCATCCCCCTACCACCACCCCCAGCCCCTCTTCTCCCCAGCCCCTACCCCAAATCCACCCACAACAGACCCAGAGCGCCCGCTTTTTCGGCACCCCGATGTTGAGTGAGAGCGCTGTCAGAGCGAGCTCCCGCTGCCTGCACGAAGGCACAGCCTCCTCCTCCTCCTCCTCCTCCTCCCTGCGAAGGATGGCAGCAAACGTGCAGGGTGCGTGTGCCGAACGTGGGATCGGCGTGTTGTGCTGCTGTGCTCCTGACTTGGCTCCAGTTAGGGCAGTCGGACTGCCGGTCGTCGAGTTTTGCTCGCCTCACCTTCTAGTATCTGTAATATTTGCATTTTTTTTTTTCCAAGTCAAATCCTGCATTTATATAGATTTTTACATGCACAGCTAGGAGGGATTGTTACGTCAGATTTTCGTCAACGTCATGTTTTTACGGGGGGGGGCAGCACCCTGCTAGGGAAATGCAGATGGATCTGAAACTCGTTGTCAGCTGAAGGCTTTTAAGACTTTTAAAAAGTAATTTGTTAGTTCCTATCAATGTGTTTGACTAAAAAATTTAAAGGATAATTGTCTGAAGACATCTTTCATGAAAAAGGCTTAATAGGAGGGGAATGATTGATAGCTGACAACTTTTAGATAAAGTAAATTGTCACCTGAAAACGCTGTTTTTTTTTTCCAGTGGTGTTTCAGTCTGTCAGAAATAAAGCAAGCCGCCTCGAGTGCCTTTGCAGAGCGAGTCGGAGAGAACTGAAAGGAAAACAAACAAAACTAAAATCAGAGCAGAGAACTCCCAAGTTCAAGCAGGCACATCGGGAGCTCTGCTAGCTGCCTAACTTATTAGGTGTTTCTTATTTTATTGCTCCTCTTCCTGTGTTGCTTCAGCCACTGACAAGCCTTGCACACCTCCTCCTGGCAGAGCGGGTGCTGCCGATGCCCATGCACCCACACTGCGCTGCAGTGGGGAGAGCTGGTGCTGGCACAGTCCTGGGATGGCTGTACCCTGTGGCAGGACGCTGTAGGAACCCCAAAAACACACACGTGCAGCCTACACACTGCCCTCAGGCCTCTATATGGCCACATTATGGGCAGGCAGCTCAGAAAGCTGCTGTGTTGGATTGTGTTGGCTCCATGCTGCGTGGGTTTGGTGCTGTGGGTGCTGAGGTCGGAGCAGGGATGGAGCTGGCCACGGCCCCTCAGAGCTGGAGCATCACCGGGTCGGTGCCTGGGGTGTGTGGTGTGTGGGTGTTTTGTAGCCTGAGAAAGAAAATGTTTTGTTTTGCTCTGCTTTTTCCCTCCTAAATAAAGCTTCGTCTTGTTGGAGCCTGCGTATTTGTAAGTGTAAACAAGGCACCTTTCAGATTATACACAAACTCCATAAAATACACGAGGACTTGTAACAGAATGTGCACTTTATGCCTGGTGGCAGGGCTGCGTTCGTCACCCAGAAGTTGAGAGCTGCCTACTGTAATGCTTGTGAATCAGCACGGCCCCCACTTAATATCTGATGTTGAACTGCTTTTGCATTTTTTTGCTGAATAAAGAAGTTCAATGGTGTTGACATTATCTGGTGGGAGCTCGGAATAGCGTCCAAGTTCTTCTGAGCTGAAACTTTTAAGCGGAAATGTCATCTTAAATAAGGGTGGTAAAGGTAGTAAGATAAAATTCTCACTGTTAGCTTACTGAAGTAGTTAAAACTGCTCTCAGCTGTATGTGCAAAATAGTTTACTCCAGACTTTCTTAGCACAAACTCTGATTTAAAAAAAAAAAAAAAAACACAACAAAACATCCAAAAAAACCCAGTTGAGCTCTGGGGGAGCAAGGGCTGCCCGCCCAGCAGCTGGGCCCTGCCAGACCTGCCGCAGGGGTGAACGTAGGCAAGTGCCGATAGCGAGCGGTGCTGCTCAGAGAAGGCTGAAGCAAGAACAAGATCTGTTTCTGAGATAACTAAGAAATTGTTGTGAAAGTTGCATGGAAGAATGAAACTTTTGTCTTGTAGCAGTCAAGTGAAAGCGGTGTTTTCTTCTACCTGTGCGAGTGGGAGACTGTGCGTGGGGCTTAGGGCAGTTTGCAGTCCCCAAATGGGATTCATCATGGCCGTAGATAACTTTTCCTTTGCTCAAATCTGATAACTTTTTGGCTGATCATCATAAGCAAGAAATGAAATGCCTTTGTGGCGGGTATATTTCATGATGTCTTTGCTTTATGTCAAAATGGTTGCGCTCTGCTGTGAAGGAGCCGTCAGAGTTAAACTTTCCTGAATGGCCTCAGGCTTTCAGCCTCCTATTGAAAATATGTTTAAACCACAACCTGTAATATTATGTTGGCTACATGCAGTGACTGTTTGGACAGAGGTCTTCATTAAGCAGAAAACACAGGGTTTTGGTGGCTCCCATCTCAAGGTGGCCGCAGTGTTTGTTTTTCCCAGCGGCAGGTGTGAAGGCCGCACGTGCATTTACACCTCCTTGACTTCTAGTCCTGAGGAAACTTGATCACCCAAATATATTTGTTGCCATTGCTGAAGGAGTATAGATGATAGATGGTATTGAGCTGCAGAAGGATGAATGGACGTAGGTCTGAGGACAAAACGGGTGTGGGGAAGGAGCTTCGGGTGGCCTCACCATAGACTGGCTCTGTGGTCTCCTCTTTAGTGAATCGGCCTCCATGAAAAATCAGCGCTGGGGTGTGGTATATCCAAGTCTAAAGCCGCACGTGTGTTATCAAGTATTGGGAGGCTCTGGGAAATCCAGAGTGATCTTCATGGCTGCCAAAAGTTTTTGGTTCTAGATTGGGGAATAATTTAAATCAGAGAAATTTGTGTAGAGCTCAAGTAGTTGAAGAGGAAGAAGTAGATCTCAGTGAGGTTTTTATTGCACATTTCTATTTCGACGTGGAGATGTCACTTTAATTAAAGACTGCCTTGATGAATTGCTCGGTGTTCCCTCAGTGCTGGTTGCATACCTGCGGGTATTTAACTCTGTCCCAGCGTAGTAGATCAGATGCTTTCCTAGGAGGTTTGTGGACCCCTAGCGTTGTGTTACACATGCATACAACACACATGAGTGTGCATATAGGTATGTCCATGTGTTTGCTTTCCTATTTATGGGTTCTGCCAGGTAAATCCTCTCACAGCCATGCCTTTTTACATACGGCACTGGTTACAGCCTCAGCACCTGGAAGATGCAGTTGTGTCTGCTCTGTGTGAGCTGCTGCAATCTCTCTTCCAGACCAGTTCCAGCCACTACTCATCCAGCTGTGAGTTTTACTTTTGGTGACTCGTGTACCTGCTCGCTGCCACTATCAGTCCTCAGTGGCAGCCTTCACCGCCTGCCTCTGAGTCACCAGCCTGAATCCTGCTTAGTAAGGGAAAAGGTTCACGGCTGAAAGTTCACCTTAATCGTTGCAAGGTGCCTGCACCCTCGTAACTAGTGATAAAGCTCCATGCTAACCCTTCATGGCTTGTTCCTTTTAAACTTAATTCTCTTTCTCCATCTATATTTGCCCTTTTTGATCTTAAACCTCACTTGAAGGATAAAGCCTGTTCTGTCCTTAGACCTGTGTGCTGCTGCCCCTGCTTTCAGGCTTGCGCTGCCTGCTGTGATGCATCCTGGCGATCCATCCCAGGTGGTTTTGAGCTTCCAGTCCAGGCCTTGAATTATATGTTGACAATACTCTTAATTTTTTTTGCATGTCTTGTATTTACTGGAACTGCTGCAATGCTTGTTCAGTTTCTTGTCTGGTTATGGGCAAGATTAAATGCCAAAAGAAAGCACCTGAGAGGCTTTGTGTACTGACACAATGAACTAAATCTTCCTGAAGTGACGGGCTTTGAAGAAGTTCAATACAAAAACAAGGCAACTGGTCTCTTTGCCACTGTACTCCTTACGACATACTTGGCTTCGTTCTTAATGTCATTATTTCTTTTTTATTACATTACTTCACAAGAGGTCAGCGGAATTGGTGGATTAGGGAATGGGCTTTTGCTGCCTGGGATAGAAAGGGGAAACAGCATGGTACAAGAGGATAAAGATGGTTAGGTGATTTTATTTTATTTATTTTTTTATTAAATATAATAATCAACAATAAAGTAGGCAATTTATATATATATAGTATATATTTTTAATAAGACTCCAGAAATGGTGTACTCTTGAGATGTTTGTTCAGACCTTCTTCAATTTCCAAAGCATAATGCTACCTAAATATATGCCACTCTGTTTACACAACTGGTGAATATTTTGCAAAAAGAGTGCTCAGCTTTTGGAGCAGAAATGATGAGACATTTTGCAGCCACAGATTTGTGAAATATGTAGGGCTGTGGCCACAGCCTACAGAGATTCAAACTTCAGCCCCTTCTGCTTTGGGAGAAAGTTAGTGTTTGAAACAGGGATTTCTCATGGAAATGATTTTGTAACCTTGAGTAGTGAATTCTAAAGTAAGATAAATTAAAGATACCCATTAAATAATTTGTTTTCCTCTTTCAGAAATATGTAAAAGATGGATACATTTACTTTATTGTTAATTCCTATGAAGAGAGAACTTCACATTCACTGTTGGTGGCTGCAGCTAAACTATAGTTAAGCGTATGGCACTGCATTCCAATATTTTAATGAATTTTGTAGTGTTCTGTGTGTAAGTTTGGTGTGCCAAAGTGAGTTTTAAATACAGGGGAATACTGCTTTTCATAATGAAAGGCTGCACTACAGAAATGGATGAAGTGTGCAGGGCAGTCACATTTTGAAAAACGGCATCTGTGCTGCTGCACAGAGCTTCAGCATGAATTACGTTCACTTCTGAGGGCAAGTACTATTCACATTTAAGTTATTTCTAAATATATTTGTTGAATGTTACTCCTGTGTGTTCATCAAACAAAGCTGCTTCATTCCTATGCTTTAGTTTGTAATGTGCAAACATCTTCAGTTAGTGCAGCAGCTGTATTGTGCTGTTTCTTGGTAGGTCTCCGTTTCTACTGTAGGAGGTGGAGGAATAAAAAGAATGAAGTCAACTGCTTTACTGTGCTGATGATTATCTCAGACTAAGAACTTCATTAGGCCTTGTGATTGTGCTTAGATTTTGGTGGTGGCTGCTGATCTTTACCAAATAATATCTAAGGAGGTGAGCTTATTTAGTGTGGAAGCACTTCTGCAGTAAGTTGCAAAGGTTTAGTAGTGCTTTCCCTTGTGATACGTGGGACCAGAGGAGAAAAGTCTGAAAATCTGCTGGGACTCTGACAGCTGCTGCATCTTGCAGAAAGTTGCTGAAGAAGTATAGGGCCGCGCTCAATTTGCCCCAGGCAGCTTGTTGTTGCTCACGGCATCGACCATCGCTACATGGTATCAATGATGTTACAGTCCTGTTTGCAAACACTTCTTGTTCTAGAGTTAATTCAGCCTCAAGGTACAAGTCTTCTCTTGTTCTAGTGTTCGAAGGCAAATTTTTGGGAATGCTAGGAATCCACACAGCTGGAAATGCTCTCGGTCCTATTGCTGCTCCACGCCAGCGGGCCAGGGATGGCTGTGGTGGCAACTGAGCAGCCTGTGTTCCCCCGACGTGTTAACTGTGTGCTGGTGTGAGCCTGCGGGGCTCCTTTTGCTTTTTGTCAAGGCTGTTTCTGTGGTGTAGTTTAAGTTTTGAAGCCTGGCACATGCATAGTTGAGGGAACACAGCATGTCTGTGTGGGCCATACTCTAAAATAGCACCTATTCAGATTTGACTTTTGATTGATTGTCATTTTGATTGGTGCTCGCAAGCAGAGGTATCCTTTACCTATAGTGTTTGCTAACTAAATACCTTCTGCTACCTCTGCTTTGTAATATGCAAGAGCTCTTATAAAGAGCTCTTATTTTATAAAGAGCATCTTTATTTTTTCTGGGTATCTGTCATTCAGAGGCCATTTCATGCCAGGCCTCCGTGCATCTCCTGCATCAGGATGTGAAAGGATGAAGGGGGCAGCACTCTGTGTCTTGCATGTTGGCATATCCCTCTAAAAATGCTGGAGGCTTAATCCCCGGCGCTACATTTAATTTAGTTAGTACCAGAGTGAGATCTCTTAAATCACACCCAAAAATCAGGAAATTAAAAACTTTATGGAATGAGATGTGACTGGTGGTTGGGCCTTGCTGTCCTGCAGCACCGCTAATGCTGGAGAGGAGGAGGGCAGTGAGTGAGCACAGGTGCTTTTCACCCAGGGCTGTTCTGAAGTCTCCTAAATCTACTTTTCTACTTTTGTTGTTGTTGTTGTCCTTTTTGGCAATTACTGTGAGTGGGCAGCAGAGATGTTTTGCTTTTGCCTTTTTTTGGAAGGGGAACTCCGGAGCATTGGAGCACAGACATTCATTTTATGGGGAAAAATGAAAATGCAGATCGTATGCTTTTTATTTTTAATTTTTTTTGCTTCCTTAATAAGGACTGTTTGCATAGTTCAGAGAATGGACTTTAATTGTCCAAATGCTGTCTGCAGCAATGAAAAAGTCACAACTTCTTCAGTTTTCTTACACTTAACTCCAGAAACTGTGACGTGGGTGGAGTTTCACTTACCCATCACTGACTTTTCAAACTACGCAGTTAGATAAGACTGAAGCAACTCGCTATAAATGTGGTGACTTGTTAGACCGCATTTATTGTGCAAATGAGCTTACATCCTGCAAGATCAGCAGAAATGCTTAATGTTTGCCTGGCTGGAAATTAATTAAAGTTTGGCGACTGAAATTAAAGGAATGGATTTGTTGCCCATTGTGTTATACAGAGTTGCCTTTCAGTTCCCATAATATGAATTAGCACGGTTGCAAATGGTTTTTGGCATGTGTGAGTTTCAGGTCCGAGCTGGTGCTGTCTTCTGGCATCTGTAGTGTTTTTAGATTGAAGCAAAACTCGTTTCGTCTTGGATGCTGTTCTGTAATGTGTGTTTGAATGTATCTGAGGCAGCTAACGGGAGTAAGGATATTAACAATCCAAAAATTTACTCCTGTGGTGATGGGGGGGCTGATTTGCCTGTAGCTTGCATTTGTTTGAAACCGATTCAAGTTAATATCCTAATTTGAATGTAATTGTTAGAATAAAAAATAAAGTACCTGTGCCGTACATATCTTGCACATATATTCAGATTTAAATTTTGATTGCCAAAAGCTTACAGACTGAGAAATCTTTGGTGTTTGCCAACTGAATTATATCTTATAGCGAGGCTTTGCAATATATAGAAACTCTTAATTAGGTATTCAAAAAATGAAGACGCTGTTATTCAGAGATGCTTCATAGCAGGCCTCCGCAGTTCTCCGCTGTCAGGATGTGAAAGGATTATCTGCTCTGTGCTCCCGTTTGCTGTTAACGTGTTGATTTCTCTTTCCAAAAATACTCTGTTCAAATGTGAACTTTCAAATTAGATGAAATTGTTTGCAGCCCCCACAGCCCCTTCTCCCAGAAAACCCAGCTCTGAAGGCATCCTGGTGGTGGGCCGAGGGAAGAGGGATTATTCCTGCTGTCGGAAGGCGTGAAGAGGTGGGGAGGTGCGAGCTGGCAGCTTTTGGGGAAAGCTTGGGGCCTGGCTGCTGCCCCAGCCCTGGCTGGATGCTGCTGTGTGGATTTCTGTGTGTGCTGGAGCCGTGATGCAGCGGCTGCTCCATGCCACAGATGAGCCTGTTGGAGCTGTCCCGCGAACACTCGCCTCCATCTGTCAGGCTGGTGTGCTGCTGTTCCTCTAGTTGTTCATGTGTGAGCAGGAGGAATGAAATCTCCTGTTACAGCAAGAAATATGTAGTAATTCACCATATATAACACTATCCAAAGATGTTAGGGTATGTATCCCTCAGCCTCTCAGGAGGATGCCCCGCTGCTGCGTCTGTCTTTTGCTGAGGTGCTTCAGCTTCTGAGGTCCAGGCCAAGGAGAGCAAGGGTTGTGCTGAAGGGAAAGATCCATGCTGCAAATATTGTGTTTATTGATCATATTTTTGATGAAATATTGATCAAAAAATAAGTGGTTATTGACCAAATTCTCTCAGGTGTATTATTACTTTCCTCCAGGAAAGGTGAGGAGGGGCTCTTTATCAGGGCATGTAGTGATAGGACAAATCTACCTCGTTTTTTAAGCCAAAAGAGGGTAGATTTAGATTAAACATACGGAGGAAATTCTTCACTCAAAGGGTGGTGAAGCACTGGCACAGGTTGCGCAGAGAAGTGGTGGATGCCCCATCCCTGGAGGTGTTCAAGGCCAGGCTGGATGGGGCTTTGGGCAACCTGGGCTGGTGGGTGGCATCCATGCTCATGGCAAGGGTTTGGAACTAGATGGTCTTTAAGGTCTCTTGTAGTTATTTGTAGTGTTTCCATCCCTGACACCTCTGCTGCACTTGTCCTGCCTCTTCCCCACCTCTTGTGACTGAGCTCTGCTCTACTGATGCATCTGCAGGTCCAACAACAAGGCATTTGAAATTCAGGATGAGGACACAGCCTCATGTGTGACTGATCAAAATACGTTATGTAATTCAAACATAAATAAAATTGTACTAAATATTTTGTAGCTAGCTAGATAAATTTAGGCATTGATTAATATCTAGAAGCCTATAGCGCAGAAAGGAATACCAAAAACTCCCTTCCCCTCCCTAATATAAATATAAGTATATATATATATATTGTTTTTTTTCAGATGTGAAAACCCATAGTGTGACTGCATGTTTAAGTCAGACCAACTTACTTTTCTGTGTAGTTGTTATGGTGTCTTGGTCCTGCCATCCTTGGGCCAGCATTGAGGTGGAGCTGGAGGCACTCCTGCGTGCAGGTGACACGATGCTTGGAAAACTCAGAGAGTGCCAGAGAGGGGTGAAGTCTTTAACTTTTGTTTGAAATGGGATGATGAATTTTTTTTCCCCCCACCTTATTTTCCCTTCTACCTTGAGGAATATGTGCAGCCTCTGAGGAGAACTGCACTGTCAGATTTTTATGGCCCTTTGTTGCAAGAGCTGAACATTTCCTAATACAACATGAGTGCATATTCCAGCTAGCGGAGCAGCAATATTGGTCTAGGGTCTGGTCTTTGGTGCTGCTGGTGCATTATGCCCTTGTCCACAAATGTAGTAAATCCATAAATGTGCTGCTGAAATAAATGGCAGGAGAGGAGGTTAAGGCAGTATTTTAAAATGCAGCCTGTTGCAATTGATTTTTGAGAAATAAGTAGATGCTATCTTAATGCAGAGTGCTCCATGCTTGTTAGGAAACTTGAGTCGCTCTTGAATAATCCAGTTTGTTTAGTCTATGAAAACCTGATACTGCACTCTTGCCTACTTCTTCTTTACAGTTCTATGGCAATTACATAGCAATAAGCATTAAAAGGAGAAACCATAATCTTCTCTGCTTGCAGTCCAAGCCAACACCAGTCATCTGCTGATGCTATGAAGTCATCCTTTGCTTTGAGGTTGCTTCCTGAAGCCTTGCTCCAGATGTCTGCTCCAGGTGAGCAGTTGTGTTTTACTCCCAGTGTGTCCAAGCCCTCTGTAGGGCATCCTTCTGGGGCTGGCCCACGGTGGAGGAGAGGAATTCTGCAAAGTTCCTCCTGCCATTTGATGGTCCTCCCTGCTTCCCCATTCTGGAACACTGGAACAAAAATGAAGATGTAAATGAATTTGCAATTATTGCACAACCAGGTTATGCAATGAGGCTGACGTGTAGGGCATACACATGTAGAAAACGCCTGCTTGAAGAGATGGCATTAAGTGCAGTTTCACCACCTTCTACCCAGAGATGAGGCTAACTGTGTTATTGGCTTCACCCCCTCCTTGGTTAACCTGAGTATTAAAGCACACAAAATATTCTGCTTCTGTTGGCTGAGACATATTGTTGATGGAGCAAAAAATAAATTAGTTCTTATGGACTGTTTATTTTGGAAGGGCTTTTTTAGCTTGGGGCCCGGAGTCCAGGCAATTAACGTTGCAGTAGTCGATCCTGGGGACGTGTGCTGCACAGCAGTGAATTTTCGTACTGTCAGCATAGTCTAAAGCATCTCCTAAGTGCATGGGGATTTTTTCTAAATGAGGGATGGAGTTTCAGTCAGAGACATTGTATCCAACAGGTCTGTGAGTGAGCCCTCATCTGGGAACTACATTTGTTATTTCCTATGTTTTAGTATTTCTCTGGAAGAAGTCACACCGTTGGCTCCAGCCCTTCATGTGAGGGAGGGGGATGGATGGCAGGGTGCTGTAACTGCATTTTTGGGGCAGGCTGGTTGGTGAGGCTTTCTTGACACCGATTGTGACACTTGTGTCCCATCCCTGGTGAAAGCAGAACGATACCACAGAAGCGTGCCTTGAGCAGATCTGTGTTCAGCTTCTGGGCTGGTGTAAATTCTTATCCCAGCTATCCCAACCTGCCAGAAATGACTGGTGCTGTTGTTAGTATGATGTACTGTGGCTCCTGGCTTGAGTTTCATTGTACTTTTTTACTTCTCTGTGGGAAAACAACCTCTCCCCCCTGCCCACCCCTCAGTTGCCTCCCTTCTTGCCCCTGTCTGCGTTAACTCCTGAGAGGCGCAACAAGTACGTGGTATCTCCATACGCAACGCTTATTGCTGATTGAAAGAAAAATTCTGCAAAATAAGCAAGTAGACTGACCTGATGACTCCTCATGACAACAGCCTAGTTGAAGTTAACATGCAGAATATTTTTATCCTAGTTTACTCCTTGGAGGCTAATAGAGGGAATGCTGCTAGAGTAATTTTAAGATGAATCATGCCATCTGCCATGCACGGTTTGCTGTTTCAGCAGTAGAGGAGCAGAGGGAATACATACATACGGTGGTCTGAAACAGCATGTTTGCTTTCACTGTAAAACTAATTTGAATTTCAGAGCTTTTTTTTTCTCCTTTTTTTTTTTTTTTTTTTCCCCTTGCAGGCATTTCATATCCCCTGCTTTGGTTATCAGTTTAGCACATGGCTCCAGCACTGATACTGCTCTGTCGGATGGTCAGTGCCAAATTTTGCAGCCTCTTTGTTCTGCTGAGACTTGGAAGGCACACCTGATCTGGCTTGCTAGTATCTTGAAGTGGACCACTGCGAAGTCCTTTTTTGAAAATACAGTGCAAATGTTGACCCATGGGACTGCCAAACGGAACCAGATGTAATTTGCACCCCATTTAAAAAAGAAAAAAAGTAGGAGTAGTAGTACTACTACTAATATTAATAGTAATATTAATAACAATGAAGTTGTAGACATATTGACCTGGAGAAGGTAGCCTGGCAGTGTACTAAGGAGGATCACTTGTGGTCTGAATTTTGTATGTCTGATGCTAAGACTTGTTCTTCCAGGAGCTCTCCTGAGCCGGAGGAGGAGCGTCCCCAGCACGTGGCTGTCTTCCCTGTGGGAAAGAGCAAGCTGGCATTTGGAACTGAAAAGTCATAACCACAGCATAGCGTTGAGCGTGTCATGTCTCATCTTGTGTTTTGTCCAGGAGCAATTATTTTAGAGACCGGCGAGTCCGTTAGTAAGGTTCATGGGTTGGGATTTGGGAATTGAAAGGGGTGGAATCAGAATCTCAAGGGGTTTGTACTTCAACTCTATCCTGCCTTTGAGGACAGGCTATGATATTAGATAATGCTTTAATTATTACTAGGGTGAGTAAATTCTTCTGTTCTAATATGTTAAAAACCCTCCCTTGCTATCTCTCCCAAAGATCTAATTTTCTCATAAACTGATAAGGGTGGTGAACTGTTGCACCAAACAGTACTAATAGATTTTGTGCTTTGTTCACGTCTTAAGCTTTTTACAAGAATTTTATCTCTTGCACTTGTTTTGAGTGCCCTGACAAACTATATTTGAAGAAACTGAGAGTAGAATATTGAAGCATGTAGCAATTAAACTATTTTCCTCCCTTTCTTGCATTTCAGCCCTTGCCCCTCAAGGGAATTATATATCTGGTAAACTGCAGAATTAATTATGTGAGGTCAGTTGAAGGCCTGAACAATAGCATGCTCTCTTTTTCAGGCAAGAAGGACAGTTTTTAAATGCCAGGAATTAAGAGCAAAGCTTGCTCGCCTTTGGAGAAGAGTTGTTGTACCAGATACTGAGCTGACATGCAGGCAGATCTCTGCTACCCTTAGAAGAGGATTAGTTTATGCCCTGAAGCAAATGGGTTATTAACTCTTGTAATTTTATTTTAGCATGTTTAACAACAGATACTGTTGTTTATAAAATCCATTTAATCCCTTTTTAATCACTGCAAGTTATTTTCCACTAGCTATCCTGCAGCCATGGGTTCCAATGGTTAGTTATTTACTGAGCAAAACATTGCATTTTTGTGTGCTTTTTAAAAGTCGTTCTTTAATGCCTTGAATTAAAGGGTGGTTGTTTTTTATTTTATTTTTCCCCTAAATAAGTTGGGCCTCTACTTTTGTTGCATTCTCCTCCTTCTTCATTACCCAGCTCATTGAATATCTGTAGCAGCCCCTTCTTTTGCTCTTTGGACCATCTCTGCAGAATCCTCATTTCTCTTTTCCCAGGCCACTGCTGTTGCTATTTTTTCTAGCAGATTTTGTTTGCTTGGGCTTTGCTCTGCACCTCAAGGCATTTATTGATAAATAGTGGCCTTGTATTATGGGATGTATAAACACAAGCATGTGACTGCCCTCTGCATTGGATATGAGAATGTATGAAATGGCAGCAGTGGTGGTGTCATGATGCTTCTCGGTATCTTTTAGAGCCTGTGGTATGGGGTGGGGAAAGGCTGGTAAACTTTCAGGTGTTCAGGAGGTTCTGTGTGCATGAAATAAAAGCCATCAACTTTGGGAAGAAAGAAACATATGCACCAGAAGTCACACTTAACAGGTGAAGTGTCTTTAGCTAGACATGTCTTGTAAAAGTAGCACCAAAAGACGCTTGCATAAAATACAACTCACAGCAAGGTCTTCAGGCCACTTACATGAGCTCTTCTATGGCCCCAGGCAGTGCCATGGCTGCAGAGATTTCTTCTGAGGTGGAAATCTCCAAACTGCTCCAGTTCTGACGAACAGCAGGGCATAGTAATTCACTAGGGTTTAGTAATTCACCTGCTGCATTTGTGGTGGTGGCCAGGGTGACATTTCATTTCCACGATCCAGCTCTTGGGTGATCCATCCTGCGGTGCCCAGTAGCTGGTGGCCGTGCCTGGTGGGGACCTAGTGATGTGTGCTCATGCAGCAACTTTACCTGCAAAGTTTTTGGAGTGAGTGATGTGAATCCTGTCTCCCTTCTTCGCTGGAGCTCAAGGAATGGGAAGGCTCTTCTGGATGTTTGGATCCACGTACGTGGGCACCTACCCTCAGAGAGGACTCTCAGATGTGACTGGGAAGTCTCAAGCCTTCTTGGGTTTGTCACACAGTCCTGGTCACGATGGGATAGTATGGGATCTTTGGTACCTTGCAAAAATCTGGCCTCTCTGTGCCAGCTACTGGGATGCAATATAGCAGTGCTGCTTTGCATGTGGGAGTGAGTTTTGTGGTCTCTCTGTCAAGTGTATGAGCTGAAATACATGCCTGCACCCTCTGAGCTACTTTCCAATGCAGTGTGAAAGATTATGAATGAGAAGGAGACAAGGATAACATTTATGTCTTTCTGGCCGTAGGAGCTTTGCCTCTTGGCTGTGATTAAGCTCGCATTTAGCCCATGAATATTTTTTCTTAACGTTGGGAGATCTGCTATTACAAGAGATTTTGCCACTGGGGCTGGCTGGCATAAAGCAAATACCTGACTGACTTGAAATAATTTGATTAGTCTGTCTTGCGCTGGGAGAATCCCTTGCTCAGGCCTATCCCAGGGATAAATGAATCATGCAGAGGAGAAATCGAAATTGCCAACCAAGGCTTTACGTTTGTTGCTATTAAGTGACAGAGAAATGAGCTTTGCTGTGGGAAACATGCCTTTTCCCAGAAATATCTTGAGCTTGATCTGAACTATACTGAAACGTGAAAATTCCTTTCAAATTAAAGGGAAAAAAAAATCAGGAGGCAGCATGCACTTTTGTTGTCAGAATCTTCTGACCAAGTTTATTGCTTGTGTTGCTGCTCTGCTGAAGTACCTCTTACGCTGAATTTTGTTACATGAAGTATAGAAGTAGAGTAGCAAAATGTGTCCATATTGACCTGAATATTCCTCCCCTGATAACATTTTTTTTTCCACTTCTGTGTAAATCTTGCATGAATGTTCACACAGGTAGCTTTGGTCAGAAAAATAGATCTCATTTAACATCTAAGATACAACTTTTCATCTTCTGTTGGTGACCTGAAGATTATGGGTGTTGCTGCTGAGGGAAACCTGTTGTGTGAGAGACTGATGTGGTTCTCAGAAATTTCTTAGGAATGTCGAAGGTTCATAGTGGGACATAGAGATTTATTGTGTGCTTCTGATCAGCTAGCTGGTGTGGAGACCACAGTCCTCTTCTGAACTCCTTCTGAGGTTGCCTGTAGTTAGAAAGCCTAGAAATTGCCTTCAGTTAAGTCTAGTTGGTCCTTCCCATGCGTTGACCTCTTGATGTTTCAAGGAAAGCCTTTGGTTAGACAAAAAGGGGAAAGAAGACAGCTAAATATGACGAGGGTTATATAGTCTTCTTTTGGCTTAAGAGGCTGGTCTGTTTGGGATCCTTCTGTAGGCAGTTGAAGGGTGGCAGGTTCTTGCTTTCACTGTCCACGAGGTGAAACTTCATGAGGCATAGTGAGTAACTCCTCTAGAAAGGAGGCAGCCCTTGTGAACATCCCCACAAGTCCTTTCAGGCTCAAATTATGAGACACCATCAGTTTAGGGAAAAGGCCGAGGGACACAGCTTCAATTGCTGACAAAACAACCGTGTCAAATTCAAGCCTGTAGTCCTGAGTGCATAGGACTAAGATGGTATCTCAGACCATGTTGTTTCGAGGACTTAAGTGTTTTGGCTCCATGAGGAATGGGCTCCATTTGCCCTGTCACACAGATATTGAGAGTTTAGAAACCTCTGCATTTCTCTTCGTACAGGCTGTGCTTTGGCAAACTGATTTGGAAACCAAGCTCTGTGCTTGTCCATACCACAGTAGCTTTGGGTAGGCCATTGAAAGACTGGGGAAGAAGGAAGGCTCTCCAGGAAGGATTAAAACAGCAGGAATCTCCTAGTCTGTAGAGAAGTAATGGGTGTCACATGCTGCAGCAACAGCCTGCTCCTCCAAAGAGTTGGAAAGGTGATGGGATTTGCATGGGGTTTAACCAGCACCCGGCTCTTTGGCCTGCCAGCACGAGGAAGCCTTAGCTCAGGTCTCATACAAGACAGAGCCCAGCCACACCATTTACACATAGCATAAGCTGTTTTTCAAATAAATAGCATAATTTCCCATATTTGCAGTCTGCAAGCGTTCTCCCCCTTCTCCATTTGAAAGTAAGATGGGATACAATATGCTGTGCATCCTGGTTGCATGGGGAGAAATATGCTCCCTGAGCCAGAGATGGCCAGGACGTCTGTCAGTCCAGCCTCTGGGACAGACGTAAGAAATATCTCAACTGCAAGTTGTTTTGTGCTTACTAGAAAGCCTGCAGAGTGGATGGTTTCAGTACGGGGATAAAGGCTATAAAATACTGGTAACCTCAGTGGGTTGCAGGGAAATTTCCTCATGTTTGGGTGCAGTAGAGTTTTGAAAATCAAAGCAAACAATTGTGTTTTGGTTGTGGTGTTTATAAGAAAGGGCAACAGAGGAAATGAGAAAACTTTGAAAAGTGAGTTAAATAGGGATTGGCATGAGATGTGTTGTTTTTTTGTTTTTCTCTCTCTTTTTTTTTTTTTTTTACTTTGTAAATTCCTGCTTTCTCTTGCTGAGGCTTAGTGAGGAAAGTTTCTCTTTCTAAAGAGAAGACAACATGTGTCATAAAGAAAAGGAATATCTTAAAGGTACGCAGCCTGTTATGTAATGGAAGATTTTGTTATGGAGAAAAACTGCAACAATAAGATCTTACAGGATTTCCTATTAGTTCAGGAAAAAATACAAACTTTACCTGGAAGCATGAACTCTTCAATAACATTGTAGATGCAGAAGTGAATAATAAACATAAAAAGATCTAGAATCAAATGAATGTTATAAACAAGCTGAAATTAAAGGGGAATGTAACTTGCTGTGAATCATATTTAAGAAAAGGCAGAAAATAAAATAGCAATAGGAGTCAAAGCAGGAGCCTGTGTAATTCAAAGCATATATGCTTTTTTCAGGTGTTGTTAGTTGTCCAATACAAGGTCTGTCTGCAAATCTTGTTTTTAGACATTTATATTCCATGATATTTGTGTCTGAAGGAAGAGATTTTTGCTCTTATTGGTGTGCAATAGAAAAGAGCAGACTTTTGCTTGCAGAAGTAGTTCTGTGTAGTGTCATTGGACGGATCTGTTCACATCATTAGCCAAAACAGGAATAAAAATAATCCAGCAGCTTAAAATGCAACATGCTTCTGTACTTTTAAGGACTGAAATCCAAAATGTGAAAAGGATTAGAAAATTATAAACAGACACTAATTGATACCCATCTGTGTAATATTTGTAAAACCTCATTTCTTGCCATTCTAAATACTGTGTGCTTGTGCATCCCTGTGTTGTTATTGAAACTGTATTGATTTATAATGCTTTTTGAACAGTATCTCAGATACAAAACGTGGCCCTGAAATTATGGAAACTTCACTCAGGTTAGATTTTTTTTTTTTTTAATGAGTCATAAGGCAGTAATGAATCCAACTTCTGTGCTCGTTGCTCTAATATTCGTTATTATGGCTAACTGTCATAAAACATCATCCAAAAAAAAAAAAAAAATCAGATCAAGAGCTAAGTGGCCATGCCTGGGATGGCATCTGAGCTCTGCTGGGGGCTTTGTGGCCCCGTGGAGGGGTGTTGTTGAGGAGGGACTGAAGTCTGTAGGAAACCATGGCTTGGCTTGTGCTTGCATAGCCTGAGTAGATCAGCCTTCTGCGTGCTGGTATTTTCACTCATTTTGACCTGAGTTTTGATGGAGGACAGCTGAGAGGAGCAACCCTGAATGTGCCAGAAGCTCCACCAAACACCTTACAGAAAACCAGTCTGAAGCCTAGGGAGGCCCAAGAGGAGTGGGATGTCGGTGCCCTCGCTGGCAGTGAGGGGGCAGCTGAGGAGGACAGGCAGGAGGAGAGGCTGGGACTGCTCGAGGCATCACGGTGGAACCTGGAGCTGAAGCTGGGGCCGTGAGTCAAAGTCCCATGACTCCATCGCAAGACCATTAGTCCTTTTAAGTAGCTGCGTGAGGGGCTGCCAAGAATTAGGGCTGATGGATAGCACAAGAACACAACTCGAATTATTAATGACTTTTTTTTTTTTTTTCAATCTGGAAAGCAGCATGGGGTAGAACCAAGCACTGCTGCATGGCTCACAGGCAGACCCTGGCATGCTGAAGGGTGCATGGGGAGAAAAAGTCTTGCCTGTTGCAGTTGCAGCTCTGAGTCCTGACCACGGTTACCCAAAGGATCTTGTGGTTTTAAAGGTCATGATAAATTTGAGTTACCAAAGCATGCGTAAAAGGCTGCAGAAAAGACAGGCAAGGCGTTGTTGAAATGGTTCATTTGTACATTTGAACTGCATGTTTAAAAACTTTGCAGTCCAGAGACAACCCTTTAAAAGAAACTTTGTACTTTTATCTGCCCTTTTTTTTTTGCTACAGTATTTGGCATTTGGTCTTAAATAACTTAGTAGTTATTGATTAGCAGTTCTATAGCAGTGGTGCTCTGGGAATTAACATTTGCTTTTCATACTCTGGTCTACAGCATTAATTTACAGCTTGTTATTTTATGCATAATGCATAAAAAATAAATCATTTTTCCACTACAATGAAATATTGGAGAAATTTTATATTTTCAATAAGTGTTATTTTCATACAAATAAGAATGCATTTTTTAATGTCTAATGTCACTTATTGTGTATTTCAAATATGCAGTCTCTTTGAGACTGTGCTCAGGGGAAATATCCATCAGGGCTGTCTTCATGATATTCACTCCAGATTTTTTTCCTTTTACAGTTTGTGCAACTTCTGGTCTACTTGTATTTTCTACTACTTTTTGTATTTTTCTTTCTTTCTCTTTTTATTGATTTTTTATTTGATGCTACTTAAGTTATCTAGATGTGTATTTTTAATTGATTTTTCTATGTTATTTTTATTTTTTCTATATTACTCTTTTGTTCTAAGGGTTTTATGTATATGCTACTCTGTGTATATGTATAAAATATACATGCTGTGAATTTGAACTTGAAATAGCCATCTTAATACATCTGTGCCTCTGGTCTAAGTATGTAGAATGACGATGCCTATTTTCTTCTACTGGTTATGATTCCTTTAGTTTCTAAATGGTGTGAGGACTCATTGCACCTTGCTTGCAGTACTCCTGCCATTTTATGTACGTCTGTGTTAGGTAAGGGATGAATATTTTGTGGGATGCTGGTGTGTTATCTCTCTTTTCATACTCTACAGTGAAGTTTTTAAGCAGTGCATGGGCAGACCTGCCAGAAGTAGGGCCCTATTTGCTTGGTAGCAATACCCAAAGCAAGAGATGGCACCTTTCCTCTAGAGTTTTCAGCCAGGGGTCCTGACTCTGCCAATACACAGTGGAGTAGCTTTGAGCATGTTGCACTGGAACGTGATTAAAGGCAACTTCTTGGGAGCAAAAGTGCAGGCGAGGTTAGAGCCTCGATCCTTACCTCAGCTCAGGCAGCCAGTTGTTTACAGGAGTGAAGTGGTGGAATCACTTTGGCAAAGAGGCTATTTGTCACAAATTTCATATTCTTTGGCTGTTTGGGCAGTATTTTTTCTTGTGTATTTTTCCTAAGGTATTGTTTTTGCAGACCATATTGAAAACATGCTTCTTTTTCTTTTCTAATTTGATTGTAATAAGGGCTTTGTTAATCAAAAATAAGTGCAATAAGACAGAATGAGTTGGTTATTTTTACATTTTCCTGTTTAAAAGAAAAAAAAAAAAAACAGCCTCAGTAAGTGAGCCACAATGAGCCGTGATGTATTTCCTCCATCAGGATGGAAAATAAGCCATTTATTATTTCAGCTCTGACTCACAGTGAACCTGCTGACACTGAGACATTTTATAATCATAAGGAACAGGTTAGGGCAGTAACTTGGACGCCAGGCTGGGGATTACCTACTTATTACAGTGTTTTACAACCTGGATGCTTTAGGTTTTCTGGCAGAAAGTCCTAAACCTCACACTAAACACCATGTTGTTATTGTACAATTACTGCTTGCAGGTCTTGCTGTAGGTGGTGCCAGCTAGACAGATGCCTTCATTATAATTATCCTTTTTACTATATATAAAGATTTCATCCCTTTAATCCATGTAAATTTTACTGTTCTTGAAAGTGACACTAATAGTTATACTCTGAGCCCTTCCTCCTTGTCCCGTGTTCCCAAAGTGACTTGGGGATGGGCTTGGTCAATACAGAAATGGGAGATTTCCAAGGAGAGCCCAGGTCCTGCAGGAAGCGGCGCTGATGACTCAGTAGACAGCACTGGTGGTCATTGCATGGTCCCCTGACACAGGCTGCAAGAATAGCAGTGCTAACTCCAGCGTCCTGGCCAAACTCCAGCTGAATAATTACTTTCTGCCTGCCTTGAATTCCTCCGCAGCTTCAGCTGGAGAAGTTGAGCTTCGTTTCCCTTCTTATAAACAATCCCATAGCGTTCGTGTGGAGCGGTTGCTCCTTCACGCCTTGGAGGTAACTGTATTTTGATGCTGGGTAGTGACTTTATCCTCGCACTCATGGATAGCCTGAGAAATGCCAACTCCTAAAATCTCATTTTACTATGAAGAGTATGACAGGTCATCTTGTATTCTATTTTTTTTTTTTTCCTCCAGTAATAGCTTGTGAATACTATTGCATTTGCTGATAAATGAAGGCATCTTTGAAATTCATGACCTTTTGACAGCAAGATGTTGAAAAACGACCGAGGAAGTGATAGTGAGATCCTCATTAGAGTCCAGTGAGGCAGGAAAACTCTTCCTGCGTAGCTGTTTAACACCACTTACTGGGTCTTGCTCTTTGACAGGCATCAGAGCTGGATACCTGTAACTGGATGTCTCTAGTCTACTTGAACCTGCAGCTCCAGATGGACATATGGACAAGTAGGGTGGTGGGTCAGAAAGTGATACCTCTCCTTTGAGAGCATCTTCAGAAATAAGGGCATAGCCAGAGCTCTGCTGTGGATGTTGGTGTTCAGAGAGCCTCATCCCATTACCCTAGGAGGATAGCTAGGTTGCCCAGTGAGAAGGACCAGTCCTGCCTGCAAGTGGGCATTTTGGCCCCTTCCTCTGCCAGTATTTCATCTCTCTCTTTCCTGTAACACAATGACTTGAGGCAATCCGCCAAATTGTTGTTTGCTGGTCAGTTGGTTTATTTTGGTACCTGGTTAATGCGTTCCCTGATCTGCAAAGCTGACAGACCCTTGTGTCAGCTTGATTTTGTCAGTGAGTGACAAATCGTGTGTGATTCACATGTGCCTTTACTCATTTAACATGAGCAAAAGTTACCTGTGAGAAACAAACTGTAGGTAGAAGAACTGGTTGACAGGACTGAAGGCCATGAGCCCCCAATTTTGTGGAGGAGACCCTGTGCACAAGAGCTGAACAGCTTTCTTGTGAGGGAGGTGGAGTAGCTAAGCTTGGTGTTGTGCTTATCTGATGGGGCCTGGATGAGCTTCCATTTGTCAGATATTCGGTACATGTTTGAATACAAATACTAAGCCAAGATTCAGTGAGACTTCCCTTGCATACAAGAGCTACCTTTTTGCTGTTTCTTCTCTTGAAGATGTTAGGCTTTGAATAGTCCACTCTTAACAGTCCTTTAATTGCTTCATCCTCTCTCTTCTTGATCAGGAGACTACTCATGACTTCTTGAAGCCTGCTACTTAACAGCAATCTGTAGCAAAACACCATATCTTCTTCATATTTAACCCACACTTCACCATTTTGTCTCCCTCTCCGTGAGTGCTCTGGAAATACAGTGGTGTTGCAGCATTTGTATCTTGCAATGTTGGGTATATGCAATGCTGGATGTTTGATCAGAGTCAAAATAATTGGTTGCTTAACCTACGCAAGTTGCCTACTTAGCTGTGCAGGGCAATTTGAGCAAGCCATCAAGAAGAGTGCTTGGTAGGTTCCTGTAACAAATTCTGTTTGCTGGTTTGTTTTGAAACCATCTTTTGAGAGTATATGGTACTTAACGTGTTGTCAAAATCAGGACAAAATAAAGCGTATGGATTAATACTTAGCAGAAAGAATCTGAGAGCTTCAGGCTCTGTGGAAATGGCAAAATGGGAGCTGCGAGCACTTCATCAGAGTAGCCCAGGAATTTTTATTAGCTGTGTTTAAGCTCCAGCGTGTGATAGGTTCAATACCAAGAAAAATGGGTGCTTTCTGACCATCAGTATCTGTGATAGCTGAAGGCATCGTATGAGAAAGGAATATGATAGTGAACATTAAATTTCTATTAATAAATAAATGTTAATACCAGACTTTATAATTTATTGTATGTTAGAAAAAGCAAATAATGTTATCAGTCTCCTTGCTTTCCTCCTTTTCTTTTATTTTTGAGGCAGGGAAGATCTGTGTATGAATTATGTACTTTAAAATGCTTCTTCATAAATACATGATCTCTGCATATTTGCATGCAGAAAAAAATGAACTATGCTATGAGTGTAGTTCTCCTTAAATCATCTGAGGATCAAAAACCTTATCTGTTTTTATTTTATTTTTTATTTTTTTAAAGGATTATCAGCTCCCACTGCCATGGGTCTACACAGATCTTCCAAGATGAAGAGGTTGTACTGGAGTCTAGGCTAAAATACACACTGGCGTTATCTAATCTGAAAAATCCCAGTATGGGAAGAGGTTATACAAAGTAGGCAAGTGGAAAGGCAGTGTGGGCCCGAAGGGAGAATTTATATTACAAACGTTTTATTTATCATATGAAGTATGTGGGCAATCTGTTAGTTACTTTAATGAATGATTATTATGATTATTTTTTATTTGGCCTGGAACTCAGGTTGAAGGGAGAACTGGAAGGCACAGGTTTTGGGAACAGCGGCTGACTGCATTGTGGCAGAACCGGAGCACGTCTCCCAGTACAGGATTAACATCTCAGCGCCACCGGCGTTCCCGTGTGAAAGAAAGGTAGCAATTTGGGAACCCAGCTGTACTCAGTACGTGCTTTCTTTGGGGTCATGTGGATGTGTGTGCAGGAAGAGTCGCCTAATTTGAGGAGTTATTTAGAGTAAGAAATTGGTTTTGTATGTGTATCAACAAGGAATGGTTAAGTAGATGTTCTTTGGGAGTTACAAAGTTTTTTTTTTTTTTTTTTTTTTAAGCTGAGATTGTTGTGTTTGTTGTCAAAATACTTTGTATTTTCTCTCCTGCTGTTACTTGGTCTGGCTGTAGCACAATGTTGCATGTTTGTTACCACAAGTCCTTTTCTAGGCCAGCCACATGCCCAGCTAGGGTGGAGAGAAAAGGTAGTGATTTATAAAGTATTCCTGTAGAAGTATGGGTTAAAGACTGTAATAAATAAAGGTCTTTTAAGTTGGACTGCTAGAAATTTATGTAAGTGTAAGTAAGAGAGTTTTCTGCTCGATATTTTCTTTGAAACTTCAAAAGACAGATGCAAATAATTCTATATAAAGAAATGGTAAAGGTGCTATTGCACATGTTTGGGGTGAAAAAACGGTGAGATTAGAACAACTCAGACTTTCAGGGACTAAACTCTAGGTAAGTTTCCTCTTAACTTTAAGGAGGAACTCTTTAACTGTTAAGTTTACTCATTTAAGTAAATGCAGGCTAGTAAAGAAAAAAATAGGGGTCTTCCCTTACAACTTTCCTTAGTAGCGTGGGGCTGGATAATGAGCAGCTTTATAATCATGAAGCAGGAATGTGGTGATGATTATATGTGCTAAGCGTCTTTCTACTACAGTTATTTGATATGATTAGCTTCACACTTATTATGAAAACTGGTTTAAGGCTAAGAATGAATGAAATCCTACCAACCCCATCTTCCCATCAGCTTCAAAAGCTGGATTTGCATTAGGCTCAAGTATTTGGGCCTCTCTCAAGACATTTACTTTATGATAAGAATTTTTGCTGAGAATCTGTAGCTGAATATATATGTACATTTTAACCTGTATTTCTGACAGAAACAAGGTGTGATCCTTGTCTCCAATCACATCATGTCTTTGAATTGCTGCTTGCTCCTGAATATTCATCTGAGAAGTCTCTGCCCCCTGCAAAGTGATATCCAGGGAAAACTGGAGAAGGCAGCAAGAAGTCTTGAGAAGTTGTATTGCAGGAAATACTTAGGTTTGGGTTTAATTCTTTCTCTGTGTGATGTGGAAACACTCCTTTTTTTTCTTAACTGTAGGGTGTACATTGGGATGGAGAAAGCCATTGCTTTCTGCAGCTCTATTCCCCTCCGTTTTTTTTGTTTTTTTTTTTTTTTTTTTTTTTTTTTTTTTTTTTTCCTTTAAATTTAGAAATAGCTTGTTCTTTGTTCTACAGCATTCCTGTTAGCATCCCTCTGTTACAAAATATACACCCAGAAAATGCTGCTTACAGAAGGAGATTGTGAATTGCATTTAGTGGCATTTGCTTTCTAGCTATGGAGAAAGGGACCTTCTAAGCATGGTCTCCACAAAACTCAGTAAAACACCTCCCTACATCCTCAGGTACCTGCCCTCAAGCAAGAGTCACATAGGGATGTCAGAGCCTGCTGTCACAAGGGTGAAGCCAGCAGGGTGATGGCCGCTGGTGTTGTTTGGACCAGAGACCACGAAGATGGACCTGGTGCCCAGATTGCTTATTTTGTTTTTCCTCTGGACAGCACTCTGTTGGTTCAGGAGGAGCAGCCCACATTTTGGTGGGAGGAAAGCCCTCCTCAGCAGCATCAGTCATCACTGTAGATTCTTCAGACTTCAGCAAAAGAGGAAAAACAGATGAAAACTGCTTTCCCCATTTTCCACTGCCTCATTTTCCCAAGGCAAAGCAACCCCCAGCCCTATGTTTGCTCCCCTACTGCAGTGGCCATGATTAGGGACTGCAGCAGGGTGAGGAGGAGGATGAACAGCTGCTGGGGAAGGACAGAGGCTCTGGCAAATGTGGTTAGTTGAGTCTGGGTTTGAGAAGATGGGGTGGGCATGTGGGAGTGTGTGTGAGCTGGATGTATGGGGGATGTCATACCGCAGGGAATGGAAAACACCTTTCGGGGGCTGTCCTCAGCTTACTGCTTGCCACCCTGCTAATGCCACCAGATTCAGTTTTACCTACGCTGTTGAGAAACCTTGAGCTGGTCCTAGGCAAGTATCAGTCATCTGTGTTTTGTCTGGGTCAGGGTCTGATGCCAGAATTGCTAATCGGATCAGGAAGTCTGGGTATGCTTTTTTTTCTGTAGCAATGTGTGGGCAGAATGCCGTGCCTTCTGTTCCCTCGGGTGATTGAACTTGCCGGGTTTTACAGCTTTGAGACTTTGGCCTCTATCACATGTATCAGCATGAAAGTGGTGCCAGGCTAGAGCTTCTGAAAGAGGCGTTTATGTGGGGAGGCTGAGTTCAAAACCACCCTTGCAGTCACTGGCTGGAATGGCATGCTAGAGGGGCTGTAAAGTGCAAGGGAAGCTGTTACCAAAAATACGACAATATGCGCAGCTAAATCCCAGCGTTTCTGCCTTGAATAGGCTGGGCAAACAGAAGTTTCAGCTGAAATGGGATGGAGAAACACAAGTTCAAGTGGTATTTTTATTCCAGTACGTATGGGCAAACAAATCGGAGGCTTTGTCAAGATGGGCAGCTTTTAGAGGATTTTAAATTCATGTTTATATTGGAATTTCAGAAACTATAAATAAATGCATGAAGTTAAAAGTGTGGAAAACAGGATAGACACATGACCGAGTGTTTATGAACATCTATCCCGTCCCAGACCTGCAGCACAGCATGTGATGTTGTTGTTTCTCCTCCAGCAGAAGGTGAGGGGAGACTGCAGTCACTAGAGCAGTGAACACAGCTTGCTTTGGTGTGACCTGAAATCCTTTTACAGAGATTGCTTCAATTCAGAGCACATGGCATCCTGAATCATTTAAAATAAAGGTATATATTCTTCAGAGATCCTTCGTAATCCATTCTGTGTTGCATGCTCCCTGTTGCAGCCAGTGTTCAGTGATGTTAGAAGACTGCAGCCATTCAGTGCTGCATCTGAGTCTCTTGGAAGCCACAAGCCTGTGTTTTGGTTTGGCAGATGCTTTTCTGCAAAGGACTAACTTGTGGCTACTGCTGGAAGTCTTCAGAGGAACCAACCAGAGGAGTCCTTCCTCTGCGTAAGGCAGTGCTGAAATTTTTCCCAACTGGAGAGGGAGAGATGCTCAAATACCTCTCATGGTGCTAAAACACTGAAAAGCAGACCCTGGGACAAATTTTGCAGCAGCACAGAGCCAGGCAAAGTTGACTTTAAAGCTGTAAAGAGCAAAGTACATTTCCGTCTCCTCTTCCCTCCACTGCCTCCCGAAACCTGTGGCTGCAGAGGGGCCCCGTGGCGGCCAGGGCAGGGTCCTGGTCCTGCTATCGTTTCCTGTGTGAACCTCTGCCCTCCTGTCCCCGGGCACCGTAAATCCGCAGCCAGGCTGTCAGGAGTCCTCTTCCTGTGATTGTTATCCCGACATGGGCCCTCGGGTTTGTTTTAAAGCACAATGATGGCTAACGCAGGGAGGAAGGAGCGGGGAGGAGCTCCGGTCCTGAGCTGGTGTCCTTCCCCCCACAGCATTGCTGTCTGTCCAGGCAGTGCTGGGCCTGGCCTCCTCCCAGGCTGGGGGAAGGACAGACGGACAGGGGACAGGTAGTACCCCAGGGCAGGGGGTCTCTGAGGTGGAGCTGATGGGGACAGGAGGTGTTTCATCCATCGTGCTTCATGTCTGGATTAAAACCAGTTCATACAAGCACACTTACCTCTGTCTGCCTGCAGGCTTGGTTTGGTGCCTGACTGTAGCCAAATTAAAGTGAATTTCAGAATATAAATATGACTTTTACATAATATCCTTCTACTCCAGTATTTTTCCTGGGACCTGTTGTACTTAGAGGTGTAGTCCCAAAGCACCTACAGACAACAGAGTTCCCTGTCAAGACACATATCTGTCTAGTGAGACACCTTCACATTCAAACAAGGTTTGCATTTATTTTGTAGAAAGTAGGTGATTATAACTTCAGGTAAATGATTAGGTGCAACACACTGCATTTTCAAGTTACGTGTGTATGTTCCTCAATAGTATATTTAGGTTTTCTTAGTTTATCGTGTCAGATTAAATGAATAACAAATAATATTAATGATACCACAGTGGGTTTCTTAAGTATCTTCTATCATAGAATCACAGAATGGTTTGGGTTGGAAGGGACCTTAAAGATCATTAATTCCACCCCCACTGCCATGGGCAGGGACACCTCCCACCAGCCCAGGGTGCCCAAAGCCCCATCCAGCCTGGCCTTGAGCACCTCCAGGGATGGGGCATCCACAGCTTCTCTGGGCAGCCTGTGCCAGGGCCTCAGCACCCTCTGGGTGAAGAATTTCTTCCTAATGTCTGACCTAAATATACCCTCTTTTTTAGTTTAAAGCCATTACCCCTTGCCCTACCACTACACTTCCTGACAAAGAGTTCCTCTCTAGCTTTCTTGTAGGCCTCCTTTAGGTGCTGGCAGGCTGCTACCCCCCAGAAGTAGTATTATTCTTAGTTGTATGCATAACATGCTTGTTAAATTTTACAAATTGAGAACTATCAAGAAGGTACTTGCTGCTTATTAAAATGAAGCAATCTTTTTCTCATTAAAAAGAAGCAATTATGACAATATTAAAAAAAAAAAAAGTGAATTCTCCTGTTTGTTAAAAAAAAAAAAAAAAAAGCTCTAAGAGTCAGTTGTGGTCTATAGTAACTTTCAATAAAACCATTGCAGCTTTCTTAGAAAAGATGTCAACTGCAGATTCTCTCAAGTCCTGGAAATAAGAAGGCAGAATAAGGCTGACTTGCATGTGCAGACACGTTGCAAATAGCAGCAAGGACAGAGTTCACTTGTCAGCTGCGAATGGACTTGTGAAGACAAATGAAAATACTATGGGTTACTTAATTTAAACCTTTGGTTAAATACGAAGTCGGAGCAAATGTGGTACACAAAAAGCAATTGAAAACACGTGGCAGGCAAAAATGTTCTAGAATTTGTGTGTTGGCATGTACACTGCATGAGAGTAAGTGATCTGAGCCTACCCCTGCTGGTTCCTTTGGGGGCTGAGAGGGGGAAAAGGAGGTGACACCAGCTGTTGTGCAATGTAAGGCTGCAGGCTGCCTCATCTAAACAGCTAAAGATATACTTATATATATACACACACACACACAATCTTGTATATCTATAATATGTTTTGTATGTAAAATATTTCAAATGTTAGTCTTTAGATGATAACTTTTATATGATGTGTATATATGCATGCATATGAAAAAAACAACAGGCAAACAAACAACCCATCAAAAACATGTAAAGCGGTTGATGCCCAAATAATTGTCCTGCTACAAAGGAAGATACTTTAATTCTATGAAGTCTTTAAGAGACAAGAAGCATCTACGTGCTAAAATCCTGTTTCTGCAGCAGTTGTCCTTGTGTCATGAATGTAAAAGTGGAGCGAGTGCATTGTGTTGCCGTCTAAAGATTAAGGTGAATCAGACTTGATACATTTCTGCTGGTTATGAGGCCTTTCGGTTTTGTAGTCTGCTAAGTTTCCAGGCAGATACTTTCTTTTTGAATAGAAACTTATGTTGCTCTCAACTTTTCTCTGTACCATGGGTCATAGTTATTTTCAATCTGCTGACACATTGTTTAATAAAGACCATTCTCATAGGAAATCACTGAGTAAGAAATACTGTTTGAAGGGTAAGATTTAGCTCTGATACAGGGCGTTGTTTTCTGTTCTTATGAGATCGCCACTAGATTTAATGCGCAGCCTAGGAGAGCTATTTTCAGTAATGTCTACATAAATAACATGGCTTTAGCAGTATGAATGGAATGAAGGTATCCCAAGACCCAATTTCAAGCTTAATCCATTTCCTCTATTCACTTTTCATTTGGTCTTTAAGGATAGAAGATATTCTGGAAACAGTCATAATCATGGAACTTGAGAGATGAAGAGGGATTTTCACTGGATCACGTGACATAAATAAGAGCAGCCTGTACATTTTGCAGGCAGAATGATCTGCTATCCCAGAACAATTTTCATATGCAGCATTTTAGAGGAATCTTTGCAGGCAACAAAGCAAATGAAGCTGCTAGCTGATCAGCTGATAGCATCTAGAAGATGAACGTCCACTTTGATTTTGCCCTTGCAGTGTAGTTTTCTGATGCATAAAGAAGAAAATGTCTTGAAGATAAGCCAGTCCTCTCCTCCATTCACATCTCTTTGGTTTCTCAGACAGTGTGGTGGTGGGAGGTTGGTGCAGAATTTCTGTCTACAGCTCAATTGTGACTTGTAGAAGAAGTCTTAATGGGTAGGTGTAGATGTTCATGGGGATGAAGGCTTGTTTCCACTGTAGTATACATAGTACATAACATCCTCAGTCTCTTTTTGTAGCCTGATTGTCTTGGGCTGTCAGCTTTTTGGGTGACTGACTCCATAAGCCTCAGTGCCTGGCACAATGAGGCCCCTTTCCGATCAAGGTCTCTGGGTGCTACTGCAGTACAAATATTTAATGATAAAACATGCTTATCTCCCGCCAAAAATCTGGCAACATCCTTATCGAGATATTATTAAATTGTCAGTTCAACCATATGCCGAGCGTTTTAGGCGAACAAATGTTCACGCTGGCTCTCGCATGATACGTGAAGACTCAGAGAGACAGGTGGCCGTGTTTGCACCATCAAGTACTGCCCGGTTCCTTACAAACAGAAAGTTGCATTAAGTGGCTCTTGCTTTATAGAAGCCTAAAAATTTATGGACTTGATATGCTTGAGACAATGTTAATTTGATTACACTTAAAATGTTAAGTGTAGATTGGTGGAACCTATGCGGTTTGCATATTAAAAATGTCTCTGCACTTCCCATGAAAAAGAAGTGGGAAAAGCAAATTTTTTAGAACTTCCCCACCAAAAAAAGCTTTTTTCAATAAAACATGTTTTTAAGTTTAATAGTGTTGGTTTTTCCTCTCAGAATAATTAATAAAAAAAATGCCTTCATCCATAAATTTCACTACTTCTAGTATGTAACATTGATAAATGGTGAGGAAAATCCTTGTGCTCTTTAGGCATTCTGTTCCACCTTTTCATCTGTTTTCTCCAGATAACATCACTTACTATTTTACACTGGTTCTTGGAATACGTGAGCTTTAAGATACACAAAATAATTGTCAGCTCTTTCATTTTATCTTCGGTTTGTCTCTTTTTAGGAATGAGAAGTGGAGATGTTGTTCTGTCACTGTACTAGCATTTTTTCCCACACTTTTATTCTTGGAAGGTAGCCTGTCTGGCAAAAAATCAAAATAGTCTGATTTTTCGAACATGCTTGGAATTTTCTTTCAGAAATCTGTAGTAGTACAGCACAGTCTTAGCTGTGGTTAATCAAAATGATATTTTGATTCATTTCATTGCTGAATAATTTTTTCTCTCTTATGGTCTTGCTTGAAAAATAAATTAATAAATTAGTCCATTGTGAGAGCTATCTACTATGACAGCTACATGTATTTGCATTTCTTTCACTAAGAACTGTATTCTGTTCTGGGGGCCCAATACAGCTTGGGAGATTTGATTCCTTTTGCTTTTTTCTTTATCTTTTCTTATTTGAGGATAAACTTTAAAAAAATAATTTTTTTTTTTTTTTTTTTTTGAGGATAAACAGTTTTGCCAAACTTCTGTAATGATAAACGAGAAAAGAGGGAGACATTAATTCTTCTTTCTTGTCTTTATCAGATGATGGCTTTTGAATGCATCAAGAGGTAATGAACTGAAAATGAATTAGAGTTTATACTGAAGTTTTTCTTCAGAAAAATAAATGTTTTTGGAATGCATAATTCAAAGGACTTTGAATGAAGTTGCTTTATTGATGGATATTCCTTTGTAATAATTCTGTTCTTACTGCCTGTGTAATTTGTTTGGGAGAAAGAATTTCCTATGCCAAAAAAAAAGTTTTTAAATACAAGCATAAAGGATATGAATAATTGCAACCTTTGATACTGTTTTAGGGGAGCTTCCCTTTCCCAAAGCACCAGCTTTACCAATGTCTTCATTATTTTTCTGACCTGTGCAGACTGTGTTTTGCTGGAATGAGAGCCTGTGACCATAAAGCTGTGGCACAGCTTGAAAGTAAGAGGAGTAATGCCATGAATGCTGTCACCGAGCAGCAGTGGCCTCCTAACACCTCCTTTGCAGGCTGAATCTAAAAAAGCATGGCATCTCCATTGAAAATGCACCTGGATGCTCTCAGAGCAGCCTTGCTGCTGAGGGACACCCCTGGGGCACAGAGGGAGCAAGGAGAGGCTCTCTGCTGCTTTGAGCAGAGCTCCTCTAATGCATGCTCATAGCTGTGTGGGTCTTTTAGGCTGGTTTCATCTTTATCCATGTAGCACCTGGAACACAGCTTGCAGTGACTGCATCTGAACACTGGTTCCCTAAGTAGAGAGGTGGTAAAGTAGCCCATCTGTTCTTCACTCCATCCTGTGCTCTGTGGAGTAGCTGCTGTCTGACTACTGTATTCTGCAGGGGAAATCTGTCATCTCACTGAAACTTGCTCCAGAGCAGTGTAAACCAAAGCTGTGCTGGGCCAGCTCTGTTTCAAGGAATAGATAAAGTATGCAGTGACGTGGTTTTGGAGAGCTTGGGCAGTGATGAGTCAGTGTCCAAGATGGTTTGGGAACATGAGGCCCCTTGTAATTTTCCATTTAAGTATTTGAAAGCCTTTCTTGCTTTTCATAAAACACAGTGAGTGCAATTTCTTGTGGGCCAAGTTGTCAGAAGAACACGGAGGCAGCATGGATCAAAGTGCTGTTGCAGACAGGCTACATGGCCGTGCCTCCTGTGGCAGTGCTACTGCCTCCAGGGTGTTCACAGAGACCATCAGAGGAGACAGAGTAAAGGAGAGATCACAGAGTTGCAGGGTTGTTGAGGCAGGAAGGTATTTCTGTGAGATTGTCCAGTCCAGGTCTTGCTTGGAGCTAGACCAGCTGGAGCTGTGCTCAGTACCAGGTCCAGACAGGTTTTGAAGATCTCCAGGAAAGAAGACTCCACAGCCTCTCTGGACAACCTGCACCAGCGTTTGACCACCCTCACAGCATAGAAGGTTT
Source organism: Aythya marila (assembly GCF_965140915.1). Taxonomy (NCBI): domain Eukaryota; kingdom Metazoa; phylum Chordata; class Aves; order Anseriformes; family Anatidae; genus Aythya; species Aythya marila. The sequence continues at coordinate 27,398,095 of NC_139042.1, read as the reverse complement.
GTCTTAAAACAGGGAAACAGTAATTTCATAGAGAAAAAGGAGAGGGATAGTGCCAGGCACCTGGCAGAATGGTGTCGTGAAAGCAAATGACTGCTTTTGGAATTGCTGATGTGTCTGAAGTACATTGCAAGCACATTGGAGACCAGTGTTTAGAAGCCAGAGGCTGCTTGCTCTGCAGTGGCCCTGTGTCTCTGGTCTTGAGAAAATCACCCTGACCATGCTTGTGTCCATTTGCACTCATAGCCCCTTCCCGTGCCATGCCACATCCTGCCTAACCACCTCCTTCTCCCTCCTCTGTTTGTCGCATCAGATCTGGGTGGCTCATCATCCCCTTTCAGGGCCTCATTGAACCCACTGTTATTTTCCCTTCCACTTTTACTCACTCTTGTGGTGTTCACACGAACCTCTAGTTCACCTGCGGTACCTGTCTCTGTTGCCTGCTTCTTTACAAAACCTATTTTCATGGTTTCTCATGTTGGAGAGAAACCTTCAGCAAACCTGCTTCTGTATTCCCATTCAAAAGCCCATTTCAAGTCTTTGTAGTGTTTTAAAGGCCTAGATAACAGCCCAGGTTGCTGGTGAGCTCCTGCTGCTCCCTTACAGATACATGTTCCCCCATTGAGTCCTTGTTGTGCAGCTCCCATGTCCCTGAGAGGCCACTGATTTTATCCTTCTGCAGAAGGCCTAATGGAGTGGCATGCAATCCCTACGTTGATGGGATAATTAATAAAACAAGGGAGTAATGATAGATCTGTGACCTAGAGACCTATTTTTTTACCTAGGTGAATTGGGATAAATGGCTCCCTTGTGCCTGTGGCCTAAAGGGTACAGTCAAGCTTCAAGGTTAAAGTGCAAATTTGTAAAATGAAAAATCCTTTGCAAAAGAAAAATCCTAAGTACTCTCTCAGGTGAAGAAGTCTGAACTCTTCAAAATGCTGCAGCAAACCTGGCTTTGGTTTGGGTTGTGGGGGGAACGGTTGTGGTGTGATTTGATCTCCACAAAGCTGCTGTGAATCAGTTTGGGCAGAATTATTGGGGAAGATCAGTCAGATGAAACCCACAGAAAATAAAACAGAGCAAGGGTGTTTGCTGGGGATTTGGACATAGATCCACATGTCTTTACTCATTGTCCTCCATCCCTGGGTTTGGGGCAGCACTGTGGTCCTGTTGCCCTTGGTGTCGTGACCAGCTAGGTCTGGGGCTTGATGGTGTAACCCTGTCCTGCCTGTGGTTGTGTTTGTAAAGCATAGTGCCTAGCAGCTGGCAAGATTAGGTGTCTGTGAGCCCTCTGATTGCTTTGCTAAAGTTTCCAGGTGTTTTCCCCCATTTTAAGAGGAGCAATATAGGTAACATCACTATATATAGAACTGGAGTGGTCTTGCGGCAGTAATACAGAAAATGAATGTTTCTTTCTTCCTTCTTAAAATGCATCATCTGTGTATCTGTGGCCTAAAGCAGGAGTTTGTTCTTGCCATGACTGAGATACAACAGAAGTACATGACACTGAAGTGGGTGAATGAGTCCATTTAAAAGCAAAGTCACCTCTGTTTGGAAGCACAAAGATGTCTCCTCACAGCTGTGCTTGGGTGTTTTACTAGCAGCAAACCAAACTTTGGGATACTTTAGTAGTCGCACAGACACAGCAGTAGTTAAATGTTGGCTTTGAATAGCTGAGCTTTTTTTTAGTTATCCATTATGAAATAACTTCTGACCAAACTGTCCATTCGCAGCTCTTTATCATTACGATTACTAGTTTTAATACACTTTGTAAAATTTTAAAGGTTGAAATTTCCAAGAAATATACCGTAACGCACAGAGGCAAAAATAAAAGGTTTTAGGAGGTGATTCTTTTGCTGTTAGAAGCTATGCATACAGCAGGTCACTTGATTGCCTTTAGCCGCCCTATGGACAGTTTTCAGGATGAGTGTAGAGCTTCTGGTGTCCTCTGTCAGCTGGTATTTGCATGCACATGCATGCTTCAGGAGTCTGGCTTCTGCTTTTCCCGGTACTGAAGGAAGTCGTCTTCAGTTTATCAGTTTTTAAGCTCATCCAGTTTTGCTGAACTTTGTCCCCAGATGAGATAGGAAGGGAGAAGTATGCAGTGAGGTCTTATTTTATCGTGTTGCCATCTTTCCTCTTTATCAGAGAACCTTCTTCCTGCTTTCCTTGAAATCCAGAGCCTCTGCAGAAGAATTTGCCTTTCTATGGGCTCCAGAAGGACTGCAGACAAGGCTTTTTATTTTGTGTTGCCACTGAATTTCCCTTTCCTTGCTTCTCTTCCAAAGACAAAAATGTCATGGGGATCTAGGGCTGTTTGCTTATCATGGGCCTTTGGGTCCCTGCAGGTTTCCTCGTGCTCGTGTAGTTTCCTTATTCCTTATTTGAAGCTGTGCGTTTTGTAGCACAATTTTTGGATTTCTGCTGCATGGCTGTGAGGCAGCCTGAGATGGAAGTGCTTATATACTTTGGCTGAACTACTGCTCTGCAGCTGGCTGTATTCCTCTGCCCTTTCTGTGGATTACCAAAGGGGCGAGCGTGAAGGGAAATAAATGAATATTCTTTGTGCTTGGGAACTCAGACCTGTATTTACTAGATTATAAGAGTGACTCAAAGTATCTATTTTCAGTTTTCAGTTGACTTGTACATTTATTGAGCTATTTTTTCTCATTTAGCCTAATTCTTCAAGAAAGAAGAAAGATCTTTAAAGAAAATATTTTTTTAACTGTGATAAAAAGTTTTGACTACTTTTGCTTGACAAAATTTTGAACTGGCATGCAATGCTTCCTGACCTGAGTAAGCGGGACAAGAAGAGCCACTGAATGCTTATGTAGAAGACTGACACTGAATATTTGGGGCAGAGAGCCTTACCTATAAATTCAGGCATATCTCTTGGCAGACAGTACAGATGTCTACAGATTGTGTCCAGTGGGCTGACCTGCTTGAAACAGTTACATTAGATGAGCATTAATTCAAGCCTTTTTTTTGTGTCTTTTTTTTTTTCAAGAGGAGTTTGCTGTGTGGCTTAAATAAACCTTAAATGTGTTGGAAAAATAAAAACTGTGTGTGACTATTTTACATGAACAAACATATTTGCTTAAAGTACACTGGATATGATGCAGGGACAGTAAAATGCTGGGAAGTAGTAGGGTTTTTGAAGTCATCAGCTTGACATGTTTTTGTTGACTTTCTTGGGAACAGAAACTAAGGTTTGGTCTAATTGTCATTTGTCATAATACTGATAATGGTTATTTTTCTTGAAAGCTCAGGATTTGAAGTTGGAAACTTACACTGTGTCAAACAGTAAATACATTTCTCTGTATTACTTCTTAATTATAATAACATAGTTGTGTACTGTATCTGCTGATGCTATAAGGTGCCAAGTTTTTCTTTACTCTTACCACATTCCTTTGGGCTCTCTTGTGTATAACCAGGCTTTCAATTCAATGTAACCTCAGAATTTTATGTCATCTCCTAAACTTCCAAGAAAAAGTTTTATTGACTTTGTATATAGAGGGAAACAGGGAAGGGAAGAAAGGAAGGGGCACCATTTGCTTATGTTCACCAGACTGAAATGGTCTCTGTTATCATGAAATCTCATTATTCCATTCTTGTTTCACTTCTCCTTTCCCCAGATCCATATCACATTTTTAAGCCTTTTATGCAAAATATGACAAGCCAGTTATTTAATCATCTAACGGAAAAGTTTGGTCTCGGTTGAGTGCCAAATTTAAAAAAAAAATTATATTAGCTTTTTCATGTTAGGCTAAAACTATGTTAATATATGCCTGTCTCTTACCAAACATTACTAGTTTTGCATAGCTTTTATGAACAGTATTTGTATACGAAGTTGGCCATTGCTGAGAAAGACAAGCCACCAGTGAAAAGCCTGATGAAGGCTTTAGAGAGTGGTGATCTAGATCACACTGACTAAATATGTCTTTTAAAACAGGTGTCTATTTTCTTACTCTTGTTTCAAAATATCCTGGAATTCCCTATCAGGTCAGTAACTATTGACACTGAAAACAAAAAATATAGTAAACATGGTTGCCTGGCTGAGTAAAGGTTTCAAAACCAAACAGAGCCTTGAAAGCAATGCATCTCAAAACCCAGGAATTGTTTAAAGAAAAGTCAGTACTACCTAGTGAACTTTGCTTCTGATGCTATCGCTTATAGAAGGAGAGAAATAATATGCAGTTTTTAAATCTCACTGTCTCTGTTTATTATAGTAGTCTCAGACATCTGTTTCTGCCACGGTGCAGTCATGCTCCGGTGGCACCCCCTGAAGCATGACGTCTCTCTGTGCCCTGGTTCACACGGCGCCCGCCCCGGTGTTTTGGGGACAGCGAGCATTTTGGAGGTGGCCCCAGCTGCACCCCAACAGGCTGCGAGACCCAACCTGGGTCCCCACGTCCCCCGAGGGCAGGCGGGGACGTTGCTGGTGCCGCTTGGTGGGATGCTCCCTCACCTGCTGCAGCTCTGAGCTGCTGTACGTGGTCCCCGTGCAATTTTAGGTTCAAGTCTGTTGACAGCAAAATAGCTGGCTACACGTAGCGTGCTGGTTTCTGGGTTACGTGGCCAGGACGCTGGATTTGGTTGTGTTCCCCCAGTCTCGTGTATGTAGCTATAACTGAGACTTCAGAGGCTTGTGGTTAGCAAGTGCCTCATGTGTGTGGCGAGGGTGGGACCCTGGGGAAGGACTGCAGTGCCCTGTGAAATGAACATCCAGTTTTTGTTTGAATTTAACTCTTATTTTTGGAACCACGGGTGACTTATTCTTGGAACCCCATTTTTCAGAAACCCATCTGCACGCAACGTTGCCAGGATTTCTGGTACAAATATTTTGTCATTTGCTCTTGAGACAATCTGTTGTTTCAGTCCTGGATGAAGTTTTGTAATATGTTGCTTGAGATATCATGGAAAAGTATCTAAGTGGTGGTGTAATCTTCTAGGTGAAAACACAGGGTTATGCATTTTTAGTAGAAAATGAATCGTTTGCTTTAATCAATAAGTAAAATCTGCAAAATCTCCGTACCACTTTTCTTTCCATATCCAATTGCAGCAGTTAGACCAGAGAGATGTGAGCCACCTTTTCTTTTGCAAGGAGCATTTGGAGTTCTCACATTTGGTGCTCATTTTGCTTCATCCCTTCTCACCGATTTCACTTGCTCAGAGCATTGTGCCTGGAAGCCCATTTGTTTTCATTTGATTTTTTTTCCTCTAGTGACAGGGCTCGTTCCCTTCACTATTAGGTTGCTTAGTGTATGTACAAAATCCTGTGTTTGCTCAACAATGATACAGTAGAAAATGCTAGACAAATTTCCCCCATAGGTATATGTACAGAGATGATACTTTGGTGTGCTGTTTCGAGAAAATGACACTATACTAAAAGTAAATGTTGTAGGGAACCTAATCTGAATATTCTGAGACTTATAATCATCACCAGTGCTGGGCTGTCAGTGTTGACACCTCGGGTGTTGCCAGTGATGTGATCCCCCCCTTGAGTGATTGTGTGGGGGAAACAGGAGGATATTGTAGGCTGGCTTCTCATGGTAACCCCATGACTGCTACATTAAATGGTGACTGGTGAAATTCTTATTACAGGATTATTTATGGGGCTACTAATGCCATAAATAGGATTATTGCAGGATTTTTTTTTCACTTTTCAGTCTGTGAAAAGTGAACATTTTGTGTTTTTCTTTTTTTCTTCCAGCCCAAAAGAATGAAATGGAGAAGTCCCCTTGTAAGGGTAATGTCAGGATAACTGTTTTTTTTTTTTTTTTTTTTTTTTTAATTACTTTTAGTATTTTTGTTTTGTTTTGTTTTCTTGGAGCAGGAAAGAAAATGAAATAAAAGCACTTGCAATGGTTGATACTGGAGTCCTCTTGGTTCTCCTGTTTATCTGGCAGGGTCTGAAAAGTTAAATTCCCAACCTCACAGGTAGTTTAAGATTTCAAGTTAATGGAAAAAAAACCCTCTTAGTCATCCAATATAATCTTCTGGAGATGAATCTCATTGAACCTGCAGGCAGGCAGTTCCAACACCTCTGGAAGCAGCTCCAGGAGGAGCAGAGAGAAATGGGAGAAAACTCCAAAAGTTTTTTTTGGATTCGTACATCTGGGAAAGCCGTGGCGGATTGCGTTGTTAGCCATAAAGACAGAACACTTTCCTCGTGCTCCAAAACTGGAGCATGAGTAGAGTGCTTGCCAGGCTGACTTTGGCATAAGAAGCTCTGGAGGTGGTGGCTGGTGTTAAAGGTATGCTAAGAAAAGTTCCCTTCTGCAGTTTAAGTTTGAGAAAGCTTTGCATACTCATAAAATTCATGTAGAGTGCTTGCAAATACTGTTCCTTTAGTTGCTCACCCCTCTTCCCATTCCCGTAGCTGGCCCTAGGAGTGGTGCTCCTTGCATGACCATTGCCAAGCAATTCTTTCTCTGGGTGCTTTGCTTGCTCTTATTTTGCTCTCTGGAGATACCACGTGCCTGGCAAGCTTTCAAGCTTCAGTGAGTCGGTGCAGGAGAGGTAGGCAGGGCTGACAGCACGTAGCTTTGCTGCTGTCCTTAACTTTCACTTGTCTCCTCTGTGGAAAATAAATAAATAATTGATGTGTGAAGGGGAAAAGCGTGGGAGGAAAAATGTCAGGAAATTCAAAGGTGAAGCTATTTCCTCCCTAAGTAATATTTTTTTTCCTGAATGTTGTTTCTTCTCTTCAAACAATGGGGTGAGTTTGAATCCATTCTTAACTATCAGCCTTGCCATTGTTTATTCATAAATCCTTTCATGTGTGTGACGGACATTAGGAAAATCCCAGACTTGACTTGGGAGTCCTCTGGGCAGTCTCAGTGCGGTACAGAGCCAGTCCTCATTTGGGGTCCCTGGGTACCACTGCATTTCATATTTATGGTGGAGCACAACAACCATGTGTGTGGTTTAAAGGTGTTTGCTGTTAAACTGGATAACACTGCCAAAGCCTAGCTTTTTAAAAAAGGAAGCAAATGGCCCAGATACTCCGAATGAGGATTCCCAATGTTAATTACTTAAGCGTAACGGTGTTTGTTAACTTTGTGTGTGTGCGTGCATGCACATACTTGCATTTGGGGGAAGGGGTGTTATGCTGAAACAGGTGAAAGTTAGCTCTGTAGTATAAAACAGGAAGCAGATGGGTACTAATTAAAGCTCTGTTGATGATAAAAAGGTGACTGAGTTTTTGAAGCAGCTGCTTTCCTAATTTTATACATAGTTGGTATGTACTTTATATAAGAGCCGGCCTCCCCACGCTTCATTGTTTTCTTGAAGCTGGAGGAAGTGCGTGTGCATGTGCGTGCGTACGGCTATAGCTGAGGGATGGGGCTTGCAGAGCTTGTTGTTTGCTTCCTCCTCTGCGTTGGAGAAAATGGTGTTTTCCAAATGTCTGACAAAGGTGCTAGGCACCTTTTCATCTCCCTCCTCTTCTTTGTCTGCCTTTCCACACACAAATAGGCGCAATGCTGGTGGGAGCGCCTGCTAGCAGTGGCGTTGTGCATAAGGAAGGGCAGCACTCCCCTCGTATTGCAGGACTGGGTGTCTCAACTCAGTTAGGAGAGGTGCATCTGGGAGCCAAAGTTATTTTTCGTGACTTTTTGTTATTGCTCTGTTAGACTTTTGCAAAGTTAGTTGGAGAGTCAACAGCCAAAATACCAGGGAGGGTGTCAGCCTCCTGTGTGCATGACCTGCGGTCATCATTATGGACTTTAGTCTTCACAAGTGCCCTTTATTCCTCTTTTGCTGCCTTTTATCATGAGGCTTGTTGGGTTACAAACACATCCTAAAAAAAAAGATAAAAACATTCAAGCATGTTGTATTGAAATGTAGATGAAGGAAAAACAGCACCAAAGCAGTGCAGATCTTAATATAGCAGAACTTTGTTAATTGTATTATTGTAATGCCCTTACTAGAAGATGAGTCTTGGAATTAGAGAAATAAACTGTAAATTTTGCCTTGAGTAGTGTAAGTTTTGTCCATAGTGAGCACATTAAATCATTGAAACCACTTGGAATTGGTGTAGGGGATTTGGTTTCTTTGTTGGGGAAAATGGCTGTGTTCAGCCCAGGTGTTGGGGACGTCATCATTCCAGGAAATAAAGAAAACTTGGGGTGGGACAGGAGGAGGAAGAGGAAATTTTTGATCAGATGCAAGCTTGAGTTGGGTAACTGGCAGGTTCAGCAGATGGCAGCTGAGGTGTGAAGGAATGCTGTCAGTACGGGGAAACTTTTTTCATGGGCAATGGTTGGGAATTGAGATTATGTTCAGGTGGAGCTCTGACCAGGAGACCCTCTGTAAGCCCATTTGAAGAAGTAGCCTTTCTATTGTGAAGCTGCTGCCTGGGCTGTAGGTTCCTGATTTCATGTGAATTGACAAAAACTTGTCTCTGAGTGGCAACCTCAGCTCCTACCACCCCATGTGCTGGAGTGCTCCCTCACGCCTGGCCTGTGACTGACTTGGTGGACCTGAGGACCTGAATTGTTCAGGGAAGCATTGCCTGGTTCAGCAGCTCACACTCTTCCCTCAGCATTGCTGCATGGATGTCAGGCAGAGGAAGTCTTCTGGTGACACCAGAAAGGCCTTCAGTGCTGGGAGACTTGTGCTGGATCAGAAGTGTTGACTCCAGCACCTCAGTCACTTGTCCAGTTTAAGCTTTTGTAACTCAGCTTGCCTGGGACTCTCCTTGCAGGCTTCTTGGACAGTCTTTGCCTCCCGCCCTAGCCTACTTCACGTAGCTTTGTGCAATTAAACCCTGTAGTCATGTCATGCTAAAGGACGCAAAGCACTGCTATCTGCTGCAGCTCGTAGAGCAGCTGTGATGAAACTGTTGTACAACCCGAATCATGTTCTTTAAATCCTTCTCTGTTAGTGCTGCTCCTGTGGGTTATTCCTTCAATGTCTTTTCACTGGTTGAATTACTTCTGCTGCTGGCTTATCTTAAACTGAGGAGAACAGGAGCAGTTACCTTCCTCACCATCCTTCCTGCTGCACATCTCCACCACGGGGGCATTCAAGGCCTGATTTTGGTGTTCAGGCCTGCATAAAGATAAATGTGTGGACATCAAATGTATCAATGCCGATTGCACCCCAGGTAACCACTGCCATAACTGCCATTAGTTACTTGCCATTTGAAGCAGTGGAGTATGGAAAGTCTCTTTAACGTATGATGGTGGTGGCAGTGGTGTATTTGTGAAATGGGGGTGGCTGCATTGCTGGTACGTGTGGAATGGTAGGGCCAGCCAGGGTGGCAAAAGGTGAAGTTTCTTGGTGACAGCTGTATGTAATGTTTAAATAAACACCAGAGTGCGTGGGGTGGGGAAGGTGACCACAAAGAGAGCTTTCTGTTGCTCTTGTTTGTTGCTTGCACATGAGGGTCTGACAGATCCCCTCCTGGGACTCACCCCATCAGAATGATTCCAAAAGCTGCTTGCCCCAGTGGCAGGAACGAGAGGAGGCAGCTGAGGAGTCTGCCTCCTTCCTTGTTCCTATCCCTTGATAATGTTGAGGAGTAACTTTTGGATGTCCCCTTCAAAACTGTGCACTCCTCTGCTACTGGATTGCTTCCTCCTCTCCTGGCAGGTGAAGGGAGAACCATGGCTCTTCATCAACCCTGGCTGCCAGGAGCGGCCTGGGAAACCAGGCCCAAGGAGTGTGGAGGAATGGTCATGATGCCTTGCTCCTTGGACAACATGGCTCTCTTCTTGCAGGGTTTGCTTGCTGTGAAGTTGTCTGGGTTGGCTGTGTTTCTGGCTACGGGCTCGGTGAGCTGAGTTTACCAGGTGCCAGAACCTGCTCCGGGAGGGCTTTCCTTCATGCACATGCTGCACAGTTAGGGGTTGTTCTCTGCAGAGTTGGTTTCTTAAATGTTCTGGGTTTTATTACCCCTCACTGTTTGTCAAGACGCTGTTGCTGTCTGAGTGTACTTTGACATTTTACTCATGTTAATCTCCTTTGGGCTTATCCTCTAAATCAGCCTTTTGACAAAGTCTGGGGGCTGGGTTTAATATGAGTTTGTTCTTGCTCCATTTCTAGGATCAGCAGCTTAATATCATTTTTTCTTTTTGCTGGTATAGGATTACAGGAACACCACTGTAGTCCTAGAGGACATACAACTGAGCCCACCTTCCCCACCTGCCTTCTGAAGGCTTTTAAAAGCATTTTACAGGCCTCAAGGGTTTCTTGGGCTTCAAGCTGAAAACAACTACAGAAGAAAGGATATGTGTATGTCTTGAATAAAAAAAAAAAAAAAATTATAAGGAGTGACAAAAGTGGGCAGCCTCTGTGACAATGAAGAGTCACGCAAGCTGCTAGGCGTTAAAAGGCTGTGGTGTGCCCTTAACTGTGCCAGGAAGCAAACACATTGTCACTGCTGTGCTCTGGCAATTTCTTTCTTAAGGTGAAAGGGCCTTAAGCCTGTTTTAAACATGTTTCTGTGGTTTTTATTAGCCAACCATACAGTGCAGAAATTGCTGCAGCTGGGGGATTTGTATGTGTTAGAGACTTTTCTACAATCCTCCTTAGGGGTGACTGTACATCTTAATCTTCTGTTGATCATGCTCGTTCTTGAGTGTTTTCACATTTCAATACTTAAAAAAAAGACAAATAGGTGAGACTTGTTAAAGATTTCATCCATTCTGTTTAAAATCTCACTTCATTATTTTTTTAAAGATGTAGAGCAAGGAAAATTGTGTTTTTTGTTGTCAAAACTGCTCGGCTGCTGCTCCCCTTGGAAAATCAGTCAAAGGTGTTGAATGTATGTGTGGGGAGGGATGTGGGGGATGGCTGTTGTTTGAGCAAGATAACTCTAAGCTTCCTTATCAGATGTCCCAGAGAGCCTGTCTTTGAAGGAAGTAGGCAGCAGTGGAGGAGTGAAGCAGGGTTCCTTGTATAATTGATGGAGGAGAAAACAGAAGGATTGAGCCCACATCCCTTTTGCCAATTTCCATTATTTGAACCTGACGTGTATAATGAGTTTTTAAGTGATAGCTTCTGAACTCAGCTGATGCCTTGAGGATTTCATTAAAAGGTGTATATAACGTGGTACTAAAATCTGTTAAAACAGTAATTGGTGCAGAAATATCATAAAGGTACTGTGTCCAGATCCTTCGCTCACTGCTTCAAAGCTGAGTTTTGGAAGTACGTTTCTTACAGAGTCTTCCTTGGAAGAAAGCTCCCTCCTCTTACCAGGTAGATGAGGAGCTTTTAGTTAAATCAGAACAGTTGCTAACTGTAGTCTTTTTAAGACATACAGACTTGAGCTTGTAGCAAACAATGACTAGCTTCTAAATGTTGAAGCCAAGATTTGGCTCCTGTTGTTATCTGCTCTGCATTTATTATTTTTATTTCAGTGGGGGAGTAGCGAATGCGGGAAGAGAAAAGGGGGTAGGAGGGGTAGGGTAGATAAACTTTCGTATTATTATTTAAGGCCAAGCACTGTAAAGTGGATACATTAAATATTGCTCAAGTGTAAAGCAGGTAAACTGCAAATATTTATGCTTACTTTCAACTTCTACCAGTGCTTTTTTGATGCTTCAGACACCAACTCTGTCAGACGGAAGCTCCAGTACAGTATTGCTTTATTGGTGAGATGCCTTTGATGCAGCTTTGTGAAGCTGGCATGATTAAATTTAATTTAACATAAAAGTAGAAGATGGTGATGCCTGATGTCAAGCCTGGCATATGTACAACTGATGGTGGGAGACAAGGAAAAGAAAAATTAGTGGGTTGATGCACGTGGTCCTGTCCTTAGGAAAACTGTCTTTGCCCCAGTTACTATTATCCAGTGGGCAGTAATAATTTGTCTCAGTCCAATCTCCAGTTGCTGTGCTTCAGGGCTGATAAAGCAACTTTGTTCATTTACAGCTAGAAAATGTCCATGAACTATTCTGATTTACAGGCATGCTGATCTGCATCATTCCTGCAACTCTATTTGTGCTTTTATTTAGTTAAACGCTTAAAATCTAGGGAAAGGATTTTTTGGATAAATATTCTCCAGGTAAGTCAGCAAGTATGTTCCAGCTTCAAAGAAGAATATTTTTGGATGGATGTAGTTCACTGAGATTTGCTCAAGTAGGTTGCAGATGTCTGTGGGAACAGGGGGCTATCTTGCCAAACATCTTCATTTCTAAGTGTCAGAAGTTTTTGTTCTAGAAAACTTGAGATCTTTCAAAGTTCATGGTAAGAATGATCCAAAATAAGATGCTTTTAGGTAGGGTTATTCTTTCTGCCCATTAAGAACAGAAAAAAAAGCTGGTTGTTGGAGCCTTTTTGTTTAGAGGACTCTAGGTATTAAAATGTTGCTATGCCAAAATTCAAACTCTTAAATGATAAAGATGTGTTTTTTCCCAAAGATGGCCAAAAGAAACATGCAGTGAAATAGTCATGTTTCCTTCTAGCGGGGCAGAAGTGGAAATCCTGCTGTATGAGAACTGAATACTTGAAAAGTAATGTCCATCTTAGCCCTATTAAAAATCCCTGAGAAATTCTTGACATGTAGTTCTGAAAATTCAGCACTGGAGCTGAGATAGTTTTGCATGGATCGGTGTGACTTTTGGAACAACATGTCTCTTTTTGATAATCCAGAGGGCATATGGAGTCCCAATGGGTCAGGAGCAATGTCCAGAGCAGACTGAGACCTGATGGGCAGTGGGGATGACATGGAGTTCACAGACTTCCAAGTCTCTTTTCTAACCTCTGTCTTAGTGTCAGGATGAACCTAGGCAAACAGTGCTGTGCCAGGGATCTACCTCTTCCAACTGGCCTGTGCTACCTGCAAAGCCTGTGGCTGTGAGCTGACTCCAGAAGAGCTTTGTTGTTTTTCCTATAATTTTATGTCAGCCTCCAGCAAATACAGTTATGTTATTTTATTTTCTTTTTACACTTCCTATTCCTTTCTCCTTTTTGTTTGTGTTTTGTTTTGACCGGGATGTGAACCAAATCATAACTTTGTTTAAATGTTGCAAAGCTGTGTAAAGTTATGGATTATCTTCTTGCTGTTAAAAGTCAGCAGTAGACAGGAAGAAAAGTTGAAAATACTGAATGGGCAGCACATTGCTGCATAGGCATTTAATGTTGTTATAGTGTGATATAAGGTAAAATATTGCTTATTTCCTCCTTGCTGTTCAAAACAACCTAAAGCATGTTATGACCAGCATCTACACAATAACTGAAGAAGTAAAAACAAACATTTTAACAGAGAAAAGCATGGCCTGCCAAATACCACGTGTAATTTATGACTATATGAATAATCAACAAACAAAATACTTGAAAACACCTGACTTTCCAAGTTGAAGACTTTAATTTCTTTTTAAAACAAAATGATAATGTGGAAACATTCCCTGTAATATCTTTAAAACTGAAAAAGAGTCCAAAAAAAAAAAAAGAGGGCTGCGATGTCTGCTGGAGTTTGCCAGCAGCTTAATCAATCTGGGAACATAAATCCATAGATGTATCAATGACAAATGATTACAAAACTTCATAAACAAACTTGGCTAGATAAATAATATTGGAAAACAAGCTTCAGTAAACATGGTTGCTTTTTTTTCTGTTTCATCCTTGTTTTTAAAGAGGCCCTTATGTGATCCACAGAATAAATAACTTCCTGTCTTGATAGCTATTGCAAATGACAGCTCCTACTGCTGACATTCCTGCTATTTTTAATCTGATATAACTTTGTGTCCTGTGAGGGTGGATTTTTTAATTTATTTTTTATTTTTTTATTTTTGAGATGAATGCCCCATTCTGACCTAGCAAGCAAATGCTCTCAGAAGAGAGCTTGTGCATCTCCGGGTCTGAGCAGGGTGCTGTGTGTTGCCTTTCAGAGCATCTACAAGAGGGAAAACTAAACTGCAGTACTTCAGAAAAAGCTGTCAAAAGGAGATAAAAACTCTGAGCAAGTCCCTTTGGAGCGTCTTAAGGTTTTCTTGCTGCAGCCCTTTGAATTGATTAGGACACTTCAGCTTGCTTGTCTCCATTGTGGTTTCACCATAGTGCTTTAGTGCACGGCTGGGGAAAGCTAGAGGAGAGCTCCTCCACCTTCCCATCTTCAGGCAAAGAAGATGGAGAGATGAGTGGCCCATGGCAGCCTTGGTGATCAGCAAGTTGGATGTTGCAGTCCTTAAATCCAAATAAGTAGCCAGGCAGGCTTTGGCTGCCCAGAAATTTGCACCAAGCCTTCCAGGAGGAGGGAACCTAATCAGAAAGCCAATAAAAACTTTTGGGGTTAGCAAAAAGTTAGGTCAGGTTCTGTTGGGAGGAATGGGAGAATGAGTGAAATGTGCTCTGAGCAGCCACAGCGAGGCCAGTCTCTTTGCGTGTATCAAATGGAGAGAAATAGGATGGAGGGAAAATTGAGTAGACCAAGTTAGCAGAAGAAAAATAGGAATGACAGCATGCAAAATACCTGACAAAGCTCATTTTGGCAGAACAATGTCTCACTCTGCTCTCCTAGTTTGTGTCCAGCGTGGTTTATATTGTCCTCAGTGTAATATTTTCCTTTTTTAAAAGTATTTTTGGGTGGCGTGATAAATGCTGATGCACCAAAGCTCTTGGGCTTACTCTATTAGTTCCGTTCTTGTCATTAAAAGACATGCTCTCCTCTTGTCCTTTTTACTCTTCTTGTTTGGGAGAGAGGAAAGCAAGTAAATACAGCGCTGATGGTTTAAATCACTGCTGCCAGATGACATTCTATGGGAATGTGGACTTGCCAGTATGTAGATTGTAAATAGTCCTTTGATTTAATAAGGGTCTGTTAAGTACAGAGCACAGCCTACAGTAGTGAGGAAATAGGAGTGCTTCCAAAACTGGTGTGAGGGAAGAAATTCTCCTTTAGATTTCCCTCCTCTGTGTGCCCAGCTTGCTCTAAGAAACAGCGTTCTGCTTCCCATAGATAGCAGAAACCTGGGGTCTGAGCGTGTCCACAGGTAACTTGGTTTGTTGTTGGTGCTGCCTGTTGGGCAAGATTGGGTGATCGTGGCTTTATAACGCTGACCAGATGTCATAAAAAACAGTGATGAGTGCCAGCGTTTCTTGAAGCTGCAGTCTGGAGAACGTCACGGAAAGCAGTATTCAAGAGGAAGATGCTGGCATGAACATTGCAACCACCCGTCATGAGTCCTTGGAGTCCTGAGACCCCCTTGAGACTATAAACTGAAAACCCTTTAAGTTTAGACCACACCTCATTTGAAATAGGGGTGGCCGCAACTGGCCAGACAGTGGAGGGGGCAATGTACAGATGGAATATAGCTCAAGGTTATAATGAAATTGGGTTGATGGCTTTTTGTGGGCATTGCAGTAGTAAATCATGTTATATAAAATCTGCTGGGCTATGGGACCAAGCTTGGACTGGAAAGAGCTCTCCAGAAGAGACTGTGCTGGTGGTCTGGCATGCTTCTATAGTGGGGAAAAATGTACCAAGACAAATTGTCTTCAAAGAAGCTGTGTAGAAACACAATACCTAGTATATGTGCTGCTTCTTGAGGACATGCAAAATGGAGCAATTGGAAATCAGTACTTGCTTCTTGTAACTTTAGAAAAAAGAAAAATATGAGAAATAAAACTCAAAATGAATGAATATTGACTGCATATCCTTTGTCTACATATCTGGAGATGATGCAGTAGTTTAACAAGAACTTAAGTCTGATCCTGTTTCAGCTATTTTAATAAAAACGTAGAAATCTGTTTTTTCTACTGATATTTTGTTAACAACAAAACAATACTTTATTTTTTTCTAATGTGCAAGATGGATGCGGGAAGAAATGGTGAGAGGAAAAATAAACAGTAAAAATAGTGACTTCATGCACTGGACTGTGTTCATGTACAAAAGAAACCAAAGGGAAGAGAAATGTCCCTGTCTTCTTCCCTCAGTTTCTCTTGGTTACTACAGCAACATCAGCAACACTAGGTGAGGGTTGTTTTCCGAAATGGACACTGTCCCCTTACAAATGTAAGACGTTCAGCATCTTTTCCACTAGGTGTGGTAAAGAACCTCTAAAGATGCACCGAAACCAAACAAAACAAATCGACTCTATTTTATTTTCCTTTTTGTAGTTTTGGGGACTACACTTACATCTTGGTAGCCTATCATTGCACTTCATTTAGCCAAAATAGAGATCAAATGCACAGTGAGATGTAGTGTGAGATATTGTTCAGCCTGTAAATGGAAGGCTTTGCCCTTCTTTTTACAAGACTTGCAGTTTCCTTCAGCCAGGGATTTCCTGTGGGGCACAGCTAACCCTGCTGCAAAGGAAGCTTGCTGCTTTCATTGACTCTTTGTTTCTGAAAAACTAGTATTCAGTGACACCCATGTCCGGAGAATTTGGTTTCTTTGCTTGCTTGCTAAAGGAAAAGAAATGCTGCCTCTGCTATACTGCTACCAGTACATGTTTTTGGCTTTTTTCCTTTTAATCTGCACAAAATCAAACCAACGTTTTACTTCATGGCAACTGTACATCCCTCTTGGTATGTTGCTTCTCGAGGTAAGAAGTACAGGCAGGCTTGGTGGCTTCTCTGCCAAAAACCCCAACACTTCTCTTGTGCTTGTGGGAGTCATGAGCGCAGAGCTGCAGGTGTGCTTGGCTCTCTCCACAGACCCACGGCTGGAAACTGGTGTCTGCTCCTTCTCTGTCTCCTTAAGAAGAGGTCTGTGGTCAGGCAGTGGGAGTTGTTGCAGGTGAAAGGAATCCTCAAGCCTCTCCATTGCTTGTAAATTCATCAGTTCGTAACAATCATTCTAACCCTCTATGTTAGAGATGGTTTTATGAAAGCAAACGCTCTTAATCCATGAAGATGAAGAGAAGATGTGTGGCTCCCTGGTGAAGCATCCGAATGAAACCAAATATTTCGGGTTAGGTCTGCTTGTGCCTTTACAAAGGCAAGTGGCAAATGACTGCTTTGGTCATTATCCAGGGCTTTTAACATGCGAAGTTTATGTGAATACTCAGGCAGAGGCTTGGATCTTTCCAGTTGTTTAACTTAGCCTATTAAAGCCTTTGAAGTAATCTTTTGTAATCTCTCTCTCTCTCTCTCTCTCTTTTTTTTTTTTTTTTTTTTTTTTTTGTGAACTTCTCTGAATGTCCACAAAAGCCCGTGTAAAAACTGAGCCCTATTTTCGGACGATGGTTTTTCTCACCTCAGTGCTTTATGCTGAGACTTTGGCCTATTTCTCACCTTTGTGCTGCTTGTTTGTCAGAACGTGTTTCTAGTGCTCCTTATAACATCGCTGCTGGGCTAATTGGTATTGATATATTTAGCGTGTATACACATTTGTGCCTCTTCATTAGAGCTAACGAATGTCAATAAAAGGCAGCTTAGATTTAAAAAGAGAAAAGAGGGAAGCTTTCTATAAACAGTGCAGCAGTCTTTGTGATGAATTGGGTGTAACCGTGGAGAGTGGCAGAGGTGAAGCAGGCTGTCTGTTAAACAGGAAACGAGTGATTAACATTTTTTGTCCTACCGATCGTAATTATTCCCACTGGCTGAAAAAAAATAAACACCCCTCGATCTCTCCTTACCATAGTCAGAGAATGAAATTTGATGTTATTAGTCATTCTGGCATCGTATGGACGAGCTGCTACTTTATTACTCCAAGTATTTGTATTTATTTTAATAAACTTATAATTGTGATTTGTGTCTACCTTACAATAACCTGTCTGTGCTCTGCATTCAGCAACAGCTTTTGCCTTGAACTATTGCCCCTGCTGCCGTGCTTGTGTCCTCTGCATAGCTTCATTCATGGTTGTTGTATTAGAGCCTGCAGTGAGTAATTGTAACGGGGCCACCGGCTTATTGCACTATAGATAATTCTAATCATTTTAATCCCTTTGATGAGTGTGCATTAGAGGCGCTGAGTAGTGCTAATCTTGGCTGTGCTGTCATTCAGAGTGGCATTGGGGTATCTGCAGGTCTTCTTTATCTTACCTTTCTTGAGAAAAGTAGTAAATTATTCAAAGAGATACATTTTTTGGTACATGTGATAATATTCTATGGGGCTTTCTTGGAAGGTAATAATCATATCCCTTACCTCTGATGGTTTATTAATTGAGTCGTCCATCAGCTTTTCTATTATATGACCTGGGACCGATGTCAAGGCACCCAGGTTGTGTTACCCATCCTCCTCCTCTGCTGCTTTGCATTACTGACGTGATTGCAGCAGAGGCTGGTTCTGAAGTCCAAAGGTCTGAGAAAGCTTTAAGAAGGAGGCAAGGAGGTCCTGATTATCAGGAGAAATTGACTTCAAAATGTCCCTCTTCAGTGAGGCTTTGTCTTGGCTTGCTTTGTCACTAATGAAGTTAGGAAATGCTCCTTCTTCATCAGAAGCATATATGCATAAATATATGCATATACATATATTTGTTCCATATTTGTGGAAAACAGAACTGTCTATCTATGAACAGGAAGCCTCGTATTTGTCAAACACTTGTCTTTGTCTGTCTGTCCTAACAGCAGTCTTAAAGCTTCAGTTTTGTAATGGCAATATTGGGATTTGTCTAGATCACAAAATACATAGTCCCCCCTGCTAGCTTTGCATTATTTTTTTCATCTGATACCCATGTCTTCCCTTATTTTCTACTATTCACAACTTTTATTTTATCCTGGTGGTTATTTGCTTTTATGTTTTTATATTACTGTGTTGCTTTCTTAATGTTGCCTTTCTTTTACCCGTTTCATACCTACAATTGATAGTTTTTAGACAAACCTGTTATCTGTCTTGGCTTCCCAGATGATTTTACCAGAGATGGAGGAAGTTCCATTTGACAACCCCCTTTTAAATATCCCTCAATTTTCATACGCATTTTCGTCTGTTGTTTTTCCTAATCAGTGTCACTTGGTTTCCTCATCTTTGAAATGCTAACAAATGTTTGTATTTTTGGTGTGTGCTGTGTTGGTATTGTATCATGCCTGTAGTGTGGTTATTATAGAAATAAATGTATTTATAAGACACAGAGTACAGAAGGGTGGTCATGAGAAGTTCATGTTGGGGGTCATTTCAATTGGAGCAGTCTCCAGGTGTGTGCTAGCCTTGTATGTATGCTTCTTATTTTATGTATTACACAGTTCATGTGTTTTATACTCATCCTTTCTAAATGGTCGTGTAGAGAAAGTAGGCAGGTGTTGCCATTTTATTAGAAACGTCCAAACTGCTATTATGGAAAAGTGCTTTAAATGAGTCTGCCTAGAATGAAGATTAATAATGTATCTGGGAGTCGTGGTTGGGAATTACTCAAATACGTGTCAGTAGAGCTGCTGGTTCTGACATGTACGTGTGCATAGCCAAGTCCCTTAAACATCCCTGTCTGGAGCTGTGCGTGTATTTTCTGTTACTACATATTATGTTTCAGAGGAGAAAGCTCCAGTGGTTGTGAAATCCCCTCCAGTCCCTGGTGCCACGTGGGGCAATGGGATGCAACCTGGAGGATGGCCAACCCTTCTACAGCTGTGGAAAGGAAATGCAATAGGGTATAAATCTGTGGATTTAACTGCAGAAGGAGTAGGACTTAGATTAACACCAATAAAATAGGGGCACAACAGGCCTCCTCTGTCCGTGTATAGTGATCGTACACTGGTAATATACAATCTGTTACATTCTTGTATATTCACGGAAGGAACAAGGGATTGCTGAAATCTCATCAAACAAAACGGTCTGTGAAAGTACCTCCATGTTCAGAGATGATGTTTCATGGGTGGTGCTCTGGGAAAGACTCTCGCTATTGCTACCATCAGTAATGAAAAGCCCAGAGATACAGTATGAGGTCCCCGTAGGAGGGTTGAAGTGTTTCTGCAGCTTTTCCAGCTGAAACTTCTTAGCCACGTAACAGCGCAGGATAAAAATGAAGTCAAACAAAGGCACCCCCCTAAGAACAAAGGACCTAAAAAAGCATGACCTGTTTGGGAGGAAATCCTGCCTTTCCACCTTCATGCAGCTGCAGGTGGCAAATTGCCAGCCTCTTCTAAATACGACTGTTTGACCTGAGGGTAAGTGACATGCTTTCTGTCCGTGCTCTTATCAGACAACCGAGAAGGTTTCTGAGCCGTAAGGAAAGAATGCAGCAATTGGGTGGCAAAGATAGCTATTCCATTAGCAACTGAAACCTCTGACACTGCAGCCAGATGTGTGGTCATGTTGGTGAACACTGTGGTACCAGGAACCCTCTTGAGAGAGAAATATGGCCTAAGGCTCTTTTATGAACAAGTGTGCTATCATTTGACCAAACATTTTTTGGTGTCAAACACCAGCTCTGAGCCAAGCCCAAGCACGATATGCAGTATCTGCCTCTGAACTTTTCATATCTCATAGTTAAGACAAAGAGCCTGCCTTACAGCAGACTGTCATGCCTAAAGAAATCTTGCTACATCTGGAGTTTACAACGTGCTCTTTCCTCCTTTGTCTCCTCACCATGCCCATGAAAATTTGGCAAGATGGCTGGAAGGCACAGCAAAGTGGGTGCAGCATAACTATTCCAAGCAGACTTGTCTATTTTGCCAAGCATGGTCTAACTCAGCCTTGAACAGATGCCACGTGGTGCCACTTGCCATGGTTAGCCCCTGCTGCTGTCTGGCTGTTAATGTTGAAGGAGCCCTGAGCATGTCCTGACAGTCCTTTGCATACTTTCCTGGGAGGGGTTTTTTTATATAACTTATTTGTAGAGTGGATGAGGCTCCAAGAGGAAGGCGATTTGAACATCTGGAACTGCTGTAGAGTTCCAAGACATAGACCTTGAGAGGTGGGTCTGATGTCCTCTGTGACAGCATAAGGAAATCCTGGGGTCTCCCTTTTGCTTTAGTGCTCTTTCCACAGAGGGACTCTGTTGCTTCTGCTTCCTTCTGTAAGATGTCAGTAATGTTGGTCACTGACACGTATCAGCCAACAGTGTTCATGGCATGCACCTCTCAACAGTGATGATGCTAATTGATGAGTCGATGAACTTCCATCCTACCAGTCCTCAAGCCTGACTTTCTTACCAGGCATGTTCCTGTTGCAATATTCTCTAACTCTTAATTAAAATAAATAAGCAATCTCCTGCTCCACCTCATTTTTCCCCCTTCATTTACAGTTATCTGAGAGGGTCATAGCAAAAGCAGTCTTGAAGTGTCATATTTACTGACAGTTTCTCTCCACGTTACAAATCTATTTCAGATTTTGTTTGGGGAAGTATGAGAGTTACAGTCAGGTACTGTACCCAACCTGCATTTGCAACCATTTCAGCTGATGGCAGTGCAAACTGACTAGCAGCACGTGTAGACCATCCTCTTCAATAAGGCATAGGAAGCAGTGGACTGCTGAAATGTCTTTTGAGTGAAAAATTGGTAGGCAACTGGGACAGTTGATTTTAATACAAATACTTGACCTGTGTATTGCGGATGCAGTATTCCTCTTACCTTACTGTCTCCCACTTCATTACAACTGCATCTTCCTCCAGAGGTCAACTCTTTCTGCCTTTGTTGACAGTTACTGATGAATATATTTTCCGAGATGCTCTGGTGTGCTTTATTGCAATAACATGAGTATCTGCAGCTTGGTAGCAGATCTGTGATACAAGATTGTTTTTGTAAAAAATACCAACCATTGCATCCATTCCTTGCTCTCCCTTTTTTTGGTGGCCATCACAGCACTGTAGCTGAACAGGGAGTGAAGGAAGCTCAGTATGGACCTTCATGGGAAATTACAACACGTGAGTCTCACAGCTCCCTGGAGTTTGATCCACAGTTTGATCCTGGGAAAGTCTGCAGTGAGCCTGGGTTATTGGTGAGGTCGGCAGTAGGGTTATACAGGAGCTCTTGCTCTGCTTCCCTCTCCTGTGCATACTCCAAGGAATGCAGTGGACAAAAGATGGCCAGTGTGACTCTCTGGGCTCTCTTTAAGTAAAAGTCTACAGTGTTGTCAAGTTCAATAAAGCAACTGTGTTTTCAAGTGTGTCTTTT
The DNA here is from genome assembly GCF_965140915.1 of Aythya marila. Lineage (NCBI taxonomy): Eukaryota > Metazoa > Chordata > Aves > Anseriformes > Anatidae > Aythya > Aythya marila. Next base: position 27,376,159 of record NC_139042.1, on the reverse strand, counting down.
TAGTAAGACACCAAACCAATTAAAAAAAGAAAATATACTTCAATTTAAAGAGGGATATGACTTTTTCAGCAGTTAGTCAGGGTAACCTTAGGTTGCATGTTTTAATATAGGTACCTCATGAGTTTAAATACAGTACTAGACATCAGCATTGCTACTGGCACCCAGGGATTAAATGTCTCAGACTTTTATCATTTTAAAATATAGAGCAGTTTGAGTTTATTTGTTGTTTAGAAGAACAAGCCGGGTGTTCTTGCTTACAGTGTGGTTCAGCTTCAAGAAATGTTGGAAGAGCAGATGAACGATATAAATGTGTAGATTCAAATGAATCATTTTCTTGGCCTCATTAGTTTTATTAGCTGGTATGTGCTCATTACACTACATTTAGCAAATATTGGTTTTGCATATTTTGGCTCTTAATCAGCAAGGAATGATAATCATATCCATAGCTGATAGTCATTCTGCTGAAGAAGTATGACTGAAGTATGAAGTATGTGATGAAGTTTGAAGGCCAAACAGGAGCAGAGGCTTCCAGAGCTTCATCTCAAGCACACAAACTCAGTCCCAGGAAACACCCCACAGGTGGCAGCAGTCCTGCCGGAGTCATAACGTGGGTCTGATAAAATTCCAGCGGGGATGCTTTTGGAATGACCTGGCATGCATTGCCGGTGCATGGAAACCTGGCTGGAGATGCAGCCAATTGCTTTCTGTATCCTTCAGGTGGGATTTGAGAGACTTTGCTTCAAAGTCCTGCTGAAAGCCGCGGTCTGAAGCGTCTTGCAGCGTGCTGAGGCGGCAGGGCTGCGGCTGGCGGTGCCGCTTCTCTGGCTGCCAAGATCCACTGCTGAAACTATACTTTTTTATCAGGTCATGTTTGCGTCTGGCAAAGATTTGTAGACACAACATCATTAACAGCAGTGCATATTTTCACAAGATTTACCTCTTCAACACTTTTTTCCAAGTTAGTAAATCATAGCTTCTTTAATGTCCTGCTGGCTGCGTGAAAAACAGGAATTTATGTAACAAGCTCTGGGCCGCAAACCTTTTCCTGTTAGGAAATTTTTTTTTTCATTGTTGGCAGTGTTAGGAGACAGCTCTGTTACTCAAAGAGCGACCTCAGATGTCCTCAGTATAATAATACCAAATTATGATATTTTTGATGACTAAGGAATAGCAGTAATTTCTTAAATATTTAACACTTCTTTTGCAGAGGAGAGGGAGCTGAGCACTAGCATGGGATTTTCTCTGCCTGATGTTTTGTGTGTTCGATATGCTTATTTTGATAGTAAACAGTAAGCCTGAGCCAACTGGGTATGTTTACAAAATACAATAAAAAAATGAACTGGCGCAGGAGGTTTTTTAATCAACAGACGTGCAGAACAACTTTCTTGCGACATTGCTAAATCTGGAATTGTGTCAGCCTTTAATTCAGCTGTGGCCCTACAGTGAAAAAAAAGGGCTGGCGGGGCTGGCTCCCAACCCTCCCTGGCCCTTACAACCACAGCCACGGGCAGGTCCAGAGATGGATTTTGGGGCTTACCCTCCTGACACAGCGCTAACACTGCATTACGAAGACGTCAGGTGGTGGGGGAAGGCGGATGCTTGCCTTGAGCCCTGCAAGTCACTGAGCATTCGCAAGCCTAAAGCTATGCAGAGGCGAGCCCCAGATGATATTTTTACAGGGCCACATGTGGTGAAAATAAAATTTCAAGGCCTTCCCTAATGCCCTGTCGCTAGATAGAAGATGAGTTTTTGATTGCAGGGTTAGCATAGGCTGACTGCAGTGAAGAGACAAGGTCCTGTGGCAATTAGTTAATATCAGAGAGATTGGCTTCCTTTCAAAATTAAATGAGAAAATGCTGAAATCGTCACTGGTGTTGATTTAACTGGGATAATTTGTTAAAGATGGTTCTCCGGATTGAAAGGAGAGGTTGGAAAGGCTTCTGAAGTTAGGCAGATGCTTTGACTCCCTGCTGTGCTGGTTGAACCACGCTCTGCCACGAAGGCTGCTTTCCCCCATCTTCTGCTGTCCAGGAGGGACCCGTTTGGTGTGAGGCTGTGCTCTTGGGGTATTCTCACAGTACTGTTGCATATAAGGTGTTACAGTCCTGTCCAGGAATTCTTGCTGCCTTCATCTGCTGAAGGTCTCCTCTTTGACCCCAGAGTAAGCTTTCCTGTTGAGCTCTGCAGATGGCCAGGCCTGCTTTGGCCGATTGAGCTTCCACAGTCCACAGTGTGCCATGGCCATGGCAGAGAGTTTGAGCCTCAGCTCTCTGGTTGGAGGCAAGCCCCATTAGATGACTGTTTTCACCTGGTGTGGCTCCTTCTTATGGTTGTTGCTGCTTTCCTTCTGTCAGCTGGATGTATTGAGAATGAGGCAAGATGTGCATATTGGCAGTATCTTGGAGAAAGGAAGACCCATTTCTGGAGATGCTCCTGTCACAGGTGGCATTCTGGGCTTGGGAAATGCAGGAGATAATGAAAAGCTTGAGTACTCCCTGGTCTGTCTTGGCACAAGATATCTTGTGCCATCAGGTATTACAAGGGTCAACATTGCTTGTTAAAATGTTGATTTTGAAAGAGAAAGATGTTTTAAGACTGAAGTCTTAAATGCAGTTTTGTCTGTGCTATTTGCATTCCTTTCTGCCTCATGATTTCTTAGACAATTTGTGGTTTTTATATACAAAAATTTGAACTTAGTCCTCAACTGATTTCTGTAAGTTTTTTCTCACTTAACACAAGTAATATAAGCCTCACTAATGTTCAGTGGCAATATGCATGGGCTGGCATGTTTGCAGGGTTTAGAGATGTATATGATGAGATCCCATTATAAGGACCATAAAACAGGATCTAGCATTCCTGAACATTGCATAAAATAATAATAATAATAAAAAAAGGAATTGCTAAATGCAATCAGGTTCAACTCATCAGAATGAAGCTGATAATGAGATCTTCAGTGGTCTTTGTTTTCTGATATACTTTGTCTCTTATATGGGGGATCTGTAGTTCCTCCTGTATGAGGAATCAACTACTTCAGTACTTTTAACTTTTCATAATGTCAAATGTGATCTTGCCAAATGGCAGACAAATTAATTTGGCAACTCTCTGCAAGTTTTAGCCAGTTCTCAGTGGTGCACTGATAGAAATATTTCCAGACGGGCATGTTTTCCCATTTCACAATTACCCCTATATTTTCTAGTGAAATTAGAGTAAGTTTGCAAAAGCAAATAAAAACATGCCATAAAAGAAGCATCTTTTCTTCGTTTGAAAGAATCAAAACTGCAAGCAAGGGTATTAGCATGCAGTGGAAGTCTTGTTCATTGCAGCAGGTTTTCTTGTAAGGAGAGTTGATGTGAAAGACTTTCCTGAAATGTATGTAATGTTCAGCATGTTAAGTATCTCCTTTTGTACAGATGAATGTATAACTGGGGACCACAGTTAGGAATATGGCATTCGGAAATGTAGCTTCTGAAAGGACTCAGTTCTGAAATAATTTTTTCCTGAAGTGCCTCTTACACATGTAACATTATAAGAGGCCTCTCTTTCAACGCCCTCAGAAATGCATCCTGTGCTCTTACACCTTATTTTGTTTTTCAGAATTCAATCCGTCACAACCTGTCTCTGCACAGCAAGTTCATCAGAGTGCAGAATGAGGGAACAGGGAAGAGTTCCTGGTGGATGCTCAATCCTGAAGGAGGAAAGAGTGGCAAGTCTCCGAGGAGGCGAGCGGCATCCATGGATAACAACAGCAAGTTTGCAAAAAGCAGAGGCAGAGCTGCCAAGAAAAAAGCCTCCCTTCAGTCTGGTCAAGAGGGGAATGGCGACAGCCCTGGATCGCAGTTCTCGAAGTGGCCTGCAAGCCCCAGCTCGCACAGCAACGATGACTTTGATAACTGGAGTACATTTCGACCTAGAACTAGCTCTAATGCTAGTACAATTAGTGGAAGACTTTCTCCTATTTTGCCAGAGCAAGATGATCTTGGAGACGGGGATGTGCACTCCATGGTATACCCATCATCAGCCACCAAAATGACTTCTACTCTACCCAGCCTTTCAGAGATGAGTAATTCGGAGAACATGGAAAATCTTTTGGATAACCTTAATCTTTTGTCACCTAATACGTCAATGACTGTGTCAACCCAGTCTTCATCTGCTACCCTGATGCAGCAAACACCAGGTTACTCATTTGCATCCTCGACCACAAGTATAGGTTCACCAAATCCAGACTACAGGAAATTTACGTATGCTCAAGCTAGCATGAACTCTTTGCCCCAAATTCCTATGCAGACTCTTCAAGACAGTAAATCAAGCTATGGATCGATGAGCCAATATAACTGTCCTGCAGGACTTCTGAAGGAGTTACTGACTTCTGATTCTCCTCCGCACAACGATATCTTGGCATCAGTAGACACTGGTGTTTCCCAGGCTGGTGGCAGGGCGCTGGGCCAAGGTGTGCTGATGGTCACTAACTCGGTGATGCCAGGTTATGGCAGTCAGCCACCCCACAACAAAATGATGAACCCTAATGCCTGCCCTCACCAAGGACATAACCAGCCAACACCTGCAGTTAATGGTCGTGCCTTGTCACACACAGTGAACCCCATGTCACATACTTCAGGTCTAAATCGCTTGTCGACAGTGAAGACTTCGTTACAAGTGCCTATGAGTCATCCAATGCAGATGAATGCTATGAACCCGTATGCCCCTGTTAACAGTTGCAACGGCTATGGAAGGGTGGGAATCGTTTCCCTCCACCAGGAGAAGCTTCCCAGTGACTTAGATGACATGTTAATTGAACGGTTGGACTGTGACATGGAGTCAATTATTCGTAATGACCTTATGGATGGAGAAACGTTAGATTTTAACTTTGACAGTGTATTGCCTAACCAAAGTTTTCAGCACAGCGTAAAGACAACCACACACAGTTGGGTGTCAGGCTAGGATGTAGTAGGAGGTAAGCTGTGCTTTTTATAATAAATCTGAAAAAGAGCTTAAAGGGAAAAGAGATGTCAAATGCTTAAAATCTGGGTGATCGCTTGTGTTGGCATGTGAAATGCCTCTGTTATAGTCAGTGATTTTCCAGTCCTTTATGAGTTTGTAAATCAGGTTTGCACTGGTGCATTAGGATTGCCATGTACTGACTTCTGTACTTCATGTGGAGCAGTAATGTAATGTTTTGCCATTAGTATTTTAAACCAAAAACTTTCTGGTAACTAACAATTAATGAAAACAATTTTTCCCCATTTAAGTTATTTTAAAGCTAGTTTGCGCATATTTTAATAGAATTAATCTTTTGGTGTGAATGTTAATTTGTTGTTGTTGTTGTTGTTCTTTTTCCTAGGCTACGGTTAAATTCTCCAGACTTGTCTGACAGCAGGAACTGAGAAAAGCAGTACAAAGATGTCCTTCACCTTCCTTTTTAATTTTCTTGACAGAGCTGTGCGCATGCACTAGCTTTTTTTTTTTTTGTGTCTTTTTTTTCTCTTTTTCTTCCTTTCGTCAGAGTTGGCAGCAGACAGAGTATTTTCCTGTACAGGATGTTTGCCCAAGGTTTGCAGGTTATGTGCTGCTGTAGATAAGAACTGTGCCATTGGAAATTTCATTACTCTGAAGTGCCAAATTCACTACACCATATAATCACAGCAAAGACTCTTACTTACATCATGTTGTGCTTTCAGTTTTGTACAGTATGATCTGTAGAAGAAGAATTGTTTTTTAAGACTATCTGTTTTGGTCCAAGAAAAGTTTATAAACTTTTGTAAGAATACTGTGATGATCTCATGCCCTAAGTAAGTTTAACCTTCATTGATGTTACCTGTGTTCTGATGAATTGAGATAACTGTGGACTTGCCTTGCAGCAGTATGAACTGCTTTATTTTACTTAAAATTGCCACACATTTCATATGGGAACAGAACAGCCTGTTAATATGATCCTAATAAACTCGCTGACTATTTACAACAAACAGTAGGTTAAATGCCATTTGATAAGTTACCTGTATTCATGTAAATTTATGCAAGAATATATCTGGATTTCATTGTCAGACTAATGACTTTGTTGTTGGATTTAAGATAATTTTTGGAATACTTTCCAAGCTATTTTTCTTATAATTAAAATCTACTTTTGTTACGTAGGCAACTTAAAAAAAAAATAATTCTGAGATCGGGCAGCATTCATAACCTCTTCATTTTGTACAGTATTTTAACTGGATTAAGTACATGTTTTTATAAATTTCCCTAGCACTTGGAAGTGCTAATAAAGGAAAAGCTTAATAAGTATCTTGAATACAAAACATTTCTGTCCCTTTTTTTGTTGCGTGATGTATAAATATAGACAACTTTATGTTTAGGAAATATTTAATCAGTTTTATATATGCATTTTTAGAAATGTCATCTGCTTCTACTATCATTTTAACTCTGACTACCACAAAGTGTTAAGAATTCATTGTTAGGTGCTTGTACAATGCTTCTCATTTATATTTATTTCATGGAGGTCTCATAATGTTTGTACACTCAAGAGCAGGACCATTTGGAGAAAATTCATAATTTTAGTAAAATTAATGACAAAATTCCCATTTTTATCAATTAACACTAGTTCTAGTGTCGGTGTTTCTTTTGACAAGTGGTATGTTTAAGTCAGCAGAAGTACTGCTTTTCAACGGAAGGCTAAAATTTGCATTGCCCTCTGTTCCAGGAGAAAAAAAAAAAAATTTTTGAGTAAGAAAGAAAAAGTAAGTCGAAAATACAAGAACTTTAGAGAGAGCATTAATGGTAGAGGCCTCGTTCCTGTGGAAACACTTGCTCTTGTTTGAGTAGGCACATTGACCAGAACATTTTCAGGGTTGCATCTTGGATAAGCGATTTCTGACTTTTTTGCAATTAAATTATGCAGTTTTCAAGGATGTGTGGAGTATGGGCCTCACCACCTGTCTTTCCATTGGTTGCTACACATCATTTGTGTTAGAGAAATCTTTGGAGCCGATGGGATGAACATTAACAGTTTTTGTGCTAGGGCTGGCTGTTGTGAAGCAGGGGAATGAAATATTTTCACTGACTTCTGTTTTATATATGTACCCCACAACTGGAAAATATTCTAACTTAAACTCTTCTTCCCTGTAGTGATGGAGTATGGTGGAGAAAGAAATGGGATGTGCCAAGAAAATGAAGTTTAGCAACAAGCCATATATTTAATGATCCTGTTATGACTTTCCTAAAACTCTTCAATGTATCTATTGATGTGCTAGCATTTAGCTCCCTGTTGGGCTTAAATCACTACTAATTACAGCTGGTCTGAATTTTTAGATATCTTATTACAGTTGTCAGCAATTCCAGAGGCTGATGTTAGGCTGTCTTGTGATACAGGATCTCCCCCTGCGTGGTAGAGGTCTTTGAACTTCTGTTGAGCAAAAGAAATGTTTGTAGTGGTGAAGTCTCAATGAAACAGCCTGCTTTTAGAGTGAATCTCTCTAATAGCATCTCCACTGTCAACTTCACAGTCTCTGAGACTCAATGGTAAACCCTGGCAATGGAACAAGCAAAGGGCTCCCATGTAGGTTTCTGAAGACCATTCTTTCTGCTACATGTGCAAAAATGTTTGCTCCCACATGGGCACTGATATGCATAGGCCAATGTAGTCACAAAATTCACTTTTGTGTGCCAAGAAAGCAGCACCTAATGCTAAAACTCCATCGGGTTGTAGCTGAACATGCTACATTTAACAATATACCTCCTGTTTATTATTTACTGCTACTGTATAAATTCCTGCATACAGATATTTTCTTTATTTCTTTTTATAACTATGAAAAACATAAATGTAGCCGTTCCTGAGTTACAACAGCCTGTAGGAAGCCCCTTTTAATTACTGACAGAAAACAATTGTAGATAATCAGAGGTTTTGGGTTGTGTGGTCAAATTTATTTTCTTTTGTGTGGTGCCATTCTAATATTTTGCAATTGTAATTCTGAAATACTGTGAAGTCTGATGAAGGGCATATTGTCTGCCTTGAAAACAAACATTATGTGACCTCTAGTAATAAATCCTTTTTCAGTAAAAGTACCAAGTTTCTGGAGTAACTTAGTTTGTCAGAATTGTTGTAAATGATTGGTTTGTGAATTGTGCGGATGATCTTACCTATGCAGCCTTGTTTTTGACTTTTCTCTGGTTTGTACTGTTATTAAAAGTTTATTGTATTATAGAGCTGTTCAGATATTTTAAATATAAAGATGTATTGTTTCCATAATATAGCTATATGATATATGTTTAGGTAGTAGATGCATTAATTGGAAAGCTCTGCTTTGATAAACTGACAATTTGCCTACACTTATAAGCAAAATTCATATTGCTTATTATTGGCTTAAGTCAACAGAGCATCCCTAAGAAGAGAAGATAAAATTGGACCAATTATAAAAACAGTATAAAATTTGCACTTGTTAAACCACTGGATGTATGTTAGTACTTTTTTATTTTTTTACTGATTTGAAATTCCTATTTTCATTATGAAATTGCTAGGATCCTTAATTTATGACTGATTTTAAATAAGGTATTCTCATTGTTATTATTTTTTTTTTTTTGGTAATCATAATGTAAAATGCAGCATGGTTTATGCAAACAAAAAGCAAATTACTTGGCATTAAAACTGGCCTCCTTTTTGAGGGTGTTCCACAAACCAGCAATATTGTGAGAGATTGGCATGTACATACTGCTAGCTCTACTTGCGAGTGGTGTGACAGCTCTTCAACGCTTCACTGCTCTGACTTAGTCACATTGCAGAATTAAAATTCAGACGTGGATATTTTCAGAAAAGTGCCTGATGTACTTTTACAGACACACGAGAACAATCCCTGACAGTTTGTTGTATAAAGCCATAAATGTATATAAATTATGTTTAAAAGGTTTTGTGTCCTTTCTTGTATACGGAGAATGAGATTTGTACCGGGATTCTACTTGTGATTAGTAATCCTTCTGCTCAGATGTTGTTGTAATCACTTTCCTTACCACGTAATCTTTTTAATGATGATGATCCCATTTGGACAATCCTGATGGCATTAGCAATTTTATACGGAAAAATACCTCATGGTACCAAGTCTTGTGTCTGGCAAGATGATACCATATTAACACGCAAACACTAACTGCAGAATAGTTAAACAAAATTTCCATTACTTGGTATAAAGGAATTTGTCTTGGAATTACTTCTGGAATTGGAAGTGTAGCAGGTACAGGAACCTCATAGGGCTGTGTTACAAGTGTTTTATCACAACATAGAGTGCTAAAAGTAACTTGTTTACAAGTCGTTGAGACTAAACGCAAGAAGAATCCATGCCTGAGTCTTAGAGCTCATGAGAGATTTTGTGTAGAGGCACTTTGTTACTGGACGCTGCGTTATACAGCCTCAGACCTTGTTGCCAGTGCTTCAACAAGCCTAGTTCAGAGAAAATTACAAAAAAAAAAAAAAGAAAAAAAAAAAGTCCTGAAATCCTTTCAGAATGGGTATTTGTAAGTATAAGCTCTTAATAAAATTGCTATGACATGAGATGGTAATTAGTGTATCAGAATGTTATGTAAAACATTGTTAAAGAAAATAAAAGGGGGTTGGGATGGGGGATGGACACACGACACTAACATCCATCAAACCACAGGAAAGAATTAGTCTTTTAGTCCAAATTACATGTTAGATCCTAATGCTATTAAATGTGGGAGGGAGCCAGCTCTGGAGAGACATTTTTGTCTTCCCTCTGCTCATATTAGAGTTTGACACTTCACAAAGGCCTCTTGGCCCTCTTTTCCCTCCTTTTCACCTCTTGCCTTCCCCTGCCCCTCCTTCCTTCCCAAATTATGTACTTTCCCTAGAAGTAAGAGTTTCTTTGCCGAGCTTTTGCTCTATGTAGGCCAACCTGCACGCTGCTGCTCCTTTTGCAGCCGTGCTTTACGCTGCGGGAGTGCTGATGTGAGCGGAGAGAGCAAGAACATCTAAATTTTTTTTTTTTTTTTTTTAATTTAGATTGTGTTTCAAAACAGAGCTGGAAGAAAGGAGGAGAGGCTGCCAAAACAGACAGCCAATAACACCCACGCCACAATAGTCTTGTGAGGCCCAGATCCCGGCTTGCCTGCAGGTGGGGAGGGAGAGGGGTGGTGGAGAGCAGGCTTCTAATGAATTGCTGGCAAAAATGCCAGTTTGATCTTAAAGTGAGCAGAGGTAGAACTAAAAAGGGTGAAAGAATGCAAGAGTATTGTTGCACATAAAACCAGAAAGACCTTAAGATATTTTAAGAGCAACTTTCCCTTGTATTTTATATCTTTATTTTAGCTTTGCTCCTTTTTCTTTGGTATACATTCTAGAGGTGTTTTTTTTTTTTTTTGCATGTTGGGGAAAAACAAGAAGCTGAAGGTATCTTCACTGACATTTTGAAAAGCCTCACTTATGGAATGGGAGGCTAGTTAAGATCCAAAGATACTCCGTCTGCGTGATTGCAAAGCCGTTGTTGGAAAGGATGTGCATCTAATTGGTACATGAGTAGTTACTGCTGTCGGGAGAGATAGTCAAAGCTTGTCTCTTGGGAAGGGACTGGCGAGCAATTTATGCCAATCTGGCAAAGAGGGATTTGAATTTGCTGATCAAGCATAGAAGCCTCAAAGCATCCTTGTGTTCTGAGTCAGTCCTACATCAATGTAATAAACATGTTTTTGTGTAGAAACATCAGCTATTATGTCATGTCAATTGATAATCCAATTAAAAGTACAAATAGCTGTAGATGTTGCAGCCAGTTATTCAGCTGGTGTGTGAAGACGGGTTTTGTGAAGATCCTGAGAAGGAAAAACTTGCATGGAGCAGTGCCTGTGGTCATGACCACTGGTGGAATTGCATGCAAATCCCTGTTCATTACCTGCTGATGTTTTTGCCTGGGGTAATGTTCTGGCATGTGCCAGAATGATAGCTAAAATGAGGAGGCAGTGGCAGCGCCCCATCCTATTTTATTTTATGTTTTTCTGCTCTCTGTTGGTCCCTGGGGCACTCAGAAATTTTGCATGTGTTTTTTTGCGAGTAAACTTCTTGCGTGGGTGTTTATCACTGAGATGGTGGGAAAAGGGATGAGGGCTTTGTGCAGTGCATCTGGAGGAAGCTTCTGATGGGCATATGGCTGTGGAGTGAAGAATCAGACAAAGAGCCTGTTCATAACTTGGAGCCTCAACATCTTACATCCTTGCTGTGTGCTCATCTAGAGCTGCTCTTGCTATCCTTAAATGCAGAGGCCTTTACAAGCAGTTGTATTTCCTTCTCAGTGCCCTAGAGTGACATTACCTGAACAGACAACTGCACAGAGCATGCACAAGACTTTGCTGCATTCCCAGGGAAATACGGAGTTTGGCAGGGATATGTAAATTGTTTATGAAGTATTCAATTGCCTTCAATTTTGCTGAAGCCAGAGGATTGCAGCTCAACATGAAAAAAGCCATCATAGAAGTGCATGCATATGACTTGCAAAGGAGTGGGGGACGAGAATTTCTGCAAGTATTCTAAGCTCTTTCCTGGCTGGTGGAACAGGGAAAGTGATTGTTTCAAATAGCTTTGTTGGATTTCTCTGGGGTGAAAATTCTCACTCAAACCTAGCAAGAAAAGAGCTTCATTTCTATTGCTTTTTGAAGTTGTGTCCAGTAGCAGCCACACACGCCACAATGTCCTGGGCTGATGTGTTGCTTGGGACTTTCTGACCAGGTAAAAACAAATGATGAGCTGTGAAACCCTCTGAGAGCTGGAGTCTCATTTCAGGAGTCCAAATAAGTTACCACTTCCTGCTCCTCCCTTTCTACCCCCTTCACCCCAACAAGTTAGAGGAGTATTTTTTTTTTTTCCTTCCTGCCCCTGCTTAGAGCAGTTCAGCTATGCAAGACCTCAGGCCCTTCTTTCAGCCTCAACCACAATGGCTGATCTGCCATAAGGCAGTTCTTTGTCCTCTCCTCCTCCTTCAACCTCCTCAACAGAGCTATCAAATTAACAGCCAAATGAACCCCAACGCCAGGGGCGATTCACTCCACAGGTAACTCCAGGAACCCTTTGAGGTGAGACATCTTGTCCCACCCACCACTGGCCCTCTCTCATGCTGCCTTGGTGGGTTTTAACCCTTGAACTGAGCTTTGGTCTGTGCAGTGGAGCTTTCACTGGAGGGCTTTCAGAGCTGGGTTTCTGCAGGCCTTCTCTTCCAGAGGAGGGACACAAAGACGATCAAGGAACTGGAGCACCTCTCCTATGGAGACAGGCTGAGGGAGTTGGGGATGTTCAGCCTGGAGAAGAGAAGGCTCTAGGGAGACCTTACAGTGGCCTTCCAGTACCTAAAGGGGATTTATGGAGACTTATGAGGGGGAATGGTTTTAAGCTAAAAGAGAGGAGATTTAGATTAGAAGTTAGGAGGAAATTCTTCACTCAGAGGGTGGTGAGGCACAGGTTGCCCAGAGAGGCTGTGAATCTCCATCCCTGGAGGTGTTCAAGGCCAGGCTGGACGGGGCCTTGGTCAGTCTGATGTAGTGAGTGGCATCCCTGCCTGTGGCAGGGGGGTTGGAACTAGATAGTTTTTGAGGTCCCTTCCAACCCAAACCATTCTGTGATTCTATGATTCCATGTCTTGTTCAACCACAGACAGACTGCTGGTATAAGGCCATGTGTCTGGAAGTTTATTTTTGATGTAAAATAAGTGCATCTCTCCTGACTACGGACTTCTTGGGCAGTTAGTTGTATTCATCATAGCGGTCCTGTTGTGGTCGGTACAGCAAACCAAGTGTCTGCTGGTGACCAAGCAGAACAACAGGTGAATGAGGCTTATATTCATTCCAAAAATAATATTGAATAGTAACGTTGAATATAATAGCATTAAATATACTGGACTCCAATATAACTGCTGTGAGAGCCGTTGCTTAGATAGGATTGAGTGCCAGATAAATAAGGTAAAAAAATGATGATGCCAACCTTCTGAAAGGTTCCTAGCATGATTGCAGGAGCTAGGTTTGACCTCCACACAAGGTAACTTCACAGAACGTGTAACACAGAGTTGTCGGCATCATGGAGTGATGGGGGAAATGGCATCCATGTCTCTGCTGGAGGGGGCTGTGCTTCACAAATGTGGTAGAGTCAGCAGGTATGAGAATAAGGGTGATCTGCATAACCTGTGTGGTTTTCCAGTGTCCTCAGGAATTTCCCTCAGTGAAGTTCCTGAAAGAAACGGGATGTCATGCAGGTCCTCTCAGCACCTGCAACTGCTTCAGAGTGCTGTTCAGTGAGTTTGAAAAATCATCAGCAGAAGCACTTGATGACTTAAATTGCTGAGCATCATACAGGACAGGGAAATGTTGGGCTGTGCCAAGAATTGTGGAAGGGTTCCAGGATATTCTGCGACTAGGTGATAAAATGGCAGATATGATTAAGTGTTGATAAATGTGAAATATATAATGCTCAGGGGAGACGTGAGAAGTGAGCCTAGCACATACATGTAAGGATGCTTAATGAACCCTGGATGAGCTGCTACAATAAGAAAGACATTAGAGTAATTGGAAAAATATCTTGCAAGCCTCAGCTCACTGTTAGCTGTGGACAAAAAGAAACAGCAGAACTAAGTTTGTGGGACAAGAATGGTAAACCTCTGTTGTGCCTCTCTTTGCATGCAGAATGTGCCTGTATCATAAATACTGCATGTCATTTGATTTTCAAAGATGGTATTGTGAGGCTACAAAGAGTCAGGAACAGAGACTAAAAAGAAAAAAAAAAGGAGTGTGAGTGCAGGTGAGTGAGGTGGTAGAGGTTTGTAAAACTGTGGATGCTATGGAGAAGGTGAATAGAAAAATGATTAATCAGTATTTCTCAGGACACAGATGGAGGCACCCAATGAAATGATCAGGCAACAGGTTTAAAACAAACAAAAGGAAGTAATTTTTCACAGAATACATAATTATATTTTGTACCTCGTAGCCACGGGATGTAGTGGAGGCCAAAAGTATAAATGGATTCAAAAAAGGATTATATGAATTAATAGAAGATAGGTCCATGGGTGGCTATTAAACACAATGGTCCGGATGCAGCCTCTAGCTCAGGAAGTCTCTAAAGAGCCAGTTGCTGGAAGCTTGGAGCATGTACCAGGGAAGGGATTACTCAGTCCGTGGCCAGTTGCTTACGCTCCTTTCACCTATGCATCCGCTGCTGGCCACTACCAGGGGCAGGATATTGGCCTAAGTAGACCTTTGATCTGACCTGGCAAGATTGTCTTCACCTTCTTCGTTGTGCTGGGAATAGGTACAGACAAAAACAGCTGCCTGAAACTCTTCTGTGAGGAGGTTTCAAACCTCCATGTGGACTTCTCAGGTCTCTGACAGTGGCCACGGACAGGCTGTCTCTGCACTGGGAGACTTATTTGATATCTTTCATGGAAAGACATCAACTGAGATTGTGTTGTCACCCTACAAAGTTGTGATGTAACGAATGCAAATTACCCAGCCAGATTTATAAGCTTTTAGGGCAGAAAAAAACTCACAAGGAAGAGAGAGGATCAGAGAAAAGCAAAATCTGCATTCTTCCCAAGCAGTTCTATGGAGGTTGTGCTCAAGGTAAGGATAAAATCTTGTTACATATCCCAGCCTCTTCCCTACACTGATGACTAAAGCACTACTTTTTAATTTTTTTATTTTTTTTTGCTTTTGTAAGTATGTAAGGGGTTAAAGTCATTCATGTGAGCACCTGAAAGCCTTTCAGAGATAGCCAACAGTGATAGTGGACAGTGAGTCTAGAAGAACTGGTCTGGAAGTAATGGTGTGTCAGTGGTAGCAGCTTCTCCCATGCTGACAGCTGAGGTCAGCCAGAAGAGAAAAGTGTGTGAAATATGCGGTTTTATCTCTTCCTAAATATTTTAATGATGTAGGATGGAGTTCTCCTGGAGGAGAGAACAGCATTTTCTTGCTGGATCCATAATTTGAGCTCTTTCCTTTACATGTCAACAGAATGACACCAGGCTTGTTAACTCACTGCAACTGATTAAGAAATGCTGACCTAAAGATGCAAGGAGAGAATAAGGCTTGTTATCCTGCCTATAGCTGAGACAGTCCATTATAGGACTTCATGTGAAGAGAAACTGGGTAGACATCACAACTGAGTCTTGAATGCCAGCAGCTATAAATACTGGGTGAGAGTGAATTTATGCTGTAGCTCACCAGCCAACATGCAGGAAATCACAGACTTCACTCAAGTGTTGAAAATATAATGCTAATGGACTGCCATATGCATTGCAAACTTAGCTTTCTTTCCTTAGATCTGTGTCCAAAGCTGCTTCCTCTGTGAAGCTTTGAAATGTGAAGTCTGATCAATGCTGACTCTTCTCAAAACATTCAAAAAGAATTTTTAAGAAAGCTGTCACCTCTGTATGTTCCCTTCAAGAGCAAGTGGTTATTTTCTCTAAATTTCAACCATTAAAAGTGAATGTAGTTATCTAAAACTCCATAAATGCAACTGGAGGTTGTTTCAATTGACTTAATGTTTGGCACCTCAACTGACTGAAACCTGGACTTTTTAATGTATTTTGAATTGAATAATGGAGAACCTTGCAATTTATAAAACACTACTTAGGCTTTTGAAGCAGATTCCTTTTCTTTTCTGTCTTTTTTTTTTTTTTTTTTTTTTTTAATCTCCTTGATGGTAGGTTTGACAATGCCTTCATGACCCCCAAAACAACTGCAGTGTCACAGACTGGGCATCCAGAGCTGCTTCCTATTTATATTGCCATCTACTATCAATTAGCAACTTCTCTTTTACTTGCTTTTATTAGCAGTGTCCACAAAATGTGAAGCACTTTCCAAGCATGATAAAAATGTTCCTGTTCTGGAAAAGCTTGCAACTTTGCAAATTTGTAATAATTAATGGGTTTTCTATGACTGGTTTTGAAGGTTGCTGTGTCTCTCAAAGTTTTCTGGTTTGTCCTGAACCTTATTTCAGCTGCATTAGCCATTAGAAATGTTAGGATGTGTTGAGGTCATTGTGAGAGGCTCAGGAAGCTCTCTGCCACCCACTCAAGAAGCTGTGCAGACACTCTGAGGCTATTCCAAATGCATAGTGGAAAGTTTGAGCCTACTCCCACTAAACAACCTTAATGTAGATGTGATTTATATCTGTTCATTTTTCTTCTTTTTTTTTCCTTTTATTTATTTATTTATTTTTCCCCCATGGACAATGGTGTGGTGGTATTCAGACAGTCATTTACTGTGGCTGTGTGGAGAAATGGTAACTTCTATCAAGCAGAATTATGACTTCTTGTAAGAGCCTCTGGCCACATAAAGGGAACTGGTGACACAGCTGACCATGATAGCCCCCTTATTCACTACGTTTCTGGGCATCTTCACAATGCAACAGAGGAAGTCCTCATAATTCTCCACTGTAGGAGGCATTCGCATACCAACCTTCCAGTTGTGTTTTGCGCATTAGTTAACTGAGTGATGATATGAAGCTGTTTCTGGCAGCCAAGGAGATGAAGTGCAGCTGGCAGACCTGCTGGCGCAGGGTCTTAGGCAGGCAGCTCTCCTCTCTCCACATCTCCAGCACTGCTGTGCTAATTGCTGGAATGCGACTCCTACCCATGGGGCAAGGGCAGAGCATGAACCCTGGCAAACAAAGGCTTGCCCAGCTCACTGCCAAAGCCTTGGCCACCCCCTGCTCCAAGGGCTGCTCTGCTTTGGTAAGCTGCCCTTCCAATGCAGGCACTCAGGATCTACCCAGTGAGAGACCTGACCCTTGGCACAAAGTCCTCGATTTTCTGTTTTCGTCATAACGATTTAACTCACCTGGCTGGAAAACACTCATCAAAGGCTGCAGGTTGGATGGTCCTTGATTCTGCGTGTTAAGGTTTTGGTTTATAAATTGTGCTCAGCGGCTGTAAGAGCAGCCTGCAATTTCAGGTTCCAGCACTGCTGAAGTTACAGGCTGCTCTGGGAATATAACAACCAATTTTTTTGGGGGTGTTCTCTGCTGAAAAAAATGACCCATTTCTCCAGGGGACTCTCATTTTTAGCAGTGTTTTAAGACTCTAGAAGTGTTAAGTTCAAGATGCACTTACTGAGTTTTAAAATTATTTGCTTATTGCTCAGGTGGGATGGATTCTGATATATTGATAGGAACAGGTTTAATGAGAAGGCAGGGATTTTTGACTTACTTTTCTCAAGATGAGAAAAAGACCTCTCTGATCAGCGAATTTAAATAAAAAAACAAACTAACTGTATTCATTCAAGTTCTTTTGGGTTACAGACAGTTCTGAAACATACTTTAGCTGTGTATATGAACAAGGTACACCTTAGTTATTAGGTATATGGAAAGAAATATTCAACTTTTAGCATGACACAAGCAGAAATAAATCCATCAGTAATGTGGAGGACAGATATAAATGTAGTCCATGACAGATGATGGAAATCAAGGGGTGCTAGGATTTTGGACACCTGGTTTAATTCAGGTTCCTACAATCCTTCACTCTTTGGAGAGTTTTATAGCACTACTTTTCAACATTGTACATGGGGGAATGGGGCCCCGCTGGGTGCGTGTTGGAAAAATCTACTCCAGGAAATCATTTCTGACTTGCAGCCTTTATGGTCTTTGTTGCAAAAAGGGAAACAGGGTGGGGAAAACAAATAAATTGATTTGAGTAGCTCGCTGGCAACAAGTGTTATGATCCAAATCTTTTTTATTTGTATTTGGTACGTGTAGCAAAAGAGAAGCTAAGGGGAAGGAAGACTGTAAGAACATGAGTTGCAGAAAGGAAGAGAAGTAAATGAAATGGTATTAGGAAGGTGCAGACTTGGAGGGAGTAGGCTAGTGCAAGCTGCTGGTCAGGGCAGAGCAGAGCGAGCTGAGGAGAGGTACCAGGCGTTCACCCAGTGGCTGGGCAAGTTCCCTGGTCTGAGAGTTACTGTGGTCCAGAAAGCCAGCAAAAATTTCTGGTGCAGCATGATCTCAAGCACAAGTCCAGGCAAAACCATTTCTGAAGCAGTCGCTCCCATGTCGTGGTGTATAGACTTAATGCCAAAACTCGTAACACACCCAAAGCAACAAGCTTCATATGTGTATTTGTAGCTATATGTGTGACTGTATAATATTAATGAGTGCATTAACAGTCCTGTATAAATGAACAGTTTAGACTAAGCGTGGAGAGTGTTTGGTCACCAGACTGCTGGGAAACCAGGAATCCCAGCTCCTGGAAGAGCCCTTAATAGTGTTTGTGTGGTTAATCAGGTGTGAACCTTTCCAATCAGGTGTGCACCAGGCAAGTGACCACATTTTTAGTTGCTGGAAAAGTCTGACACCGAGTATGGACATTCACAATGTGAGAGTGGTACCAGTGGAGTAATTCAGCCAAAAAGTAACTCACCAGGGAAGAGGGCCTGAGCATTACCGAGTTGGAGGAGAGTAGCTGTGGCTTAGTGATAGAACTCTGCTAGGTCAGCATTTCCTCCAGAGCAAGGCACAGGGAAACCCAGGCATTACTACCCAGTCTACAAGGCAGGTGCTGTGACCTACATGTACTTATGACTGTGCTTGTGAACATAAGTGACAAAGAGCACTGGCCAAACAAGGAAGCTTTCACATTTTTGAGAGCCCATAAAGACTATGGGCTCTCATAAGGACTAAATATTACTTCACCCATGCCCTCCACATTTTTTCCTCTGCAAAGTCATGTCCATTTGATCAAGAGTACTCCAACTAGTGCTTCTGGTGTAGCAGCTTTGGAGTAATTTGCTCTTTTTTTTTTTTTTTTCTTTTTTTTTTTTCCCCTCTTACCAACCTATTTCAGTTGAGAGTGAGATGGCTGGAAGCTAAACAAATGCTGAATCTGAGCCCTTAAAACTGGAAGACATTCATGGATTTAGCAGCTTAAATTTTCTAACAAGTTTATTTCTGATTTGGGGTTTAAACTTACTCTTGGGATGGGAGCTCTCCAGTGCTTGTTCTTCCAATGCTGCTTTGAAAAGTTCAGCCTTGTTTATGGTGCTGGCCATCACATTCCCATTTGTTTGAGAGAATTCATGATAATTGACATCCCTCCTCCCCCCTTCACCCCCCCAAGGCCTCTGGTTCACACAGTTTAACCCTCTAGAGAAATTAGGAGAAACAAAGACATACATACTTTGCTATGTAGAAGGATTTCTAGGAGGCACTTTACTTTCAGAAATGGATGGAGCCATGCAAAACAAGACTATCTGTATAGAGCCCGATGCTCAGATTTACCCCCAGCTCTTCCTAATTCTTTTGGAGGTAAAAGCCTCCAAGAAGGAGAAGACTAAGTCTTTTTCCTCCTCAGATTCCTTCTCCAGGAGTACAACCAGGTGTAGCAAGTTGCTGTTTCCAGTCTAATGACCTGTTCAAACATGACTTTGTGATAAGGCATGAGCATGCCCATAACACATGATACTTGGAATAGGTCACTGTTGGGATATTTTGCTGTGCTTTTATTAAACTGGCTGATGTCCTCAGTTTGAACTGTCTGGTTCTAGCAATAAAACTCAGCAGCTGTGAAGTCTATCAGGTGCTGAGGGACCTTTGGGCATAGGTTAAGCCCAATGTCTTTAGGTCTGAGATGTTCAGCTTTGGAGACTTTATGCTATAAAACTGCATTTGCTGGAAAATTTAATCTGCTAAATCCACAAATGTGTTCCAGTTTTAAGGGCTCACATTCAGCATTTGTTTCTAACCAGCTCACTCTCAGCTAAAATGGGATGAAAAAAAAATGAGTATAAATGACTCCAGAGTTCCTACAGTGTCCCCAAAGCCATGGGTGTTCCTACCCGTTTCACAGAAGGTTTTAGGAGCTTAATTAATGAAAGATTCTAAATATTTTGAGTTCTTCAGATGAAAGTACATGTATATTCCTATATGTTGTTCCTACAGAGGTCACTTCCTTAGACTAGAGCTTCCCTCTCTTCTTTGTGCACAGAGCAGAGAGGTGGTTGGTGTGTGGTACAAGCACCTTGCACAGAAGAAGTGAAAGATTCTTTGGCAAGTCCCTGATATTTCCAAGGGACTGAGCTGACACAGCAGGTGTTTGAGCTAACTCGCAGTTTTGAAAAAACACAGGGAAAAAAATGCCTGAAAACTCCTCGGCTTGCAATAGAATATTTTTTGTCACCTGGCAATATAGAAAGCGACCAGACGTCTTCTGTTCCAAGCAATTTTTCTTAGTAACACTATCCTCTCCCTGTGGTGGCTCAAACATTTGTTAGTGGATTTGTCTCTTGGTCGGCAGCTGTTCTTATTTGGTGTAACAGTGACCCAATGAATCTGAGCTACATGCTGTGCTGAAGAGAAGATTTCACTTGGTAGTTTGAAACCAGTCACGTCCCTTTTTTTTTTTTTTTTTTTTAAAATCTCATTGCTTTATTATCTTTGTTTCTTGGGCTGCTGAGACAGTGAGAGTCCCAGTGCCAAGCTAACTTGGACAGCTTGAGCTGATTGTTTGCCTCTTGGTCACACATGGGACTGTAATAGCCCTTGGCTGGGTTTCAGAAGGCAAAGGTGTGCAATTCCGTGGCAGCTCCACCCCAGCCAGAGATGAGGGAATTATTCTCCATAATTTACAGCAGTGAGAGCAAGCGTTGCCTCCCACAAAGTTGCAACACCAGAAGTGAACTGGCCTAGCTAACGCCTGCTTTCCATCTGGCTTCTGCCTTATGCCGAGGTGGAAACTGAAGAGCAGAAAAACAAGTAACTGGTGTGAGTGTTGTTATTGGAGATGCTAGGCTGGTCTTTGTAAGGATCTTCTTTAAAAATCTCAGTTTTTACCAGGAACATGGACAAACCAAGAAGAAATGATAGAAAGACGTTATGTCTAGTTGCTGACATAGACAGTGATTGCAAAAGAACTTGAACAGTCTTTTTTTTGATGTGTTTCTGCTGCAGCTCCTGCCTCTCTGGGTTGAGGAGAATGGCCACCACTTCAAGGGGGGCCAATCCTCACCACAGTATCCACAAACCTCACTTTTATTTTTTCTTTTCTGCATATTAGAAAACTGGTACTTGAACACTGTAAGTGTCTATGTGGAAACTGCTACTCTTCTGAAGCAAGGATTGGCTTGATGAAGGAAGCCACCAACAGCCTAGATCCAAGTGTACCGGAGTGAACACTCTAGCTTGCTCATTACTGATCAAGATTGAGACTTAAATGTGAAAACTAACTGAGAGAGTGTGTGTTTGTTATATGCATGTGTTTATGTATGTGTATACAGGCACACAGTTTTCATTTAAATCTGCATAGCATAGACACTATTTCATGGCAATAGGCAGCAAACAAAGGCTGATGGTGTAAATAAAGGGAATCGCTCATGTGAAGAATTCAAGCTGCCTTGCATGAAATTTAGCCAAACGGGGACTGATGGAAGGCCAGAAGGAAGCACCGCAGCAGCGCTGTCTGTCCACCTGCACAGTGCAGCCATGGGACTTGTCAAACAGCAGTGCACCTTCTGACCCCAATTTAGATGCTGTTGCTGAAGGAAAATCTACTCTCTCTCTTGGTATGTTGTCCCAGTGCTTAATGGTTGCCAAAGCTGAATCTGATTTCCCTTTAGGCTAAGTGGGTTTTCTGCCTCCCAGCTTCAAATGTCTACAGCATGGATATCTAGATCCAAGCTTGTTTCCCTTCCAGATTCTCTATCTGATCAATGAAGAGATATAAGTACTTTTGAGGTATATTTCATCCTAGTTTAGACCTACCCCCTAAAATGGGGGTAGATGAACCGCGTGCTCTAAGACCCTATGTTTGTCTATTGACTATAAAGGAATCCTGAAATGGCCAACCTTGACGTAGACGCTAGACTAGTTGCCTAATCTCTGCATTCAACCCTTGTCCTAATATTTTCTGATAGAGTAGATAAATTTCAATTCGCTGGTAAATATTGTGGTTTTCTCACTTAAACTCCTATTAGAAACAATTTGGAGTGGTTGACAGGATTCTTCATAAGGCACATTTTTAAAGCTCTTTATTCATTCCTGGAGTTCCTCTCTGATTTCCAGTGTTTCCATAAGAGCTGAGTACACTGAATCAGCAGCAGTCATACAGTTCCCAGAAAGGATGTAGTACAAACCTGTTTGTAAATCCAAAGTGTACATTTGTATTTTGGCCTTAGTGTATTACTGCAAGCTTACATTATCTATCAGAGACAGAGATACCTGAGGGGTTTCCCTGTCTATGAAGCATTCCTTAAGGCAGTTGCTCGATGGTTATTGACATTGACATTTTGACATTATCAGTTTTGATGAAACTTGTCATGCATTTTATTGATTTTATCATGCATTTTATTTATTTCTTTATCTTTTGCCTTCCTGTGTCCAGCAAAATACTTTATATACATATAAGTAGTTCTACCACATCTATTACTGCTATTAAAAAATGTGTCATGTTAGGACATCAATTTAATTTGATGGGATTTATTTTCCATAGATCCACGTTGCTTATCATTAACTGTATATAACTCTACACCATTCTCAAGCATTTTATCAAAAACTCCATTATTTTCCTGTATCAGACTGATGGTGTTGATTTGTTTATTTACCTTTTAGACTGTCAACTAATATGACATTGCAATTTGTCCATTCTCTGCCTCTTTATCCAATTTTCTTCCATCTTTGAGTGCTGAGGTGTTTTGAAGTCCTGATGCACCTCTGTCTTCAGCTTGTCTGATACCTGTATGTTCAAAATTTCTTATTGAAGAGTAGAAAGGCAAGACTCAACTCTGAGTTGAGTCACACAGAAGTTATGGCATGAGGTAATCAGAGATATGACTATTTGGACTCTCTTGATTATCTTACTCTACAAACATCATAGTTGCTGAAGACTTATAGTTTTTAAGGTTTTTATTCCTCTGGTAGCATGAAAATATTTGGCTGAAAGCATGGAAACTAGGCTGTAAAACAGGAGCAGTGATTTTAAGGAAAGTTGTTGTTTGTCTGCAGATACATAGAGGTAAATATTTTTTACAGAAATTTAAGCCATGTCTGGACTGTCTGTATTAATAAAGTCCACATTAAGGATTCCTGAACTGATCTCTGAGGCTATGGTGAGTACCCTTTGTATTTCACTGGCACAAAATATTTACCAGCCACAATGGGATGTCTTCTCTTATACTGGGAAAGATGGTATGATGCTGATGTGCATTCTGGTAGTAGCCCACCTTCTTCAGCCCCTTTGAACACCGCCCCTTCACTCTGTGGCACAATCACCTAGGACCTAGGAATGAGCTCTGAACAGCAACAAATTTTGTGCCTTAGCTCTTTGCAGCTGGTAGACCTCTGCAAAACAGTCGTAATTATCACAGAACAGTCACTTAGAGGCACTGAAAGGCACTGCTGTTTGCTGTAAAAAAGGGTGTGGACCAAGATATACTGCTAGATTTTTTGGAGGCATAATTAAGAGGCCATCTACAATGTAAACAGTACCAACAAGGTAGGCAGAGTCACTGCCAGAAGCTAAGCAGTGAAAGCCAACTTAGCTTATGTTAGCCCACTGACTACATTAGCTTATTGTCCTGAAGTTAAATCCTTTGCAAAGGGTTTAATGATGTTGTGTATATTGGATTTTTAGTTGTGCCTTTGGGTTATAAGGGTGTATCAGGCTAAAAAGATTTCAGAAACAAAGGAAGAAACCTGTAGACCTGTCTGACTGGTTGATCTTGGAGGCAGCACAGCTATCTAAATGAAAAATATCCTTCTAAGGATATTTTATGATGGAAATGGAGTTGTTTAGTGGGAGGAAATGGATATTATCCGGTCGAAGCTATTGCCAAGGTCCTTCCATTATTCACAGAATCAACATATTCCTTGCTCTAGGGAGAGGTACTCCACCAAACAGGGTTATAATCCAGGAGTTATTTCTCTGGGAACAATAGGAAACTCAAAAATGTCGTGAAACCTGCAGAGGGGATGGGATATTTGCTCTCCAGGATAGTTGTTTGTGAGCAAGCCGGGTGCTCTCCGTGGGAGGCATCAGGCATGTCTCTGCTAGCAGGAGCTAAAGCACATGTCACCCTGCACACCTACGCAGCCGGGTGCTCTTGCCAGCTGGGCACTCCACACTGGAGGAAGCCTCTGGTCCTGGGCCTGTGTTACGTGCGTGAATCTGGTGGGCCATATCCACCTGATTTTGCCCTATTTGGGCCAGCAGGGAGAGCTTTCTGCTCTGGCATAAGAGCTCTCGCCACCTGGATAACTTCTGGCTCACTACATCATGATGCACAGTGTCAATTGCCACATTGGCCTCCCAAGACAGCAAACTTAGCTCTGATGGAGAGATGATGGCAAAAAGCAAACCAGACAATGAAAAGAGCAATTCAGAGGCTCCAAAAGCATATCCATGTCTGACAGATAATACTTTGAAAGCCTTCATTCACTTGAGGAGCATTTTATGACTACCTTGGTACTGATTTTCAAACCAAGTAGTAATGGTGCATGATAGTAGAGACAAAATGGAAAAAAAAAACACCCTTAAAACACACAAACCCTTTAGAAACTGAAGGGTTGCTGGTGCACTTGTGTCTCTGCTGTGAATTTTATGTCTGCCTGTAGATCAGAACAGGAAGCAAGGCTTTGAGAGCTTTTGTCAGAAAACCTCAAAGCTTTTGATGGTATTATAAATGTCAACTATATTTTAAAAAGGAGGAAAGTACCAGACTCTGTTCTGTGCAAGACAATAGGGACTTTATAATATTACAGGAAGCTGCATGTGAGAATTGCAAAGAAGTTAAGGTCTGTGGTATTAATGTACAGTAATAACTGAGCTCTCAATACATTCAATTTATCCCTCTTTTGGTGTATTCCCAGGCACACACAGTATCACACTGATTGAACTGTGAAGTGTAGACTTGTCATTTAAGAGGCACTTAAAGAGAATTTTCCTCCAAGTTATGGTCCTCTTAAGTGAAAAGGTTAAAATAAAACAATCAAACCCAAGATTGTACATCAGATAAATTTGTCATTAAAGAGCATTTTCTTTACCTGCTGGTCATGAGAAAATGAGAGAAATGGTGAAGTTAGAAGGCCTGAGAGTGGGAAGGTAGATTATTTCTGGACCCTACATGAGGGGTGAGCTGGTAATTGTTCGTATTTCAAAGACATTTGAAGTAATCATGGAAGTAAAAATTTCTGTCTTGAACCTGGATATGTACTGAACATAAAGAGCTTGGATTACAATATGTTTGGACATACTGTAGGAAGCTCAGAATAAGAAGTGACCCTGAAAATACTTCAGCAATCTTCCACTCCTTTGCTGCTGGCCTTGTACCGAGCATCTACGATTCCGTCTTGGCTGAACTGAAGCAGAACCTATTATAATCCACCCAAGAGTAAATTGTCTGCAGATAATTGGACAGCGGAGAAACTGAATTATAAAGTACAAATGTATCCATGGGAGAATATAAAAAACACATTAAGGAGTCCCGAATGAGTGTCCTGTCTACCTTATTTGGCAGCCTTTTAAGAGAGTTCTTTGTTCTTCATTTCTTACCATAGATTGTTGTGGGGAAGATTTCTGAGCTGATAATATACACGGCCCAAAAGCACTATGTTAAGCCTTTCAGAGAATTTTTCTCCTTTATACCAGTAGGCCAATATTGACTCTGTATAAAAATGGATATATGTAATTAACCAAAAAAAAAAAAAAGTTGTCTTTGTAAACTGAGAGAGAGAATAACAAGTGGCATGGACTATCAGAGATCAGTGGGGCTATTTCTAGGCTCTGTTATGTTGCTGTGAAATATTTATCCAGTTTAATGAGTAGAAGGGAGAGAAGGTATCCTGTAAACTTAAGGAACTTCTTGTAATTTCTGTAATTTATGGGCTCAAGAAGAACCCCCCCTTTGTCACCCTTCTGAAGTATTATCCTTTCCTGCTAGCCTTGCTGGAACATGCCAAATCCCTCAGACTAATAAATTAGAGAATTGTAGAAGTGGTGAGGATAAAATTTCCTGAATGACTGGTGAGCACTAGGCTGAGCTGTCACTTTTAGCTGCTTTGTGCTTTCTCCGCAGGAATAAATGACAGGCTGCATCATGGCTTGGGAGACCCATTACTATTTTTCCAAGTGGTTTTGGCCATTGAATTATTTTTTTTTTCTGGTCATGTCTGTCTTCGGAAGAGAGTTGTCACCTTGGTGGACAACTGCCTTGCTTCTTGGAAACTTGTCTGTCCATCCCTTAGGGACTGATGCAATGCCCTGAAGGGAACTTACCAGCCTTTTCTGACAACTCTCTGAAAGTTTGCTTGTCTCTGCCTGTATTTGAATCTCTGCCTGAATCTGAAGTAGGAATCTTCCCAGGTGTAAACCAAGGTCTGCTGCAGCCAGTAGCGAGCCTTGCTTGCAAGATGGGTCCTTTCCTGCAGCCAACTGAAGCACGTGCATGACAGGTAAGGGCCCAGGGATCATACATGGACGTATCAGAGGGAGATGCCTGCAGGTCGTTGAGGACAGGACTTTGCAAGAGAAGCAGCTGAAAAGCAAGTTTAGATTGGTGTAAATTCTAACTCATTTACCAGCTGGTATCTTTGTATGCTTGTGTGCAAGGGCACATGTACATGCTTCTCTAACTGTGTCTTTTGCTGCTAGAGAATGAAGAGGAGAGAGTCAAAAAAAAAACAACCACCATGCATAATTTTCAGGAACTATTTTGAAGTGTTATAAAACTAACCTTCTGGTAAATCCAGGAAGTTAAACTTCACAAAGATATTTTGATAATTTATGTTTGCGTCTTGAGATTTATCATGTCAGAGACTTGCACTTGCTCAGTATTACTTTACTAACTGTGCTGAATCTCAGTATCTTTACATTTTATTAGTCAGATCAAATTCCTGGTGCCTTGAGTAGGATTTGTGTAGGCAAAGAATGAGGAAGATTGAAGTCTTGGTAATCATTATTATTTCAGCTCTGCTTTCATGCCTTCAGAGGTCATAGAAATCATCCCTTGCTGCAGATATTATTTTTCACACACTAAAAGGAAAGATTAGAGTAGCTTTTTTTTTTTTTTTTGTCCTGGACTTAGTGAAAGACTTTCAGGAAGTATATTTTCCTTTCTCAAAACAAAAATATGGGGTGATTGAAATGCAGGGAATCATTTTCATATTGTTCATTTCCCACTGCGGCTCAAACAGATCACACTTCGGAGCTTCCCAGATCACAGAGGTTTTGATAACGTTAAAGATATGCTCAAGATCCAGTCATTCTTGAGTTAAAAGGATGCAAACTGTCTCGCAAACATGGCATTTCCATAGGAGATTTGAATTGGTTTGCTTTTGTAGTGCTGTTGCAAAACAGGCACACAGAACCACCTCACAAGCAAAACAGAGGCATCAAAAAGACAATATACCTTCCTTCCTGAGGCAGATATTTCAGGAGTTGGGGAAACACAGTTTCCTGTGTTCTCACACAGATTTAGATAATGAAACTCTTGGCTGGTTCAGGAAGAATGAAGCACTACACGGTTGCTTGAAAATAGTGCTATGTTATTGTACAACATGCCGCAGCATTAATCTGCCAGCTGTAGTGAAATCTGTGTACATGTCCTAGAAAACAATCCTAACCCTTAGCCTGGGGATGATGTTTCCACAGTGTACTCAGGCTGGGATGGGAGGTGCTGGAGAAGAGTGGCAGACAGGAAATAAAAACCAAACCCTTGGACCAATAATGAGCAATAAAAAGGTTAGAAATGGCCAGTTCATTTATACTCTTTTAAAGATGTGATTGTAGGTGGGGCTGGTAGCTTTAATTATTATTAAAGTCATGTGATACCTGGCAGTTCCAGGCTGTTTTTAATTATTACATTCTCAAAGCTCAACCATGTGGGCTGAAATTTTCAATGCAGTGTGCCTACTGCCATAAGGTAAGTATAATGAGAAATTGAGACCAGGATTTTTATTTTTCTTTTTTCAAAGACAGTTCTGATAAATTCAAGATTTTTAAAAACTTTGTCAACATTTTAGTGATTTTTGAATGCTTTCATTTCCATGTTTCCCTGTGCTTTGTAACAGATGGGGAAGCAGGCGATCAGGCCCAGTCAGCATGGCTTTATGAAAGGCAGGTCATGCCTGACGAACCTGATCTCCTTCTATGACAGAGTGACGCGCTGGGTGGATGAGGGAAAGGCTGTGGATGTGGTCTACCTTGACTTCAGCAAGGCTTTTGACACCGTCTCCCACAGCATTCTCCTCAAGAAACTGGCTGCTCTTGGCTTGGACTGGCGCACGCTTCGTTGGGTTAGAAACTGGCTGGATAGCTGGGCCCAAAGAGTCGTGGTGAATGGAGCCAAGTCCAGTTGGAGGCCAGTCACTAGTGGCGTCCCCCAGGGCTCGGTGCTGGGGCCGGTCCTCTTTAATATCTTCATCGATGATCTGGATGAGGGCATCGAGTGCACCCTCAGTAAGTTCGCAGATGACACCAAGTTAGGTGCGTGTGTCGATCTGCTTGAGGGTAGGAAAGCTCTGCAGGAGGATCTGGATAGGCTGCACCGATGGGCTGAGGTCAACTGCATGAAGTTTAACAAGGCCAAGTGCCGGGTCCTGCACCTGGGGAGCAATAACCCCAAGCAGAGCTACAGGCTGGGAGAGGAATGGTTGGAAAGCTGCCAGGCAGAGAAGGACCTGGGAGTGATGGTGGACAGTCGGCTGAATATGAGCCAGCAGTGTGCTCAGGTGGCCAAGAAGGCCAACGGCATCCTGGCTTGTATTAGGAACAGCGTGACCAGCAGGGCTAGGGAGGTGATCGTCCCCCTGTACTCAGCTCTGGTGAGGCCGCACCTCGAGTACTGTGTTCAGTTTTGGGCCCCTCGCTACAAGAAGGACATCGAGGTGCTTGAGCGGGTCCAGAGAAGGGCGACAAAGCTGGTGAGGGGCCTGGAGAACAAGTCCTACGAGGAGCGGCTGAGGGAGCTGGGCTTGTTCAGCCTGGAGAAGAGGAGGCTCAGGGGCGACCTTATCGCTCTTTTTAGGTACCTCAAGGGAGGCTGTAGCGAGGTGGGGGTTGGTCTGTTCTCCCACGTGCCTGGTGACAGGACGAGGGGGAATGGGTTTAAGTTGAGCCAGGGGAGTTTTAGGCTAGATGTTAGGAAGAACTTCTTCACTGAAAGGGTTGTGAGGCACTGGAACAGGCTGCCCAGGGAAGTGGTGGAGTCACCATCCTTGGAAGTCTTCAAAAGACGTTTAGATGTAGAGCTTAGGGATATGGTTTAGTGGAGGGCTGTTAGCGTTAGGTTGGAGGTTGGACTCGATGACCTTGAGGTCTCTTCCAACCTAGAAAATTCTGTGATTCTGTGATTCTGTGAGATGTTCAAAATGCAATAGGAAATTGTTGCTTTTCTGTCAGAAATTTTTTTTTTTCTCCAAGCCTGGAGAGATTTTTTGTGAAAAATCTCTCCAGGCTTGATCAAGTTATAAGCCACTTGGAATGTGCATTTTCCTCAAATTTGATGAAGAAACTTGCAGGCCTTTTTAGAGTTCAGATCTCCTGAGGATATATTCCTCACTGGCCCTGGCCGTACTCCAGCCCTGACAATGTCTCATGTTCATGCTCCATCTCTGCAAAGCATCTGAGTCTGTGATGGGTTGGAAAGTATCTCCCATAGCTGTGCCTAGACCTGCTGTGGGCTGAGCTGGGAACAGTGGCTGGAAGTGAGAATGGAAAGGAGAACTGCTTTCCTGTTCATGGTCTTTTCCTGGCACCCCAGCTGAGGGGAGGAGAAAGCTGTCTTGTCCCAATGTGAAGGGGTAAAATAAGGACCTTGGCAGGTATAGGTGATGAGGGGAGAGAAGCAGTGTTGGGAGGCTGAATGGGGGAAATTCAGTTTAGGAGGATGAAGGAACTAACAAGGAGGTAGGTGGGTAGGAAGGCAGCAGGGGTCAGATATGTGGCTGAAGAAAAGGGGAGACTGGGACTGATGATCAAGGAGAACTGGAACCAGTGAAGGGAGGCAGATGGTCTGGAGTACAGACTAGAACCATTGGGATACAGAGACATGAACTGGGTAGAGGAGCATGAGTCAAGAGTACATAAGATAGGCTGGGAAAGAGGCATTTTGGAAGAGTTTGGAGGAAATTAACCAGTGTATTCACAGTACCACTCAAAATCAGCTCTCCTGCTACTGACAGGTCATTTCTGTGCTATCCAGTCTGCATCGTTTCCACTCTTCCACTGCTCTTTTAAATTGGCCTTATACTGCTCAAAAGGAAGAAAAGTTCTACACAATTTCAGACTTTTAAAACCTTGAGTTCTAAATAATACTGATATCACATGAAAGCTCATGGTGTGAAACTTTCTACCCAGCACATACCATTACAGATAGATGGGCCCTTCTCCAAATTTCTTTCCATCCAGAAGCAACGTGAAATGAGAGGCTGCCCAGGGAGGCTGTGGAGTCTCCTTCTCTGGAGATTTTC
The DNA here is from genome assembly GCF_965140915.1 of Aythya marila. Taxonomy (NCBI): domain Eukaryota; kingdom Metazoa; phylum Chordata; class Aves; order Anseriformes; family Anatidae; genus Aythya; species Aythya marila. Next base: position 27,345,753 of record NC_139042.1, on the reverse strand, counting down.
AAGACCCATCTGGAAACCTACCTGGGCAATTTACTCTAAGGAATCTGCTTTGGCAGGGGTGTTGGACCCTATGACCTCTTGAGGTCCCTTCCAACACCTACAATTCTGTGATTCTGTGAGAGACTAATACAATGAGAAGGATGAGGAAAGTACATACAGCAGTGACTACACACGCAGTGCTGGCAGACACTGCATACACTAAGTATGCAACTGCAGAAACAACATAGAGAACTCACGGGATGACCATGGGCTTTGATGGTTGAGGTCCATTTGGCCTCGGTGTGATAGAAATGTTCAGTTTCCAATGTTTGATGGATTCTTCCTACTGTGAATGAGGGCAACAGTGAGGGCCTTTCATCTTCAGATAGGAGCCTGACCTGGAAATGTTAGGTCCTTCTCAGGCTTCTGATGAAAGGGTCACTATTCAAAATATCCACCATTTTCTAAAAGAACGTGAGAACATGGAGAACCGTAATGACACTTGCTAATATGGATTTGGCAATAAGACCTCAAAATGTGGATTTGCCAAGAGAGGCTGTGGATATCCCATCCCTGGAGGTGTTCAAGACCAGGTTGGATGAGGCCTGCGGCAACCTGATCTAGTAGGAGGTGTCTCTGCCTATGGCAGGGGGTTGGAACTGGTCTCTTACAACCCAAGCCATTCTATGATTCATTCTATGAAAACACCTGAGAGTTTCTCAGTGCTGGATGGCATTTTCACAGTACTTTGGGAAAACAGCTGAAATTATAAGCTCTGACTGGAAATAAGTTCCTAAACCTCTTGAAATATTTCCATTACTGCTGATACGTCTCTGGAAGAAAAATGGGTATTTTTGTCTTCCACCTACTTCATGTCAGAGCCTTGCTGGAAAGAACACAACACAGCTGTTATCAAGAGGCTTGAGTTCATATTCAGTTGGAAAATTTGGTGTACATGGTGCTGAACAGTCCTGAGTAAGCATGGCATCAGTGGCACTGCCTGTCAGGCTTGGCCACTGCCTCTCAGCATCAGGCCTGGGACAGCTTTTGGGTAAACAATTTGTCCTGTCTTTGAGAGCATTACCATGTCATGTTTCTTCTTGAATAGAAAAAAGATCTTGCTGAAAAAGTTACTGAACTGTGGTTAGTGGCAAAAACATGGAAATTTTAGGCAATGGTAATCAAAAGATTGCCTCGACAGACTAGGTGAAGTACACCCAGGTAAGGTAAGACTGCACTAGTAATTTATTGGTGGGAACATGAGCCTATGGGGGTTGGAGTACATCTAATTGTAATGGGGGCTTCTGTCAGCTAACTCTGCTGTAGAATGATTGTCCCTGTTTCAATTTTGTTCTCCCATTTCCTTTTTCTCAGTTCAACAGAATTAGAACTGATGTGTAAAGTGCTTATATTACTAGGAACAACAGTAGGAAACCCTTTGTTAACCTTAATTTCCCATCTAATATTTCTCTGCAGCGTCAGCCAGTCTCCAAGGAGATAGGGTTGTTGACAATAACTCCAAATTGCTATGTAACTGTCAGATTGTGCAGCTTCTAAAGAGCAATTTGTTAATTTTACCCTTGCTCTTTTTTTTTTTTTTTAAATTATTTTTCCTCATTTTCCCAAGAGATCATACAATATCCAGAACTTGTCTGTTCACATCTCTTGAATATTAAGTGAATGAAATATCTGATTTTCCTACCAAAGAAATAGTATAATTCTATTTCTATCAAGGATTAAATCCAGCAGGTTGCTGAGATCTTACTGGAAAGCACTGAGCATCCTGCACGTTCTAGGAAGTCAAGAGAAGGTGAGAGCACATAGTATCATAGGAGTTACACAGTTGGGTGCAGGATCTTGAATTTGTCTTTTAAGATAGGTCTGTAGCATTTCAGATGAAATCCTAAGATATACAGAAAGCCTGCTTACCAGCCAGAAAAACTGAAGGCATCCAGCATGGTGCGAGGTCCCATTTCTGGACTGTATGGAGATGGTTTTGAGAGTCCATTTTGGAACGTATCCAGAAGAAACACGGATATGTCAAGTTCTTGAAACTCTCTTGCTAATTACAACACCCCAAAGTGTTTACTCAGTTTTGCTGTTTTACACAGTCCCGTTGATGAAAGAACCTTGGCATTTCATGAAGGAGCAATTTCATATTCTCAGGATGTGTTCATAAGTAAAACAATGAGTTTTCAAAATGTATTTGGTTCAACAACTGTAATCTTCCAACAGAGCCTGTGTGATTTCCTCTCACCACCCTTCTTTCTTACCTATGGTCCCTGCTTTCCAAGGCTGTTGGTGTGACTCTCATTTGCCTGGCAGGAGGAAGTGTTAAGACTGAAACTCTCAGATGCATTTCTCATATGGGAATGGTAACAAGGTGGTCAGCTCAGGTTTTTTTATGTATTGCTGGGGTGTGAAAGCAAAGCACAGACCCAAAATAAGAATGTATCTTACCTCTGTGGCAGAATGAAGAGCTCTTCTACCTGCTGGAAAAGTGGTAGGTGAAACAGGAGAAAAGCGTGAGTCCATATTGTCATTCAAGCTCCATCGAACTCCTTGAAAAGAATGTAGCTTCGCAGAAGTTATATTTTATGTACATGAAAACACAGGTTTAGCATTTTGATGTTTTAGCTGCTTTTAGCCATTAAGTAGATTTATGAAGGCTGGAACTTCCAAACACAGGTTTGGAACATCAACATACTCTTGGAAAGGAGAAATAATATATATAAGAACATGAAAATAGAAAGATGCAAAGTAAGGAGCAAAACAAAGTTGTTTTTTTTTTCTTTCCTTCACTTCTGAAGGAGAAAAAAAAAAAAAAAAGAGTGAGGCAATTCATAGAAACAGTGACTCAGAGCTGTAATGATTAGTGAAAGAAATAATTAGTTTATGATTAGCCTTTTTTCCTGTGTGTTCTCATGTTTGGGTAGAGCATATTGTTCTTACAAATGTTGAGCGGACATTTATCACATCCTCTGTCATAATTATTAGTGACAAGTCAAGTCTCAATGAAAACAAATGGAAGAAGTAAATGTTTATCTCACTGTGAATTCTTTCTGATAATGTCTCGTGAAATTCTTTCCATCTTGTATTTGCGGGAACTGAAAGAGAATTTTGGCTCTGGGACATACAGGGTGTATTACCATCTTTAATTGAAAAGGGCATCCCCTTTAACTCTTCCAACTGTTAAAAAAATAATAAAAAAGGCCAGCTTTATTCCTGAGAACGTTGTACCTCTATTGTTTTCACATATTTTTTTGTTGAATTGTACTTAGCTGAATAGTACCAGGCATCCACTTAGTGCCCACCCTGCTCATAAAACACCCAAAAGTGTTTCCAAGTTTCATACTTGGAGAGTTAAAGCTGACAGTTTCCTCCCGTATGAACTGTTTTTCCAGATGAGGAAAACTTAGAGAGGATCTAGGATTCCCTCTGGTAGTGTGGGACCAATGTTTTGAAGAGTAGTCCAGTGTCTAGAAAGTGAGAACAGATGAAGCCTCTGGCATTACTGGTCATTCATTTTACTAGTGGTGCATTGGTGCTGGGAGTTGTGTTGTTTATCAGTGGAGGAAGGAAACAAACCTGCTCAACAGAGAATTGGATTAATGCTATTACTGTGTGTTTGCTTCCAGAGACTAGACCAGACAAGGACAAAGAGGGTGTAAAGGTTGGGGGACATTCATAAATGCCCTGTAACGGTCACTCCTTTTGAACTCTGTGGTAAAAAACAAAACAAAACAAAAAAAAAAAAAAAACACACACATGGATTTCAGAAGTAGCTTTGTCCTGAGGAAAATTTTAATTGTTTGGGAAATTTATCCTAGGAAATATCGAGCGGTCTTCATTTCTGAAGTCATCTGGCTCTGGGGCAACCAGGATATCACAGCAAAGAACTCCAAACTTGCATGAAAGAAACTGCTTGTTTTTCTTAGTGTTTGGATAATGTGCTTGAGGAGTTTTGTTTTGAGATGCTCTAAGGCATTTTTACTTAAGGCACAAACTGAACCAAAATTTCCCAGGGGTTAAGGAGTGCAGTACCTGAGCATTAGGCAGTGTGCCTGATAATGAGGAATGAAATTGGGTGCTTTTCATGCTGTTGCAGCAGAAACACTGGAGACCACTGTCAGGAGGGCTGGGACACTGTATGTATTTGACTGCAGGAAAATCATGTGAGTTCAAGCTGATCATGAGTCCTCTTGGGCTTTCCTTACCTCTTTATAGCATGGCTGCTCTCCAGAACATGTCTGTTGGACTGGGAGAACACAGAGACTGGGGGGGCAGCTGGCAATTTCAAGTTGCCTTCCCGTGCGTTGGGAAATGAACCCCCGCAACCAGCTATTAAAGGCAGTCTCCTTTGGAGGGAGAAGGACAGTTTTGTAGGCAGGCCCAGGAAAGCTGCTCTTTCCCTCTAAAATGTGCCAAAAGGTAGAGTTATCTTTATCTGCTTTGATACCTACCAGTCAGCATGAAACAAATCATCATTTCCATGTTGATTGATCTAGCACCAAATGACATAAAGTCTCTGCAGTCTTAAGTGCCTCAGGAGCTTGGTTTGGGCTCCTAAAAGTTGAGTGCAGCAATAATAAATAAAGATCTCTTTTTAAAGTGATGCTTCTGTCCTTGGCGTGTTAAGAAGTGTTCTGGGTGTTCATTTGGGCACAATACTGACTTCTTGATACTTTGTTATGGGGTGGGGTGGCTGAGATGTGGGGATGTGAGAGTAGGGATCCTGAGTATTAAGCCTGAAAATCATGGAAATAGAGCTTACGCTTCAAGACTGTGATTTAGATGCCAGGTTTGAGCCAGGTTAGGGAGAGAGCATCTGCCCAGCACACAAACATGACATCTGAGTCCTGCCCAGCATAGTGGGCTGATCTGTAGCAGCGGAATTAGATATGTCAGATATTATGTGGGTAATCTTGGTTGGACTCCATAGCACATGGTGAAAGGAAACACTGCTGGGACTCAGCTGCTTGTCTTGATGCTTTGAGACCTCTGTATAATCCTGTCCATTGCATTGGCCTCTGTTTTGGAGGGTGTACTGTTTTGCAGAAATGTGGTGCCAGCAGTGTGCAAAGGCAGTGGAAACTTTGTTGGAGCTGCTTCTGCTGTCTTTTCTTGTATGTCTGTGTGCATCCTGGCGCTTCTTCTCATGATCCTGCTCAAGAGCAGCTCTGAGATTCCTTCCCCTGCATTCATATCCTCCCATAGTCAGCATCTTGCAGGTGATTAAGGCATCTGTACCTGGTCATGAAGCTTTCCCACGTCAAATCCAGGACCAGACCTTGGCCCATATGGAAGTGTTGGGTGAATGCCCTCCAAGGAGCTGGTACTGGAAGGGTGCATGCTCAAGGCTGGCAGCCTGGTTGGAGAGAGGTGCCAACCCAGCCCCAGAGCAGTGACCCTTACACAGGTGTGAACACAGGTTGAGTATGAACCTTTTGTCTTTAAAAGCCAGCTGCATTTAATTTGCTTGCTTTTGGGGAAGTTGCCTCAGCAGATGAATTGAACTGGGAAAAGAAAGTGAACTCTTCTGGTTTTAGACCACAGCCACTCTGGAAAAAAAAACAGGGGAGAGAGAACTATTTCATGGCGAACTGTCTGAGGCTGAAATCAAAGGTGTTTCAGGAGCAATGAATTTGACTGTAGCAGCTGGTCATCCTTGGTTAGTCTGTGGCACAGCACCAGATTGGACTGGACAGATCTGTATATATGTCACATGAGTCCTTAAACAGGCAGCTTTCTCGAGGTGAACAAACTGAGATTCCTTTTAGGCCACTGTTCTTTCTTTTTAAATTTTCAGTCCTTGGTGAGCTGAAAATACAGTAAAAAATATTTTTTTTCATGTGGTATTTCTCTATTTTCCCTCCTTGTCTGAACAGAGGAAGCAGAGAAGAATAGGAAAATAAATAAAATCAAGTAAGTTTTTCTGGAAGATCAAAAGAGTTTTATTTGAATTTTTGGGCAGAGGCTTGAATCACTTCTTATTTTCTATGAGTTTATTTTCCTTCCACCCTGGCTCTGAACACTGTGTACTTTCAAGATAACATTGTTCAAAATCCTATGAAATTTACACATAAACTGTCTTGAATGAAAGGGAATATTTAAGTTTGGAGATAGTTGTAGAGTGTCATGATCTAATTACAATAGCATTTTTGAAGGATAACAAGCGTCAAAAGAAATAAACTGGATGTTACGGAAAATAAAATTAGGGCCAAGAATCCAAGGCTAGTCAGAGAAATTAAACATTGAGGCTTTTCCTTTGGAAGGTTTTAAATCAATTTAGTGTTGGAGAAATGTGCCAGATTCAGAGCAGAGGAAAATGATGCCTTTTATTTATTTACAGGCGAGGCTGGCATGCGCCTGTGGCAGCATCTCTTCTTTAGGCTAGCAACGTACTTTGACGCTCAGCTGAGCTGACCACCAGGAAAAGCAGCTGAAAAGTCCTTCTGTCTCTCTCCCCTTCTGTCCTCTGAGCTTGCCAGCAGCCTGACTACGTGTTACTTATGAAAGTGTTTTCAGTCATGTGGATCTATCCATCAAGAGCTACGCCGAGACAAATGACTCCTCGTGTTCAAGTCCAGGAACAGCTGTTGGATGGTTAAAAAAATCACAGCTTTTTTTTTTTTTTATTTGCATGCAAATTCAAATGCCTGTGGATCAACCGAGGGACTGGGGTCAGAATTTAATTTTTTTAGCACACACGTTTCATGCCTAGGTTTATTCACAGTGTGTTTCCACCATGCAGTGGGAATAGCAGGCAAGGAGACCCTCCACAGATGTTAGCTGCCCTGCAGCGAGGCAACGTGGAGAAGTGGCTAAAGAAGGAAAGCAGTGTTTTTCAAACTGCTTGTAAAGAGCACAGATTATGATGGTCGGAAATACATCTCTTAGTTCTTCAGAGCAGTTTTCTTGCAGGGCTGAGCCTTCAAAATTGGCTAATGCAGCAGTATCTGCAGACTTTGTGCAGTCCCTGTGGGACTCCTTGTGGGAGTCCTCAGGTAGTAAGTTAAGTTGGAAGATCAGGAACTGTTCCATAAAACCTATTTTCTTTCTTTATTTATTTTTAAATGATGTTTTACCTCCTACTGAATGTAGAATCAGGGTTGAATGAGGGAATTCATTTTTGCTGGATGTTCAGTGAGTGGCTGAAAACAGAGTCCTTTCATAGCCCCTGGTTTCAGTGGTGGGGGCTTGATCATGGTGGGAGGAGCACCCAGCTACCTGGCTGTCCCCTTAAAGCCCATCTCCTCTCCAAAACGCACAAATCCAAATATTCTGTGGCTCACACAGCTGTTAAGATATCAATCACGTCTCATTTTCGGGGAGATTTGCCAGCCCTGTGGTCTCAGACTCCACATAGCTGGCTGCTAAGGAATCAGGCCCGAGATACTCAATATCTCCACGTCACTCGGAAGAGGGGAAAGCCGGCAGTGCCTGTCTGCAGCTGCAGATGACACGGCTTTGAATCATCAGGGCTACTGGGATCCACTGACTAATTGAATGTTTATAGTAGGCAGCCACTTGCCAGGGAGGTGAGGAAAGGGAAGGTCTATAAGGAACTGGTCTCCCTCTCTGGCATGTGGTACCACGGATGCTGCAAAATTTGGCTTGGGATAAGTCAGGGCAGTTGCACGGAGCCTGTTTTGCATCTGGGAGCCCAGGGCCTGGGTATTACAACAAAGGCCGAAAAGGAAATGGTGATCTGGTTTGAAAATGAAACATGATAACGCATTGCAAGGAAAGACTGGAGGGGAAACAAGTGCTCAGAGGGCTGTTCCTCAAACAGATGAAGTCAAATTCCTAGGAAGAGGGCAAAAATAAAGAGAAAGTTGAGGTAGCTCTGGGACCTGTTATGTCCCTGGTGTGGACAAGAGAAGAGAGGCTGGCCTCAGGTTTTATGTTCTTGATTGCAGCCAGTGGTGGGGTGATGCCCACTCCCCATCCAAGCTCCCCTGAACCCCAGCCCCTTCCTGCAGAGTTTCTGTGCTGCTGCAACCCCGGCAAACTCCCTGTGACTTGTGGCTCGGGGAATTGCTTTGTTACACTGAACAGGGGGAAAGATCAAGCCCCTGATTCCTGTGGGTGGCTGGCTGGCTAGGGATGGTGCTGAGAGCTGGCTGCCTCTTAGTGGGGTCAAGTTTTCAAACAGAAACCTTGCCTCTGGGTCTTTCAGGAGGGACAGATGTCTCCCTAAAGAATTCAAGAGGAAAACATGAAAGTATTCCCCCTGCCTCTGATAATAAACTTGACATAGCCAGAGGAAGAAGTACTTAGTGGTCACAAAAATGTTTGGCTCATGGAAAAACCCTGGAGACTGCAGTACTTCACTGGTTTGTATAAAGGCTCTGCTCTGGTACAAGGGCTTGCCAGCTTTCATGCACTGCCCCACCAATCTAAATTAATTTGAGATCTTTGGGACTGACTCCAAAGGTGATAAAGCCGGTCAGCTTTCATTTCCTTTCATTCTTTGATCTCTCTCCTGAGGCTGCCTTCAATGAAATGTAATGAATTGATTTTATTGTTATTCCTGATGATGAGATGACATGGCCCCAGTGGGAATAGAACAGAAATCATGATTTTTTTTTTTTTTTTAATTTTTTATTTTTCCCAGACACAAGATTTCAAGAATTATAATTTACTAAGACTGTGTTTTAGGGAAGCTGCATTGCTGTCTGCTGATCTCTTTTCATTTACATGGAAGATGGAGTTTCTTTGTAAGGTGTCTATAGCTGGGTGCTGTGAAGTCCCTGAGACTCTGCAGTCTCATTTCTTATCAATGCCTCCTATATTCTTGAAATAAAAATACAGATGTTGGTTATCAAACCAGGATCTGGATATTTCTCTGACTGGCAGAAGATGGTGCTTTGGAAAAAAACATATATATATATATATATACATATATATATATATATTTTTTTTTTTTTCTGCACTGAATATATATATAAAGTAATCGCATAAAAATATTCAATGTTTAAATGCATTTTTTTGCACACATCATATAGAAAACTTACATTAGTTTTTCCTATTTAATTATTTTCATATTAGGACTACTTAACAAAATTTATGTGTAGTCAGTTCTAAATCCTTGCTCCTCTGGAAACTGGAGTTCGGCTGGATGATTTTGGCACCAAAACACAGCCTTATCACTAGTGTTGCAAATCTGAGTCTTCAGAGGTTGCCAGTGATGTTAATGAAATTGGCAGCTGTTTGACAGCCGAGGTAAAGAGAGTTTTACAGGAGTGGAGTCTTTCGAATCAGGATTGCCATCTCTACTGGCACTTTAGAAAGGAAGACTTTTACTGTTCCTGCCTGTGATACAGGATCTCTTTGAGTATACGGAAATGTCTCCTCCCAGTTTTCTGACCTCCCAGGAGGAAAGAAATGCCTTAAATTTGCCTTACACTTCTCTGAAATGTGCTTTCATTATGCTGGTATATACAACAATATCTTTTACTATTTAATTCTCCAACATGTATCCTCTAGTGTTCATATATCAAGAGAAAGGGAAAACTGTGAGCCTGAGGACTTGTGGAGACTTTATTTTTATTTTCTTTAATGTGGTAGTAGTCTGAGGTTTTATAGACACTGAGGCTGGGGAGAAAAGAAACAGCAAAGAAACAACAAACAAACCAAAGACCTACCAAAAAGCCCAAACCAAAAAGCTTTGTTCATCCATCCAGTGCTTAGTTCCATGCTTCTGTTATCTGACCTACTCTAATCTGGGGTCTTTGCAGTAACGCTTTCTCTTTCTACACAAGGAGCATGAGGGGTTTAGTCAATCCACAAATGCTTAAATGATTTAAGTATTTAAAAAGTATTGAATTATTAAAATGTTTGGAGATTATGTAACCTGCTCCTCCCACCACTACTTTGCTCTAAGGTAGAAGGATTAATGTAGGCTTCCTACTCCCATGTACCTCCCAAGCAAATTCTTCATCTGGTAATGGCTCGTTCAGGCAGGGAAACTTCCCTGAGTAACCAGCAGCCAGCTTGCCAGCCAGTCTTCATTCCTCTGCCTTCCCCCCTTTGTGTATGTTGTTGGTTGGTTTCCTCATGTCTACATGCAAAGAAAACTACTCCATCCTAAATGAAAACAGCATTGCCCTTGGGAGGGTCTAAATGGAGCTGCAGAGGGAACTGGGGTGATGTACCTCGTGTGTTATTAAATGCATACCTAGGTGGGGCCTTCCTGTGTTACAAATCTCCCAGTACTGCAGGCAACCATCCTTTCACGAACTGACTGTGCTCCATCTGGGAACGAAGTTTGTTTTTACCTCTTTCTACTGAAATACTGCTCCAGAATCTCTCAGCCCCCAGCTTTTTTTAATTACTGGTCTGAATTTATGCAAGCCTAATTTACACCCAAACTCAATTCACATCTTTATCCTAATACTGTCTTTCATCCTCAATAACTGCTCCTTGCCTGGTGCTCTCAGTGATGTGTACAGACAGGAATCACACCTTTTCTTTTAACCTCAACGTGTATGATGGACAATCCATTTCTCTCATTCTCTTAGACTGATTCTATACTTCAGTACTCCTTCAAGGTGAAGTTAATGTTCCTTGGGCATGGATGACTGAATCAGATATGCAAACATCAGCTTTATACTCATTAACAGCTTAAAAAACTCATTAAAAATGAAAACAAAAACAAAAAAACAAAACTATGCCACTATGCCATAGACTAGCTATGTCTAAATCTGTACCTTGACCATTCCTTGAATGCTTAGTGTAAGTAATCACACTCTTCTTAGCTTTGAAAGAGTGTATTGAAATGATTAAAATTCAGGGAAGGGTACCATGGATGATCAGGGATTTGGGGTGACTGAATACATGGGGCATGTTCAGCCTGGAAGAGAGGTTGCTTGGGAAGATATGCTAGAAGTCTATGAAATTTGGGAAAAGGTAGTTGTGTACTGACTGTTCCCTGTTTCATCCAGCACAAGAATTAGGAGCCACCCACTATAATGACAGGGGACTAGGTTCAAAATGAAAAATGGGGGCTGATTTTTCATGTGATAAGCAGTAAATGTGAGGAAGTCCTTGCCAAAGGGCACAGTGGATGCAAGGAATTTACAATGGCTCAAGGGTAGAATGAGAATCATGTGGAAGAAAAATCCATTGTGGGTTGCTTAATAGTCAAACCACAACTAGCGAAGGAAATCCCCTGAACTGAAAATGTTTCGAGGCTGTGAGAGTATCAGAGGGAAGTCTTACAAGTGCTTGTCCTATTCTTATTCTTCCTGTTCTTTCTCTGTCCACTGTTGAAGATGGGGTAAAGGGTTTGGAGGACCCTTGGTCTGAAGTAGTGCAGCGATTTGTATGCTGTTACCATTCCATGTCGCTCCACTGTTTTATGGTATGACAACTGTTACCTATCTCTTCTGGAAATGCATTGACTGACATATCCTAAGATCACATTTGCTTTTTCTTACACTTGCATCACTCAGTAACTTAAGTCATCCTATAATTAGCTAATACTCCTGGCTTCTTCTCCTCCTCAGTCATCTCCAGTTAATGAGCTCTCATCTTATGGTAGCAATTCTCATTATTACTCTGTGAATATATGATCTTGTGTTGAGTAGCTTTGTGTTGAGTAGCTTTGAATTTCACCTCATTTTTATGTTTCCAGTCACCTTGCTCCTCCAGTTCAAGGAGGAGCCTTTGGAAGCTTCCCCTAAGGAAAATGGGACTTTGAGCACACAAAGTGAGCACACTCACTTTGTTTATCAAGGTCACTTGCAAACACATTAAACAAGACAGGGACAAGGCTGCTCCCTGAGTAATGCTCTTGGTAGCTTCTCTACAGACTGATAGTTCCCCTTTCATCAAAAAACTCAGTGCTGTCTTTTCTTCACCTACTTCCTTCCCACTTCGAAGTTCTGCTATTTGGGCCATGATTTTGCACAACCTGTCAACCTGTGCATGTGGAGCTCAAGGACAGGGCCTTCTGGGCTTGGTCTTCAAAGGCAGGTAACACTACCTTAACTCTGCTCGATGGTAATCAGCAGCAGTCACCCACGCCCTTGACTTCAGTGCTGGTGGTGATGGGCCAGCACCAATATCACAGAAAAGTGCCACTCAGGTCTTTTTTTGAAAGAGCAGACCTGCTTTCATAGCCAAATATTTGGTTTCTTTCATGCAAAAGCATGGAAAACTACATTAGATTCAAATTACTGTGTTTGCTTCTCTCCCATTTAGCAAAATTACATAGTGGCACTGATAACCTTTGTTTAAAACTTACTTCATTCGCTTCTGAACTACGTTTACCTATGCGACATTAATTGGTGGGCTGTGGTTAAAGCCAGAAGGCTTTGCTATCTGATTGCTATGATTGCATGGAACAGGAGGCAAATTACAGGGATGCTGCTAGTTAATTCCTGCAAGTTAAGAGACATTTTTGAGGGAAACACACCCCCCTTAAAAAAGGGTCAGTAATAACTGACTGTTTTTGTAGAAGAAGATGAGGACAGTGCTTGTGAAGATGTCACTCCTGGGGAGTGAAGTTGACTTTGGAACAGATGCAAAAATTTAGCAGATGAAGATGCACGAGGCATTTTGATGTTAGTTAGTGGTTCCAGAGATCTGACTTCAGTGAGAGTGGAGCACTTTTGTGCTTCGATCCCCATTCCCTTTCTTTCAGCCTTTTAAGTACTTTTTTATGTTGAAAGAGACATTTGAAATTGTCTCATAGATCGGTGTGTAGCTATTTCTGTGCACACAGAGTAGTGCATTTTGGGCACCAGCACTTCAGGGGTCTGCACCAGAGGACTGGTGAGTGTGGTAGTGCAGGCATTTTCAGGGATGCTAATTTTTAGGTGCCTCTCCTGAGGGGTTGCTCCTAGCTAAATTACAATTCATCTTTAAGACTGTTTGTTAATCTGCAGAACAGGACCAAGAAGTAGTTTCAGTGTAAAGAAGGCAGTGTCACTCTTTGTCTTGGCAGGCTGTTCCATGTTCCTTGAAAAGTAGGCCTTTGAAAGAAGAGAGTTTGGCAGACCTGGGGCCTACAGCAAAGCCCCCACTCCCCAAATCCTTATTTACAGGAAGCAAACAAACAAAAAATGACTTTTGATGGAGTTACCAAGGGAAGTAACACAGGGCAGGACAGACTAGCAATAGCAACTAGAACCGTCTAAAATTCCATCATGTGTCAGCTGCTTTTTTGGCAGGAGTGTGTAACATACTTATAGCTTCAACCAGTGAGCTCTGTGGAAGTGTGGTGATGGAGGTCAATGTTCCAGAAAATGTCTTTTGCATGCAGGAGCATAGCTGCAGTGGCTGCCCTCCCAGCCAGCCTCGCTGTCTTGCCAGTGCCGCTCACTTTGTGTACTACACAGTGCGGCTCCAGGGAAAACTAAATTACTTGCAACTTATCAAAAGGTTGCTCAGCTACTTAATCATTGTAATGGCTCACTTGCAATTTCCTCAACCTGTGGTATGTGTGTTTGCATATTACGGAGACTCAAACAATGAAATTCACATTGTTTATAATTGGATGTCCCATTGGCAAAAATGGACAGGACACCACGGGTTTTAGGATATGCACCTTTAAGGAGCAGTGCAGGGTCTACAATTTAATCTTCTGCCTTCAGAGAAAGGGATTTTTTCTACTGTCTACACTCAGTAATTAATTGCCCCGTGGCCTTTCATTGATTGAATACAAACCCATCTATTTGAGAGTGCTTGCATTTAATTTGCAGGAGTGTGATAGCAGCTGTTTAGTTACATTACCTGTCATAGCTGATGTGCACAGCAAGGACTGTGGTTTTACTGTCCCTAGTTTAAAAGCAATTGTTTGGATCATTTAGTGCTAGAGGCAGTGATTTCTAAACAGCTTTAGAAACAGCATTTCTTCCTCTCATGGCATCTGGTCAAGGGTGATTTACAATTATGCTTTCAGTGAGTGAATGAGAAGGAATTAATGTTTTCCTTCGCTACTCATAGTAATGCTGTTTCCTCGCTGCTAAAGGAAGTTCCAGCACGGTGCTGATGTCTCTTTGAAGTGTTACGATCCCTCAGCTAATACTTGGCACTTATCTCATATTTTTTATGTTTGTAGATCTCCAAAGAGGGTAAATATTTTCACCTCTGTGACTGAATCTGACAGAGACCTATTCAAGTCAAGTGACTTGTGCTGGAAAGAAAACATACTCTTCCCAATGTTTATGCACTTGCCATCACCTCTAGCTTATTGCAAATCCCAGCTCAGCTCCTTTGAAGTGAGCTGAAGTGGATGGAGCTCAGCACTTTACCTTCTGTGGTCCCTTATTCTTAGCTATCATGAAACAACGTATAACAGAAACAATCTTTCCTGATGCCAGTAGGCAAAACTATATCTTGTATGTAAGAGAGCAAGCAATGACTCCTCTCCTCTCCTCTCCTCTCCTCTCCTCTCCTCTCCTCTCCTCTCCTCTCCTCTCCTCTCCTCTCCTCTCCTCTCCTCTCCTCTCCTCTCCTCTCCTCTCCTCTCCTCTCCTCTCCTCTCCTCTCCTCTCCTCTCCTCTCCTCTCCTCTCCTCTCCTCTCCTCTCCTCTCCTCTCCTCTCCTCTCCTCTCCTCTCCTCTCCTCTCCTCTCCTCTCCTCTCCTCTCCTCTCCTCTCTGTCAAAAGCAACACTTTTATGGAAAAATTGTCCCTAATTCCAACAGTATCTCTGTAGCCACTTCTTCACCTGGAAGGGAGGAGAGTAGCCATTGTACTTAGTAGTTGCCAATAGATTATATTTCTCTCCAATCTCTCCAAGTTTTATAGATTATATTATATTAGATATATTAGAATATAATAGATTATATTTCTTCCCAAGCTCTCCAAGTTTTCACAAATTCTGTGAACTTGTTACATTGGCTTTTTAAACTCATGTAAATGTTTAGCATCCACAACAACCAGTTGCGAGGAGCACAGCTGAACTCGGTGTGTATTTGTGAAGTATTTCCTTTTGTTTGTTTTGAATCTGCCATCTGCTAGTTTCATAAAATGCCCCCTAGCCCCCTGCATATGAGGGGGAAATGAAGAAGAGTTCCCTGTTTTGTCTATACCATTCAGGATTTGATTTATGTGTCATTATATATGATGTCATATTCCCCCTCAGTCCCTGTTTTCCCAGGCTGATGTGTTCTTGTCTCCTTAGTTGTTACTTATACAGAAGCTGCTTCATATCTTTGCCTTTATATCAATCATTTACTCCTCTCTTTCCAGTCCTACTGTGCACTTTTTGAGATGGAAGGGCCCAAATATGCTGCAGTTTTCAAGATGCATCTACATCGTAAACATGTGTAGCAAGGGTCACACTCACTCAGGAGGCTGAGGGGTCCCCATAGGTGAGGTAGGGTGGTGGTGGTTGGGGAACAAGACCCGGAGAGTGCATAGCCAGGAACACGTTCTCACCCTGGGCGATTGCATTTGATACCATCAGCAGTCTGCAAATCACTGCGGGTGCTGCTCCTTTACTTCTGTTTAATCCACTGGCAAAGGTAGATGAAAACCATGCTTGGAAGTAGGTAAAATGATTGAATCCTCTCTGCTGACCATGGTGCAATGAAACTAGGTTCCTTGCTGTCCTTGGGTAAAACATAATGCCAATTGATGTGTCCCTCTATAGAACAACTTCCTCATTCCTTCAGCTAGCTAGAAGAGAATGCTGGGTTTGCTTTTCTTTTGACAAAGACAGGATAAGAGAAGGGAAACCTCTCATGCCCAGGCACAAAGCTGACAACTCAACTTGATAGCTTAGGCTTTGCATGGTAAAACAGACATTGCTGTGCTCTGAAGCCCTGGACTTGGAGATGGGACCTGACCCACTGTTCTGAAATGTGTCTCAATCTCATTAAAGTATCATTTTCACAAATACATGTAGTTATAACAGAAATTAGGCACACCACCTTTTCTGCAAAGCATAGTATTAACTGAGAAAAAAAAAGAAGTGATTGAAAGTAAAGAATGAGCTCTGTGGTGAATCATCTGAAACTATTTAGGGCTCTTGTGTTTTTGTTCCAGATTTGGTCTGTTAGATAACTGCCAATGTTAAAATCATTAATGCCAAGAAGACCTATGCAGCAAGAGGCTGGTGTGTAGATAACATACACCCCACATTTCTTAGCTATGCAAAGGAAATATTTTATGGAAAGCTTAATTTAAGCAAGATTTTTTTTTTTTTTTGATCAAGTATTTCAGACCATTTAGCAGAGTCCATTTGACAGAAAATCTGCAGAGTTTCAGGTACCAAAAAATGTATTGTCGGTATGTCTGGAGACAACAGCTCCTAGCTGACACAATTAAAACTGATTCTGCTGGTGTATTCCCTACAAGAGAAAGTCTTGGAGGATAGTGTAAGATCTTGGCCAATTCAGATGAATGCCAGGCCTAACTCTAGGTCAGGTGAACCACAGCCCTTTTCTATCTTTGCTTCTTAATCTGTAAAATGGGACAAATACATTTCTGTGCAGGAAAGAGTTGGTGCTGTTGCTCATATCAGCAGGAAATGACTTCTTTCTTGACAGTTAAATCCACCCAGCTGAGGCTGTTCATGAGTGATTCTCACGGAGCTATGGTGAGCAGCTGGCTAAGGTGGAAGGTCTCACTGAAACCCAAGGTCTTTTCTTTCTGCTTGTCAGGCTCACGCAAAGCTCTCCGGCTGGCCTGGCACTCCAGTCACTGCAGCAGGACATCTGCAGAGTTGCACCAAGGAGACAATTCACGATGTGCAAGCAAAGGGGAGGAAAGGGTTTGTGCTTGCTTTGGCTTGTCCATTCCTCTGCCATTGCAAGGGGTGGTGTTTTGTGTGTGTGTGTGGTGGGGTTTGGGGCAGTTATGGTTTGCCTGCCCAAAATAATACCATACTTCTTTTAGCTACTATCACGTGCTCTCTAAACACACATATTTCCATATAAACATGATGTGGCTAAAGGGCTTCTCTCGTTAACACAAACCTTGAAAGTCAAAGCGGTAACTAGGAATAAGTCACGGGGAGTCTACGTTATTTTTCACCCCGTATGACACCTGCAGACCATGCCCTTCCTGGGTAAGAGGCAGGAAGTCTTCATAACCAAGCACACCAGCTACACGCTCACCCGTTCTGCACACTATTGGTGTGACTTTCCCAAAAACACGCTGTGCAGTTGTTTTGTGCCGACATGGCAGGGAGGGGATAAGCATGAGAGGTCTGGCTGTAGACTGCAAACAGCAGCAGTGAGATGGGTTTGGCTGCAGTGTTGAGGTTTGCACCGGTGAGGTTAGCAGTCTTGCAACCTCACCTCTGCGTTACGAAAGGTTTTGTACAGTAACTTGTCATATGAGTTTGCAGCTAAGCTGATATTCACACAGATAGCATACCACACATCGAAGCAGATCCTTCACCAGACGCGCTTCTTTTGTAACTGCCTCATCTCTGCTACTTTTCCCA
Organism: Aythya marila; assembly: GCF_965140915.1. Taxonomy (NCBI): domain Eukaryota; kingdom Metazoa; phylum Chordata; class Aves; order Anseriformes; family Anatidae; genus Aythya; species Aythya marila. The sequence goes on along the minus strand of NC_139042.1, from coordinate 27,328,365 downwards.
AGCACGAGATCATCCTGCCAAAGCAGTTTTTTTTCAGCATCATGCTTTTCTCCAGGCAGACCTTTTAATTTGTCAGGATCGAACAGCTGAGGCATTAATGGGACCATTTTCTCTTATTAGTTTCTCTCATCATTTCTCTCATCTCATAAGTTTCTCTTATTGCTGAATCTCACTTTGCTCCTGACAGCAGTAAAGGTGCTCATGTGTTTTCCTTGATAGCGGTGGCTCATTTGTATGCTCAGAAGATACAGACCCTCAATAACTCATGCAAATTTGTCTTTTAAAGTGGTCAAAGTGACGGTTTTCACTACGCCCTATGCAGAAATTTCTGTTTCTACCAGATGATGAGGTAGCAAAAACTGCAACCTCAGGCTGCTGTCATGTCCCCCTCACCTGAAACCTCAGGGTAGCCCCTGACAATTTGATGGGCTGGGGCACAGAGCTGGGAACTGGGATCTGGACTAAATTTCCTCTCTCTTATTATTTCACAGGGCCATGCAGCAGGGATAATTTCTCAGAAGGGCGAGCCCAGTGCTGTCAGAGCTGCACACAGCACTCTGGCACCTTTTTGGCTAGTGACATCTCTCTCAGGAGGCTCTCGCATCAGGTGCAGATGCTCTGGACCACTCTGTTGTGAAGAGGTTGCTCCCACAGCCCCTCCCAGCTGTGCGGTTTGTGGTTTATCAGGTCTGCTGGCAGCAAGGGGAGGAAATGTACTTGCTGCTCAGCCCGCCTTCCCGGAGCTTGCAGACCTGGTCCTCAGATATGAAAAAGCGTGCGTGCTTCAGACAGCACGTTAAGGGCTGGGTCCCCCAAAACTTGCCAAGGGAACCCCCCAGATCCTCAGAGGCTGCTTCTGCTCATGCAAGGGCTGCACCCCAGCTCCCTTTATCTCTCTATTAGCTGCATAGCTGTTTTCCAGAGACATGCCAAGGGGAGATCTTGGTGGCAAGAAGGGAGTTGTTTTTCCAGCAGCTGCCCTAAGTGAGATGAAGCTGTTGCTTTTGTCATACAGGGAGGGCTGGAAAGTGTGGTACAGCCTGTCCTGGCAGGTGGCAGGTTTTGGTTTTGAACTCCCTGGGTGCAATAGCAGGAGAGGCAAAGGCACAATCCTAACATCAGGACAGCCTCAGTCTAGTGCCCAACTCCTGAAGAACCTGTATGTAGGATGCATTTACATGTATTCTCTCCCTTGTCAGCTGCATGAAATCACCAGGATAGGCTACTGCAGCTAGGGAGCCTTTTGCTTTACCCGTGGCCTTGCTGCAGGCTGGGGAGCAGCAGTAGCTGAAGGACCTTGCCCATCACAGTGACACAGGGTTAAGTACTGCTGGGACACAGGGCTGCTTGCATGTAGGACTTTTCCTCATCTGGTCTTTCTTTTATGTGTTCCTAGCAGAGTAAGCCCTAGTGTTCAGGGTATATTTCAGTAGATGAAGTATGGTGCAGGTGTAGTTTCTTTGAAGATCAAGGGAGGAAAGGAGGAGTGGTGGACAGGACTGAAGGCCTACTACCTTGCCTGTCCCAGTCATACTGAGGAAATCTGGCCCTTTTGTAACAAGTGGCCCCTTTAATCTGCCATGGCAGAAGAATCTGGTCATTAGCTTTATCAACTTCACATGGAAACAGTATGAGCTGTGTGGGGTATGGGCCAAAATGGCTCTTCAAGCTGGCCAGCTGCACCATCCCAGCTCTGTTTTGGCCAAGCTGCAGCTCACAGCAGTGACGATTCCACCTGGAAGAAAGCACAAAGCAAACACTGAAGCAGAGGGAGCACTGCAGTCAGGACATGCGTGCCTCATGGCTGTGAAGAGAGAAAGTGTCACAAACAAGAGGCAATAAAGGATGCTTTCCTGGAAAACTGCTGATGTGACAGGCTGGACTGAGATCTCTGTGAGGTGGGAAAGCACACCTGCAACTGATGGGATGGAGAAAAGGAGGGGGTAGGTCATTGACTAACATCACATTATTTTGTACTGAGCAGATTGCTTCCATGGGGATACTATTTGCCATGATCACTAAGCTTTACCATACTCTTGCTGTAGGAATGAATGGGTATGTTTATGCTAAGATGCTTAGCATATTCTAGCAGCTCTTTATAAAGATCATTATCTATAATTAGGTAAGTGTGCATAACTGTTATTGCTCTTGTGCTAAAAATTGCTGCAAATGGAGCTGAGGAGGGAGAGGATTATAATTTAGACATCAGATAATTGGACTTAATTTGCTTAAGAGAACTACTGGTTGTGGCCACTTGAAACAGTAGGTCTTAAGCTAAGGAATAAAATGCTTTTCTAAAAGTATTTAGTGTTGCTGTTCATATCTGTGTCAATATTTCCATTAGAGATAAGTGGTTTTGTGACTGAAACTTAGCATGTGAAAACGTCACTCAGAGCACTGCTGAACATAATAGTCCTGATTTTGCCTTTTCTCACAGATGTCTGAAATTAGAAACAGGCTGCTGTTTCCTAAACTTCAGCCAGTTCTGTTGATCTCTTGTGAAGTTCACTTGCCCCTTTCACACTGATTAGATTTCCAGGCAGGGCTTAGAGTTGCAGTTGCTACTCCTGTGGTCGCAAGTGTGGTAAGAGTGGATTCAGATGGGGCTATTAAAGGCACTGTGAAGTTAGTGCGTGTTTCCTAAAGGCTGAACTTCACCTCTCTGTACTAGCCTCGCCCTAGGTCTAGATTTCACCGATGTTTTGTGAAAAGTTGTGCTGCCTTTTCTTGCTTTCAGAAAGGAATTGATAAGCGAATGCAACTGCCCACAGTACTTCTGCTGCACTGCACCAGTACCCAGCTGCCCTTACACCTTCTGAATCCGAGCTGGGACCAGCACTGCTCCTGCATGGGCTGACTGCAGCAGCGTTAGGGTCACAGTGCATGGGATGCAGAGTACTCAGGGCTGCATGGACTGTCATCTTCAGTGCAGCCCAAACTTGCTGTAGATGTCTGCACAAGGCTGAATTTTGTTCTTGCTCTCTGTCCTCCAGGTCTGTAGCTTGTTCAGATACCTTTTTCAGGATCCTGAAATACAGCCATGCTGCTTAAACAAAGCTGACAGTGTATAATATTCAGGGCTTAGTGTTAGCCCCTGGATGTGAGCCAGTGCTGACTAAAGAGTTGATAATTTTCTTTAATTCCTGTGCTGGAACCTAACCTCTGGAGTGTGTAGGCAATACGGGCTGATGGCCTTCATGGACAAGCCAGTGGTGGACACTCAGAGATCCCCAGGGATGCTGGCCTGCTGCAGGCTGTATCCTCCACAAGCCTTGTAACAAAGGCATGCTCCTAACTCCAGAATGAGTGAGAAATCCTGTGAATATGAATCCAAAGTTTTCACAGAAGATTATTGCAAGGAAGTGGCCCATATGGACCAAAGCTCTGTTCACCAGGTAAGCAGCCATGGCATGAAAGCCCTAGAGATTGCTAAATAGTGCTTGCCATGGTGCCTTTCCTGCCATTACTGCCATCGTGCATGAGGCCTTGAATCTAAAGGTCCTCCAAAAAACTTCTGTTGGTGTCTTCAAAACCATGGCTGCTGAACCCCCAAAATCAAGCCCTAAGCACACGCATAGGAAGGGGTATGGATTACAGGTTTCTGCTGTTGGGAGCTAAGCTGCCTCCCGCCATGGTGCAGATAAAGTTTGGTCAAAATTTGTGTGTGCTCAGAGTGCCTTGGTGAAGGCTGTACATCCATCAGGCAGGAAAAACAGAAGCCTTGTAGTTAAAGCATCACCCCTCGGCTTCAAATCCTTCTCTTTGATGTATGTAACAAGCTGAACTTTTCACTATGGTGACTTATGGCACAAAGCTTTCTTAATCTTACCTGTTGGACACTGTACAAATGGCTTATGAGGAGGATCTGAACCTATCTCTTGTATCTCAGATGAGAGCTCTACTGGGCAGGTTGTAGAGGCAACCACCAACAGACATGAAATAAAGGAAGAACAAGTCAAATGGCTCTATCTTGAAGCTCACCTGGAGTGTCTGAAAGCTTAAATTGAGATGTGTTTAGTCTCTTCCAGCTCAGGTAGAAGAATCCTACAGATCACCAGGTAAGTAACCAAGGAGATTTCTGTGTAAAGATAGATTTATTTTTTTTTGTTTTAAATACCATCTTCTAATAAAATTATATAAAAGTCATCTGAGAATATGCAATCATGTTCTGTGTATACGCTTGCTATCTCTCCTCCTCCATCCCCCATTAAGTTTTAAATCCATCATCTAATTTCAGCTAAATTCAGTAACTAGAAAGAAGTCTCAAAGGTACAAAATTCTTTTTTTTTTTTTTTTTTTCTCTGTACAGTGCCTTTGCACTGTACAGCCAGGAGACCACTCATGGCTCCTAGTGCCATTCTTTTTCTCCATGAGAAGAGGTTGATAGGCTCAGCTGGAAGCCAAGAGAGGGCAGCTGGACAGACAGTACGTGTGTGAATGCTCACTGGACACACTGCTGACCAACTTAGCCACTCAGTCCATGTCTGTACTTTAACTACTGTACTAGCATTTTGTCTTGTTGGATTTGAAAATAAAGGTATTGGGTGTGAAGTAGTATACGTGCAATATGGGTGGCAAGGGGACTAAGATACAGGAGTAAGCAGGGGAGCTAAGCTTTTAGATAATGGAGACAACCCACATGTACTTTAAACATGACCTCTTTCCTCCGTGTCTTTGCTAGCTTAAGTGAATCCCACCTTGGCTGTTTTTCCAGAACCCTTTATTTAGACCATCCATGCTTCTTGGTGGTTATGTGTACCTGGGGATGAGGATTCCACCAGAGAGTGGGGTTCTCTGGGGTCAGACGTTAATAAACATTGTGTACCTTTGAGGGCATAGGCTGAAGCAAATGATGGAATGAAGGATGTGAACATAAACATTTAATCTAGAAAAGAAGCTGCATAATATTTTTTTTTTTCTTTCCCCCAGCAGTGATTTCATAATGAGTCTTAATGCCCTGATTAGGTGTGGCTGTAGCAGAGAATCACCAGCCAGCCTGAGCTATTGCGGCTTAGCAGAGAAATGACTGAAGACATAAGGTAACTGTCTACTCCAGAACCCATGTGTATTACCACCACCTGAGGAGCAGGGAGATACAACTGAGTATCCATCTGCAATAGTCATTGTTGGCTTATTGGCTTGATTATTCTCCTTGGATATGTATTCACTCAGCAGATCACAGCAACCCCAAAGAGGTTAATTACGTGTATTTTTAAATTCCCTAAGTGCATATTTGCATAACTAGCATTTTTAAATATTCATAAATACATATTTGCTTGATAGATTGTAGTGGCATCATTTGCAGCTTCAAAAGAGACATTCACTTAATCAAACCAGAAATGGTAATCATTTCTTGAGGCTCAGACATATGATCAGCATATTGTGGCACAATAAATAGATTGAGCATCAGCTGGGGCATGGTAATTGAGTGCATGCTCCTGGCCTATGGCACACGGGAGGAAATCTGACCAAGCTTAACCTCCTAGCACTGTGGTTTAGCTAGACCCTCTTTGCATTTACTACAGACAGAAAGCAGACTCATAAATTACAGCCATGGATCAGCTCATTTGGGTTAAGTGGATTGTACATCCTTGCTCGTACTTGCTAGCTCTGCTTCCCCAGTGAAAAAGCCTTGCAAGGCCACTGCTGTGGGCATTCCTATAGCGGGTGTGTGCCCACATGGCCCTGGCACTCTCAGCCTCAACGGGTATGTCCATAGTGTTAAACAGAAGAGGTAGGAAGCAAGCATGAACCCTCAAGTCATAACTGACTTTACTGCTTAACCCATTCCCTCTTTCTTTCTAACTCCTTCAATTATCTGAATCCAAGGCACAGCCCCAGCAGAGTCCTGGGGACAGCTCGTGGTGCCCACCCAAAGTGCACCAGGTATGGGTGCCTCCACCCTATGCTACTGTCCAGCGCAATCTCGGGGGGCTTTGTGTCCTCACACACTCCTGGATACCTTCATGCCACATCAGGAGTACACAACACGGACTCTCAGTGCCATGAGACCATGCCGCTGGGGTGGAGCAAAGTTCTCACTACTTCAGAGTGAAGAAAAGCATAAGAAATCATGATAATACTGTTATAGGGGACCAGAGTGATGGAGATCCAGGGTCTTGTGCTCTATAGTATAGACACTGTTGGCCATAGAGGTCCTGGTCCCCAAACACGGTGAGTGCAGGCTGGTCTGTGCCATTTGGGCTCCCTCCACTGTGGCAGTACAGCCAGAGCTGCTGTAGCCCAGAGCAGCTGAGGGTGCTTGTATCTCAAACCGACTGATTTGCAGTTCCCTGGTCCCCACTCAGCCTGGCTATGTGCTTATTTAATTCTGATTGCAGGGAAGTACTCCTGATTGTCTTCAACTTGAGAGAAAGGGGAGTGTAATTTTTATTCATGCAAGCAGATCATGACCAGGTGTTACAACCAGAAGGGCTTCCCCCCAGTCCCCCCCCCCCCCCATTTTCCTTTGCACTGCTCTATGAAGAGTCTTTGCAGTATCAAAGCAGGAAACCTCAAAGCAGGGTGACAAGGAAGTTAACTCCTTCTGAGCCTGCCTGTGAGGTGGTGAGTCAGATGTGAAGGGTGGTCCCTTGGCAAGCAACCGAAAAGAAAAAAGAAGGGCAACAGCTGTCCCCACCAGCTGAGTTTTGAGCTCAAGTTCAGGAAGAGAGGAGCATGAATTCATAACGCACGAGCAATGCCAAAGCTCAGGCTCACATCTAACAGCCTGAGCTCTCGTGGCTAGGAGGTGCAGGAAATGGGGCCTCAAGAAAGGATTAAGAAGCATTGCTTGCTTCGTGTGTCTGCTGGCTGTGGGGAGCAGGGGGAAGGCAGGACAGTGGTTTTGGAGGAGGGAAACCCAGAAAGAGGGAAGGAGGATGATTCACACACTACAGCATCCCTGAGCTCATGAAGAGGGGGTTGTGAGTCTGGGCTCTTGGTCCTGAACCCATGGGTGATTTCTGGTGTCAGTAATGGCTGAGTTCCTGCACATCTGCTGTCCTACCCTAGGTGTAGGCAATGCAGTACCCTGAAGAGCTGTCGGCTTGCAGGGTGTTTGCCTGGGAAGAGGAAGGCCACCATGAAGGGGGAACCAGTGACCTGAGCTGGTGCGTGATCCCTCCTCAGCAGACCACATCCCTGAAACCCCGTTTTGCTGAGTCAGTGTGGGACATGTGCGCTTTGAGCTTTTCCGCTGGGTGATATTGCATAAACTATGACATCTACACCAAATAAGATCCTCCCTGCCTTGGCAAGTGGGAAGCGAGGCTTTGAAAGCAAAGCCTGCTTGGCAGGTTGCCCCCAAGTCAGCCTGATGTCCCAGTGCTTGTATTTTGAAACATTTCTCAGCTTCACATCCCAGCAAAACCGATCTCCTGACTTTAATCATCCAGGACAAACTCATTTTGGGGTCCAAGTTTATTTGAGTCTCAGTAGCTAAGAGTTGCATTTCCTTTTAAGAAATTATTGGGGTTTGGTTCATTGAAAATAAAAGACAAAATGCAATTTTGTATATCATTTTTTATATTATTATTTTATCATTTTATTTAAAAATGGATATTTCTTTATGGCTGTATATCAGCCCCTGCTCATTAGAGTATCCCCTGTAGCCACTGAGTTTAGAAGCACAAAAATTCCAGTTAATCTTAACAACAGTTTGATCACTGAGAAATAAATAAACTTTTTACCATAGCTGAAGGCTAATCTTAGCAGGTATCTGCATTTGAATAAATTTTTGTCAGGAACCTGCTGGCCTTTTAAACCTCGTAGCAGAGTGGTGGAAGATCCTGAGGCATCAAAGTTTCTGTCATTTGTATTTCACTGCCAACAGTTCCTTTTTAGAAGAATAAAGCCACCTCTGTTTTTTAATTGGAGCTGTAAAGAAAACCTACCCCTGCAGTTTTGGATGAGTCAAGACTGTGGTGGCAATGAATGATTAATATTAATTCCTGCTTCAGTGGTACTGAAATAAGCACCCTACATCAAAGAGGAAAAGCAGCCACACATGGAACAAGCCCATCTGACCAGGCCTCAGCAAAGAGTGGAGGGAGGAGAGAATAACAAAGTGGGTTGCTTTCTAAATTTATTTTTGTTGTTGCTTTTGGTTGTTGTTGTTTTTCCTCTCTGTACAGGTTTGGTATCTCTGGATATGTAAACAGGAGGAATCTGGTGGTGGATATAAAGAGGCTGCAAGTTACCAGACCCGTTAATTAACCTTTCAGTTCCCACCTGATTAGCTTCCCTTTGGATGTATGTATATACCTGTTATAATTTTGATATGGCTGAAACCTTGGGGGACCAAAGATTCTTGGCAGTGTCAGACCTGCAGTGGTGCTGGTCTTAACCAAGGATTTAGGGAAATAATGTCAATTGTTCAGCATAAACTTTTTGGAAATCGTGATTACTTTTTTTCTTTTGCCCACTCTAAATCCTCCTAACTTTCTGCCTGAACAGATTTACTTTTATCATTAGCAAGTAATCAGGGTGCAAGATGAAAGTGCACATAATCATTCTTTCTAAAATAAGTTATTAACTAGCCTTTATTAGGATAAGGAACCAGCTCTGGATAACTTCATGGTGGAAAGGAAAAAAAAAATAGACAACTTCAGTCATTTCTTTTTCTTCTTTTCCTACCTATTAGTGACAGGGCAATTTTTGCCATTCAATACATGGAAGACAGACCAGTTAGCAGTTCTCAGGTTATAATCTTTAGTTATATTTTCCATCAATAAAATTTAATATCCCTATCTAACCATAATTTCTAGGTCTGTTTACCATCAAAAAATAAGCTCTCATGACAGTGCACAGGTTGGTAACACAAAGCTTCTCTTAATCACTAGTCATGACCAAACCAAGATTAAATAATACTTCTTTCTAATTTTTCTTTCTTCTTATGGTCTCAGTGATTTGGGCAAAGGAGCATCCCTTGAGTGGTGAGGACCCTCTGCTTTCCCTGCACTTGCATCTCATTGCTTTTTCTTTTTGTGCTAAGAGGAGGTGACTGGGATAGGACCAAGGACAGAGATGATGGGTAAGGTGCTCCCAGACCTACAGCAATGCGTCTACCCTGGTGCTCAATGTGGAAAGCCACTCAGTTCAGCGGGGAGCTTGCTCCCACCTGAGCAGCAGCTGCTCTTAGGGCAGGCTGCTTGGCAGAGCCCGCTCACCCAGAAAGGTGCTTTCCCAGCACCTGGGGCTGTGCTTCCCCCGCAGGCTGCACGGCCCCGGGACATGCAAGCAGACATTCTCTTGGCAGTCCTCTGTTGCAGCCTGAAATATCAGCCTCAGGCTGGGGACAGGGAAAAAGAGGTAGTGTGACATGCAACTGAAAAACCACAGGCTGAACTGTACTGATCCTGTGATTGCTTGTCCTCGGGAGCCCAGAAAGGTTGAGTTAAAAAGATATGGGGATGTTGCCACAGCCTCTCCAGGCCACAGCCTCAGTGCTGCAAAATGAAGAGTCTTGGTTGCAGCCAACCATAAGCCCTCTTTAATGATCATGTCTGCAATATGTGAACACTGCTAAAACGCTGGCTATGTCCCTGCTGTCAGAAAATGAGAGGTTTGATTGAGAACATGGGATACATTTTCTGGGGACAGTCTTGACTTTAGGTTTTTAGATCCTTGGTGCAGAAACTGGAGGAAAAGTCACATGGAGACACGTATATGTGCTCAAACACACACATAGCCAGAAAGCAGCCTCTTACTGGGTATTAGTTCAGTCACACTGCAGGACCTGTGTTATAGACACATTCTGATCACAGCTACAGAGATTAACTGATCACCCTACCTGCCAGAATGAGGACTAGATGGCCCAAACCAGACAGAGCTACTCTGAATGCCCCGTGTCTTTGTGGTTACATCTGTTTTGTAGAAGTAATTGTTGAAATACAATCAGAAGGAACTTCCCCAGTGGTTCTTTTATTGTCTTTTATTTTTATTTTTATTTTATTTTTTATTTTTTTTAAGGTAAGTCTTAAGGAGACGGGGTTGCTATGTTGTCCAAGTCCTGGAGAATCTAAAAGGGGTGAAAAGTCCTTTCTGTACTCTGCATTCAAACTCTAAACTTTCTTAGAGGTTATTTCTTAAAATAGTTTATGGGTCTCTCCACTTCGTCATAGGTCCCTGTGTCCCTCGATTACCACCTCACTGCAAAAGGTGCCTAGCAAAAATGCCCTGTTTGCATCCCACTGTGCAGTAAGCCCAGACTGCATCCTATCTAATTTTGGACACTAAAGGAAGTTTCTAATTGAGGAGCCTGAATGCTCCGAACTTCCCCTGCTAACAGTGGTGGAAGAGGGAGACCTCTGTGAGCAATGCAGATCCTGGGTGGGGCAGGAAATCTCTTTCTCTGTTGACTCTGAGGTCACCAGAGGTGAAGGAACACTTCAGTTACATGTCTGATTTGGAGGGGTTGAATCCAGGCATAGGTCCCATGGAAGTTTGTTGTGGGACCACCAAAAAAACAGTGCAGTATTTATCTGCTCTCACATCTAGTTTGTTTCATGTGCCTTCTGCTTCTTCCTTGAAGTTGTAAGGTTTTCCTGTATGCGTAGCTTCCCTGTACATGTTTGAGCCTTCATACAAGCACAAGGCTTGCTGGTTTTCTTGACGCTTAGTGGAATCAAAAAAGTAGGTGGCTCAGCGTGCTCTCTCAGCCATCATTTGGATGAGGACCAAATGAGTGCTAGGATCTGAACAGAATAAAATTTTAATGGACGGCTTGTGACTGAAGCTCGGAGTTTCTGTTTTGTTTTGCTTTTTTTTTTTTTTTTCTTTCTTTTTTAACCCTCATTATCTGGTTTCCATGGAAAGCTTTTTCAATAGAGTAGGAGAAGAGCTTCAATATTTTTCTTACAAAAGTTAATGAAGAAATACGATGCATCTCAGTCTCTTTCTTTTCTCAGGAATTTCAGGCATGGAAAATTGAATTAGCTAAAATGGATTAAGAGATCACTTTTTTGCAACTTCCATTCCCCTCATGAAATGTGCACACCAAAAAGGGCTGCTGGTCAGAATATTGTTGGAAATGGCTTTTCTTTTGCACCATTAAACAACTGCTTTATTTTTCTTGCATTTGAGCAGCCGTGCACAGAATATACATGCATTCTCTCGACTGCCTGTCACTGAAGTTATGTGATTATGTTGCAGGGAGTGCCAGTTTAAATTAAAAACTCAGCAGGCCTTCTTGGAAACTTCTTCTCGCTCATTGGCAGTAAAAACTTGGAATATATATTTGGCCTAATCCAGTCTAATCTGATCTGTTTCACAACGCCATCTGGATCTCATCGGGGGCTGGATGCTTTCACTATTTGATCTGGGCACTTCTCTTTTCTTATTATTTTTTTCTTTCCTTAATGGCTATTCTTTAAGAATTAAGTATTTTGGAGATGTGCTGGAACCAGTTCATTCCTATTCATCGTGTGGAAGATATCCAGCAGCAGCAGCAGCCACTGAGATATTTATTGCCTCTAAGGAGCCAATGGCTGACTGAATCTGAATCAGTTGCTATCAGTTGCTGCCTTGGGAGTGGCTCAAAAACATTTCTGTATCTTTCAAGAATGGTGTATTCCTGACCAAATGTTAAGCGCAAGTAAGCACCTGGTGGATTTGGATGACAGCACAGCATTATCTCAAAGCATTTCTCAGCAGCTATGATATATCTTCCAGTAGATGATCCTACATACCGAGAAGAAAAACTTTCTAATGATAAGGATAGTTATGCCCTGGCACAGGTTGCCTAGGGAGGTGATGAAATCTCCATAACTGGAGATTTTTAAGAACAGGTTAGACAAGCAGCTGCCAAGAACCCTTGACATATAGTCAATTCTGCCTTTGGGCAGCAGTAGATGACCTCCTGAAAGCCCTTTGATTTTTTTGATCACTGAGCTTAGATCTGAACTATGAACCAATCCGTAAGAAATCACAACCAGGGAATTGGAACAAATAATTTGTGTTTGTGTGTTTCTCTAAGACTTAAAATTATATATGGAGTAAAATCATACTTTATGTATGACATTCCATTAAAAAAAAAAAAGGAAAAGAAAAAAAAGAAAAAAAAAACTGAATCACCAGAGAAAGAGGCATTTACAAAGATATATACCTAGGAAGTTAGGCACAAATGTGGGAAACCCTCTTTTCCTATTCCTTTTTGTGTTTTCCTTTATCTCTTTCTCCCTTTTTCTTTTTCCTTTCCTTTCCGTTCCCCTACCCCTACCCTTTTCCCTTTCTTTTCTCTCTGTCTTTCTGTTCCCTTTTCTCTCCTTCTCTCCCTTACTTTTTCTCCCTTTCTCTTTTCTTCTCTCTCTCCCTTGTAAAGGGCAAACGAGGGCTGTAGGGCTCCCCTGTGAGGTAAGGCCAGGACTGCCCCATGCAGGACACAGCCACTTCTAGCTGGCTCCAACAGCCCTGCCTCAGGGCCCAGCAGCCAAGATGGTGGTGCTTCTCGAAAAACATGCTTAAGACAGGGCCAAACAGCCAGATGAGCATAGTGAAGAAAAGCGGTGACAAACAAAAATTTGAACACCAGTGAGAGGGAAGGAGGCCAGGGAGGAGATGGGCGAGGTGCTGGAGCCTAGTCCCTTGCAGCCCGTGACAGACCCTTGCTGGAGCAGGTTTATCCTGAAGGACTGCAGCCCATGGAGGACCCTTGCTGGAGGAGAGGAAAAGTGTGTGGAGGATGGAGTGGCAGAGAGGAACTGCTATGGACAAACTGCAGCCCCCAACCCTTCGTGCTGCTCTGGGGGGTTGCAGGTGGAAGAAATGGGGATGAAGATGTCAAGTTGAGCCTGGGAAAAAGGACAGTGGAGTGAAAGGTGTTGGTTTAATTTTAGTAGTTTTTCATCATCCAAGTCCATTTTAACTGTCATTAAATTAAATTGATTTTTCTCCACGTTGAGTCTGTTTGCCTATGATGGTAATTAATAAGTGATATCCCTGTCTTTATCTCAACTCACGAGCTTTTAAATACTATTTTCTCCCTCAGTTCTGTGGAAGATGGGGAGTAAGAGAGTGGTTGGGTGGCTGACAAGCAGCTATGGTCAACCCACCACACTCCTATGGCACACCCAAGCAGAGGGCCATGGAGAGCTTTGGGTGTTGTTCCTGTGCACGGCCACCCGCACAGGAGTGCCCACCTTTTAACCAGTGCTTGGTGGTAGGAGATTCTGAGTGACACAAGTAGTGACCCAGTGCTATGGAGATCTCGACAGACTCCTGCTGGTGGGGCAGGGCTTGCATGGGTGCTCAGGAGCAACCATGTGGCTATGCCAAGGTGGAGAAGGCAGACGTGGGTGCATGTCTTCATCCTTTTCCCTTTCACAGAGAAGGTTGCATCTCCATGATGGACTGAGGCAATTTGGAGGTGCAGACCTTTGTTCAAGATCAGTTTGGGCAAACAGAAAGCCTTCCTGGCTTAGGGATTTTTCTCTTTTGCTGCATTCTACTATCTATGCATATATTTTTTGAAACCTCTAAATAAAAAGTTTCAATGCTTCAATCTCTTGTTAAAAATGGTTAACATGGTTGCCTGACTATAATTATTAGCATGGACCAGAATGTCTTTTTTTTTCTTTTTTCTTTTTTTTTTTTTCTCCTGCTCCTTCTTGCTCATCTCTCCTTAGTATTGACTGACGTTAGCAGTTCTTCCCCATGAAAAGCACAAATCCACATGTTACCATGATGCAAAAAGCAGGTTCTACACTTTCAGGATAGTTTCTCCATTCCCAAGTGAGGGTTCGTTAGTGTCATTAAGGCTTCTCACTTGCATATGACCTCCCAGAATGATCTGGCAGTAGCGCTGAGACATATGCAAAGGAAAGACAAATTTAAGAATAGTCATGTGCTAAACATGACAGTTTATGAATTGGGTGTATAATACATTGCTTCATAATTCAGGAGGAGATTTTGTTCTTTTTTTTTTTTTTTTTTAATTTTAGCTAACCTGTGTTGCTTGCTTTGTGTGAAGGCCACAGCAGTAAGACACTGAAGAAAGATTTAGGTGGCAGCGTGACTGCACTCCAGCAAACCAGAATAGGGCTGAAATTCAGTGCTTATGGCTGGGGATATAACATGGCAAAACTTCACAAGGAGGGAAAGGCAAAATCTTACTGCTTTCAAGCTTCTTCATGTGTTCATCCAGGGGTTTTGCAAAGACAATGAAAGGTGCTTGACAATATCTGTATATTTCTGTTCAGTTACTAAATAAGTTTTGACATGTAAAAAAGTATATCTCGTTCTCCCTCCTCTGACTAGATGGCATATTTATGTTTGGTGCAGTGCCTGCTCACATGCAGGCACAACCTGAGCTAATATATTTCTGAAGAGTCTGACAGAAGTCCAGATGAACTATGTTTGCTTCAGAAAGCAAATTTTGACCCCATGAGAATTCTCTGCCTCTTTCATCCCTACTGTTTATTTATTTATTTCACATACAGAAAATATTTGAACAAACTACCCAGATTCTAGTGCAGATAGGAATATGATCTGTTTTTCTACTCATTAGCATGGGCACAAAACTCTCTGTTAGCATTTCTAAGATGGTGGTGTCTCTCCACACAGATTATTCATTCTTTTTTATATCCCCCCTTTTTTTTTCTCACAAATTTCAGAAAATTTTAAATTTTAAATACCCATTTTGAAGGGCCAGATTCATGACCAAAAATGTGTAAACGTTTGTGATTTGAAAGTGGAATAGGAAGTCAGAAGGAAAAAAGAAGTAATCAGTTTTGTTATTGGTTGGATCTAGGCCCAGAGACTTAGCCAGGGTGTGTGTGAGCACAGCTTCTATTTCACTTAGCAGGTGCATCTTTTTATCTTGCATAAAGTGCTGGTCCTATCACTTTGGTTTTCACTCAGATGGTGTAACAGCCCATCTGTAAACCAGAACAGCAATTCTCAATCAAGTTTTACTTTTTCCTCTCTTCCACATAGATTTTCATTCAATAACAATTCAATTGGATAATAATTTCCATTTCAGTAATTTGTCATCCTTTCTCTAATCCTCTCTCCAGTCTCCATCTTCCCCATATACGTGACATTTCCCTGGGTGTAGCAGTTGGTATCTACTCATACCACTTTCTCTCCATGCAGCAATCCTTGAATTCCTGTTCCGGCAAATCCCTATATGTGCCTGACCCCAGATCCCACAGGAAGATTGGAGATGGGACTGGTCAATGGGCTGGCTGCATCAGCCTTGCCATGTCTTTGGGCCCACTTGCCTCTAGCTCCTTGTGAATCAGCTAATCCTTCAGGAGGCTGTCAGGGAGAAGGAAAGAGGGTTGGGGAAATGAAGTCTGTATAGTCTGCTCCTGGGGCTTCTTCTTTCCCCTCCTTCTCCATTAAGAGGACCAATGAGCTAGACGATTCTTCACTGGGGTGGTTTTGCTTTTAACAACTAAGATCCTTGGCTTTCTGTACAAAAGGCATTTAGGTTGGCAGAATGCGTGATCTCTTTTTATTTGTTACTTCTGTTTAAGATAGAGGCACTTAAATGATTTCTTCCAGTGTGTCAGTGACCCTCTTTTTATTATATTGGAAAAGCATTTCTATAGGCTGACAATGTCATCTGTATTGCACTGATTTATAAGATTCTTTCCTCAGCTCTTACTCTGTGTTTATCCAGACCTCCCATTGACTCTCCCATTGACTCACCGAAATCAATGTGATCCAAGGTTTATTCTTTTTTTTTTCTTTTCTTTTCTTTTCTTTTCTTTTCTTTTCTTTTCTTTTCTTTTCTTTTCTTTTCTTTTCTTTTCTTTTCTTTTCTTTTCTTTTCTTTTCTTTTCTTTTCTTTTCTTTTCTTTTCTTTTCTTTTCTTTTCTTTTATTTTTTATTTTTATTTTTTTTTTTATTTTTTATTTTTTATTTTTTATTTTTTATTTTTTATTCTTATTCTTTTATATACCTTTGAGGACTGATTGTACAATGGAACTTCTCTGATTAGGCTAGGCCTAACTAACTACACAAATCTCAGAAATGTGTAGCAGCAGGTCTGATGGGAATTCAGCTAATTAGTGGCTTAAAAGATGTTAGAGTTTAGCATGAAGTGGATAAACCATCTAAATAAATGGAACTGAAGCGTAATGCAGGAGAAGTATTGTTGCAACACTGAAAACGTATTTTAGGTGCATATCTGTCATTTGAGCAGTGTAAAAGAGTAAGGGATAATGTCACGTATTCAGTGGCTCATGAGCAGGGTGCTCTGGTCCTTGCATCACATTTAGATCAGTGGCCCCTAATTGTAGACTGCATTTTGTATCATGAATCTCTATAATCAGTTCATTTGTGCACTAGCTTTCCTAACTCATTCATCTGGTACATATACATGTCTTAATATTATAAGATTTAGACCAGAAACATTTTAGAGATTAAAGAGATCTTCTTTTTACACGATGGAAATTTGAAATTCAGAATTATCAAAGGGATGCATATGTTTCCACTCAGTTTTATATCCTGCACAATTTGTTGTAATTGATGTGATAATAGGGGTAAGAGGTGATAGATTTGTTTTACAATCTGTTGCTCTCGTAATCAGCTGATCAAGGAGTGCAATTTGCAAAGACCATTGATATGAAACCAAATGCTTTTTTAGGTTATACATAATAATTTCTTTTAATTAGCAAACAGAACTGGTCCACATTTAAGGTATAGATCAATTGGCATACTTTCTCTATCTCTTCTTCCATATTAAGTCCCATGCATTATGAAATCAGTCGTGTCTTAAATCCACCCCTACAGTTTGAAACAAATCTGCCAGAATCTATTAGCTTTCTTTCTGCCTTTCATATCTTCAGAACGTACAGCTTTCCTGGGATGTGTAAAGCTTTGACACAAAGAAAATGTACCGAACCCTGGTAAGGGGGATGTTTTGGGGCACAAATAAAGATATATGGGAGTGAGGACCGTAGCAAAAGGTCAAGAATCAAATAAGAATATTAAGAAGTGGAGGGATAGTGAAACTGAAGATTTTGACAAGGAAAGAAAGCTGACTGCAAGGAAAGAAAATTAAACAAGAAACCATTGTGCAAGGGTTGTGTCTGAATGAATGGCTGGAGACAGGAAAGATGGTTTTGTAGGTTGGGTCTGTGCCCTGCCAATACAGTTCGTACAGCTGGTTAGTCTGTTAGTCTCAGTTTTCTATCTGTAAAACATGAATGACAAAACCCTTGCTAACTCATCAGGGTCTTTTGCAGCCTGTTTGTACTATTTAAGAAACAGAGTGGGGAAGAAGGGTCACCAATGTTACAGGAAGAAAGCAAGAAACAACCAAAACTAAAGAGAGAAAAAGGAGAGAAAGAAGCTTCTGAAAGACTGAATTAAGACAGGCCAGGGGAAATCTGGCTGGAAATCACCAACCTTATTATGGATTTTTCCTCCCAAGATATTCCACATGCTCTATGTGGCTGCCTTGCAATGACAGCTGCTTTGGGGGGAGAGAGAGGGAGGGTGGGAAAGTCAGGGCACTCGGCAACTCAGCTTTTGCTTTACAATGCACCAAAGTCTTGTTGAAAGCAGGGAAACTTGAGAAAGTCTCAAGGCTGTTGCTCTCCCTCAAGGATCTTATGGATTTAACTATTTGGAGCACTAAATCCTTGTTTCTTTTCAGCAACAGCAACCATTGCAAGTTACGGTTGTTGTTCCCCTCTTTCAACCCTCCCGGCTTCCCTTTCAGCTGACACTGAAGATTAGCTTCAAGCTCTAAGACTGTAATGTCTTTGAGGAAAAGCCTTAATGAGGATCTATACTTTTAAACTTTGATCTAATTACTCTTCGAGCAATGTTTCTATTTTGGATGCTGCAAACAGATCAAGTTTGCATGTTTGAAGGTGGCACCATTCGGTGGACAAGAAGTAAATCCCACCCTGTAGGTTAAATAAATTTTCATACATAAATAAAAACATGAATAGCACCTATGTAAAGTAGCTGGCATTATTTCAGAGAATGTTTGAGAGCTGAGCCTGGGGAGCTACTGGAATGCAGAAAGATTTTTTTCTCCCCTTGCTGTATGTTTACCAGTCAAACGTTAGCAGAGGATATTTGAGGCCACAGTGGTGTAATCCATTGAGTATATCAGCAGGGAAAAAGGGCAAAGAGGACTGGAAACTACAGACCTGGCCATAAAGTTCGCTCCAGAGTTGCACAGAAGCATTTTCTTGGGCGTGATTAAAACCTCATAGGCTCCAGCCCAGTGATAGAAAGAAAAGCAAGCTGAGTCCTATAAGCCAACACTTTCACTTGATCTGTTGTTGCAGTTTCGGTGTTTTGCATGCTTTTTTCATGCATTTTTATCACCTCAGTCAGCCACTGCTGTGATTTGAATCTATGTGCTGAGCTCCAGCCGGTGTGTGAAAGCTGGTTCCCCTCTGCTGTCATGTGCACTGGGCAGCTTTGCCCAGCGTGGAGCACATTTGAGTACATACCTGTAGAATAAGTGCTGGCAGAGAAGAGCTATCTGAGAGCCTGCTGACCGGGACATGGTTGATTTACAATCTTTGAATCCCCCCCATGCTTTCTTTAAGAGATGGAGGAACATTGCCTGCTTTCCTGGCTGTCCTTGTGTGGATCCCTGTGCTGCTGTTTGGCTTGGCTGGCAGCCTCCTGAGTGTCAAATGCTACCACTGGCAAGTAAGGTGTGAAGCGAATGTGCCATGTTCTGCTTAATGGGGTGTTACTGTAACTTCAAATCTTTGTGGTGACCACTTCTAGGTTAACACCCTTCAGTAACTAACCAAAACACAAACATTAAGCAGGAGGAATGTTAAAATGTGATTACGAGCCATGGTTTTGTCCAATTAGCAGACTGTGCTGCAGGCTTGAGTCAAGTGGCTTGTCTATATAAGGATGTATTAGTCATTTTCTTTTTTTATTTTTTTGAC
Source organism: Aythya marila (assembly GCF_965140915.1). Taxonomy (NCBI): domain Eukaryota; kingdom Metazoa; phylum Chordata; class Aves; order Anseriformes; family Anatidae; genus Aythya; species Aythya marila. The sequence continues at coordinate 27,309,487 of NC_139042.1, read as the reverse complement.
CATAAAAACAACAGATGTGATGCTCTGCGGTCAGCATAGATGAGAATGATTCATGGCTAGGCATATTTAAACCTCCACTAGAAAACTATTCATCTGAGACCCTCTTCACCTCTTCCCCCTCGTTCCAGACAACCAGAGCCAAAAGCACCTGTCACATGATACATCTCAAAAATTATCAGTGATTCTCTCCATATGTCTTAGTTTCGAGGTGGCCAGGAGACATCAGCTGCTCCTGCCTACTCTCTTGGGACTGCCTGGACTTCAGCAACACTAAGATAGCAATGGAGAAGAGGATCCTATGTAGTGTTGATGTGGGTGGTCATAGGAGCTGTTGTGGATGAGCAAGGATCAACTCACACATGGTAACTTGGTCTTGTGTAAGGTGGCAGGCTGCGTTCCCATGTCTGCTCTGGAGCCATCTCTGGAGCACTTTGGAGAGGAATTCAGCTAATGTTAGAGTCAATGCTTTCAGCTGGGGATGTGGGAGTGGGATGGGCTCAGAAAGTAAGGAAAGGGGTCTGTGGACATGGAATATGGAAGAGGTCAGCGGTCAGGGCTTCTGTAAAGTAATTGCAAGGGAAGCAGGAATCATGGAAGGGGAGCTGTGTGTGGAGCAGTAGAGCTCTGGGCAATGATAGAATCAGAAATCCTCTTCTGTATGGCTTGGGGATCCTTGCATGGGAAGCTGAGGTTTGGGATGGAGTAAGAAGAAAGCAGGAGAGGGGAAAAAACTGTTATCTCATGACCATTTTGGTGGCAACATTGAGGCTGCTTGGTTATCCTTAATCCATAGCCATATCTATGTGGAATGGCCTGGAGCCCCAGGAAGAGTGATCTGCCCAGGCTAGGATGTGTTTGTGCAAAATCAGCCACAGTACAATGAGCTTGGTCTTACTTATGAAGTGGGAATGGAAAGCTGGGGCTGGATGTACAGTTGCCCTCTCAGTACTGCTGCCAGGTCTGAGCTCCTCCTGCTGCTCCAGTAGTCCCTGGCTATCTGGTGGCCTCTGAGACAGGCACACCAAGGAATGGCCTGCTAATAGTAGCTCACATCTGAAGGTCCCATCTCCAGAGGAAACTAAACCAGGAGTCCCACTGGTCTGAGCCCCATGGAGGGCGGGGAATAAGCAAGAGACACAACAGCATTTAAAATGCTTGGAAAACATAGCACAATGAAGTTCAATGTAGGTAAAAATAAACCAGCCCTCTAAAGGTGATGTAAGGTCTCCTCCCACGGAAAGGAGAAACTGGTGGAGCAGTAAGCTTGAAAAACTAGGATGGGGGACAGGTAATGGAGATGAGGCAGCCTTGATGAGCCTTGTCTGACAACAGATCAGATGTGAGATTAGGTGCTGTAATCTGGAGCACAAACAAGACAGGCCAATGAACTTTTTCAGCTGAAGAGTCAGAAGCAATAAATCACAAAGAAGGAAAGCCATGATTTTGTACTCTTGGCTTCTGTCATAACCCGTCCTGTGCTATAAAGTACAAATGTGCATGTGCACAAAGCACATTACAAGAACTCTGGGGCTGCAAAATTCAGCTGTTTCAAATTAAACCGGGAATAAAAGTTCCTTTTGGACTTTTAACTTATTAGCAATTTACTGTAATCTCCTGTGCCTATCTCCTGGCACAGTCTTTAACTTCCTGATGGTGGGCTCAGAAGCACTGCTTACTTCAGTCTATGGGATCAACACATCCTTCTGCTTTGTCCTGTGCCAAATCTGGCTCCCGTTCAAGTCCTTTTCTGCATGTCCAGCCAGCTTCCTTCCCTCATTTTCGGCTCTCCTGTCCCAAATACCAACTTTCTTATTCAGCAGGTCCTGTGATAATTTCCCACCATAAATTCCCAAGGCAGTTTTGACTAGAACTGCTCACTCCCAACCTGCCCCTGCAGCATCTTCGTGTTGCCACCAGTTTTTCTTTGTCACTGAGTTCTTCCCTTTTATCATTCTCCTTCTTCATTTGTGCTCCTGGTCATTTCTCCATGGGTTGTTCTCTCACTGGGGTTGTTTGTCTAATGCCCGTGTCCTGCCCCAGTGTGAATCTGCTCAGATAGTTCTAGTTCTCATGCTCAACACAGCTCTTTGTCAGGGCATCCATTGCCTTTCTCTGAGCCACAAATTTTGCAGTCAGCCATGGGAAGGGAGAGGTTCTCCCTGGCTCTTTCTCCAGTATCAGGCTTTTTTGTCATTGTTTGGATTCCTGTTCTTCTTATTTTTCTGCACACTTTCAGTTTCTCTCTCTCTCTCTTGCTCATGCCAGTCATCAAGGCATGAGGACATTTGATAAAGCCTTGCGAAGGAAAGGGCAAGGCTTTTTAAAGTGGAAAAAGCAGTAGGTAAAATTAAAAATCCATCCTCCTCTTTTCTTGAGAAGAGCAGATTTCTCACTATGCATCATTTCTAATGCTACTCAGGTTCCCTGGATTCCTTGTGATCTGTACCCGTTTGGGTGAGCTCTAAGCAAGAACCCAGGAACCTGGTATCATGTGGAATTTGTGAAGTCTACAGAATGACTGCTGGCATGAGGTCAGCCCACAAACCTGCCACCACTGTGTTGGAGGCAGTGTCTATATGATCAGTGAAGCATTTAGAAGGGTCTCTATAATGGCTGGAAATGCCTGGTCCTTGCCTACCTCCATAAGCTGAGGCCATCTCCTGTCTCTCCATTCTCATATTCTTCTAGATAAGCATGCCCCAGGTAACCTGGTAGATTAATATGTTTTACCAACATGTGGTGAGTCCCTGAAAAACAGCCAGGTAGTTACCCAATGCAGAGAGTTATCATTGACGAAGATAACTCAAGAACTGAAACTGGACAGAAATTTTGGTGATTGAGCTAGTTAATCCTAGAATTACATTTATTTACTAAGGTCCAGAGCTGTGCTAACATGACTCTACTGCTGTCAGTGGCTGTGCTAATGGTGCTAACACACTGGGTGGTGGGGTTGTGCTTGTTTGGTCAGGAAGCTTGTGGGGATCTCTGAACTATGCAATGAGAATGGAAGTTCCTGCAGTAATCAAGTCTCTGTTAACTAAACTGCAGAGAAACCCACACAGATGATACCAGTGATAGATCCTAAGCTGGACACTGTTCAATGACATGGAGTTTATACATGATAGAGAAATGTGAGATCCATTCTCCTGTAAGTGCTTGCAGAATGAAAGTCAGGAAGAGAAAAAAAAAAATCCAAACCCAAGAAAAAGCTGTCTTGTAAAAGTAACTTTTATGTAGGTTCTGAGACTGTTTATAGGCTGAGGTGATCATTAAAATTACTTTTTACTGAAGGAATTATTCCCCTTGTTCCTTTGCAGGCGCACAAACAACTGTGCTATAGATTTTTTTTTTTTTTTTATGAGTTGAATAGTTGTAAATAAAACTATTTATTCTGGTATCTGGCAGAAGAAGTTAGGTAAAACACCTAAGGGCACTTTATTGATTCTATATGAAATGTACATTTTTCTTTTGGCCACCATAGCTGTATTTCACATACACTGGCACTGCATCTTTTCTGGGAGGCTGAGATCCAGTCTCAGGTAAGCCCCAGCTCTAGAGGCCTTCTCTGGTTTTGCATGTGTTCTTTCCAGTTGTTGCCAAAGTAGTTTGGGGCATAAAACACTCCTTCCTTTAAAATTTGTATTTCATTTGCTGTTCTTGTTTTTAATACTTCCAAAAGCAATTTCATTAAATCGTGGTGGCAGGGTAAAGAACCACAGTTTTGTCTTTGTTGATTGCAAAAGCTGAAAACCAGTCCCAGAGGCACATTTATTTTTAGTTTTACAGGACATAGTTTAATCGATCAGAAATGGTCGTGATCACATGAAAACTGTTTACCTTCTGAATCTATGCCAATAACATAGTGAGATGGCACTCAGGACCTTGAATAAGCTCTCTGAATTGCTCTGAAAAGACTTTGTAAGTGCCTGTCAGTCCTTATTGATTCTAGATACAAACTTAACTACTATCCCACTTTATCTGAATGTGGCCCTTCAGGCAGTATCCTGTCTGCCTTTTAGAGAGCATCACACAGGCTTAGCTGACATGCTAGTTACAAATGGTATGTTTGAGAGAACTGAGAGCTGAAACAAGCTGCTTGCTATCCAGGGCTGCAGAGTTGGCTTTTTATCCAGCCAACAGGGATGCAGGGGCTATTTTCCAGCCGATACTTATAAAGTGCCTGACGTGGACACTGTGTCTATTTATCTCCTAAGGCTCTGTGAGGAGCCAACCCAAACCAAATGGCTCCTGTTCCCTTGAGCTTTGACTCCAAAGCTGGAGTGTTTGGTGCTATTTTAGGTAGGCTGAATATAGTCCTAAGCAAGTGTTTGTTATAATAGCAGGCAGTAAATGTTTGGAATTAATAATGGTACTAAGTATGAGCTGTAGTTTTTATAAGCTTTCGGAAGTCCACAATTAACCTAGTACTCTCAGAGTTTAAAAACATAAATAAAAATATACCAGTGTGACCACTCCTTTCAATCCGGCCTTTGGAGAGAGTAGGCAAAGAATGAAGACAAGGGCCGGGTGCTTGAGTTGGTGTAGCCCGAGAGATAAACAACAGGGCAGATGTATCAGATATTACCTGCTTGACAACCAGAATGTTTGCCAGGTATCAAGAATGATGAATATACAACAACCAGTTAGGTTAATCGTTTTTATTTATCAGCAAGAAAGCTTACTGCGCCGTTCCATGTCAATAGGCTACTGATGTAACATAAAGTGAGTTTTGTTTTCATACAGGGGTGGTGACATCCCCCGTGCTCCTGCAAAGTAGCAACAAACAACAACAGGAGGCAGCAGGAGGCTGAAGTGAGCATGAGGTCTGCAAGCAACAGGAAAGCCTGAGCAGGTCTTCACACCATGCAGCTCATTTCTGCAGGGGCTGCTACTTATCTTCCTGAGGGCCAAATTAAAAAGCAGTCTCTGTTACCAGCCTGACAGACACAGCATTAACTGCCTAAAGGCACTCTTTTGTTTAATACCCTCCTTGGTGAGGCCCAGAGATAGCAGCCATGCTGCCACAGGCCCTGTCTGGGAATCATTCCTTGAACAACCCAACTCAGTGGCTTGGAGACAGTGCTGTCCCCTCAGTATCCAGCAGAAAACATGTTTATGGATAGGTGGGAAAGCAGTCCTTGGTGGATGGCCCCTTTCCCTGCTGTGAAATGGAGCCACACTGGGATATGCACAGGTGGCCATGAACCAAAAGCACGCCAGGAACCATCCTCATGGGGTAGTCACTAAGTTTCTGTGCCTGGGAAAGTTCCCTGTTATATCAGTGCAACCTGTGCGTCACCATTTGCAGGGTTTCAAGAACAGAGGAAGCTCTTGTATGAAACCTCTATATGAACTAGACTTTGAACTTCCCTAAAATTGGAGTTATTCAGGTCTGAGGTTTTGCTTTGGGCCCCTCTCAGTGTTGACTTTTTCTTGCATTTGGACTGTCTAGGTCAATACTGGATCTTTAAACCCTTAAGAGCACCTATTTTTAGTTACCAAAGGAGACAGTTTTATTTTTAGGAAAAAAAGGTGGTATGAGGAGAGGTTTAAAGCTGTCCATCCAGATACTGTGGATAGTGCCAAAGTGTTCTTTGGCACTATTACAAATAGATTAATGCTTGGTGTGCTGACGTTTGTCAGCCTTTCTGGTGACCTGCTAGTAAATGAACAGTTCCTTCACAAGTGACCATCGATTTGTTCAGCAAATAGAGATGAAAGCTGATGGGACTGTTGCCTGTATTTCAGCTCAAAATGCAAGAGGTTTCACGAGTCTCCATTTTGAAAAGTCAGTTATAGCTCCATTGCACTTATTATTACTTTACTGTTATAATTATTGCTACTAATAATCAGTAGGAGTTTAATATACTGGTGTTGTAATCAGTGCCACTTTTAGCTTTATTGAAATGCACTAATATTTTAAGTATCCCAATTTATTTTCAGAACATCTGGAGGTCCCAGCCAGGCTGGGACACCACAGCATGTGATATTATTTAAACAAACAGCAAATTCTGATTTCTACTACAAAAATCTTGTGATCTTTGCTTAGGCTTTGTTATGCAAACCCTATAAGCTTGCCCCTAACTCTGACTATGATGTTTTTCAACTGTGGCAACATATTTGTCTTAAAAAAAAATCTTAATGCATTTGAAGCAAGATAAGTGCCAACCAGAGGACAAAACTGCCAGATATTCCTTTGTAAAACACTCCTGGCAAGGATGGGAAAGTGTTTCACACAGCTTTTAGGAGAGGTAGTATCAATGGAAATGTCTGAGAGCCCTAGGGACTTCTGCCCCAGCATCTCCCATGCTTGCAGCAGGAGCTGTGGCAGGGCACAGGGACCACAAACTCTCACCAGTCCCTACTGTCATGTGAAGAAGCAGCAGCAGCAGGAGGAAGGCACTGCTATAATGCGTCTACCTCCCTCAACTCCCTGGCAGTGGGAGAGGAGCCTGCTTCTGCTCTTTGCAGTCATCTTCAGCTCCATCTGTTTCCAAAAGCTGCAGGTGGGGATTGGGCATTCCCCCTCCCCACCCACTCCCCACTTTTCCTGGCCAATAATTTAACAATGGAGAAATGCAGTTTTGAGCTGACTCCGATATTCTGTAGATTTGAATCAAATTAGTGGAACAGATGTGATGGAAAACCTTTCTTTGGGAGATACACAAAATAATGGGGGGACAATGTGCCACTCTTCATCTGCTAGAAGTGGTTATTTCTCCCTCTGCTTTCCTATGGGACTGGGGTGCTCCTCCTTCCAGTTGAGCCCTTTGGGAAGGGATTGGAATTGGAATAATGTTGTATTCTCCCTCTGGCAAAGGAAATTTGAGGTGTGTCTGAGTGTTTTCATTGACAATCTGTCAGTCAGTACGAGTTCCCTCCTGCAGTCCCATTGCGCCACCCTCTACGGTGTCCTGGCAGCCCAGGTCACTCTTATGGGTACCTTCCCTGAACTGCCTGCACTGCTGCTTGGCACGTTTATCAATAAAATGACTTAAACCTCTTTCATTTGAATTTCATGGAGTAGATTGATGCTGCTGTTCCTAAAAGTAGATTTTCCTCAGATAAATTGTGGAAAATGATAGCAGCAAAATGTCAAATTTAGAAGAAAGTGGGTGGAAACCTGAATTTTGTCACTTCAGCTTACTGCTTCAGCTAGCAATAAATTGGAGTTTTCAGCTCCCCGCTCCCTCCCTCACCTCCTTCACGGCAGGCGAGTGTGACTGTGCCTAAATTTGATGCTGTGAAAGGGTCACTGTGAACTCCTCTTCCCGCGCCCAGGTGGAACACGGCGTACGGAAGCGCTGTTGCACAAACATGAGCTCCTAACACTCGCAAATGTTACACCCAGCTACGGTTACAGGGGAAGGGTTTCCATGATGCATTCCTGGTCCTCTGACATAGTTGTGGTGATTTATATGCATGCTGGGGTGAGGCAGGGGAGTTTGGGTGAGCAGCAGGTGTTTTGGGGAAAGCCACTTCCACTGGCTCTGACCCTGTAGCCTCAGCCTGGCTCCTTGTTCCTTGGGAGCTTTTTTTACTCCAAGGCAAAGGTTTCTGTGTGAGGTTTGGAAAGAATGCAAGAGGTGATTTGGGAATATTATATAAGCAGAAGTGAAGATATGGCAGGCCTTGTGGTTTGAGAGGGTGATATGAAGAGAGGCTTGAAACCCACAGAAAACTGGTAAATGTAGCCACACCAAGGGCGTGAATGCCCAAACAGGACCACTCAGCACGTTTCCCGGCTGTGGTTTATGGTCCAGGTATAGCAGCCTGACTGGTGCCATTGGGTGAGGATTGCTAGCTCCCAGGGGAGATCTGATGGGTATCCTCTGCGCAAGGCACTTGTTCTACGCACCACAAACCAAAATCTAAATGTCCTCCAAACATTTAATGACCAATCACACCATGGGGCCTGCCTCTCATCCAGCAGAAGGTGGTCCAGAGTGCACTCTGCTGGCCCTCCTCATTCCCTCCTGAATGTCACATTTGTTTTTCTTGTCTGCAAGGAAGGCTAAGTGCCTCAGTTATAATACTTCTTTATGTCTGCCATATGACCATGACAGAGATCTAAGAGTCATTGAAACAACCTAGACTTCATGGCCAGGCATATGTGGTTATGAACTTGATATGGTGATGTGCTGTGACTGGCATGGAGAAGTCTAGCCTGAGATGCTCCATCAGTCACCCACCCTGCCTAGAACTAGTGGATCCTCAGCTATGAGAAACATCTGGGTTTGGAAACTGGGCTTCACGACAAATGTACACCAGTCAGAGGGAATTCAGAATAGGGCCATGTTAGTGGTCAGTGGTTTAGAAAAGCTGAGTTGTGGAGAAAGACTGAATGACTGGGGTGGTTTGATGACAAGAAGAGTGCTGGGGAGCAGAGGGTATTGTAACAGCCTTCGGATATCTGTAAGACTGATGCATAACAGACAGAAGCAATATGTTTTCCATGTCCACGGTGAGGAAGATAGGTTGGGTTTAAACAGCAGCAAGGGATGTTGAGGTTAGATCAACAGTGGGGATAGGAAAGTACTGGAGGGAGTTGGGTGGGGAAGATGTGGATCCCCATCTTTTGGTGCTCTGAGGTATAGGTTGGACAGATAGAGGTATACAGTTAGGAGCGATCTTGCCTTGGAAAAGCTTCATGACTGGCCCTATGACACTGTTGGAGTAAAATGACTAATGTGACACTGAGTGTAAGGTTTCATAGGTGTGGGAAGTGAACAGAAACTGAATCAGGATGCTGCACCAGAACACAGGGAGCAGCTAAACAGGCTCACATACCACAAATGATCCTTAAAAGTATATGAAGATATCCCCCCAGCTTTTCCATAGCTTTCTTTCATGTCATCCTTACATTCTTTTAACAAATTTTTAGAACATTACTGTGGCTTCTGTGAAAAAGGCATGTTGTGTGGCACTGTGTTCACATACTGATGCCATATAAAAAATGTAGGCTGTGTGGGCTCAGCATTTCAGCTCACTAACATCTACTGAATCAGAGCCAGCAATAAATCAGGCAAAGACCTGGTGTGGGCAGTTTTTTGACCTTGTTTATCTAAGGTTTGGTGTGGTTGGCTGTAAAGTCCACTTCCTTGTGAGAGCAGAATTTGTCTGTTTGAAAGCAGGGGTAGCAAGTCGTCATAATTTTGGAGCTAAATTAAATTTCTGGGTAAATGATATTATGCTGTATTTTATTAGCTGTGATTAGCAGTGTGAATAGCCCCACTATTACAGAATTTGATGGAGATAGTCCTGTTAACCATACCAGAATCTCCTCACCTGCCTCAAGTGTTTTACTTTGTCTTGGAGAGACGTGAAGAAGGAAAACAAGCAAACAAACAGACTCATCCATTTCCAAGAGGATCACAGGGAAAAGAAATAGTTTCATCCACATTAAAAAGCTCTGGTGGCCTTTTCTCTGAGAACATTTACCTCCCCTGCAATGGGACATGGATTCAAAATTTGGCAGGCTTGTGATGGTCTTACATTAGGGAGGCACCTTTGTATCTGTGTGGAAATCTGCTTGTGACTGCAAAACTCTCATCCCTTTATAAATAGCCAGCTTAGCGAGGCTTTGTGACTTAAATCCATAAAGGCTTTGCTCCTATCCACATGGTTGTACTGAGGGGAGCAACTGAGTCAAGAGGGATTCCCCCACAGCCTGACATTCCTCCTCTGCCATGTCCCTGTCCAAACACAGACATGGGAAGTCACAATTGTATTTCTCATTTACCCTCAGTGTTTTGCCAACAGGGCAGCAGAAGCAAGCTTTGGGAGAGCTGGGTGAGGAAATTTGGACTATGTGGGTTGGCTAGCTAGTGGGAAGGGACTGAAGGGGAAATGGGAGATCTAGGAGGCACTGTGTGCCTGAGAGGATGGTGGGTTGCAGAGTGACTGAGGATAGAGGAAGAGTAGAGGAAAGAAGCATGGTAACTAGAAGGGAAGGCAAATATGAGCTGTGGGTCTCATTGCTTGAGAATTTTCTTTCTCTTTCCCTTCTTTTGATCCATTAAAAAAATAAATTATATATAAATAAATGCTTTCCCTGAATATGTGCACAGGAAATTAAGGAACTAGAATCATTGTAGATAAAACAAAACAATGAACCAAACAACAACAAAGAAAGAAGTGGGAGAGACTTTTACTATTTTCTTAAAAGACAATAATATTAATAATCAAAACTCAGGTTTTATATAGCATTGTACTTGAAGATGTATCAGAACAAGGCAGGTATCATTATCGCTGGCCTGTGGATGAAACTGAAATGAAGACTTGCCAAAGGTCAGCAGGGATGGAACTAATCTCATATAACCATACATCTTCACCTGAACTAGACACCTACACTCTCTTAGTAGGCAATAGAGAGCAATTGGTACTTCTTGAGCCTGACTCACTTGACCTATTTCAGACACCTACTTTAAGATGGGGTGAATCTCATCTTAGAGATGGTTGTTTCCCTGCAGTGCATACCAAGGGCAGCCCTCGGGTGACCATGTCACCTGGAAATGTCTCTTCTGTAGAGGTTTACAGCTAGATGAAACAAACCCCATCCCGCAGTCAGGATCAGTGCCAAAGCCATAGCAAAATGGTGCTGTAGGATTTTGGCATGTGACAACCACCTCTCAGTACAGAAAGCCTGTCAGGCTGGCTTGCTCTTTTCCAGCTCTTGGTTCTTATGGCTTGCACACTGATAGTGTAGAAAACCCCTGGTGTTAGAAACACAAAATGGGATGTTTCCCTCAGCAGCACCTGGGTCTTTCATTTTTCTCTAAGATCCCTTTCTCGTTGAGGAATCACCTCTGCTAAGGGATTGCCTACACTGCTAAATTCAATTCAATATAAATGTTCAGAACAGGGTTCAAATACAGTCATGTTGGCCTTACACCCAATTCAGCAGAATGACTCAGAAGAGTAAAATCTAGCAATCTTGGTTCAAATGGCTTATAAGGAATTTTCCAATCCACCAGCTCCAGAAATACCGTGATCTGGGAATGGTGCTTGCTTTCCCTTTCTTTCTTTGTATGCATAAGGGGGAAAAGGGAAGTGGAGACCTATGTGCAGTCTTGTACTCCTTGTTATTCTTGCATTTGTTTGATATTTTCCATTAATTCCTGTGTTTTGTGTTTCAGCGCCTTTGTTTTCCTTTCCTCTCTTTTGAGGAGGCTGATGGTGAGCGCTATGTTATTATTAGGTTTGGCATTACTTGATTAATTTTTTTTTTCTTCTCTGCGTCTCTGTGATTGGGATTAAGTTTTTTCCTGCCTCTACATTGTAATGTTATATTTGTTTTTACAGTCAGCACCTTGCTGTGCAGTTGCTTGAAGGAGGAGGAGAGCAGGCACGTTCTTCGGCTCATGTTTTGCAAGACATTTTTAGTCCTCTTCCATGTGTTAGTAACCTGGCCTGCTCCTGCCTCCTGGCCTGTTCCCATTTTGACAGAAGTAAAAAAGCCTCCTCTCTGGGACTGTGTCACTGTTAGGGCTTTCAGGTTTGACGGGGCTGAGTCAAAGTAATGGTTGTTGAGAGACGTGTTCCTCTGAAAAATGCCACCACCAACACACCGCAGCAGTTTGGGAAGCAAAAACCTGTGACATTTTGTCATTATTCACTCCAGTTGAGATGATTTATGAGCAATCAGACAGCTAGAAGCTGCATTTCAGGAGTTAAATGAACTTGCCCAGCTCCGTTTCCCCACTTGCAGCTTTGGTCTTGCAGGGCTGGAAGGGAGCACCGCTGCCTGCATCTCCCACACGCCCCCAGAAGCACGACCACCCCAGCTCCTCCCAAAACCAACTTTTTTGGCTCCACACTCATTTCACACTGCAGAACAACACGTTCCCTCTGCCAGCCCAGCCCTTGGGTCTTTGTACAGCCAGCCTTCCACTGACGGCGGTACGAGTCTCTTTGCATAGAGAGTGGGTGCAAGAGCCTCCCACTCCCAAACCTCTCTGTGGATGGGTGCCAGCCTCCTCCGTAAATCATGGCTCTTCTCATCCCCCGCCCCTGGAAAAGCAGCCTCCCTTCAGACCGCCTAAGCACTGCTGGGGGCTGAGCCTGCCCTCAGCATCCCAACAAGTCGCATCAGCACTGGTGCAGCCCCACTGGTTGCTAGCTGCAGAGAGGCTGCCAAGGTCGGCTACCCCTAGGCACTCTGAGCTGTCTAGACCAACTCTGAACAGAGCCAGGACATTGCCACTGGAGCAAAACTTCCTGTATTTGCAAATCCATCTACCTACTCGGATGACCCTAATCACCATACATCTGTATAATTAAATCCTCTTTCTAACTTATCTTTTTTCTCAGCCCAGCTCAAGCTCCTTGCCCTGCTTGACTTCGCTTCTTTGCCTATCAGCTATCATTTGGCTGAATGAAGCACCTGGGAATTCAGTTTTTAGGAGGTGAAGTGTATATTGTCCCCCGAAGGGAGGGAGCTTGGGGAGGCAGGATGGCAGCCAGCTCTTTCCTGGCAGCGATGGGAATGCTGACGTGGAGCTGCCAGTCGGTGGGTGGGCGTAGCACAGCTGCCTCCTTCGGTTGGGTCCAACCCCTTTGCAAATGCGGGTGAGGGAAGGAGGCTCAGGGTGACCAGTTCCCCCTTCATGCCACGGCTGAGGCCCTTTTCTCCTCCCAGCTCCTTTCTGGTGACAAGCCGGTGTCTGCGCTTTGGTGCTTCAGAGACATGTAAAGTCAAAACAAAATAACGATTTTCAGCAAAAAAAGTTCTTTGCATGGTGAGCGTGAGTGGCACAGATTTCTATCCCATTTGTCCCAAGCCGTACGTGTCAGATGTGGTTTCCATATGGCAGCTATATCTCTCAGTACACCCACACTGGATGTATGCATTGGTATACCAGTGGCTGTGCTGAGCCGCAGATAAATGTTTAGCATTCCTTAGTCAACTGGAAGCTCTGTGTGTATGTATAGGGTGTGCGTGGGGGTGAAGCCCAAGGAATATAAAAACAGGCATATGGCATTTTTTAACTCATCACACAGATAAAAAGGAGAAATAAATATAAGGCAACACACTAAAATAGCATCAACGTCTTTGAAGTAAACCCACTAGTAAGAGAAACTGAAGCGGAGGCTGCTGCATCAGCCCACAGCTCCAAGCCCAGCACCTTGTCCTTGCATTTTTTGGTGCCCCACATTTGATGAGATCTCAGGATGTGCTCCCTTAAATAGGGAACCTTGGACTCACAGCACTTTATGCCTCATTGGCACAACCATGGTTTGGACACACCAAAAGTGACTTTATCATTCTTCCAAAGCACGTGGACAGCTCTAGTTCATTTTACTGAACGGAGGTTGTGCTGAGTTAAGCACAAGACCATCACTCTGTATCCTACCCTAGGCAAGATGCCTGCTGCATACATCCCATAGACCTGATGCAGTTGTTTAAGCCTAAGCAAGCAGTGTTGCCTGAGGCACCCTTGGGTTTTGGCATGTCCTTTGGCTGCCTTTCCAGTAGGGTATGACTGTCTCTGTGCTGATGCTTCAGACATTGTGGGGAGCTGGAAATAGCACCGCTCACCTGTGCTTAGCAAGTGAATCAAGCTCTCAGCCTTGACATAGTGCCTTGTGCTAATAGAGAGGCTGAAGTTCATCAGAAACTGAAGTTCATCAGAAAAAATGCTCCAGTGAAGTGATGGTGCATGAAAAGTTTCACCAGAAGGTCTTTTTCCAAAAGGTACAGAAGTGCAAACAAAAAGGCCACTGAAGAAGCAGGGTCAGCCCCTTCCCTGACAATTTGTTTAAGTGTGAATTTTTCTATACCACACATGAAATTCTGGATAGACGTGCTATCAGCATTCACAGTATTGCTACTTTGTCTGCCTGGAGATATCTCCCTTCCTCCTGCTTGGAAATACCTTCAGCACGTGTCCTTGTAAGATGGAAAAATCGCCTCACGGTGTGGTCTTGGATTGAGTGGTTTGAAATGCAGGGAAATTCCTCCCTCCTCCAGCATGGGAGGAACCATGAGAGAGTGCTTATAGTTAGAAAGATGGAAGTATAGTTAGAAAGATGGAAGGGTGGGGAAATTCCAGGGCATGAGCAACCCCAAAGGGTTCACGGGATTCTGGGTTTGCCATGGTGATGGCTCTCTCTGAGGATGCCCTATGCCTGTCTTCACCTGCCCACCCTTCTCCTCACAGACCCTGTACAGAACACATGGAGAAACCTGAAAATCAGCTCTGTATTTCAGGGGAGTGAACCTTGGACAGTGGGATACTCCTGAAGTTCTGGAAGGAGGACCTTCAGCCTGAGTCTTCCCCTTGAAGGAGAAAAGATGGCCTTGCCTGGGCTCTTTCTGTTCCTGGTTGTGCAAAGACCTTTATCTTATGCTACTTTAGGCACTACTTGGGTCATTTTGGGTTTTACTGGCTCAGGGTTAGCAGGGGGAAGAACCCTTTGAACAAAGGCCTTTTATCTTAGGAAATACTCAGTTCATTTTATTCCTTTGGGACAAGTGAAGCTGTTGGTGTCTGTTAGTGGATTTTACATAGCAAAGGTATTTTTTATTTTCTTTTCTTTTGCCCTGAACTGTTTTTCTAGGCAGAGTCTGAGATCCAGATATGGGATGCCTGTGTGAGGAAATAGGCAGTCTGTGTAATGAAGCACTGGCCTGTGTTACGATAAATGCAAAATGATTAAGAGGTGAGAGGAAATAGACTTGGGAGAAAAAAATAATAAAGAAAATAAGGGACAAGTGTTTTGTCCGTCTTGGGGGGCAATGGATTTTATTACTTGCTGAGGGTCTATTGCAGGGCAAGGTGCCAAAACCCAAATGATTTCCACCATCTGAGTAGGGTAGCAAGCTATCAGAATCTTGTTGCCCAGGTCACATTCATTCCTCACATGTGCTGGAAATTCATATGGAGAAGAAAGAGTGTGAGAGAAGGATGTAACAGGAAGCTTAGATCTTGATGTCAGTGACACCCCCGGGGACAGGGCATGTTGTCCCTGGCTGGCCATGAGGGCCAGGGGCAGGCAGGACAAGCCACATGGGAGCTGATAACACTGTTGGTGTTCATGTTTCCCTCCTGAGCTGATCCCTGTGCTGTTCAGACTGCCAGCATCCCTACTGGAGCTGGCCCCAAGCTGTGGCCTGTAAGGAGGAAACTTTCCAGTGGTGGTGTGGTCATGAAACCACGAGCAGATGAGTGTGTGTGGGTGTGATTACACAGCCCTGCACAAACAGACTGAAGATGGAAACGTGCCCTCCTCTCAATTCCGGGCTGCAGAGAGGTATTGGATTTGGGGCTCACAGCTGGGGGTAGTGTGGTGCACGAGTTTGGAGACCAACCCTCCTGCAGCTTGGGTGACAGCATGACAGCATGTCACGCAGGGATGTTCTGCTGGTGGTACAACAAGGTACCACCCCCTGGGCAGGGATGGAGAAAGCCCCCAGTCAATGTGCGTCCAGAATATGCAATTATTAACCTGAACTGTCTTATTTGGTTAATGCAATCAGCAATAATGCATTACAACTTCAGATGCAAAGGACTGAAACCTTAAATAATTGTTGTTGCTCAGTAAAATAGTATGGCTCCAAGAGCATCAATGAATTGGTTGATGGGCCCATATGGAAATCTTTATTGGTGAAATGTATTTTTTTTTCCTCTTTTTGTGGTATGTGATTTGGTCCACTGCAAGCAGCTGAACGATTTGCAAAATCTCAAAGCAAACTCAGGGCTCAGATGTAATGTCACTCACCAGTGCCACAAAAAGTCATCAAAGGTAATTGTCCGTGTGTGCACTTTCAGCCTTAGACAAATATAAGGTATTTTGATCAACCGACCACAGCTCATGAGGAATCAGTCAGATGACTTTGTGTGTGCCACTGGCCAAAGATGCCAAGTTAACTGATTTCATGATAGTCATGGCTTGATCTTGGGCCTGAGCCCACAGATTTAATTCTCCAATTTTATGTGAAAAAGGAGGTGTTTCCTTAATTTGGGGCAAACCTGCCCACCAGCCAGGTTCATTCAGTAAGTTTGAAACCATTGATGAACCCACGGGTAAACTTGCTTCTGAGTTTTGATTTAGCAAAGCCTAAGCTTTAACGTATCCTGAAATGATTTCTTGAAGGGTTTGATCTTTGCAAAAACACGCTGATGGCAGTTTGGTATTGAGCTCACACACAAAAAATCTAATAGACCAATACTTGATATAGTCATTTTTTTCCGAGCAGCGGTTTTCCTGTTTGGAAGAATTTTTCTCACACACTGGCAATTCTGTCTTTTGCTGGAGCAGCTCCAGGACAGACGAGTTAATGCCCTGTGTAGTTTGTTTTCATATTGAGCAAACCCTGCTGAGAAGCTGGAAAATAGCGATTTGAACTGATAAGCTTGCAAAAGACAGCTGACTCATCAAGTGCCACGAAACAAGGATTCCCACACTGTGATACACCTGGAAGTGTTGAACTTGTACAAGCCCAGTCCTCCACCCTTCTTCTGGAGGTGTTGGGGAATCACCAGATGCTTCTGCTTGGCCAGGGTAGAGTTGCTACCTCCTATCACAAGTTCTTTCTTCTAGCAGTTGTCCCCAAACAAATGAAGGTAACCCAAACCACAGTGTTGGTGCTGTGTTTGCAAATGCAGATGGGACTAGACAGTCCAGTAAACTCCATAACTACTTTGGGTGAGAGCAGGGTTGTAGCAGGTGGCACCATTTGATCTTAGGTCTAATCAAAGTTTTGAGTGAGATTTTGGGGCTAAAAGATACGAAATAATTTCATTCAGAATATATCCCCTGGGGAATACTGGGTTGCTGCTTTGAAACAGACACTGCTTTCAATTTGCTCTGCACCAGAAGACCACTACTTGAAAAATAGTAGGTATGGATCTTGTATGAGGCATATTATGAATCTCAATCAGAGGGCATTCTCTCAACAGTCAAAGTGCCCCTGCCTTTTTCTTGATCTCACTGGAGCAGACTCTCTACTCCCATGACAGAGGATAAATGGAGAATGTTTGGGGTCATAGTCAAGACGAGGCTTTGGTTATTAAATGAGAAAAATGGTGGCATCTTGTTTCTGTATGTGGAGCTTGGTGGACACGACCAGGCCCAGCACCATTCACATTTCTGTGCTTGCAGTTCCTCCTCTGAAGGGGGTTGCACACCTTCCAGCAGGTGTGGTCAGCGTGTGGTCTTCTAGCCAGCACCTGACTTGCTGTAACTTCATCTTGCTCCTTTCTCTGGAAGTGTTGCTGTAGTGGAGGGCCAGGGAAGGCTCTTGGTCTTCTGGGAATGTGAAAACATCTTCACTTATGTGCTGACAGTTTATCTGGGTTGTTAGCACATGGAAAGGAGGAAAAGCAAGCCTATGCAATGGGGCATGACATCCAGAGACTTTCCAAAGAAGCCTACTTTTTCCAGAAAATATGTTAAAATTTTGAATTATTGTTATTATTATTATTATTATTAATGCCAAAGCACAGCTTCTTCTGACATGCCCTTTGGAAGTTTTCCCTGTGACATTACAGGTACAGGTAAATCATGATTCTGGACAGAATATACCTCTTAGGAAAAAGCGGAGATTTTCTGCTAGATATGTTTCTGGCTCTTTTCCTGATCACACGCGCATTTAAGTGCCTTCACTTCATGGTATCATGATCCAGAGTGAAGCTATCAGCACTTAGTGCTGGAGGAGGCCGAAAGCCAAATGTCTGTGAGAAGGAAAGCTACAAAATTCGTAACAGAATGAAGTTTTACTTGGAAAACATTCTGTGATTGATTTATTTTTTTTTTCCCCACTGAATTTTGTAAAAAGATTGTACATTTTTATGCTTGAAAATAATTTTTCTTTGCTTGGCAAGAACAACAACTGCCTAACAAAGACATGATGGATGATTGCCGGGCTCCTGCATCTTTCCTGACAGCACCTGGTTATGGCCATTTAGCTTCCCTTGTACATCTGCTGGGCAGCTGTCAGACTGTTGCAGAGTGACAGTTTCAGAGGAGGTTGCTCTGCCTACCCCATACCTCTCACCTGTAGATGAGATCAAAGAAAAGAGAAAAGGGGAAATTAACTCCAAAGAAGCAAAGCCTGAAATTGGACAAAGCTTACACAAGCCAAGTTGTTTAAAGATGTAATGAGAGTTTGTAAAGGAAATAAAGGCCAGGGACAAAACTATCAGTGGACACATGCACAGGGCAGCCCAGAGCAGAGGAAGCAGCTCTGATTCCAGACCTGTGCTGCTCCCACAAAGCACCACCAGCTTGACTAGTCCCCAGCCTGAGTAATACACCTGTGAAGGATCAAGAATTACCTATGCTGTCTCTACTGTCTGCAGTGTCTCTATACTGACGTGGTGAAAGAGAGAAAAAATGCTCTGTTTGGTAAGGGATATCTCTGAGTCATCTGCCACATCAAGGTGTGAGAAGATGCATGGTGTTTAAACTCAAATTCTCCTGTAAGATGCAAAGTGCTTTTCCTTTACTTTGTAGTATGCTCTTACCTCCAACAACAGCTCAAAATTTACTGCACAAGGATAAGTTTTTTTCTAATTACTTTGTTGGTAATGCAGGACACCTTGTCATTTTATCCTTGGGAAAACTCAAAATCGTATATCTCTGGTATTTTTTTATTCATTAAGTCCAAAGTGTAAGGTGTTCCCAGCATTCATACAGATGGCAGCAACTTCGGTCAAATTCTGAACTGGATTATGCTTGTGCAAGGAAAGAGAGTGATGATGCTGATGTCTGAGGGGCCTGTGAGATCCCTCATGGTGATCTGCTCTGTGGAGAACATGCAGTCACCAAACCCCTACCCAGTAAATGCACCTCCTAGATGACAGATGTTAATTAAAAGCCAAACCCAGTTTAAAGCCACTTGAGACAATGACTAAACTTGTGTAGAACAGCCTGTTGACACCTGAAAATGGCTGAGCACAGCCAGCCACCCACATGCTGAGCTGTGATGCTGCCGTGGCATGCCTGGCACACTGCTTGGTGTGGTGAGGTGAGGAGGACCCCTGGCAGCCCCTGCATTGGGCTGTGACTCTCCAACAAGGGCCTTTTGGCTGCACACCCTGATGAGATGCATCCTTTGGCTGTGGCTAGCTAGTAGCGGCTCAGCCAGCACAATCTGCCTGGTTGGGATGTTACAGAGTGGGACAGAGGCTCCAGCACTTTGCTACAAGTCGTAGAGGATATTCCTTGCCTCGGGGAACCTGGTGTCAGTGCAGTAAACGACGGTGGGTGCTGTACAAAGCATTTTGTGCTACGTCCCTGCTTCCACAACAAGCAGTAGCTGGTAGATGGAAAACATTTTGTTTCTGAGATGAAAGTAATCTGAGTTCTGAGTATATTACAATATCCATGTACTTGAGGTTTGTAATTCAGCCTTCTTCAGGATATTGGAACATCTGTTTAAAAAACGCATGAGAAGAAGGGAATATCTGTTTCAGCATTAGTACTGAACATTCTGGGAGTATATGTGCACAGAATTTAATTATCTAAAAGATGAGGACGCAAGGGAGGTTCTGAGAGGTTTGGGAGGTTCTGGGAGGTTTAAATACTACTGCTTGGATTCACTTGCTGATCTGTTACCAAATGCACTGATGAAAACTGGAATAAGATAAAATGTGAATGTGACCAATTACCTGTGCTTGTAGACAGAACCACACATCACTATGGTTCGAGACATAGTTGGCTGTCTTTGAGTGACTGCCCATTTCGAAAGAACACAATGAGGCATTATTTCACAGTGATGGGATGTAGAAGTGGGTGGAGATTATGGATAAGGAGGCCACATCAATAGACAGCCAGCTGATTGCATATTCCTCCTTTAATACCTTGTTTCTAAAACACCACTGGCTTCTGACTGTGTTCACTAATCAACATAGTTTGAGCCACTGGCCCGCAGAAGCTCAAAAGGTCACAAATGGAGGTATGTCCTCTCCCCAGATGGTTTTCCTTTTGTCATTGTGCTTCTGCATATGGGGAACCCTCCCCCAGTTATCAATAGCTGATAGGTAAGCTGATTCTGAGATGTCCGTGGACTGTAATCCAGCCCTAGCTGCTGTTTCTGGAGGGTTTGTTCACGTTTTGTGTATCACCAGTTCCTCCAGCAATGGCTAACCATTAATACCTCTTCCTTCATGCTCTCCACATTATGGCTTATGTGTTCTAGTCCACTGTGGAGGCAGGGAAGGCAATGTTTTGGAAATGCAGGACAAAAGTGGAAACAGCTGATGATGACGGGATTCTGGAGTTGTTTTCTTAATTGCAATTAGGACTCTGATGCATTTGCTTGGAAGGTGGGTGTTTTTTGTGTCTGTTTCTGTCCTGAGTCACTTGTATGTCACAGCGATCTCACTCCAGACAAATCAGCGATGGTACTGAAAATAGCACAGTGCTCTTCGTGATGAGGACAAGGAGTGGGCTTTCACAGGGAGGCTGCCCCTCATCTCTGCAGTTACCATGGATGAAGGACAACCCTGGCATCTGGAGTGCCAGAAGATGAATGATATAAATATGTATCTACTTGTTTCTTCTTTCTTCTCTCTTCAATGACTGATGAAGCCATGTAATGTTTTCTTCTTATAAAAACATACTAGGAGGGTACAGCACAGGTGGGAAGGGAAGACGAAACATTGGAGCCCAAAATAATGGATTTTGGTGCTTCTGCTCAGGCAGTGTGAATCTGTCAGCTTGTGTTCAAAAAGCACAAGAAGTTTCCACAAAGGGCTGCCAGAGAAGAAGAGGGACAGTGACCAGTGGCAGGCTCTTGACTGTCCTGGAGCTGGTGGGTCATCTTCTCCCTGTAACCCTTCAGGGAAGGACACTGCTACAAGCTGAACAAGAACAGTGGAACTACCCAGCAATACCTACCTTGTGTGTTAAGGCAGGTGAGGGCACAGTAAAAAGGTGGGTGTCCCAACCAGTGTAGTACGAGATATCTGACATCTGTACTTTGTGCCATGCCTCCTTTCAACTTGGTGGATCTGAGCAGATTTGGTCCTGGAAGAGCAGGCAAGTCCTCATGAGCCAATATGTAAGGTGCAAGGCAGGCCTACAGCTTAAAACCAGAAAAGGTGCTAGCAACAGCTGGTGTGCTCCACTGAATTCCTGAATTGCATTTATGAAACCTCTTTCCGGATGCTCTGGGTGTTCTGCTGAATTAAACTCAATTGAATTGACCATCCATTATAATCACTTAAACTACAATTAACATTTACTCTAGAAATAAAGGAAAAATAAAGGAAAACTTAACAATGAACTCCTTTTTTTTTTTTCTTTCTTTTCTTTTTTTTTTTTTTTTTTTTTTTTTTTTTTTTTTAACAGAGATAATTTGCTTTTCTGGGAAATCTCAGTGATCTGTATTGGAAAAAAACACAGAAGCAAATTGTGCAAGACATCCCAAAGGAACACCAGTCCAAGCTTCTGACACACCATGTGCTCAGTGGCTGCAACATATTTTAAACAAAACCTATTAGAGAAATGCTCAGTCTTTTTAAAAATAGCATTTTCCCACTATTTTTTTTTCATGTGTCTTACTTTATGAAAGCCAACCCCACCTCCCACCGCCCAGCCAGCTATCTCAATCTGGCAGGGAATAATGGTTTATGGCCAGCAAAATGTTAGCTCAAAATAAGTATCAAAATTTATATGTATGTAATAATATTATGGTTTTAAGGTCTACTAGATTTGTCACCTGAAAAAGTGTCTTCCATTGTGAAAGGTGTTACTTGTTTGTGAGAGATTCCTTTCAATTAAAATAGACTTGTAAGTCATTTAAAGGCTTTTCATTTTTTTTTTTTTTTTTTTTTTTTTTTTTTTTTTCCTAGGCAGAAAAAGAGTTCTAAAGAAAAACATTTGCTTCTTTCATTCACTTCTGGTCTCATCTCTGATTAAGATCTCAGGACCCATCCCAATGCTGATTAGCAACTTGCACGTGGTGGATTACTGGACATGGAGTACTGCTTGACTTCTGTAACACTGCAAGGTACTGAAATGGAGCAAAGTAAATCTTGGCAGGTGGTTATTTTGCTTTATATGATTATTAAATATCAGTAATTTGAATCTGCTCAAATCGAATACTATGTAAGTGGATTAGTGTACAAAGAGCAGGTGAGGCTGTCAAAAATCAAGTGATTTGTTGCACTGCTATGCTCTGTATGCCTTTTGCCTCCATAACCACAAAGAGTATAGCAGGAAGTAATTTCATCTGCACAAATATTGATGCTGTTTTTATATAAATGCATATATAAGTATGTAAACACATTTATCTTTAGTTTTAAATGGATGTATATGTGTTTATCTGTGAATATAAGGCATATCTATAATATGGATTGAATGTAAGAAATACATAACCACCAATATACATGTATTTTTCTATGCCATCACTATTGCTTCAGCCTGGCATACTAGTTTTTTTACAAGGCAAAACATTCTTTTTAATAAACTTTACTTTACAATTTATACTTAACCCTCAAAAATATATTTGGGAAATTCTGTTGAAGCACAGCCCATTGCATCAGGGAAAAGCACAGCTCTTGTCTGAAACAAAGTTTTTGGTGCATTTTCTTGAACTGGGAATTGTATCCCAGTGAGTGGTGACCAAAACTTCACATTCCGGACATAGCAAACCTTCCCGTTTGTGGCAGAGGCAAGGAAAAAAACAAGAGGGAATCAGGGGAAATAGCTTCAAACTAGAACAAATTGCTGGATAACTCTGTTGTCAAAAGGTCACATTCTTTCCTTAGGCAAACCTGCACAACTTTGCTTAGGTCAGAAGAAGGAGTATGAGGAAGAGGAAAGCATACCAAGGAAATAATCCTTCCTGTATGACCTCTGGGTGCTGCTGCTTGACCTGAGTGCAGCGCAGATGAAGAGAAGAACTGGAAGAAACACACACAGCTTGAAATTTATCAAAATGTTGATTGGAAAGGACCTCTCAAGCTCATCCAGTTTATCTGCCTGCTTAAAGCAGGACCACCACTGGTATTAGGTTAGGTTGGCTTTCTCCAGCCAAGCCTTTAGGACTGCCTGAGATGGAGACATCAAACCCTGTCCCGGTAACATGTTCCAGTGCTACCTGACTTTCCCAGTTGAGAAAGCTTTTCTAATGTCCTACCTTGAACCTTCCAAGCTATGTTTTTTTTATTATTATTATTTTTATTATTTTTTTTTATTTTTCTGTTGCCCATTGCTGTACCGTCTGTCACTACTAAAAAATTTGGCTCCATCATCTTGGTAGGTGTCCTTCAAGTAGGCTGCACTTTAGCCCTCTTCTGAAAATGACCGTTGAAGGTGACTGCAGAAAGCAGTCATGGGACTGCTCTGCCAGCCCTGGGAATGATCTTTCCTCCCAGCAGGCATTTGCTGCAGCTGAGCTTTTCTGAGGTGGTGTTCATGAGTCAAAGGTAAATGTCTGGGAGGTTACAAACATAGAGGAAAATCATAAAATGGAAGATGATAGAAAATGAATCTGCTGTGTGAGTACAGAGAAGAGCGTTGCTACTCTATATCAAAATACGTGCTACAAGTATGGTAACATAGACTTCAGCATGAAATATTATGTCTACTGTCTAACAATCCATATCACAGAATCACAGAATCACAGAATTTCTAGGTTGGAAGAGACCTCAAGATCATCGAGTCCAACCTCTGACCTAACGCTAACAGTCCCCACTAAACCATATCCCTAAGCTCTACATCTAAACGTCTTTTAAAGACTTCCAGGGATGGTGACTCCACCACTTCCCTGGGCAGCCTGTTCCAATGCCTAACAACCCTTTCAGTAAAGAAGTTCTTCCTAACATCTAACCTAAAACTCCCCTGGCGCAACTTAAGCCCATTCCCTCTCGTCCTGTCACCAGGCACGTGGGAGAACAGACCAACCCCCACCTCGCTACAGCCTCCCTTGAGGTACCTATAGAGAGCGATAAGGTCGCCCCTGAGCCTCCTCTTCTCCAGGCTGAACAAGCCCAGCTCCCTCAGCCGCTCCTCGTAGGACTTGTTCTCCAGGCCCCTCACCAGCTTCGTTGCCCTTCTCTGCACCCGCTCAAGCACCTCGATATCTTGCTGTTACACTGCAGTCTACACCTATAACAACTCTTTTCAGGATGATCCTCTTGCATTCAGCAACCTATGCCCATGCTGTTATGGTTTCTTATCTTCCAGATAGAGACTGCATCTAAATTCCCTGTTGGGAATGGATCCTGTCTTATCCTAAGCCTCAAATCTGTCTATGGAGAAGGTTATTTGGCAGGAGCCTGAGCCAGGCCAGTGACTTCTAACAGCAAAGATGAATAAGTTCTGATGTTTGGGAGTACTCCCTCACACTGTTTAATGTCTAGACATGGCCTCAGTGTCTAGGTTGGTTGACAGAAACATTCTTTGTTTCCTGTGCTGTGGTTGTCTTAACATAGGGTTTGTTTTTTCATAACAGCTTAAAGTCTCCTTCTTGTCCATATTAAAAGCCAAGGTCTGGCAGGATGTTTGGTGATTTAAATGTGGACCCTTGTTAGTGGAGATCTCTTTTGCTGTAAGGAACTGTAAGTCATAACAAAAGCAGGGTTGCATTTAAACTGGGCTCATCTGCCCCATGGGTGCACATGTAACTGGAAATGAAGGATGGCTGGCCTCAACAGATGGGACCACAGCAGCTGACTTCTTCCAGGAAGATCTATCAAAGACCTGTCAGTGGGCAAAATGGTAAGACATTGCCAGGAGTCATCCGACTCAGCTATGCCTTCTCCAAACTAATTGTACTCCCTCTGCAGTCAATGCACCTCCAGGGGGTGGTTTGCCATCCTCCAAAAGGCGTCTAAAAGAGACAGAATGAGATGCCTTCTTAAAATACCCATTTTTCTCCATCATCTGCAAAGAAAGCTTTAAAATGACATGCTTAAACTAGCCACTTAACTTCTGGAGTGCTAGCTTTAGGTGAGGCAGATCTCTCCCATCTGAACTGGATGAATACCAAAGAAAATATTTGCAAACAAAGATTTGCAAACTTGTATTGGCTTTCAGAACCTCTTTTATCTGGTTTCCATAAACAATATTTGTAGTAATATTTTATATGAGAATATTTTACAAGCAAATGCACTATTGTGGTGAAAATACTTGCATGATCCCTGCCAAACTGCAGGTGAAAGCTTGGCAGCTGGGGAGGTTTGCAAGCTCTTTTGCTAGATATAAAAATTGGCTTCAGTTTTACCCCCTGAAGATCTCTGGAATTTTTACCATCCGAGTCAGGGAGGAGGAAAACCATTGTGTGTCTCTGAAGGCCAGTCTCTCTCTGCAACTTGCACGTAGTGAATTCTTAAGTCACTACCCACAGCGAACAGGCTGACATTTGCTTGTGGAAAATATTTGCTGGGTCATTACGGATAACACGCCATTTTCTAAAAATCTACGCCCTCTTTCTGATTGCTACTCAAGCAGAAAAGGCTAGCTTAGTTAGATATGTGCAAGTGGCTCACCTCACTTTTGTTCTTGCTAACCTTGATTCTGCCTGATTTAGTTACTGGGAAAAGATGACTACTTCATCTCTGAAGCCATCTGTCCTTACTCCTCCGGATAATATTTTTATTAACGCTCTTTATTTTATTCCATTTTATTGCATTTTATTTTATTGCATTTTATTGAATTTAAAATCTGTCAGAGTGATTGTTCTCTTTGTAAAATGGATCATTGCATTTTCAAAATTTAATACCTGCACCGTCCACACACAGTCTGGAATTTAAAGCAGCTTTCTGTAATCTGTGCTAGTAGATATAATTTTCATGATTTCTGAATGGATGTTGATGTTGAAATAAACTAGGAAATGTAATTGCTTCCAATACCACTACCATTGCATATGTTTTTTGCTGAAACTAGCTAGTGTTAATATCTATCTGTTTTCATTATGCCCTTATTGCATTGATGGAAATAGCTCAACTCATAAATGACATTACAACCATCAGTGTTAGAATCAGTTTAGAGAAGGGATTTAATTTCCCTGGTGGAAAAAAAAAAAAAAAGGAAAAAAAAAACACGATAGTCTCTGAACTTCTGAATGTTTTTAAGCTGCTGTTGAGAAAGCAAATACCAAATCCATACATAATCCTGCTCTGAGTTGTCAAAGCTTCCCTTCTTTCTCCTTCCTTTCTGTGACCAATCTTGCTTTCTTTTGGGGCACGTTATACCTTTTTCAGCTAAGGTCTTGTAAGCTTTTATGGAAATTTTCTTAGGTATGTTTTCTTGGAGTGGTGAATTTTATCCTTGTGAAACATAATGTAAAAAAAGCTTTTTACCAATACCAGAAAATGTGTATTACTATTTTATAAGATCTGATGAGATGCCGGTCTTGTGTCCTGTTCATTCTTAAGCTGTCCATGCTGAGAGCTGTCCTGGTTAATTTGGGGGTTGGATCTGTTACTTCTTTCAGGATTTATATCTTCAAAACACATTTCATCAAAAATATTTCCACTGTTTTCTAGCAAATTAAAATTGTGTTAAATTCTTCAGCCGCAAATTTCTTCATCAAAGTCTGTCTGGGGTCCTTTCTCTCTTCCCTATCCCTTCCAAATCCATCTCCTTGTCATTCCTGCTTCCTCTTTTCCCCAAGGCTCCATCAACCAGGTGCATGCCAAAGGCTTGTTCTATGGAGCTACACACTTGGTGTTCAAACTGCCATGGCAGTACTTCTCAAACCGTGGGAGGAGAAAGCAAGTGGTTGAGCGTATCTCATGGATTAAAAAAAAATATCTGAGAGCTGTTGACAGAGGACATTGTAGTCTTCCAGCAACTAATCTGCAGTTGAGACAGATAAAAAGACATAAGAGCTTCATGCTTTTATTTTTTGCCAAGTTTTTCCTTTTACTTAATATGCATCATTGCTACTTTGGGGGAAAAAAAAAAAAAAAAAAAAAAAAGCAAACATCAACAAGCAAGACTCAGAATAGCAGTTTCACAATATTTAAGGCTTTAGTGGCAATCCCTGCTTAGGCAGTTCCCTCCCAGCCACTCCTTCTCTCATCAAAGTTTGCCTCCCTTTTTGACATTTTCATCTATAAAAGAAAGAAAAAGAAAAAAAAAAAAAAAAGAAAAAAAAGTCAAAGAGATCATAGTTTAACCTGGATTATGTCATTCATCCAGGGCATCACATTGCTTTACAAACAGTTGTGTTGGCACAACCGAGAGGTCAGAGAACTGAGTTGCAAAGGCAGGAGAAGGGAGAGGGGAATTTCTTAAGCAGATACTGCCGCCAAAACCAAATTATTGTGAAACTGCGCTGTCACATTCCAAAAAACCACTTTCTCCTAAACCTTATGAGACTATAGGAAATGGTGAATATTGGTGGAGAAGACCCCTTTGGACCAGGCTGAATGCTGTTTAAAGCCTGCTGGTAGCTGCAAAGTGGACCAGGATTGTGAACACCTCTCACAAGCCTCGGCCGTTGGTGGTCATTCAGTGCTGAATAAGACAATATGAATCCTGACCCCTTTCAGATTAAAACCATGGCTCACACAGCCCAGTTCAACTCTTACAAAACTGAAAAGAGTGAATTATATTCTTGAATACACACACGGCCACCCAAGTGAGGTATTCCCACTGGTTTGAGCTGTGCAAATGAGGCCAACATCTGACCATAACAGCGTAAGAACTGCCAGCGTATCCAATTAGCAGGATAAAAGTAAGTGCCCTCCTGGCTTACTAATTATTTTCAGAATACACAGTGTGATGGAAACCCTTCCAAAAATCAAATCTGTCTTACAGCAGTTTGACTTACAGGCGGTGCAGAATGGAGCGTTTCTAAGTGCATTGCAATTAATTATGCTTTCAAATGCACTGACTAAATTCAGCTTTGCAATTAGATAAATAATAACTGAGAGGAAAGGTTGTATTTTGGAGTTACATGTCGCAGTAGATGAATACGCCTTTTGCCCCAGCTGTTTGTGCCTGTGTCATGGCAGATGTCTTGCTGTGAAGCCCTGTCTTGCAGATGAAATGCCTGTACAAAAGCAGCTTCCATGTCCATTTAAATGTGCAAGAGCCATACTCATGCAGTCAGCACAAGATCCTCCTTTAATTTCTTAGCGTATCTGCCTCGAATATCAAAGAGGATGACATTTCATCAAAACTACGACCAAACTGGTAACATCAAAGAGCCTGACTTGGCAGCCTCCACCTTTTTTCAGGCAATATTGACTCAGGTAGTGGATGTCACTGATTTCAGTCCAGGTGTGCCAAAGTGACAAATTGGAATCCACATGCCGGAGCCCTCCATGCTGAGCAAATGGGTAAAGGTGACTGACACACACACAAAACATTGCTTTTTCTTTTTCTGCCTTCAAATTACCCGTCCATTAATTGTGCAATTCTTAAATACAGCCAATATTAAAAAATGTCCCACAGCTGTTCAACAAGCAGCTTTGAAAATACAAATTGAAATTATTGGTTTAGCTCACAAGGATCTAAGCACTCATGGTAGGAGTGTATCCTTGGCTAAAGGGGAAACCACAGTAATGGGAAACAATGTCCCTATCACTGGAACTTTCGTTTGTGGATTCCCACAGGAATGATTCCTTTTCTTACCTCTTTTTAATACTCGTGACCACCCATAAGGTGAAGTGCTTCACTAATATTAATTGAAGTGCTAGAAGCAGGAGGCTGAAACATGTATTAGTTGCATTTATGGCCACCCTGGTAACCTTGTGCTTTCAAAGGGCTCAGCTGCAAGTGGAAACCAGGTGGCAGAAGGTGAACTTGAGCAAGTGAGTGTTGGTGAGCAAAGGGAACGTGTTTCATAGCCTTGGTGAAGGTTTGGCTGGAGGAAGGATATGCCGGGGACTGTTGATCAGCTCTGCCTATAGTTAAAGGATATACTTGAATTCCTGCCTTCACGAACCAGCATCAGTGAGTAACGCTTCCCATGAGCTGGCTCAAAGCCCGCATCCCACCCTTGTCAATAATAAACTCACTTCAACTATTCATGGTTTTTCTATGTCTTGTATGGACTGCAGTAATTCAGATGGGCTAGGGATGAAGCCCTCTGAACCTAGCCCTGTGTCAAACATAGCAGTGGGACAGGCAGCTCAGGCTTTGCATAGCCCTTCAGATCTGCTCTCCGTTTTCTCCACTGGCTTTGCATAGATCATTAAATCAAGTTCAAAGTCTCCTACTGAGGCCCAGAAAGGTATGGAGATCTACTGACTACTACAAAAAGCCCAGTTCCCACTGACTCCAAGCATGGGATTAATCACGCCTCCTTTTAGTTGCCAAGCAGATGGACATCTTGTTTAATCCAATTCTCCATAGTCAATAGGTAGAGGAAAAGACATCTCCTCTCTCTTTGGGATAGGGTAAACTGTTCCCTAAAGAAACCTGTCTTTCTCCATGGACAGTTGGGAAAGCTTAGATCCTGAGTTCAGGTGAAGCACCACACTTTCAGATAGATCAAATGAGGTGAGAGGACTGCGTCCCAGCTGAAGTATGGTTGAAGTGCCTAAACTTGCTCTTTCTGGACACGTTCCTTGGTGCCTCTGGAAGGCTGTTTGAATTGCTGAAGTTCCCAGATGGTCAACCTCGTCACAGATTTCACTGCTGGAATAATGAAATACCTGACCATTCAAACAAGCTTCAGCATGTTATCTGAGCATCTAGAACTAACTGCTCTGGGAATTAGGGCATGTCACAAATCACACCTCCTTCTGCTCCAGGTAGAAGCGCCATTTCTTTGCTTGGTCATTTCTTTCGTGACCCCTTTCACAAATGCACACCACGTCAACAAAAAAAGAACCATGTTACCAGTACTAGATGCTCTGCTGCATGCATTTCACCTGAAGAACAGATGAAAGAGAAAACACCTCAGGACTAGTAATAACAACACTGCTGAAGGTCTGAGGGGGAGGTACATATATGCGGTGGAAGAACTCATAAAAATGGAAGAGGTACTGAAGAAGGAAAGGTGCTTGACATCTTTCCATGAAGTATGAACTGGCCTGGAATATACTTGAATTTCCATGAGTAATTTCAGAGATTGGTTTTCACTACTTGCATGACTGGCAGCTGTCTCAAGATCTTACACTTGCAGCAGTTCTGACTTAAATGGGTAACTCTTAAGTCTTTTCCTGAATATTACACTTTTATTTTGAAGATTAATGGAAGTCTAATTCCATATCTATGGAACACATTTCCAG
This sequence comes from Aythya marila, assembly GCF_965140915.1. Lineage (NCBI taxonomy): Eukaryota > Metazoa > Chordata > Aves > Anseriformes > Anatidae > Aythya > Aythya marila. The sequence goes on along the minus strand of NC_139042.1, from coordinate 27,279,341 downwards.
GATGAAAAATGTGGAAATGCATGAAAAAAAAAAAGCCGCCTTTGAGGTAGACTTCTTTTCTACTGCAAAGCAACACAAATGCTTCTAATACTATGATGAGCAGAAAGCTCTGGCTGCTTAACTGCTGCTGAGCACTTAACTTTAAAAATGCACAGATTTGGACCATTTCCCAGATGTCGCATTGTCACTTCTGAATGACACATTGGAAGAGGAAGTAGAATGAGGAAGCGGGTTGAGGAGCAGAGTGTGCAGTGGGTCCCTCTTGCGTGTGGGGGCCCGCCAGGAACCTGGCAGCTGGCTGGGGGTGGGAGTGGGGGGCTGCAGTCAGCATGTTGATTTTAGATGCCTAACTTAGATGCCTTCTTCTCTCCGTTGCCTTTATAAGGAATAGAGTCTGGCAGCCACGGAGCGTGGGGAGCCCGAATTACCCATCACTGTCTTACTAGTTGTCATGGCAACTCAGGCAGGCACCTAGAGGAGATGGTCTGAACGTGGTCCCAGCCGACTTGCGAATAGATGCCGCAGCGTGTGTGCAAGGGAGGCAGCTGTACATGTCCCAGCTCACAGCTGACACTCCTGCACACCAGTGACTGGAAGGAGATGAGGCTTGAGGCTGCCCTTTGAGAGCCTCAGCAACAAATCCTTGACTCTCCACATGGTTTTGCTCAGCATTTTGGGCAGACATGGTCATTGAGGACACCTGGTGCAGCAGGAGGCAAACTCCATACAGGGCAGTGCTTATGGAGCTGCATCACTGATGGGAGGGAAATGAAACTACTTTATTCATGGGACACACTCCTACCTTGGGAGATACCCTTGTGAAGCTGGCACTGCATCCCACGCCTTCCTTTGTAAATTACAAGATAGGCTTTGAGCTCCTTAGGGAATTGATCAGCTAATTAATCAGTTTATCTGCCTCTGCCCCACATTTATATTTAAATCTTTGTGGAAATTCCATTCAAATCTCTTAAGCTTTGCTAAAAAAAAATAAATATCAGTAAGCAGAAGAATGAGTACCCTGCAAATTACTTCTCCCATGAATCAGATCCATTTCAGTTATTGAACCATTTGTGTTATTTGGAGATGCTCTTGCACCTGCAGAGGCTAAGTTCACTCTAGATTATTGGAAGAATTGTGCAAGTGATGGAATTGGGCAATTTCATAGTGATGCAAACTGTGTAGTTTTCTATGAAGTCATTAGCAAAGAGTTGCAGGCATTCAGAATTAATTTCAATAATGAGCTGGGATTTCAAACCTAAATATTCAGTTTCTAACTGCATTGCAAATTCATCCCCAGAATCTACTCGGTATTACTCATCACCTTTTGCAGCCTTTAACAATAGTAATAGATTTCTTTTTAATATGCACAAAATAGCAATACAAATAGATTTTAAGCACTGCTAGCAATGTGCTTTAGATCAGCTATGATCCTGATATCTAGAAACTGCTAAAAACCAAGATTTTTGTTTTGTTCAATTGTATATTCAGGGAAGAGCCATGAAATTCAGAAGAGAGGCTCAGGTCATGGTAGGGATGTTGAGATGGGTGTTGAGCTTTCAGGTGTGCTTGTGTCTCCTGAGTAGCCTGCATAGCTCTAATGGGGGCTGTAGATTTTTCCTTTCTGCTTGCTTTGGAGCTGTTTTCTCACCTGTATTAGAACTACATCCATCTGAATCAAATATCTAGTGTCAGGTTACAAACTTTGAATTGCAATTAATCAGTGTTTCAGAATAGTTTTTCATTTATTAATGTGCAGATCATTGTTTCCAAAGCCCTACAACACTGTGCAGATCCAGTTGAGATATTACTGTAGAACGAGATGTGATTGTTCAATGGCACTTGCAACAAATGTCGTCTCTCAAGACAGGAAACAGGGAATAAAATTTTCAGGCTAGTACATGTAAAACTCTATAAGCCTGTGAGAGATTTTTGTCTCTTTCTTGCGTATAGATTACCAGGTTTGATGTTAACTATTTGGCTCATTAATAACTGATTTACATTTCCCAGACAGCAAATTGCTATCTGACACAAATTTATAAAAGGGCTTCATATTATGAAATTCCCGGGTACAGTGACTCCTTTGTGATTTTAGCTTAAGGAGTTTGTGATTAAAATTTTACTGTAATCATTGCAGTCTCCTGGGTTGCTTAAGGAAAAGCAATTCTTATTTCCTGCGTCTTAGAGCTCATCACGGTGATTTATTTTAAATGCCATTGGCGAGGTTCTCTCTACTTTGAAAATTAGATAAAATAAAAGTCCCTCAAAACAACTGGAGAAGCTAAAGGATTCAGTCTCAGCTAAGACATGAGGACTAACCTGTTACATGATGTTTCATGTTTGCTATGTGAGCCAAATTGTCAGATCAGGCTCTGCAGTACACTGTAAAACCAAGAATAGGAGGGGTAAGGAAAAGGAAGGTATTAAGCTCCATTCTGCCCCCTTAAAAGCAATATTTGGTGGATACTGGCCAGCTCACCTGATTAAACCAGATCTTGGTTTGCTGCTTACATCCTTAGCAGCTGCTAGCTCAGAGCAGGATTTAGCCAGTAGCTGAGGCTAATGGATGACCTTGCTGCGCTGCCTTTCTCCCAGCCCTTGCTCTCCACATGGGTTAAGAGGGAGGTGGTATGGGAGTTGTCACTGGAGGTGATGCTTCCCATGGGAAATTCACCAGCAGGCAGATCTTAAGATCTAGCTTGCATTACTGAAGGCATCCCAGCTCTCCAATTGGGACTAATGACCAATTTAAGAAACCAAGTGTTATTGCTTCATTTATGATGCCTTTGTTCTACTCATCCATGGTTCTTTGTGAGTTCTGTCGTGACTGGCTCAAATGTGTCCTTTCTGGGAAACTGTAGGAGGATTTTCTGTCCACAGCTTATTCTCTGTAGGTACATGGCATTCAAATCAAAATGCTTGGGACTGCTCTCCTAAAGCCATGCTGTCCAGCTCATTGAGGGAATAGTTGAATGTAGCTATTAAAGTACTTTTTTTTTTTTTTTTTTTTTTTTTTTTTTCCAGTGCACATTCAATGTTATTATGTGTTATTATTTTTTTTTTTTTTTCCAGTGCACATTCAATGTTACCAACTACAAGTGTTGGTCAGGATTGTTGCTTGCAAAACCAGTGTTACATTAATATGTGAATATATATATACCTGCAAGCTGATCAGATTCCTATTGCACTGTCTGGTTTGGTATGTGCTAGAAACCAAACAGGACAAGGGAACCAGCTTGAGGATTGTTTCATGAGTGTCCATACTGCTGAATGATTGGCATGCTCCCTGGCACAGGTTTGGCTGGAGCGCACTGGTGTGCTCCCTGCCAATGCCTTGGCATGATTTGTGGGACAGTGAAACTTGTATGGCTGAAGCCCTTGGGAAAAGGGTGTTCAGCTTTGTGAATGCAAGCTCTGCTTTTTCGTTTGCATTTAGAGCCAGAGACAAAGCCTGGTCCTGTGTCTTTGCTAGTATAGACGTGGTCTTTGAGTCCAAGTCCTTCAGGATGATTTTAAACCTGCATTTAGACAACTAGGGCCCCTGTGGAGGTCCTGCTACTTCTGTTGCATAACTACCTCAAATTTTATAAGAACTGTTCTCGTAGGAAATGTCTTGCCTTTTATTTCTCCTTTCTCAAACCAAAAATACTTGTCATGTTTCATTGGAAAATACTTTTTCCCAAAATTCAAAATCCCTTGTTTCCATTCATTTTCCCTCTCCTTTCTGCAGTGGCAGATGGCAACAGGAGATAAGGATTCGGTGGCAAACAGTAGGAGATGTATACACAAAAGCTTTCCAGGTTTCACCTGCCAGAAGCTGTGTCCCCTTCATTGCAGTCCTGTTAAGTAATTCTCCAAGTAGCAACTGTTGTAGGATTATCTTGCAGAGTTACTGTGTGCTCTTGAGGAAATTCAAGAGAAATGATGTTCAGGTGCAGAAGTAACTGGGATCCTAACATGCATGCGGGAGGGACTGACTTGCCCCATTGTCTTGTCATGTGAACTGCAACAAGGTGGAGCAGAGGATACAGCTAAGCTGCCCTGATTGTTATCAGCTGAGAGTCAAATACCAAAAGCACCGTTTCCCAAGGCTCACATACTTTTTTTTTTTTTTTTCTACTGTAAATATTAATAAAAAAAGTCTTGAGAAAGCAATCGGATGGAAAATAAAATGTCTTTATGTTGCCATTTACACATGCAAATGTTGTTTGCATCAAAGGTGACTTTTTAGCAAGGTGGTTAAGATATCTTAATGAACTAAAATGGAAAACCAGTAGTTTTTAGTTTGGAAGCTGGTGGCATCTTCACTGCAAAATGGTACCACGTTTTATCTATTAATCATGTTTGAATATTCTGAACATGGTTCCAGTCAAGTTTCAAGTACACTGAAATTGAGCCAAGAACATAAATTTCAAGTTGCATTATTGTGGTCATGTCACTTTCCAAAGTATCACTAAATTGTTCCTTCATTTTGTCCTTTGCCAAAGAGGTAGGAGACTGCGTTGCTCTCTGGAAAAATGCCTGCCTAGAAGTAGAGGTCCAGATCTTTAACAAGGGCAAATTGGCAAAACCCCACTGATTGTAATGGAGCAATGCCGATTTTTGTCAGTTCGGGATCTGGCCCATCAGATTTTCAACTGTTATCACCACAGGCAGAATTCAAATTGACACAGCGTGGGCTAACATGATTGAATGCAGAGCAGGCTGCCTGGTTTCCTAAATTATTTTAATAACAGAAAGAATGTAGCTGGAATGCCAGGCTAAGATCTCTACCTGGATAAGGGCCCAGATTTTATTTAATCTCTAAAAGTCTCTCTCTCTGCTATTTTATTTATTTATTTATTTTAATAAATAAGCTTGTTGCAAAGTCATTACTTTTTCATTATGGAGATTGTCATGACAAGGTCCCCAGGAAGAAAAGTCTCAGATTCCGTTCAATGCTGCATAATCCCACAGCTTCAGGTAGAAAGAATAGGTCTTGTAGAATAAGTGAACAATGGAAACAGAGAAGGAGCCTGCCTCCCTTCAAAACCTGTATTAGATCAGCTACTAAATCCAGCTCTCATACATACCCAGACCAGGTATTACGTTTCTAGGGACTTTGGTGGGTCACCAGTGCTGTGAACCATCCGAAGACACGTGGGATCCTGGTGTCCTCTCTCTGGCCATGTCCACGTGGGCACGTTTCCATTCCAGTTGCCTGTGGGATCTGATCCACAGTGCTGCTGAGAACCAGCCTTGGGAGCCCACATCCAGCATGATGTGGGTGGTGAAAGGAGGGTGGGATGTCCTCAGAGATGGGTGGGTAAGAGGTAGACAGCTGGAATATGTGCCATCTCTGCTGACTGACCATGAGTCTGTAGGAACAGTGATAATCTGCACATAAATAAATGTGCCCATCGAAGGAGCCAAATTAAAAACAAAACCATAACCATTTGATTTCTCCCCTTAGGAGGAAAAAAAAAAAAAAAAGAGTCGTGTTTTTTCTCACATGAAAGAATTTAAACATTTTACTTTCATCTGCCCTTGTTGTGCCTTAACAAAGCTAGCCAATCGCTCGATATCTTGGCTCTGATTTTGGGGACTATTTTTTTATTCCTCTAAGAGATTCAGAGGGTGGTAAAAAGCTTCATTGTAATTCAGTAATTAGTATGTCTCCTTCTCTTGACCAGGAATGCAAGGGTATCCTTTTCTGTGAATGTCATTTTCTCTCTGGGCTCTTGTGCTTTAATTTCTTAGATGTGAAAACAGGAACAGAAGATGAATTAGGTATTGAAATGAGAGGACATGAATATGACTCTGTTCTCCTACAGAACTTTTTCTTTTAAAGAGAATAAACTTTTATAGTTAAGCAAAACAGAATAAAGGGCTTTATAAATCAATTGTAATGAACCAAATGTTTTCATCCTTCTAGAACTTTATTCAGGAGAACAAACTTGGTTTAAAGAAAATCTGAAGCTTTAGAGCACTTAGTTCCTGCATATTTTCTCTTCTCCCACCTACCGTCTAGGCAATCTGGCTTTTTTTCTCAAGTTATTCATCTGGGTTCTGTGGTTTAGGTGGATAAATATTGTATCCACCAAATAAAATGTTTATGCCTAATACAGGAGTGCTTAATAAGTTAGTGATGCACAAGTATTAAACTAGAAAGGCAATGTTTGGTGCCTGGATGAAGAGGTCCTGGGTGAGATGAGCTTGTCTACCTCTGCTTTCAGATGCACAGGAATTAGTTTGAAAGAAATGAAATATAATGAAAAAAACAGGACACTCTAGCTGATGAAGGAGTGGACTCAAACATTGCTAAGATTTGTTTTCTTGGCTGTACGTATTTTTTTTCCTTAAAGGCACATTTGCATTCTGCCTTTCCCAGTTTCACAGGGGGTCTGTCTCATCCAAGCTCCACCAGTGTATTGCCTTTCACCACCTGCCCGATGATGGCTGAGCTGTTGTGAGGTTGAAAGCCCCAGTGCTAAAACATCGTGGACAGTGTGTGAGAGGGACATGTGCCTGTCTCAGCACTGCCCGTCTCTCCCCTGCTCCATCCCTGACCTCCCTAACACTGCAGTGCAGATGGGAAGACTTCACCTTGCTTTAAAAGTAGGCTTCAGGATTTTTAAGGGATTGCTTCATGTCTAAATAATTCTCCACATCCCTGAATCATGCTGAATCCTCACAGGAGATGATTGTCTTGCTGGTTGCAGCAGAGATCTCTTTGTGAAGGAGTTGGGCTATTCTCGGGGGTACCCCAAGGATGTGGAACTCAGCCCAGAACAACCGCAAATGTTGCTGCTTTCCGGCACGTACAAGTGATGTCTTTGCCCTCCCATCCTCCAGAACCAACAGGGGCCTGAATTTTTTATTCCAAGGACTGGGCTGGGACCTGACAGACCCTTGTCAGTTCTCTGTGTCTGTTCACTGTGCTTGTGTCCGGGACAAAGACCTGAGCAGACGACGGGAAAAGGCACCATCACCGCTTCGCCGGGCTGCGAGTCCCTTGGACGTTTCTGAGCATGCCAGATGCCTGGGTGCCAAGAGCTCTGCTACTCATCCCAAGTCCTTGTCCTGATCATCCGAGGGCTTCCTGTGACGTCTTCCTTGGTAGTCAGAGCAGGGAGTATTCACAGCAATGCTGCTCAGTAAACACTCGTTTCATGGAAAAAAACAGAGGCTTTTTCTTTTGTTGGAAATATTTCATGAATTATTTTTGTTTAGGAAAACATGATATCATTCTGATGGTAAGAAAACAAACCAGCAGGCCAGCTTTCTGTTACTCTTAAAATATCACCTCCTATTTTTCATTTAGGAATATAAAAGAAGAAAGTGGAGAAATGAAATAACCAAGACCAAACCTTATGTCTGCTTCTTAGCTTTTGCTTCTTTTTCTGCCTTTGGCCAATGTTTTTAAAAAATAAAAGTGAGGAAGAGAGTGTGAAAAGAGTATTTTTTTCCCCTTGCAATTTGAAAATGTAAAAGTTGAAAAAGAGTGGATTGCTTTTCATTGTAAAGTTATTTTTTTGGGGGTAGAAAATTTCTTTTAAATCAAACCCCTATTTTTCGGTGAAGACGTTTGAACCAGTTTGGCTCACCACACTTCATGGCTCTGCCTCCTCAGACCACAAATTATAGATGTCATAACAAATGTCAAAAATACAGCAGACATAATAAATTATATATGCACAGACAAAAGTGCACTCAGTCATACATACACACACATGCATGTGTGTATATATATATGTATATATATAGTCATCTGTCTGTGTATAAATGCATGCTTGTGTGTGCACAATGTGAAGTAGACCTGAAGTAGACTTGCAAGCCAAGGAAGTCCCTGAGAGGTCCTGCTTCAGGAGCGTCTCCTTTGGCTGTTAGGAAGATCTCTTTCCGTACAATATTAATCTGTGCTCTCCTCTGTTTTTACAGGTTCTATCAAATTCTCTGATTGAAATAAAGTCTATCCAGCAGCACACATTGAGGATGTGTTTCAACCAGTTGCTGGGTGCATCTATAGACTATATGAGGAAAGCCCAAAAGCTTTGCTTGTGTCATGAGAGAATGGCAATACCACCTAGACATTACATCTGAGGTGGGATATAAAAATTCATTCCTTAGAAGAGAGCCTTTCAGATCGGAGTGGGAACACTTCACACCTGCCAGTGCATTTCATTAGGCCACGTGGTGACCATATGAAGAAGGGAGGATACGTGAGATCCAAGTTCCTCCCCTTACACTTCCTCCACGGGGCAGCCAAGGCACGTCTTGTGCCCTTCTCATCTTCCAGGCTGGCTCCCAAGGTCTGGGTGGACCAAGGCAGCTCAAGGCACGTGCATTGCAGAGCATGATGTAGAAATCTTTGGCTGAACACCGAGTGACCTGGTGTGTCCTCTCAGCATGACTCTAGGCAAACGGGTCTCTTGGCAGGGCTTTTTCCCTCTGGTGCAACTTTGAGCTGATGTGTTTACACTGCCTCCAATTTCACTGCCACCTCTGTGGCAGTTCTGGGATGTCTGCTCTGCACAGCACTGTGTCTTCAAGCCTGTCCTGATGCTCTGAAGCCACTGTTTCAGCTGGGCCCAATTATAATCTTAATTATAACAGTTATAATCCCAAAGCACTGGTGAAAAGCAAGCTCTGAAGACAGCTCATGCACCTTCTTTTATCACTGTAGGGATATCTGGGTCCTAAGGTAATGGCTTCCTACTTGGCTTTCAAAGAGAGACATCAAGAATGAAGCAGTGACTTGAGATGCTGGCAGTTTCTGCCCTCTACCAGTCTTCCATGCTACTTCAAATTTTGCAGCCGTTCCTCTGCACAGCACCAGGACCGTGACTGCAGACCCATTTCCCACACTGCCGTCAAACATGAGTCCTGCAAATAACAACAGATCAAGGGCGCCTGCCCCCCACCCAGAAGCTTTTATTCCTGGATCCCTCCTCAGTGCCCAGCAAAAGGGGAGGTGGTCCTCACAGCATGATCTGAAGAACATTTGGGCTCTGACAGCACAAAGGGAAGTGAAGGGAGGAACAAGTACTTGAAATGAATGGCCTGCATGCACAGCTGGGTTTGCAACACTGTTATGGTCCAGAATATTTCTGTGCCAAAAAAAAAAAAAAAAAAAAAAAAAAAAAAGCTCCCTTGGTTAATGATTCTGCTTCACGTTTATTTAAGCCTTGTATTTTGTTGTGCAACCCTTCATTGACAGATGTGCTCACAGCATTTAGGGTATAAGCCCAGTACTTTTTATCCCTGTTAAATATCAAAGAGGGACGTGAAATGCAATCTGTTTTTAAAAGACATTCGTTGAAATCTATTTTTGTTGCTGCTAAAAATATGTATTTATTGTGTGTCTAGGAAAGAACTTCTTGGTCTGGCTCAGCAGCTGCTCTGAGCCATCTGTAAATGTGCTTTCAGCCTCAGGTACAAAGCAGTGGCCCAGGGACTCTGGTTTGCCCCTCCAGAAGTCATCTGAGCAGTTTGGCAAGTCTGCAGTAGAGCTATGGCATTTTCCCTCCCAGTGAGCTACTTTAGCTACTCAAAAGGAGTTTCTGCTGCTAGGCAGGTACTGCAGTCCCCAGTGTGCCTTCCTATGTATAAGGTAGGTACAAACCTGCTGGAATAAATCGGGCTGGCCTTGGAGCAGCAAGAAAGGTTCCCAGCAGTCTGAGGACAGGAGCAGCCATGTGGAGGAGGAAATTCAGGGCTTCAGGAAAGACAGAGAAGAATACTTATCATGCAAAGTCATCCCCCTTAGAAATGCAGACAGGCAGAGCTTCCAGGTGTGTTGCTGTGGGGATGACATCCTCCACGAAGCAGCTGAGAAGGTCTCTCCCCAACACACAAGATGTGGTACAGGCTATGAGCTGTGCTGGGTGGGACTCTGCAGGGATAAGGAACTGACTGTTTCACCTTTCTGACTCTTACTCTTGGGAGCTGGTGTCTATCCCTGTTTTTTTTGTCTGTCCCTCACACTTCACAGAGCAGGTACGTCTACACAAGGGCTTAGGGACACAACAACATGCAGGCATCTCCAACACCCTCATGTTTGGAGAGGGATTCATGTGGACCTCTTCTGCCAGGACATACAGCTCCTTCACAGTTTTCCTTGTTTTCCAACTGCACTTCAGAAGCACTGAGATCCATCCCAGGGAGGTACTGGGCAGGTACTGTTAAAGTATTTTTCATCCCCTGTCCTCAATATATAAAAAAAACAGCATAATCACATACTGGCAAAGAGGCCATGTCTGTATCTACCTGAAATCATACATGACATAGTCATTTTGTTTGGTCAGTAGAAGGAGTTTTCATCTGATCTAAAGACACCATATTAATATAAGTGGCTGACTGACCTATTTTATTATTTTTATTTTATTTTATTTTATTTTATTTTATTTTATTTTATTTTATTTTATTTTATTTTATTTTATTTTATTTTATTTTATTTTTGTGTGTAGTTAAATAATCAGGTGGTGGTATTTATAGCACTTAAAGTGCTATTTATAGCACTTTGCACTGATAATGAGTTTGGTGGTTTGACATAACTGCTGGGTCACACTTGGGATTTGTTCCTTTCATCACACCTGGCTTGTTGGATTTGCAAAGTCAGCTGGGCTGGGTGGTGCTTTTAATTAACTGAATGCTACACTGCTGTCCAATGCAAAAGGCAGTTTCACTCTATTGGAAGGGGTCCCGAGTGGCTCAAGTTAAATAAAACTACTTGATGTATTCCTTTGCTAAATAATCTCAGAGCTACTTCTTGCCCCAGTTATATTGCTTTGACGTCAAGCAGCAAGCATTGCTTGTGGTGCTGAAAACTAGTTTTTAGTATTTCCTATAAGCTCTCTAATACTTATATTTTTAGAGATTTAAAGCAGGTTGTTCTTTTCAATGTTACAGTTTGAAGGGGATGAGTCTGCACGGGAAGGCCGTTTGTGCTGTGATGTGGCTGGACTGTGAACCTTATAACACATAGTTTGCTTCACTTTTCACTGACAGCTCTGATGCAAGAGAAAAGTCAGAGGGCAAGACACACATTGTATGCAAACAGGAAAATCGTTTCTTCTGGGATCTGTTCATAAATGGTAAATGGCTTCACACCTTTGCTGTAATGTGTTGTCAGTGACAACAGGGTGCGATGACAAGAACAGTACACAGAGAAAGGTTTTTGGTTAAATTAAGCCTCTGATAGTAAGAGAGACCCAATATGCTACCTGGCTGCTCAAAGACAGAGGCATATCAAAGAGAAAAAAAGGAACATGAAGAAATCCTAAAAGCAACTCTTGTTGGCTAAGATCCAAGAGTTAAGGAACAAACCTGGCCAAAAGGATTATGAAGAGATAAGTGAGAACAAAAGCAATTTAGTTTTATAATTGTTTTAAAATTAAGCTAGTTACATGCTATTTTACTGAGAGAGGCAAAAAAAGCAAAGCAAAACCTGGCTTGAGATATAGAAACATCTCTCTAATGGGACCTAGGACAGTCCCAGGGTTATTATGCAGAATAAATTTCAATATTTTTGTGCCAGTGGGGTACTGGTTGGAGCCCTGGAGAAAGCTGTGGTCAAGCACTTGGTGGGGTGGTCATGGACAGGCTTTTGAAGGAGCTGTAGCTGAAAGTAGCCAAGGTGTGAGCCAGGCTGTGCCCATTGGCCCGATAGGATGGAGAGAGGTCCTGCACAGTTTTTAATTTAATGCTACAGGCATAGCCCATCTGATCAATGTTCTTGTGACTTGTTTGAGCTCCTTGATCTCAAGGAGGAGCCCTTCTCCTCTCCCTCTTCTCTCCTACAGGACAAAGGAAAGGAGTGTATCATTTGCTGCACAGACAAGGGCCAACCCAGCTTCATTCCACACATCAGAGGGTTGAATCAGAAAGGAAAGGATTAAAGTTGCTCAAGCAAAGCTAAATCTGTCATTTCTTAATTTTGCATGTGAAACACTGTTCTTATATGTAAGCATTAGTGTTATAAGTGCTTTGCTGTGCAAGTGCTGAGTATGAGCCCAGACCCTACCTTACAGCTTGACCAAGCAATGCTTTGTCTTTGATGAGCAAGTGCTATTGCTTGAGTCATTCTGAAACAGATAAAGGAAGCAACAGAGAAATCACTAGGGAGGATGCAAATAAAGAGCATGGGTCACTTTTGGGTTCCCACAGACTCTGCAAAGATGAGGAGCTTGTTTTTGGTGCCCTTATCTAGAGATACACCTTTGATGCCTGCTGCAGCTTACCTGGGGATTTTAAGCCCAGATGATACCTGAGTGGTCCCTCTTTTTCATGGAGACCATAGTTTGGGGTGGCAGAAGGGGTATACATATATGCTTGAGCCTAGATCCTGGGGAGAACGAAGTTTGGTGTGATAGGGTGAAGCAGGAAGAATAGCAAGCTGTTGTTTTTGCTGAGTCCCTTGCTTTCTGGTAGAGCAAAGCCTGGCCTTCCTTAGACAAGTTCAACGTGAGCACTGGTCACGAACTTAGGAAAATTAGTTTTAGTATAAAACAACACTCATGGTATTCTGTCCCTTCCACTTCCTTCCTTTACTGCTGTGTTAAAAGGTCAAGGACAAATGTTGAAGCACTGAAGAGTTTGTAGCAAGTGTTTCCTTCTCTCAATTTCACCCCTTCGATGTGTTTAGGTCTCTTTATGTTAACCTTGCAAGAAGCTGCTGCAGTCTGTGAGTAGCAGGAGATCTGCTTAGAATTGGTTTGTGAATACAATTTTGGCTTTTGGCTTTTGGTTGAAACCAACCAACCAAACTGAGGTAACACAAATTAGTGTGGGCTTTCTCAGAGTTTTGGCAAAAATTGATACAAAATCTACTTTTTTTTTTTTTTTTTTTCCCCAAGGAAGTTCTGAGTTTGGACCCAAAACTGTTTGGGTTTGGCAATTTTGGGGTTGCAGTTTTTCTTTTCTTGACATTTTCAATTTTTCATTGGGAAAGCAAATGCTATGAAAGTTATTGTTAAGATGAAAAATCCCCTTTCCTGTGGTAGTAATTTCTTGTATGGTCTTCCTCAAAGGAGATCAGCTGGCAGGACTTCTGACATGGGGCAGGTGGATAGGAAACCCTGAATGCTTGTGTCTTAAACGTTGGCAAATGACAAAACCCTCAAATGGCCTTTGCTTCCATCTTCTCATCTGACACAGAGACCCTTATTCTGTTCCTAGCTCTTCAGCTGGTCCAGAAAGGCATGAAGGTATATACAAACTAACCATTTATTTAAGGATACAGTCTGATTTCAGACTCTTTAGGGATGATGTACTTGAAACTGTTCTCCAAAAATTCTGATATTTAAGAGCTTGTCCTCCAAATAGACCCAGAAATAGATCTTAGCAATGGTGTCTGCTAACAGTACAAGCGTTGGCTTACCTTGGCCACCAAATGGTAGCATTGGTCTGGATTTTGCCTGACAAGCAGCTGCACTGGGAAAAAACAGTGACGTGAGAACAGTTATTTATTCCTGTGTCCTTGAACCTAATCTCCAAATAGATTTTTTAGGTATACTGACATATCTAGATCCTCTGTTCTGAACTCTGTTCTCTGCTTTTACTCCCTGTTACTCAAAGTGCAGCTATTCAACTTACGGAGTAAGTTATTGTGAAGGTGAACGGGTTAGCCAGGGGTGCCGTCTTCATTTCTCCTAGCTGCTCAAAAGAGGCATGACTAAGACAGCTTATGGCAAATGAGGCAGGAATCATGAACAAATGTAGGACTTGAACTACTGACACCCAGCGTGGACCTGTATTGCAGCTGTGGGAAGCATGATCTCACACAGACAACACCTTTCTCCTCTCCTCATACCCCGTCCTTGGTAAGGAACTCCACTGACAGACTGTGTCATCCATGGGGTGTTGCCCTTGGTCATGTTTGATTTTTAAAGGAAATTTGGCTAGGCTAGCAGAAATTGGAGTGGTGGAATTTCATTATGACAATGTCATGGGAGCATAATGTCATAGCTTGTCAGAAAACCTGTGCTAATGGACTTTGCTGGATATGGAGAGGTCTGTCATTAGATGTTCACATAGCTTTGAGTTAGGAACTGTTGTGGGTAATGATCTGCAGACAGTCTAACACAGAGTCATCAGAAAGAGGAAAGAAGCCTTTTGGCTTCTGTACTACTGTTAACTCTCTACCCAGATCTGCTCAAAGGGAAGAGGACTACTTCAGGCACTCTAAATTGTCCAGTTCATGTTGCCTGTACTCACTTTTTCCATGTCCCTTTCAGCTATTCAGTATAACCCCCCAAAATTAAGCCTCTCTTACACCTGCTTTGGGCAGCTAGGATAAATGAAGATGGCACCTTATGCCATTAACTTCTGGCCATCCTGTTCATCTCCACAATAACTCACTCCATAGGTTGAATATCTGCACTTTGAGTCACAGGTCTTTTCTAATCTTTTTATGCCCTCTGCTGTATCTCTGTTTTGTCCCTGTGATTCCTCCTTGGGGATCTGTTGTCCTGCTTGTCCAGCATGTGAAACAGGAGTCATAAAGGTAATCTGGAAAGCCTGGACTGCTGTGAGAGGTGAGCCCAGATTGAGAACAACAGAAATATACTGGGAAAGTAAAAAAACAACAACAAGGCTAAAAAACATCCCTGCAACAGAGGGGCCATTCCAGTGAAGAACAGTTTTACCTTTCTTGAGTGAGGCCTGCATGAGTTTCCATTTTTTTTTTTTTTCTTTTTCAATTCAAGGTATATATCTATACTGAGCTACATCTCTAACTTCCAGATCTTTTTTTTTTTTTTTTTTTTTCTTTTTTTTTTTTTCTGTGCTGCCCCAGACTCACCACTGTCTGTGTGGGTGCCCCTCTTCTATCAACAGAATACTATTGTCAGTGGGATTTTGGGTTGGCCTCAGTGGTCAAGAAGCCAGTGTACTCCCTGGCTTTGTTTAGATGCCTTCTGTTTCTTCTTTGGTACTGACCTCAGAGATGGCTGTGGCAGATGACTCAGACAGCAGGGTCAGTATCCTCTTGCTCAAGTGGTTTTGGGAATAAAGAGGTGACAGATTTAGAGAAAACACTGATAATTTTTATTTATTTATTTATTTTAAATCTATGCTGTACCTTTCCTACTTTCTCTCATTCTTATTTTTTAAAGTAATTTCCAGCTCTCTTTTTTTTGTCTGTCTGTTTGCTTGTTTTGTTTTATTTGTTTTTCCCCTGGTGGTGTCTGAGCTTGCACTTATTTTAAAGCCAAGCAGCCACTTACATGACAGACAGTTGTATCCTCTGGATGTCTGTTATCAGCCAGCACAAACAGGCAGCAATGCAAATCTGCACACCCCGAGGGAGTACTCTCCTCACCTGGATGATCACAAGTGCACGGGGGCATTCTTAGCCTGTACACATCACTTCTCAGGAGGACTGGGCAACGTGCAATGTTATCTTGTACCTTGTACATCATGCCTGCTGAGCCATCACGCATTGTGTTCCCAAGCTGTTGCTTTGTCAGCCTCTGGAAACACGCTGTCTTCAAGCGGATTTAGGATCCCGGTGATTACTTCCAGGTTCTGACTACTGCATGAGCTCTGTTATGCATAGCTGGGGGAAATAATTAGCTCAGATTTTATTGCTGTCTGCTGGAAGGCAATCAATTGACATTGCACTTTGATCACATAGGATACAATTCTTCCCACTCGACTTCTGATGTAATTACGGACTTAGGTTGCCTCTGTGGTTGGTGGGGCATTGACACTTTGAATTTGTCCGATTTTGAGATGAGAAGGCTACACTTCGCCTTTGGCTAAGAAGGGGCCTGGTTCTGCCTGCCAAAAGCCCTGCCAACTGCAGCAGAACAGCTCACTGAGGAAAGCATAAGGTGGGAAGGAGGGCAAGGGCAGCAGGGTCCTTGGTGATTCACGCTGAGAGTGAAATTGAGCTTAAATCTGTGAGCAAGGGGAATGTCGCATACCTATATCATGCTCTTGATGATCACACAGCTGGCTCCTGCCTTCTGTACCCCTGTCTGAAGCTGACACTGCAGCACAGCCTCTCCATCACCTCTCCATCCTGATGCAGCTGCTCTCTGGTGCATCATCTACCACTTCAGGTCAATTGACAGGGCCCATCCAGGGGTGTGTTTTGAAAGGTCTGTGATACCAGCTCACAGGTGAGGCTGAGTATCCTGGTTGCCAGTCCTTACCAGCTGCCTTCTGCAACTTAGCCCCTCACACAGTCTGAAGTACTGCACCCACCATGCTCTGTGGACTACATGATGCAGGGGTCTCAGATACTAGGAAATCTTGGAGGTCTGGAGAAGGAAGTAGGCTGTAGGGAACCTTCTCCATCCAGGTCTTTTGCCCTGGCTGGTTGATGCTCCAGCAGTCCTTCCTGGAAAAGACTGGGTGTGATTCAGCCAAAATGCCTTCTTAGACACCCTTTGCAGTGCAATCTATGTGTTTGCCAAAAGGGTGCAGTTAGTGAGGTGAGAGAGAAATTATTTAGGGTATTTTTTTTCTTTTCTTTTCTTTTCTTTTCTTTTCTTTTCTTTTCTTTTCTTTTCTTTTCTTTTCTTTTCTTTTCTTTTCTTTTCTTTTCTTTTCTTTTCTTTTCTTTTCTTTTCTTTTCTTTTCTTTTCTTTTTTTTCTTTTCTTTTCTTTTCTTTTCTTTTCTTTTCTTTTCTTTTCTTTTCTTTTCTTTTCTTTTCTTTTCTTTTCTTTTCTTTTCTTTTCTTTTCTTTTCTTTTCTTTTCTTTTCTTTTCTTTTCTTTTCTTTTCTTTCCTTTTCTTTTCTTTTCTTTCTTTCCTTTCCTTTCCTTTCCTTTCCTTTCCTTTCCTTTCCTTTCCTTTCCTTTCCTTTCCTTTCCTTTCCTTTCCTTTCCTTTCCTTTCCTTTCCTTTCCTTTCCTTTCCTTTCCTTTCCTTTCCTTTCCTTTCCTTTCCTTTCCTTTCCTTTCCTTTCCTTTCCTTTCCTTTCCTTTCCTTTCCTTTCCCTTTCCCTTTCCCTTTCCCTTTCCCTTTCCCTTTCCCTTTCCCTTTCCCTTTCCCTTTCCCTTTCCCTTTCCCTTTCCCTTTCCCTTTCCCTTTCCCTTTCCCTTTCCCTTTCCCTTTCCCTTTCCCTTTTCCTTTTCCTTTCTCTTGCTCTCTCTCTCTCCATTTTTTTTTTTTTCTTAAACAAAAAGAAGTAGTTGAACTATATTAACAAAGAAGACAATACAAGCTGAATATCACAGGGGAGAAAAGCCCTGGCTGTGAGACTTCTCTAATCTTCCAAGGGAAATGGTGGAAACTGTATCACTCAGGACATTAAAAATAAGCAACAAAGAGCACTACAAAAAAATGCTGTTGCCTTAATTGACAAGTAGGTGGACTGAAATGGCTTCATGTATCTTTTACATTTATCAATTCTTCTCAGAGCTATCCTCGGCATCCTAAAGAAATATCCTTTGGCTGCGAGCACTTTGTCTCACAAGTAATTAAGTAGAAATGAGTATATCACTAAGTACATTTCAATGTGTGTCCTCAACTGGCTGGAACTCAACCCGGGGATTCAGGATCTGCTTGTAATTAACATTCCATAGTAAGACTCCACACCCTCTATTTGTCTCTTCCTAATTATGTGTTGGAAATGCACATTTCTCCTGCCATTAGAGATTTCAGCAGAGGAGTTCTAGCTGGGCTTTAAATTGCCTTCTACCTCAATTTAAATATTCCCTGTTATTTTAGGTTTGTAGACATTACACAAGTAAGCTTTTTCTCAAGGCGTCACAGGAAAACAAACCACTGACTCAAAAAAAAAAAAAAAAAAAAAAAGACATAAAAAAAACAAACCAAAAAAATGCTGAACTGCCTCTTGGGTTGGCGATATCACGGATTTAGGCTGCGATCTGTTAGTTCTTGTGGGTTTCAATGCTGGCTGTTAAATGTATTACTCCCAATTAGCACAAGAGCCTGTGGATGCGAGGCGCAATTGTGAATGGGGCTGCTCTGGGTTCTTCTTTCTGTGAAACTGCTTTTCCTGCCAGTTCATCAGAGGAACATTTTCATGGCAATGTATCAGCTGGCAGGGATTGTTACGGGGAAGGTTTGACTGTGTTAGGAAATGGAGAGATGGAGCACTTCAACTTAGGCTGAATGGAGGCTTTAACTGGGGGCTGGCTGAAGGAGAATGAATGGCTCATACTCCCTGAACTTGCTGTGCCCAAAGGTATATGCAGAGGGCTGGGAGGAGATGTGGTGTGTCACAGCTGGCACAGCTGGCTGGGGACTGGCTGATAGCAGAGTGGCAGCAGTAGTCCTTACACCGCACCTAGAAAAAATCCCAAAAAATCATCTCTGCATCAGCAGAGAGACTTACCACCCCTGTGCATGTCTTATGAGGGTCCCCAGGGAGACGGGAGGAAGCATTGGCTTCGTCCCTCTTTCTAGCAGGAAAAGAAGGAACCCCCCCAGCAGAGCTCCTCTGGCTGGGTACTGCTACCACTCCGCTGCCAGGGCCGTGCTGGGATAATGCGTGTCTGAGGGAAACCAAAACAGTTTGTTCCCAGACTCCACACAGCTTCTAGTGCCCTTGACTGTAATGGTAATTAAAAGCAAACAAATCTGGATGAGCCCTGCGAGGCTGCCAGTTCCCCACAGAGACGCCTCAGCTTTCCTTTATGTTTTGTATGGTAATAGGAGGCCTGGTGGTGAACTCCTCACTGCTACTAGTGAATGGTGACATATGAGATGTCATCCTGGAGCCAGTGGATGAAATTGTGGCTCTGCTGAAGCTGGTGGCAAAACTCCCATAGAGTTCAATGGAGCCAGAGCATTTTGTGCAGTTATTTTCCATATATAATTCATTCGGGGGATATCCACACACACACAGCCCAGAACTTTTTTTTTTCTTTCTCTGAGTTTTTTTCTCTAATAAGTTAACAATAAGAAAAAGGCTTTTTATTTTTATTTTTATTTTTTTTTCTGGAATGGTTCATATTTGGGAAATCCAATTCTGACCTACTAAGGCTGCTCTGACTGTTTTAGCCGTGAGGCAAATTTGCAAACTGGCCTAGGGAAGCTGGTACTTGTTATTGTTGCTTCAAAGACAGTCTATGTGGGAGAGGGAATGAGATGTGTTGGGATTAAAATACCCTAGCCGTAAAAAGCAGTAATAATTACCGTCTACATGTGGGCAAGTCAAAAGGGGTTATTACCAAAAGAAATTTAAACTCTTTCTGTTTGCAGAAAAAAAAAAAAAGCCTGCCTAAAATCCAGCGTTATTCATGTGTGCAGCATAGATTGTTTTTAAATACTGTTTTCTTCAAATGTCACTTTTGTGAGGCCAGTTCTAAATGGATCAAGATGACATTAAAACATTTGGCACCAGGTAAGTGAGGGTATAAAGGGAATCACAGACAGCCCTTGGACATGGTGTGCCAGTGGATTCACTCCTGTGAAAGAGCACAGCTCTCTCCTGAGAGGCAGGCTGTGGGCTCCATATCTCACCTAGAGCCTGGGTCTTGATAGGGTCAGTATGTGCACTGAGCAGTGCATCTTTTAGCACCGCATCTTGCTGTCCTCTCCTGAATCCAGGTCAGGCAATCAATAGATTGTTAGATTTGTAAAGGACCATCAGAAAATCTGGGGTGACTTCACACAGATACTGTGCACTTCCATATATCCCAGCCTGGATTCCAGTAACTTGCGATCGAATAGTTTGTGCCTACCCAAAACAAGTCCATCCATCACATAAGAATACTGCTGCTCAGTACACCTCATAATTTCATGCTGATTAGTTTTGCACCCGGTGTCTTCTCATTGATTTTAGTGAAAATATTCCTCAGAATTATTAAAGGAAATTGGAGAAGAATAAAATTTCTGCAAAGATACATGCTAATGGACTTTGTGCTGTCCCATCTTCTGCATGGACTTTGTCAGAGAACTATAACAGAGATCTGTTGGTTTTGCGGGGTTTGGGCTGCTCTGCTTGTTAATAAAATCACCAGTCCAACTCCAAACATAAGGATTGGTCTATGTGGTTGAAAATATGAACTGAAAATGTTTCGATTATGAAAAGAAGGGCTTCTTCATCTGCTGTAATTAGTAGGACAGTTTCCTAACCTACAGTTGCTTGTGTGAGAAAATTCCTTATGCCTGAAAAATCTTGGCTGAGGATGCCACATGCCATTCCTCCAGCCTCCAGTTTTGTGTTAGAAGTTGAAAGAGTGTGAAAGAGTGTGTGTGTGTGTAATGCCACCGCTTCATTATAACTTTTACTCATAAAACGTCATGCCACAATTCTGTCAGCTCCAAGATTAAGGCATTTAATAGCGTCATTTGGGTTGTGTCTTATACCAAGATTCAATCAGTTCTTTGTTGCATACGCTGTTGGCTATCATTTGATTGGGCAATGCCTGAATGTACATTGGTTTGGAAAAGCTGTTGCACAATACTCTATTCCCTGTTGCTTCATGGAAACTTGGACTTCCTCTTAGCTTCACTTTCTGTGAGCTACACGCTGCTGGGGAGCTGTCATTGAACCAGAAACCAGTCATGATGAGAGCATCTGTTTTATTTGTTTATTTATTTTTTCTATTCCAGGTCCACAAACTCACTCCAGTTACACATAGGTTTCATTTATATGGTTATCAAAACCTATTTCTTCAGTTGCTTCCTGGCTGTACATGGGGCAGAAGCCAGAACATTTTCCTTCCTTAAGGCCCTCTTATATAAAGTTTGGCAAATATCTTCCTTTTATTTTATTGTTACATGTATCTTTTTCTTGCCATCTGTTGAAAAGATTTTGCTTATATAACAACTGTTTTCATCATTTATATCACCACAGAGTAGAAATCGCCTATAGACACAGAATTTTTCTTGCACTCGCTAGCTATTTCACACCCACCTGTTTATGAAGTGGTTTGAGTATGTATATCCTCAGCAGCTCATGGATCCAAAAATATCCAGCTGCTTTACAGATCTAATGAAAGCTGCACTTGTGGACATGAAGAAATAAAGCCCATGAATTTTGCTATGTTTTCATGAGTCCTGCTGGTTCACAATGGGGTGATCCCAGAGGTTTCTGAGACTGTCTGACTTCCTGCCCCCCTCTTTCTGGCAACATGAAGGGTTTCAACTGGGTGCTCAGAGAGGCTGGGTGGGCCTTGCTCTCGCTCTTGCATTCCCATGAGTGCTGCTGCCTTCTGTGCTACTCTCTGTAGAGAGAAATAGCACCTCTTGGGTACAGCTTATCACATCCTCGTGCAGATGTCCAAAGAAGACCAGATGGCTTGTGTGCTAGAAATGATCTGTTTCACTACCAACGATTATACAGGGATGCCAGGCCACTGGAGTCATTGGTATTGGCATGTTAAGCTGAATAAGATGAATACTGCCCAAGTATCCCAACTGAGTAGATGGCTCTGTTACCTCCAGCAAGTGTCTGTTTATTCTTACAGTACTGCTAGCAAACTCATGGTTGCCCCTGTTCCTGAAGGACCACCGAGCATGTAGAGTGCAGAGTCTAACTCATGGCAACTGTTGAATAACTGAACTGGGAGGCCAGGAGCATTCAGAGAAGGTAATTTCATCTGGTAACCAAGGCAATCTTTGTACTGTACTGTGATGACTCCAAACCATCTGATGGAGATTTTACTGAAAGCAAATTAGATAGATTTCCGTCCATGTTTCTGCTGACCAGATTTTGTCTCCAAGGCAGCTCTGTTCTTCACTGGACTTGGATCTGTGTAAGTTGTAGGCACCACTTCTCCCACACAGCTTTGGCATTTTGAGGTTTTTCTTTTCTCTTGTGGGTGCCGTAGCAGTGTGTGGTTATGATGCACTGGGATTTCAGTTGCCCTGACATCCTTGTCCTGGGTCTCTCCCTTTCTATCTGTACTCTGAGAAGACTCTTTGGTTGTCACTTGCAATATCTCTTGTTCCAGTAAGTGATTCCTTACAATACAGAAAAGCTGCCAGTAGGTCCCCAAGGCAATTGATATGTTTGTGCCATCATCTGAAAATTGCTTAAATGGCCCAAAAATCAACACTTGCTGCCAGCTGGTCACTTTGAAATCAGCAGGGCCTTTAAATCAACAAACATTTACGGCCTCTTGTGTTTTCTCCATGCCATGAGCTGAGAAACAGCTGTTTGTTTTTCCCATTTTCTTTCCCAGCTTTTATTTGCTCCCTTGCTGTGCAGTTGTCAAGGCACTTTTACTATACCTATACAAGCTCTTTCTTTGTCCCAATGTGGCAGCTCTCCTGGATAGTGACGGCTGAGCTGCAGTAGTTGACAGGCTCGAGCATACCTTCTGCTGTAGGCAGGAGGGAATTCTGAATGCAAGACAGAAATGTGGCAGCTGTAGGTGTGCACCCTTGTGGTATGAATTTGTTCCTGAACTAAAGAGAAAGGTGTATAGATCAACCATATACATACAGGATCCTCTTTTGGGATCAGGGAGACGGATCAGATGGGCCACCTCTCTCCAAGTCCTTCCCCAGTCTGTGGTTCAGTACCATGTTGATGAATGCGTAATATGTGATCTGGACTTCCTGATGGTCTAATGAATGTTAACCTTAGAGCAGAAGTGGAAAAAAAAAAATAAAAAAAAGTGCATTACTTTAATATTGAATGCTCCTAACTTGAAACCTTTGGCTGATGAAAACAAAAGCATATGCTGCTGCTCTTGCTCTGCACATTCTGCAGAGTCAGGGTATCCCTGGTGTGGATTGCTGAAGGCCAGGATATTTTAGTTAAAAATAAACCCAGAGCAATCATGACAGGCTTGTAAATTAATGTGGTGCATTCTCTGAGCACCAGCTCTCATCAGGGTTACTCCGGTGATCTTTCAGTGTCGTCCATCACCAGGGCCCTATCGCTCTAATGATGCATTTCATATTAAAGTGGCTCCAGTTGCTGGGAAGAGATTCTGCACACTCAAATTGTAAAAAGTAATACTGTTGTTAACCTCAAGTGTTCTCCTTTTTCCAATGGTGCCCTGGAGAATACAGCAAATAGCTTCCACAGACAGAAATCCTATTTATTATTTGGCTGCATTTAAAGCAAAACGTTTTCCTTTGCTGCAGCCTTTCAAACTCTGTTGAGAATTTCTGATGATTAACTGATGAACTGTGTTGTAAAGCTGGTGCTGCCATCCAGATTAACTTTTATTAATAGTTTTTTGGGCTGGACTGAAATAATGCAATCTGCCCTTGAGACGGGGGCAACCATGTGATTGCCTGGGCCAGCAATGCCATGGGAAGCGAGTAGTGACTCAGAGTCTTGCTTTGGTGGCTGGTTCCCCTTTGTTCCCAGGGGAATTCCTATATATTAGCTCCTTCCCAGACATGTCTTACTTCCCTCTTTGCAGTGGGTCTTGCTGGTGGAGTTGTCTGTGAATTTCCCCTGCTCCCCCCTTGCCGCTTGTAGCCCTCCTGGGCTCTCCATTGCCCCTGCTCACATGTGGTCTTGTATCAGCATACACTGCCACATGCTGTTTCCACTCCTTTAGACAAAAACATCTCCTTTGTACATGCAGAAGCAGGAAGTCAGACGTCTGAGTAGTCTTCCCACAAATTTCAAGAATTACTCACGTTCATTGTCATTCTCTCTGCACTGCACTGCCCGGGGCGGCCTCGAGCTTTGCTGAGATCTGAGGGCACACCCATTGATGTGAGGAAGAGCAGAAACGTGTTTATGCCAGGCAGACACCAGCCACCCGTCACTCGCATGCCCCAGACCTCGTCCTGCCTCCGATGCCCAACGCATACTGGATCCACATGCCCTGGGCCTGAGCTTCCTCCCAGGACACTTTTCCCACCTCTCTACTGGGTGGTGAAGAGTAGGTCTGAGGGCAGGCTTAAACATGTTTAAACATCTTATCCTTGTGTTTTCTGCCTGCACTAGATTGGCCACAGCTTCTCCGTTTGTGGCTTGGCTGCATGGTTCCTCTTTGTGCTGGGAAAGACCCCTGCTGCCTTGCTGTGGAGGACATAAAGCCCTTCTCAGAATGGTCATTTGGGGTGGGATTCTTACCGCATGGCAGAGTCAGGTTCCTGGTATAACCTACTGGTGTGGGCTAGCTAGGCATGCAGCAAGGAGAGATGGGCATCTCGGGAGGCCGATTCCTCCCACCTGCTGTAGGTATTTGTGTTGGAGTGGAATGACTCATCCTCTGGACATGCCTCTTACCACTGACTACAAGGAAAGGCTGGACAACTGGCTAAGACAAGGCACCTAAGGTTTTATATGTCTTCATTTAGGTCAGATGAATCCCTGCTCTAGGTGTCTTAGGATGTCTGGTAACAACTTTGTCCCAAGCTGTCTTTGGCCTACATGTGTTTGATCCATCCAGGCTGACTGGATGAGTGATCACTGGTCTACAAACAGCATGGACGTGCTGTGGCTCCTCATCTCCAACGTAATGTTAACTACATGAGCAGTGTGTGGGTCTGGTCCTCAGAGCAGGCTTGGACCAAAAACCTGTGTATTTCGTGACCCACTCAAAAGTGTGGGCATATGTGTAAACACCTGCTTGTTCTGGTCAGTTCATGGTCATGCCTGCCATCTTACCTCTAAATCTTCCAGACCAGCAACACAGATCATCCTCTTCAGAACATACTAGTGTTACTTCAGAAACAAGAAATGGCCCAAATAATTTAGTGTATATACAATAGTGTAGAGCTTCTGGTTGCCCCCACTGGCTCCCTGCTGGTTGGGATATGTCCAGACTTGAAGAAATGTGAGGTAAATGTAGCCTGAGTTTCTACTGTGGTCTGTACCACAGATCTGGACAATGTGCAGCTGATCATGGCTCTGCATACCAAAGGTATCTTCCCTTTGGTATTCTGAAAGACCAGCTTTCAGAGAGAAGGTTAACTTCAGACCTGCCATGTGTAAGGCATGTGCTGACTAGTGTGTATGCAGTTCAGCAGCAGTTCGTTTTATACATCACGGAATTAAGCCAAGAAGCTCCTCAGCTCTGTTTTGCAGGCTGCTTTCTCCAAACAATCAGGTATTTCAAACTTCTAATAAACATGATGATAGTAGAAATGGATGGTGACTTGAAGCCTGTCTCCTGGTCCTCTGAATTCTCTCTGTCTCTGAAGCTTATGTTGACTCTCTGCTACCTTTTGCTTGAGAAACAGTTTATAAACTACTTGGGGTGCAAGGCATTTTTATTCTATATTTGTCCACTACCCTGAACAATGACCCTGCTTGGGCCCAGCACATGGGTTCTGAACCATGCTGTTAGAGCAATATAATTAATAATCATTTAAAGCTTCTGAACCCACGGAATTAAAACCGCATGCAGTATTCGCTATACAACTGTTTTGGTTTGAGAGATTCGGTTAAATACTGACTCAGTGATTAGGATATGTAGGTTGGGATTAGGGTGATAAACAGTTCAGCATTACATCAGTTAGTCATAAACAGCAACGAAAAAGGGCCCACACTATTTCTAGTGCTTCCCTGATGTCATTTAATTGGAAGGAACTGGGTTGCCAGAATGCATGTTGAGATGGTCTGTGTTTAGTCTCTGGCGGGTCAGGGGGAGATTTCTACTTTCATACCATTGTTTTTGCCACAAATAATGTTACCAGTAACTCCTTTTTTCTTGCCTATCAGTTATGTTTTGTATAATTAAAACTAATTACTAGGTATGAATAAATCTAATTCTGGTGGGAGTAAACTGCATTTACCATATTTATTCTCTCCATGACTGACCTTTTCTGTGAAAGGCTTTATAAATCCACACTTCTGAGGCATGGGGAAAAGTGTGCTTGCTTCTGTGTTGACTGATTTGCAATGCAGTTCAACGCTACAGAAACGCATATAGCCTTAATGACTCCAAATCACAGCCACTGGAGCGTAAAAAGCTCCTGTTGAGTTCAGGACTGAAAAGAGATGAAAGGTAAGCGAGACACCTGGTTCTCATCTACAAGAAGGGCTCTTAGATGCTAGCCTGGGAAGAAAAGCAGGTTTGCTGAAGACATTCTAGCTGTTTGTATGTCTGCTTTCCATTTCCAGCTACTAAATGACATGAAAAGACAGCTGTCAATAGGGAAAGTATTTTGCTTGTTTAGTGTTGCATGTGACCTGGGACTGTTGCCATTACTGGGATGTTATCCCTTCACTGGGGAGATTGTGAATGGAAGAAGATGGGGTAGAAGGAGAGGAGGATGCTCCACATGATGCTGTCTTTTGCAAAAGAGGTTTTGGCACTTGACAGCAGTAAAAAAAAATAAATATAAATAAAAAAAAAAAAAATCTTACAAGTTGTGGAGGGGATGCCTTTCTGGGGAGAAGATACTCTGTGATGCCTGACCTAGTCCTACCTTGTCACCAATGGGTGAAGTCTTTGCAGCACCCCATTAATGATGAGCTGTGTGTGTGTTATGGGGAGAAGAAAGGGCTATATCTATATGGCTAAGACTTTAAGCTAATTACCTGGCTTCTCTGCATACACGTATTTTCACAGAATATCCCCAAAGTATCCTGAAATAAAGCATGGAGTGAGACAGATATTTCAGGAGCTGCACTGCTAAGATTTTGACTTTTTTTTTTTTTTTGTACTAGACACCTCCATTTCCTCCTGTTTTCTGAACATTGTAAACAACTCTCAGGTGGAAGTGACAACTGAACCCAGGAAAGATTGAGAAATTTTGGCTGGGCAAGCAAACTCCCAGTCTTCTCACCCACTCAGTTCACACTGTCTTCGAAGTGGCCTTTCTTTCTCTGCCACACATCCACTCCTACATGGGTTCTTCCAGCACTCAAGGCCAAGACCCATGCTGACTTTTGCTCTCTCCTGATTTAAACTGTGGAGTTCTGAGCTGCAACTCACGTTTGCTCAGACAGTGGAGATGTAGATATGACATAACCAATTCACCCTGTTTCCTGTAAGCACAAATGGTTCCCAGGAAGTTGTGTTAGGGCTAGCAGGTGAATTCTTGACTGGTCTCAGTGCTGGAACCACCTGTGCATTCAAAAGAGCACTCCTGGAAGAAGGTCTCCTCTGATGGTGGCTGTGGGTGGCCTTGCAGCTCTACCAGCCTCAGAGTGGACCCAAGGACCGCTGGGCTGCACCTTGGGGATGAGTGTGCTTGTGAAAGTCCTGAGCAGGCAGATTGATGCTCCTCCAGCCTGTTTCATTTACTATAACAAAGATCACTCTGTAGGAAGAGAAGGAAGCCTCTTGCCTATTCAGGAGTTTCACAAGCGTGGTGCACTCGTGTTTCTAGTTGTGGGAAAGCCCCAGAACGTGGGTTGGGTTGAAGGGACTGTGCAGGTGATTTTACAGAAGTCCTACCTAAGTCCCTTAGTTGCACAAAAATCTCATTTTTCTTTTAGGTTTGCACATGTGGCATTCAGACATGCAGTGACTGTGGAGAATAACTCATGTTTGTCCACAAAAACATTTTCCCACCTGTTAGCTGGAGAACAGTCTGAACCAGGAGGAGATCCTAGGTACTGCTTTTTTTAAGAAAGACACCAAATACAGGAAATGGGGATGGTCAGAGCTGAGTGCAGCCTCAGTGACAATGGTGATGCTGCACAGACCCTTTATCTTCCTCCTCCACTCACCCACTGCAGCAAGTCTGCATTGGACAGAGCACTCGCACTGACCATGTCACTTTTGTGTGAGTCAACAGGATGATAGGAGGAAAAGCAGGAGCTGCAGAAATAAATTTGAACACCTAGAAGCTGTGTTACGCTGGATCTTGTAGTAATATGATGCAAAATGCACAATATATTACCTGTCCAAAGGAAACTGACATACACAGAATCATGCACAGTGGTTATTCCTGCTGATGTGCTCATAAATGGCCACCCTTAGCACTGTGGGCTGGATTTTGGGCCTGAGCTATTCCTATGGACTGATATAATGGATGTAAGTTATCTCTGAGGCTGCTGTTCATAAAGAATACCTTTGGTCCATGGCAGTTGCCCTTCTTTCCTCTCTCTTTAAAAAGAGTTTGGGGAATGGCGACTCCAAGTAGGAGCTGTGCAGACCTATTAGGTGCTCTGAACTGCTGCCAAAGCAGCCTCTCACCCTCCATTGACTACAAAGGGAACCTGTGGAGACTAGCCTTTGCAGGCTAATGTTAGCCCTTGTGATTATTGCCCTAGGCTCCAACCATAGTTACTGAAGAAAGACAGCAAGCCACCTTTGAGTTACTCCTTCCCAACCTTTGGAGCCTTCATGTCTCTTTTTTTAGTACAGGGAGCAATACTTGGTGAAAGCACCTAAGTGGGATCCCCCATGTAGGTGGTGTGATTCCTCCCTCAGATTTGTTGTGTATGCTTTGGATCTGATTGGTTCTACAGATCAACTTCCAGCCCAATTTAATTGAATAGAAGGGATTTTTGTCTAAATGGACCTTCTGGAGGTTTCAGGTCAGGAGAGCAAAGCAGGTGCTACCATGAAGAAGAGGGTCAGGGAAAGGAGAATTTGCTGGGCCATGCTCTTATTTTAGCTTTCAAAGCAGAAACAGCTTCTGGATCACATCATGTGGAATGGAAATTGGAAGCAATAAGATTTCCCACATCTGTCACCCCAACAAGCACAGCTCTGTTGTTTCACCAGTCTCAACTTCACTATTGCACTTTAGCCACTAAAGGATGGTTTCAAGCTCCAAAGTGCAGAACCAATTGTGTCTATATGTGCGCATAGGGCAAAGTGGCTTTCACCTTCAGGGGTAGTTCTGGAAGATCTTGGAAGGACTGAGGAGGAAACAAGACCCAAAGAGTTCCTCTGTCCTGATCCAGCTCACATGCTGGGTCTGAGGAACACGGTGGTTGGTGTTACATCAGTTTGCTTTCCCCCCAGTGCTGGGAGGCTGGTGCTGTTACAAGCAGTGGACACTGGCATTCCCATGCCTCTGAGGTCAGTGGAGCCTGGTGGAGTGCGATTTCCTGGGATGACCTTTCAGCCTCACACGTATCAAGTCTGAGTTCACAACATAGACTGCTCCATAAATCTTGTGTTTATTTTCTGGTACATCCCGTCCCAGCAGCCCATGCACTTCATAATGTACTGCTGCAGAGGGCAGCTCTCAGACAACAGAGGAGATGTATCTTAGGCATTCCTTTCTCGTTCCCATCCCAAAACTTTTCCCCAGTTTTGATCCCTATTGTTTGGATTCCTTAAAAGTCTCTAGAAAACCTCATCCTCTGGTGTCTCCCAGGACTCCTCTCCCAGGATTTCAGGGGTTAATATCCTTGAAGCATCGCATTGGGAAGCAGTGCAAGTCTGTTCATGCAGTTGACAGTGCCCTTTTATTATTGCTTCTATCTCTCCTATCAGATGTCTCACTCTTAAACAGGGTTGTTATTAAGATAATTAGTTAATGTGGGTTATTTTATTATGGTAGTCTTATTTGGTTTGATTGCACGCTCAGCTGACACATGTCATAAAAGCAACAAAAGCATTAAGAAGTTGCATAATTGGCAAAACTGAACTGTCAGTGCTGTGGAGTCCAGAAAATCGCGGCGGGGAGAAATGTACAGACTCCATAGAGACGCGGGTCCTTCAGTGAACCTTGGATTTCTCCTCCGAGCATTTATTAGTCAGGAAAATGACTGGCATTTCCTCTTCTGTGTTTTAATTTTCTGTGCTTGTGCTGTATTTTCTGATCTTTGCTTCAGCCTGAAGAGGAAGGCAGCTTAGTCTTGTTTATCTTTGCCAGAGATTCCTTCGTTTTGGGAACCACATCGGAAATAACTTTGGATGAAGGCAGACGAAAGGCTTTAAAAAGCATCTATCAAGTAATCAAGTCGGTCCGTGTGTCATATTTCCTGACCATCTATTGCCTTGGTATCTGCCGCTGGCACACGTCCCAGCGCCGTCAAACTAGTGCAACCCTATTTTCATTTATATCCAGCATTCCTCTCTTCAAATCCAGCTTCATCAGTATAAAATCCTGGCAACTTTCATCTCCTTAATCTTGTGAGTCTTCCTTGTGCACCCTCCTGACATACAAGCTGAGGAAAAAATATTACCTTTTCAGCCCTGGTCTGAGAAGCTGCATTTCAGCGCATCCCAGCATGGCTCTGCTCTGAGCTCTGACCTGTGCAACCATCTCTTTGTTTGTGTCCATCTTCTCCAGGCTCGGACTGGAGCTGCAAGTGGAACACTCCCAGGTTGCTAAACTCTGACCAATTTGCAGCCATGTCGACCTGCAAATATTTCCTCCAGAGTTTGAGATTTTTGGCATCCCAAGTTTCCTGGATGTGCTTACATCATCCCTGTGTGGAGGAGGACTTGGCCGTATGGTTAGAATGTGCTCTGTGTAATTGAACAAGTTCCCTCAAAAATACCCCAGCAATTTTACCAGTTCTTGCCCTGGGTTATGAGGCATGTGATGTAGCCCTCGGGACAGGAGAGGAAAAAGCCCTCCCAAGAGGCATTTCCTGAGCCAATTTGATAACTTTAGGGTTTGAAATGGTGGAGAAAGAAAAATCTCAAGCAAGAAACAAGCTGGTAAAGCAGCATGGGCATATAAATAATGTAAAAAATACATCTTGATGTTTCAGAGCGTGGCCAAAGGAAATTGATCCCTAGTGCATTAAACCAGTGCCAGTGGATTACGAGAAGTCTATATCCAGAGAAACTGTGTTCCAACCATGGGCACTGCTGCAGTGAGGGTTTGGCCTTTGAAGTACCCTTTTGCAACTGCTGAAAGAGGGATTTTAGGGACAAGCGCTGCTGCATACAAAGAAAGCCTGAAAGTCCCTTCATGCACACTGCTCTTTCAAGGTGTTCTCCTGAGGCACAAAGCACCGGAGAGGAAGGCTCCTGTCAGCTTTCCGAGACACCGAAAATTGGGCATTATATATTTTAGGTCATCACTTAAAACCCAAAAAAGCAGCAAGGAGGGCACACAAAAGCATTCTAGCTGGAGCTCTTCTCAGTCTCCTGGAAGAGACAATGGGAGCAGTTCACGAGCAGAGGCGCACAGCTGCAGCGTGCTCGGCGGCTTGCTGCGCACAGGGTAGAGATCAGAATGCAGAACCATTAACCAAGTCGCCTGATTGTTACCGACAGATTAGAAAAAAAACACCCTTCTGCCAACTTTACACATTCACGGCCTCTTGTCTTTGTGAGTCAGGAGGCAGTTCCCGTTGAGAGACACACACGCTCTGTAGTACAGGATGATTTTTGGCAAAGTCCGGGTGATCGCGAGCCAGACGGGGCGGGGATGACATTCCAGTTTTATAACACAATTCCATAATAGGAGACAGCATTCTTTTCATATTAATGTTCATACAATAGGAATTTTAAACCCCAGCTTTTGGGTTATGTGGGAAAAAAAAAAAAAGTCCTATTTCAATGCAGTAACAACATTATTTTATAACTCAATGGAGAGAGCTGCAAGTGGACCAGCCACTCAGAGTGCAGTGGGCATTTTATAGGATGTTTACATTTCAAGAAAAATCACACTGGAAAGGACTTACATTGCTATGTGCTTGCTCCTCCACCATGACGTCCTCCTTGCATGGTTTGCAGGTGCTCATTCCACCTGCTGTGGCCCTTGGGGGAAATCCATGCCACCGCTTTCTGCACACTCCTTGTGAGCACAGTGAAGCATTGCTGCTCCAGAGTTTTCAGGCCATCAGTTGTGCAGGCATCTCTGTGCCTTTTGGTAGCACAGACCAACATCTGGCTGCTTCAGGACCAACTCTGCCATGCATATCACCATGCACACTTTCTACCTCACCTGTTCTGATGGTCCAGAGGGGAACTTGAGGCTTTGCAAGATGTAACTTGTGCCCTGACTTAAATATCATAGTGCCTTGCTGGGACTGTAGAAGGTTTAAGGGTAAATTTCTCCTCTTGTGTTTTTGAACAGTCTTTGAATTTCACAGCAAAAATGACCCTGTGCTTTTGAGAGTCATCGCGGCTCTTAACTCAAGGCCCCTCACTGTAACTCGGATACCTCGCTGTTGGCATCAGTGATAACGGGTGAGGAGGGTGAAGAGACTCTCCACCTTTTTCTTTTTCAGACTGTGTAGTAACAGGAAACTCTTTAAGGCTTCCAGAAACACTTTGGACCCCCCTGATCTCTGTTAAAAAGGAAACTTTATAAAAACACGTTTTTGGCCAGCAGAATGCCACCTCTTAAACTAGCATCTGCCAGGCTGCCAGTTTCCAGCAAAGCAGAGACATGGGATATATGAAATACCTTTTCTCACTCGTGGCATCTTACTGAGACTTCGCAGAGGGCTTTCACAAAAAGTTCACGTTATCCTAAACTAAGCTATTAAATTCACCAGTGCTTTAGATGAGCAAAAATGAATACTTTGAAAAAGGTAGAGTTATCAGTAGTATTTGGAGACACACTGGTACACCCAAAAGAGCAGAATAGGGCTTGTGAACATCCTGAGAGGTTGCTCTGCACCTGGCCTGAGCTGCTGAGGGGCTATGGATATCAGTGAGGGTAAGCACATGTTGGGGACGAAGTGACTCCAGGTTGGGTCTGGTCCTTGCAAGAAAGGTGGGGTGGCATTCAGAAACAGAATGGGAAAACCTCATTAAGCACATGCATGCAGATTTGGTAGGTGCCAAGAATGCTCTGACGTGTGTTTTCACATACAATGCTGATTTCAAGGGGAAGGTTTAGTGGTAGCAATTTTATAACGACGGCATGATATTTGGAGAGAGTCCAGTGATAAACAGAAGTCTTCAGGACATATGTTCCTGCAGGAGAGTGTATCAGTAGGGTTTGGCAGCTATGGTTTCTGTTTTTCAGGCGATGTACAGCACCATGGTATGGTTGCAGGCATCACTTTGGGTAGGTAAGATTTCGGACTGAGGTAACAGAGAACCTGAGCCTGTTACCAAACATCACTGAAGGACCTGCGATCTCCAAGCCAAGGGTGGCAGCCCGGTCCTGGGCTGAGCTGGGGACAGCCAGCCAGGGAAAGAGACATCTCGGGACACTGACGTGAGCACAGCCTTTAAAAAAAAAGGGACTTCCTGCCTTAGTAGAAGTGTTGAAACATCTCGGTGTGTTTCCCTGCCTTCAAACAAGAGCCTCATGCACCTGACGTCACTTCCCCGGGCTGCTGGGCCGATAACAGGATGAACCTGAACTCCCCCTGAACCAGAGGTTCCACTGTGTCACCGCTTATTGTGCTCTACAGTGGGGCTGGAGACTTAGCTACCAGCATTGTTTTTGTAGCTTTACACTTCACGCACACTTTCCCCCCACTCCTCCCCAGCAGTTTGGAAGGAAGCGGCATAGGAACTTCTGCGATGTGCTTGCAGGCACACACAAGCAATGTGACTCATCAATAGACGGGGCTTTGGGAGCCGGTGCCTGTTACGGCGTGAAGCCAGCCTGCTTCTTCACAGAGCTCCGAAAGGCAGCTGGCTATGTCAAAAGGGCAGAGAATAAAGCGCGTAGTGTAAAATGGAGACACAATTAAGCAAAGATTAAAAAAAAAAACAAAACAACAAACCACCAACAAAAAACTATGAAATTTTTCATCTCTTCTCAAAGTTCCCTCGGGTGGCTTTTGCTGAAACAAATAGTTCTGCAGCTTGTTACTCTAAATAGTGGCACATAGATTTCGCAATAGTGCTAATTTATTTTTAAGCATCTGAATGAGCAATCATATGACATCTACCTTCACATGCACCGTGCTTATCATAGGATATGTCTTTATCAGTTGGTAGCACTGAGGAAACAGCATTTACAAGATATCTCTATAAATCTTATCCTTTGCAAACCTTCAAATGTTTCTACCTCATCTCAGATCTTGTACTATACTCTAGCCAGTGTGGATTTAGTGGATAGTTTAATGCAATTTATCAGTGTGGTCACAGGAGCCTTGATATAGTTCATGTTTCAGACCAATTTAAAGGGATACTTGTACAGCACTGTTTGCATTTTGAAACCAGGAAAACTGAAGCACTTTCTCTGGAAAGGCAAACGAGATTTAGATGCCTCTATTTGGTTTCAGGCATATAACTGCAGAGAGTTGCTAAGCTTGGGCTTTGACACCATTGCTTCTGCTTATCTAAGAGGCGATATTGCAGTCAACCCCAGTAATTTGTTTGTGTTGGATTGTGAGGCTATGCCTGTAGCTATGGATTTCTTTTACACTTTTGGAAGTCCATGCTTCTTCCACTCACTAATGGAACTTGGAATAAATGGAGGAAAATACATGCCAAACCTTTGAAAACAAATACGATCCTCCAGCCTGGCATCGCTTGAGACATTGAGATTAGTCTGAAATGACCACAAGAGTCAGAAAGATGTAAATTCTGGCATTTCTGATTTCAGAGTAGTAGGGTTTTTTTGTGCATATGATTGTATTACTTGATTTCTAGAGAAATCAAATTTCTAATTCTCCCGAGATGACAAATTCACAAAAACAAGTGCCCTTGTTATGTTCCTAGTTATAAACTATGTTGTTCCAGTTACAATGGCTGTATTCACATGTCATGGGACAGCAAGGTCAAGTAATAAATACATCCTATAGACATGCCCAAGGTTATCATTCTTTGACTGGTTATCACTCAAGGTCATCTTCTGTTTGTCATTATAACAAAACCAAGCAAAATAGTCTCTTTAAGAATAAATAAGAATAGCATCAATTCTAGTAGTTCACCTTTATTTGCTGAACTAGTTGCACATTTTCCCAAATTTTCAAGTATCCATTAAAAATAAAAGACAGCCTGCTTCCTGCTCACTTGAAAGGACAAGTGTCAGGCTGCTCTATTTCTGGACACCCTAGACAGTTTGTGAGCCCAATGCTTTAGCGTGGTTAGCAGTCCTGTGCCTTTTGTACTGTGAATCACTAGATAAAACTCTTCACAAGATCCTGAAATATTCCACTGTGAGCTGTGCTGAGGCTTGGCACTACCACATAATAAAAAGAATAAGTTGAATGCTAGGAGAAAATATTGCTCATGAATAAATTACCTGATACGACAAATGACAAGGTCTGAGACAGATTAGTCATCTAGTTCCAGTCATCACCTTGGTTTCTCCTTCTGACAGCTTTTGGAGTGTTTCTGCTGTTACGTAAAACTGTCCACAAGCAATAGTTGGTTGAGGCTTGTATCCTCAAGATCTTTTTCTCCTTTTCTTCCCCAGAGCATAGTTAATTTTCCATCACTATAAAAAACAGACCCTTTGAGTAAGCCTATCTATCTTAAACTTCACAGCTTTCACTTCAGTTTTATCTTCCTTGAAGGATACCTTTTTTCAATATGTTCTTGTCACTGGGACTGGGGAAAATTTACGTTGACAAGAGTATAAAATTCCACTGGTAAGCAACTTAAACCTAGATGCTTTCCCTGGAGAGCGTGAAATTATGTGATTATACTGTATTTTTATGTACCCTTGTAATTTTTCTCCTTTTATAGTCTTCTGAAATTCCCTCTTGATCCCTTGAGATAACTTAATGCTACCCACAAAGGAGCACATCCCAGATGCATCTGCACACAGAGAGTGACAATAACACTCAGCTGAATGCTGAGTTCAGTGAGTTGGGGACCAAGGAGTCTCTGTAACTCTCACGTTCTTGGTATATATTCCAGATTAATATGTGTCAGTCCTACTTTGATTAGTAGTCTTCACAACAGAGATAAAGCAAGGGAGATGTTCCTGACATAGTGAATTTTCTGAGGATGTTCACAGGGGTCTGTGAAAAGAAATGAAGGTGTCTTTTAGAAGAACAAAGTCCTCAAAACATTTGAAAGGACAGGTGCAGAAAATTTTCCTTGGACAGGTATTTTCCTTTTAATTTGTAGTGTAATTCATTTAGGCAATTTATTAAGGATGTGTTGGAAGGTGAGTGAGAAATGGAATTATTTTCCTGGTTTAAAAACAGCTTGTTTAACATTTATGCATGCTGGGCTGGGTCTCCAGATGGTAGAAACTGGCATAGATCCATTGAAATTAAATGGATCTATGCCAATTTCCAACAGCTGAGAATCTTGCCCAGTAAGTCACTTTTGGTTGCATGACTTTGATTCAGTGCTAGTAATATCTAAAGAGTCAGTCCCTGAAGTAATGACTTTTTTTTTTTTTTTTTTTTTTTAACTTTACCAAAATGAACCATTCCTTTTTTATGATTGTCATACAGCTGAGTGAGCACACATAATCTATTCTGAACAGACACAAGTCCATTTTCCCATCTACCTTTCATTATTGGTGGTGTGATAACTAACTGTGTGTCTTTCTTCTTCAGCAAGATCTAAATGAGAAGAGTTCCACATGCATTAGTTTTGTTATAGTAGCTGAATTTCATATGGAGAGCCTGAGAGTACAGAGCCTCTGAACTGCGCTCTCCCCAGGAGATAAATGGGGAGGTACCCATGGAGATATATGCTTTAGTGCATACAT
This sequence comes from Aythya marila, assembly GCF_965140915.1. Lineage (NCBI taxonomy): Eukaryota > Metazoa > Chordata > Aves > Anseriformes > Anatidae > Aythya > Aythya marila. Next base: position 27,243,063 of record NC_139042.1, on the reverse strand, counting down.
GGATCTAGCTTATACAATGCATCTGCATTAGGAACTCACTTGACCATCACAGCAATATTTGATCATATTAGCTTTTAATATATTCAACTTGAGATATTCACTGTGTGATTATAAAGACAATGCTATGCAGGCTGTTAATGCCAGGCTCTTCTGTGATAAAGGCAGGCCCTAGCATAATGTTTCAGCATCTTCAATGAAACTTTGGAAGAGGGGCAGAGACTGAAGATTCAAACCACACTTAGGCTTTTGAAACACTATTTCCTCCTGAAAACTTACTGCTATTGAATGTGTGGTGGGGGTGACCCTGGCTGGCAAGCACCCAACCAGGTGCTTGTTCATTTCCCCCATCAGGACCGTGGGGAAGAAAATAGGAAGAAGAGGAGCAAGAAAGCTCATGGGTCTAAATAAAGGCAGGGAAATCACTCGCCAGCCGCTGTCATATGCAAAACAGAATTAACTTGGGGAAATTAGATTAATTTAAAATGTTTAATTACTGATTTGGGTATTGGGAAACAAAGATGATAAACTTTCAAACACTTAGGGAAAACACCTTTTCTTCCCCTTGTCACCCACTGACATTGTTATCACCACAGGTGGTATCACTCTACTTGGTGAGGCGATAGGTGGTGCAGGACATTTACATCAGGGTGTAACAGTTTCTTTCTGCCACTCCTTGTTCCTTGCTCTTTTCTTCTCCTGTTCCTTCTTTATTGCTTCTTCTGCTCTGGCATAGGTTTTCTGTGGACTGCAGCCCCTTTGGGGAACTGTTGTGGGGTCAGCTAGAACTGCTTGTCTGGCACAGGGCAGCCCCTCACCTCTTCCCACAGATGTATCCCATGCTGTGCCTCCCCCCTACTCCCACCCCTGACTGCCAAAACCTTGCCACAGGCACCCAATATAGTCTAGAAGCTATCTTAGCAGCTGAGCAGAACACCTGAGCCACAGGTAATTGGGTGGTAAGAATATCACCACGTGCTTCATTTATGTTCTTCATTAAAGGTCTGCTGTTGGCTTTCTTACAAGACAGGATACTGGGCCACTTTTATCCTTGGAGTGACTCAGTTTGTTTTGTTATTTTACTTAAAGTTACATTATGATGCATTATTTTTGTCATCCACTGAAGATTAGCAGCCCAGAACTTGTGTAGCACAGAGCAGAGTAACACACAGATGTCTTTGGAAGTGCAGGGACAGTGGCTTGTCTTAGACCACAGAGTTAGCTGTATTCAAACTCAGCAGCTCCATTGTAAGGCTATACTGATGTGTTATCTTCATTTTTTTTTTTCAGTATGAATGCTGGAATGAAAAAGAAAATCTTAAAAAAGTTTTGCCATCTTCATCCCCATGATCAAAAATTGCAGCCATTTCAATAACATTAATCTGCTGAGATATTAAGCCATTGAATGAGTAGTTTTGATTTAATGAATTTCTCTCATCTCAGCTTATTTTCTACTCCTCTTCTAGCTTTAATAGCTAGCTGCTTAATATGAGAGCTGTTCCATTTCATTACCTTTCTCCTGTTTTTTTCTTGAGGTGGAACTAATGCAATGCAAATTATGATGCCTGTCTCTGATTTTTCTATTAGGCAACTTAGGATTCCATACAGCCTGTGTTATTGAGTGTGGAGTTAGAAATATATTAGAATTTGTGATGAAACCCTGGAGTTTGCAGTATCTCAGGCTTGGGGAATTTTTTTCAAATAAGTAATGATATTCAATGATACTCAAGTTCTTGATGAATGCCTTTTCTGCCAAATATGTTACACACACACACACTTCAGTTCTGTTATTTCCACCTGATGCAATTTCATATCAACTGCCATATAAAATTTCTTGCATAGAGCTAAGCACAGTATGAGCCCAATAGCGCACTAACGCTGCAACAGCACAATATGAACTCAGGAAGACTGCATTGAACTGCTGGTTAGGGCTGGCAAAACCAAGTAGAGGAAACAGTTGAATGAGTTGTATCATGCCAGAAGGAATGGGAAGGTAGCTATTAACACACACTGGTTCCTGAAGAGCTAGAGTTACCTTAGCAATCAGAGCAATTTCCTCTTTGAGTAAAGAGGAAATAGTCTTTGGATTAAGCTCTGTAACATATGCATATGCTCTTTGACTATGTAGTCTGTGCAAGAGATGCTACAAATTGCTGCTTTTGAAAATCTTGGTTGTGGTGTGTGTCTCAGTTAACACTCTTGCCTCATTAGTTCCTCACTTTTGTCTATTTCAGAGAATAAATCTTGAAGGGATTTTCTGGGCAGTTGTCCTGGTCAGTCATATCAAAGAGAACCCCTTTCATGTCTGTCTTGAAACTGGTGAGTTTCTTTACTACAGTATTTTGAAAGATGGGTTGTTCTGCAGCCTCACTTTCCTGATGATTAGAGTTTTTATTCCAAAATGACATTTTCAATGTATGCATAGCCAGTCTCTTTTTATTTACTTATCTTTTTTTTTTTTTTTTTTTTTTTTTTTTCCTGCAGTAAATTTATGATGTTCTCCCTTTAGAATTTTAATTCCCTTTTCATAGAAAGCAGTCCTACCCCTTGTCTGCATTTGCTTTAATGCTAAGTGAGCCAAACTGTTTTCCCACTCTACTATAGCAATGCTCTTCCTGAAAGTAGCAGAAGCAATTGGTGTAGTTTCCCATCTGGATTACCTAAAATGCCTCTGATCCCTCCCAAGTGGAGAGAAGATATTTTTTTCCTCCCCAGAATGTTTTAATTTCCTTTGCTGACCCAGATCATCCTGAAACTATGCTTTCCCTGCACTCTCTGTCTTATGAGAAGCAGCTTTCTTTGCTGACTGTTGCTTTTCTTCCATTCCTTGCATGTTATCTGCTCTTTCTAAGAAGTTACAGAGGAGCTTTTTCATCAGTTTAGGTGTCTAAACTTGTTCTAAAGGTTTATTTCCTTTTGTGGAATATGGGTACCTTTTCCTGAATAAACATCAAGACTCCTTTACTGTACTGTTTCCCTCATCACTAGATGCAACAAGGGATGCCCGTGAGAAAATGACCAAGTCACGACAATGGGCAGCAGGCAGCATTTTATTGGTCAGGAAAGGGAAACTCTAAGGAGGTTTGGGGAAACCAGCAGAAACAAAACATGCATAGAATACAGGAATTTGCAAGGGAACAAAAAGTGTTACTATTTCCAGGAAGTAAATTTTTGGCTTGGTGGCAAGGCCACTAGGAAATCCTATAGAAGTGTTAGACCATGAACATATTTGGTAACTATGCCTGAAAGGAAACCCTCAAGACAAACTTGGCTTGTGAATACCCTATGAAATTGGAGAGAACCTCAAATAACCCTCGTGATTCAGGAAATATCAGAGGATACAGATGTTGCATGAATGAATTGGTTGAGTGCCTAGAAGGAGGATGAGCCTGATTCTTGAATGGGATAATCCACTTGATTGGAAGAGAAATAATTGCAAGGAAAAATTGTAAGAAAATATGTCTATTTTCACACTGAGGTCAGGAAAGAATTCTTTTTTTTTTTTTTTTTTTTGTGTGTGTGTGTGTGTGTTTATATCTTGCTTTAAGGGATTCCACTCTAACATGTCAATGTTATAATCAAGTACCAGAGAATCATCAGCAATTATATAAGAACTGGAAACAGTGAAACTCATTATCTTAAAACTGTATCATAGTGTCTTTTTTTTTTTCTTTTTTTCTTTTTTTTTTTTTTTTTTTTTTTTCTCAGAACATGTGATGGGCTTTTTCTTAGGTTAAATGAACAGATAGTTTGGGAGAATATAACTTGTTTCATCTTGTAATTGTGGTAATTGTATTTTGTTTTCTGTCTGTATATGTGAGAATGGAAAGAATGGGAAACATGAAATTCAAAGGTTTGTAAACAGGCAAAATGGGAGTGGAAAAGGTATTGATGGACTAGTTTCTTATTTAGCTTAAATATTTCTCAAATCTTTTTTCAAGTGTGAAGAGACTATCCAGATGCAACCTTTGGCTCAGAATGTCTGTATACTGACTCGTGTGGAAATGATCTCTATTCTGAAGCTGTTTGTTTACTCTGTCCCTAAGTGTTCAGTGCTGTCTATTCTCAGAAGATATTTGCCAAATGTACTTTTTGTCTGGCCAAGTACAGCTGTTCTGATATAGCATTCTCAAAAGTCTGTGGGGATACATGCTTGCAGATTTGGTCTATGTGATAAGCTCTAATGCCTTGGAAGAAGCATCTTCCGTATCTGTAGAAACTTCTCCAACTGAGCCATGAGGTGGAGTGTTTATGGGTCTCAAATATCAGGATTACTTCTGAACAGTTGGGCTTGCAAGGTGGGAATACAGAAGCCATTCTGCAGAAGCCAAGTCTAAGACCCAGGCAAGTTTTAAGGAACAGTGGAATAAAATTCTAGGAAGAGATTAAGGAGATCTGAAGAAATACATGTGAGACCTTCCAAGCTACAAAGGAACACACAGTGCTTTGTGATCCATATTTTTTTTGGCTGAAGTTACAGACCAAGTTGTTGATTTGTCCTGAGAATACTTCTAATACTAGAGTTCTAAAACAGTACAATATACTGTGGCAATGAATGTAGGTAGCTACGCCCAAAAGATCACTTTTGTGCAGGAGTGATTAGTTTGACAAGCTCTGACTCATACTGAAACCACTGGGAATAGCTGGAGAAGTAACTGGTTACTAACACAAGTAAAGACTTTGAAATTTGCATCCACTGTCCCATAACTTGGTTCCTATCTGGGATAATTTTTGAGTCCTTAGTGGTTTTTCCTGCTCATGAATAATGTGAGCTTCCCAAACACATGGTGAGAAATTTTAGCCACTTAGTTTTTGCATCAATAATTTGTAATTCATATATCACATGCTTTTCCATATTTGATCTAATGTAACGTGTTTAGGACATTTGCTTAAAATAAATGATTACTGAGGCATCCTGAGCTACAGAAGGTAAGCTATCATATTTGTTAACTTTACATATTATTCCATGATTTTAATACTTTTAAAAAATCTGTCCAGGATTTCAGATCCATATTGATTGAAACACTTGCTAGCACAGTAGGTCAAAAAGCCCTGCTGAAATTTGTCAAGGCAAAACACATAACTCATCTTCAATTCTAGCAAATGTCACAATGAGTTTTTACCAGATTCTGAAGAGTGTGGTGGTGGCTTTTTTTGTGTTGTTGTTCTGTTGTTTTTTTCCTTCCAGCTGAACCAAAGAGGTGTCAGAGATGCTTCATACCTGGCATGCAAGTCAGATACCAGATGCCTAACAACAGCAGTGCTCTGCAACCCCAACCCAAGCATCTCATTAATGCTTTCCTCAAGCTTTGAATAAAGCTGGTTTTCAAAATTTGGCTCTGGTTTATCAATGAAAATGATCCTTTCTGATTCTGGGTGTTGAAACAACATAATCAGGCCTGCCAATTTATACAGTGATAAAACAGAGATTATTTGGGGTTCAAAATGAGGAGATGAAACTATGGCTCATATGTTGCTGTTTCCATGACTTGTGACCTGACCACCTGGTGACATGACACCTTGTAAGAAATGCCAGAGCAGAATTACAGTCCTAATGATAATTAAATGCTGCTGCTTTACTTTCAGAAAATACATTTTTTTCCTTTTATTTTTATTTCATTTCCTAAAAAGAGAGAAGCAGGAGGGCGGGAGGAAATTGCTAGAGGCGGGTTATGATTTTTAATGTGTAGGATACATACATTTGTGCTGAACTATCACCAGGTGACCTACGTAGCATGTGAAGCGTATTATAACATACTCTACCTACTGGAGATGCTGCAACAATACTGTAATGTTGTTTGCTTGAGAGGTTGTGTGTAAAAATTACTGAAATGAATATTTATAAGAAGTGATGGTCATTATCTATCTATATTCTAAGAGTCCCTAAGAATGCAAATTAAAGCCCAGTTACCCTTTACCTTAGGCAATGTCTCTTCAGTCTGAGGATGTGTGACCTATGGTCACAAAATCACAAAGGTTGCAGTGCTGTTTCTGCAGCAGTGCTTGCACAATCTATCCTTGAATTTCTTCCCAATCTTACTGTTGTCCATGTTAAGGTCCACCATTATGCCAGCCCAGCCTGCAGTCATTGTTGCTACAGGTATAATTTTGTTCTTGGCTTTACTAGACTGTCTTAAAAAATCAGCTAGATAGACTCCAATGACATCTCTGTCTTCGTCATTATCTGCTCTTTCTCCCATCACCATCATGTACAAATTTTGCCAGCAGTAGTTCTGTATCAAATCTTAGGTTGTTGTCAAAATGTTGCAGAACATTTTGCCTGTCATCCACCCTTATAGGAACCTTTATTCAATGATCAGCATTCATCTCCATTCATGACTTCTTCAGATTTTCCCTCCATTAATCCTTTGCACATTTATCATCACTCTATTCATATCACCATAGAATAATTTAGCTTGGAAGAGATCTCTGGAGCTCATCTGATCTAACCCCCACTCTGAACAGGGCCAGCTATTGAAGTTAGAGCCAGCTATTGTGCAGTACTGCTATTTAATGAGCGTGTTGTGCTAAGTCAAATGGATTACGGTCTATCATATGTACTGAGTTACCTTCATCAAACAATGCTTCAATGAGAATATGAACCCTTAGAGTTCCTTCCATACCTACTTTTCTGTGTTTCTAGTGATTTGAGAGGTGTCAGGGAAAACCTATTTTCCATCATCCATTAGAGTGTCATTTATTGTATTTCCCACTAACTGATTCTCATAGCAACAAGTAAACAGGAAACTATTTGGTGAGAAAATTTTCACTCATTTAGAAACAGAGGGTTTTTTTCTCTGCATCACCCTTTGTTTCTATCCTTCTTCCCTGATATTTATGAGTTTTCTATTCTTTTCTCAGCATTTCCTTCCGCTGGTAACTCTTAATTCCCTCACCCTTTATATTCCATCTGCACTCTCTTTGGACACATCAGGGATAAGCTGACATGATATAAATTCTGTTTACAATGTGTAGACTATATTATGCAGTAGCTCTACAGCTGTAGGTGTTTTACCTATACCCATATAACACATACATGTGTATACTTTCTCTTTCTGAGATGTGATGCTTGGTTTTGGGGAGAAGCCATTGCAGAAGCATTTTCGTGATTTCAATACAAAGAAAGTCACAAAGCAAAAAGGGATGAAAAGGCCAGAAATGTGTTTGTGAGTTGGGGCAGTGGTTGCAGTTTTAGGCCTATGTAACAGCTCAAGACTTGGTCTTTCCCCTAGAAATAGGCTATACTATTTAACTTATAAAAAAAAATAAATGACTGAGGTAACACAAAATACCAAAAAAAGGCATAAAAGGGTGTAAGAGAGGGAAGAGGGAACAATACTTCTATGGGGTAATTTATCTAAAATCTTTAGCTATACCTTTTCTAGCAAACTACACAACGTTTGGCCAGAGCAATTGGCACAGCATGGCTCATATCTCTTCGGCTCACTTTTTTCTATCCAAAAACATGTTGGTCTTGTCCATACTACCTGGTGGCAGAACCAGTCCTCTTGTCTTACATTTCCGTCTTGTTAAACTATCAGTTAAGGAGTGGTATGATTACCATCAGTGGCTGACCTCCAGCTTTTGGTGCTGGAAATATCACACTATAGCCCTCTTTCTGATCACTTCAATTAGTGACAAATTTGTGATCCAGCTGGTTGTATGAGCTTCTCTTGCCATCTGGGTCTTCAGAAAGTTTCTCTCAGGAGGATATCCTTTATGTAATGTGTATAAAGGATATGTTATTACCCATGAATGTAGTAAGAAGATTAATTTATACACCTACACACAGAACACATCCTGTACAAGATGTATTTTGCCTTTTCCATTTTTATTTCTAGTCTGCAATAAAGCACACATGCAAAAGAAAATGCAGGCTTTTTGACTGAATTCTGTCTGCATACCTCTTTTCTAAAAGGCCTCTTCCTTTCACTGTCTCCTCAGTGTTCTTTCTTTCAAGATGACCAGTGAGAAAATTAGATTAATGTGCCTAACTATCAGGTATTGCAATTGCAAATATAATTTTGTTTTAGTGATGGTCTTCAATTTCATTGAAAAAAATCAAAGACACGGATGGAGGTAGATGAGTTCATAACATCATAACAGAAGCTGAAAAGATGACAAGCTGGAGATGTTCTTTGATGAAAGTTGTTAGCTATCATGCCCGTTCCAACTTCCTTCCAACCATCTTAGCATTTTTTTTTAAGGTCTACACCTGGACTGTGCTATTTGCTTGATTCAGAGAATATGGAAGAGGTTGAGTAGATTCTCATCAACTGTCTTTTTTTTTTTTTTTTTTTTTTTTTTTTTTTTTGGCACTGAAGCAACTTGGTTAACATGCCATAGCTTTTTGGCAGGGTTGGTACAGAGTATTCTGGCTCCAGCTTGTGCCTTTAACTTTGCCTCAGGGTCCGAGGTGTTCTTACAGCCTTTTGAATATCTGTGGTTAGGACAAAAGCTTGTCATCATGCTACACCATGAAAGTAGCTGGTAGATTCTGAGCCTGGTAATAATCAGGAAAAAAAAGAATAATTAGGCAGCTGAAAGAGAAAAAATGCATGTTGCTCAGAAGTGGTAGACTTTCACCTCTTGGTTGTGTAGCAGAATTCCTATTAACAGAGAGGAGTGAGTTTATTACCTCCTAAAGCAAGAGAGGGCAAGTTCAGGCTTGACCTTCTTTCATTTTACATAGGCCAGAGGCACAACTTTACTGGAAGCTGTTTTAGTGCTAGGTGTGTCACAAGGATGGGAGGCATGAGAAAAGGGTGTGTTTTGGAAAACTCTAGTGCAGTTGGGCAAGGGCCACTGGCCAGCTTCCTTTTCACACCGAAAGTGCAGCTGGCTTGTCATATGGACCTATGGCCAGATCTGGATTCAAGCTGCTAATAATATGTTATTTTTCTCCTTCAGGCCCCATTTACAGCTTTAATTAAATGGTACTTGCAAAATTTTGCTTCCTGGCATGTGCAGTTGTGTCTGTTCAAATGCTTTTATGCAAGCAGAAAAGTTTCAGGCCTGCTGTACCACACTTGTAAAGGCATGGGCCCAGCTCATCTGGGCAAGTATGAGGAATTAGTGCAACCACAGAAGTCTTCGGCCCAGAGGTGGATTTACCAATAGAGGAAGATGGTAAGAAAGAAAGAGTGGGGAAAAGGAACTAAGGTGACAAGCTATCTCTATCTATTCTCTATTAGTACTGGATCACAAGGAGCAATGGACCATCTACCACAGTACCTTCCAGCCTCCATACAATCACATTCTACCCTACAGAGCTACCAAAAGCTTCTTCTCTGTCAGAACACCTCTATTGCTTATAGGAAAAACACTGAGTTTCCATTTACATGATCATTCAGGCCTTGGTCACACTGATTATGTCTAAAAAATTTAATTGGAGCAGACTCAGGCCACATCATTTACCTTTGGATATATACAGAGCAGCATTAGATTGTTATGAATTTCAGGAACTGGCAACCAGAGTGTATTTGAGGTGAATGACCTAGAAACAAACTCAGTATCTCATTACTCTCAGCCATCCAGTGTGATTTACTGAGTGGGACAATTTGTGGCCCACCCTGCTTTCTGAATCTGTCAAAATCTAATATTTTTGACACTGACCTGTAAAGCGTGCAACTGATACTTTAAATGAGGAACATGACAAAAATAGCAGAGAAAGCTTTTAATTATATGGGATTATTCTTAACATACTACTTTTTCCATAACCTCAGACTTGGGACTCAGCATTTCTGATTTCAGTAATTTGCAGTCAGATAATACTATGTCTGTGGGCAGGCGGGATAAATTTAGATCTGAAATGAATGACATGCATTGTAATGAGGTGCAGGCAAGGTAAGGGATCATCAGCAAAGAGTTATTTAGGGAAAGATGAACTAGAGTACAATCCAGGAAAGATGAGGCAAAACACTCTGTTTGAGGATAGAAACTCCAGTCACTTTAAGAAATAATGAATAGGCATTCTCTCCAAGATAATGTGAAAAGTGGCTGGTAAACCATTTTCAAAAGATGGTTGTGTAAGTGGCAAGGCAGCTCCAGGTTGAGGGAGGGCAGTGACAAAGCAACATATTTACTTTGCAGATCTGTAAGAATGGGTTGATGGAAGGGTCAAGCGAATATGCTTTCACATAGGACAAATTATTTAACAGTTTAGATGGATTTTCTCTGGGCCCAGTAATAAAATGGACCTTTGTGAATTAAATGACTGGCTCTCCTGAGCAAAAGCCAAGTCAGTTTGGTTCATGAGACAGCTGTCATCTTTTCGAGTGCTAGAGAAAGAGTGACCAAACCACTGCAGAAGCCAGTGAAGAAGAAATCGCAAGTTTTAATATTTTTTAAGTAATAGATTACAGATTCACTTATGTTTCTTACCTGTGTTTGGTATAATACTCAGTTGTCTTGATAGTACCCATGAAACTATATTGTCTCCTACCACGTGAATTTTCAAGTAGTATGGAGGCTATCATTATGAGTAAGTCTGAGCTAAAAGGTCATGTTGAAAATGGTATTCTTCAGAGAAGTAATAGACTGACAGCTCCTGGATGTGTAATGACTGTGATCTCAGTTGAGTGACAAACCTGAAAACTTAGCACCGAACCTTTCCCTTCTTTGTATGTCACAGTGTCATTAGATGACTTTCAGTATCGACACAGAAAGTGAAGAACTACCTATCAATTACCAAAAGGTTTCCCCCTCTTAATCTTCATGCAAGGAGTGTTCCAGGTGACTTTTGGATGATTCGTCAGTTATCACTGCCTGAGTCATGCATCCCTCTGAGTGGGTGAGGCTATGAACTTCTTTGTCTTCTGATATGGTAATTTACTATGAAAAAAAATTACCTTGTGGCATTCAGTTTTTACAAATCCATGTAAGGACGGAATATGGCAGAAGGACTGAGAAACAAAGTCCATCAGGGACAGTCAAAAGAGTTTTGAAAGAAAAGATAAATATTGATTGAACATGCCAAGACAGCATCTTGTGACAGTTGGGTTTTGGCATGTGTTATGGACTAGCAGTCATAAAACAAAGCAGGTGCCCATGCAGATAATTTGGTAAAGGGACAGCTGTAATGGCACTCCCCCTTGGGTGGCTCTTCTTTAATAACATATCTGTAGTTGTTGTAGATCACAGAATCACAGAATCATCTAGGTTGGAAGAGACTTCCAAGATCACCGAGTCCAACCTCTGACCTAACATTAACCAGTCCCCCATTAAACCATATCACTAAGCTCTACATCTAAACATCTTTTAAAGACCTCCAGGGCTGATGACTGAACCACTTCAGTGGTTAGCCCATTCCAATGCCTAACGACCCTTTAAGTAAAGAAGTTCTTCCTAATACCCAACCTAAACCTCCCCTGGTGCAGCTTTAGCCCATTTCTACTCATCCTGTTGCCAGGCACATGGGAGAATAGACCAATCCCCACCTCACTACAGCCTCCTTTAAGGTACCTGTAGAGTGCGATATCTCAAAAATCAAAGTCAATAGAGCAGCCAAGAAAGGTGAGACTGTAGGAATGGATGGGAATTTTTCATGTACTGTCTATTCTCCCTATTAACAAAAAAAGAACAAGACAAAATAAAACCAAACCAAAATATTTGTAAAAATGCAGTGTAGTTTTGTGAAATGTGAACATTAGATTTACTTATTATCTGCTGTCTAAGAATGGGAGCTTTAATTCCTGATACTCAGCACTCAGGCTTTTCCTGTTATTGACTGATTTATTTGCAACTCATGTGAAAAACAAATACTATCATTCACTGTTACTTTTAGATCAACACAAATGTTGCATTAATAGATAAAATGCAAAAATACTCCCCTCCTAAGTGGTAGGCACTGCTAGACTGCACCTGCAGGTATTGATTTTATCCTGGGACGCTGCAGCACTGGCTGTGGAAAGACAATGACCTGGAGGTGAATTTGTGCTTTGTTGGGGTTGACTTGTTATCTGCCTGAGAAGCTCAGTACCCCTGTGTGAATGTGACTGTGGTGGTGGCAATGAGGGGTCTGGTAGAGGAGCAAGTCTGAGGACCTCTGACTGAGAGCTTCTTACAGATAAAACAACAAAACCAAGTTTTATTCTCAGGAGAGGAGGTTGTGCTGGCTCTGCTTATACTGGGCATTCAGGGCTTTTTAAGATAGAAAGTTTTCTTTCACTTTATGGGAGTCCACATCATGGAAGGACTTCAGTGATGTAAAATTGATAAAGGGGCAACAGGCACTAGCCCAGTGGCAGAGGGAGGCATGTAGTTATGACTGGAAGTAGTCTACACTCTGATAATTGCCCTGTGCCATTAAATGTATGTAAATGTATGAACAAAGGAAAAACTTGCTGAATAACCTCGAGAGTCCAAGAAATATTCAGAATGGTGCAATAGTCAGGGAGGTAAGGCATACATCTTAAGTCTTTGTAAGAAAGATTGAAAAGATAGCGAGCCTCACTGCGTAGGCTGTCCTCTGTGCTGCAACTTGATCACTTTTGGGCTGATCCTACAAAAACTGTCATCCACGGAGTAGGAAAATGTATAAATGTCAACAAGAACAACATTGTTCTACACACGGCTACTGTCTACTAAAATATGCTGCTGAGTCTTCAGAGCTGCAAAATCATGCCTTACACCAATTTACACTGTATTCACTGACTGACAATGGGAAAAAAAATTGCAGTGAATATCATGAGCAACGGGCAAATAACATCCTTCACCTGCAGTGGTTAGCTGGGAGGGAAGCAAGATTTTCCATGAACGAGTGGCCAATTTTGGGGAGAGGTGGGGAAGGGGAAAAAGGGGGAATAGTGCTGTTTCTTTTGCTAGAAGTAACATATAATTTATCTCATACTTACCAGTCACAGTTTTTGGCTTCACAAGATTCTAACAGCCACGAGATATGGGATCTGTTAACTAAACAAAGCCTTCTAGCACTGAGGTTCCAGCTATTTCTCTAAACTTCAAGAAAGCAACAAGATGTGTAGGTTTGTTTATGTCTGTTTGTAACTATTTTGATGGTTTCTAAGTGGTAATAATTTGAAATATTATTGCTTTTCTCCATATAATTTGCCTGTAACATAACAGCTAAATATATCTTTTTTTCTCCCAATGTACAGGGTAAGGCTGTTGCTGTAAAAGATGTCAGCTTGTAGAAGAGTTCTGCGATGATTTTCCTGCCTCACAGAGCATTTTGCATGCAGCCTATGTTTCACCCTTTTTATGAGAGGCCAGGTGTGTAGGGAGAGGTAATAGCTTGTACTAACTGACCGATGTTCTAGGGAAAATGACACATTTCTAGGCACACACATCCTTGATTTCAGTGTGACTTATGAGTAATAGGTGCAATACCAAAAGAAACAAGTGACCAGCCACTAAAGGTTGGAAGCAAGAAATTATAAATGAAACTTTTTTTTTTTTTTTTTTTTTTGTGTCTTTATTCTGGAAATTTACTGTAATTACCTGGTTGGGGGGATACTGCATGCATAGAGCCAAAACTTGATTAATGTTAATTTTAAAGCAAACATAGCCAGGAAAGGCCAATGTGCTTCACAGCTAAAAATACACTTTCGTTGAGGGACGTGACATCTGTGGATTTACAACCCAGTAATTTTTTGTGAATAATGATTAGCTGTCCTCATATAATTAACTTGTGAGGCTTCAGCAGTGTCTGGTTATCCTTAGAAGCACCAATCAGTGTTGATTTTCAGATCAGAAAAGCTAATCCAGAAACAACTATAAACCCAGGTGATCCCACTTTCCTCATCGGAAACAGCTGGTTAGTTTCTCTAGGACATAGGACTAGAACAGTGCAGTAAAACAAGGCTATTTTAAATATCCTTCACAGAGCTGCAAACACTTATCTTTGTGTCAAAGAAAACCCCAAAATTCAGTTTTGCTGAATTAGAGATGTATGGATTTTGCTCTGACAAACTGTCCAATACTTTATTTGATGCTTTGCATATATCTATTTGCTCTGAGGGTTACCGTTGTATAAAAAGAACACTGTTGTTCATAGATAAGAGGTAGTGATAAAAGCTAGGGTGGGCTACTCTCCAGTCATCCAGTCTGACCTCCATACTCTGGGGCACACGATTTCATTAATATTTCCTGCACTGCGCTAAGGTTTTCATGGGTTAAAGAACATCTCTTAGACTTGGGTTTTTGCACAACAAAGAACTCTCTATGTCCTTCATTAATTTTGTTCCAAATCCCCATCGAGGTATGTATAATCAAATCAATTGAAGGCTTCTTTTGGTTAAATTAAATTTGTGGAGGACAGCATAGGTGCTTGGGATGAGTTGTATCTTCAGCTGCCTAAACATGAGAAGCATCTAGTTGAACGTAGCTTTCTACAGTCCTTCTGTAGTCAATGGGGAAAGATGATTCATTCAGAAGATTACTCATCCAATTCGTTTTAGACACTTCTTTCAGAATGAGATGAATCATTCTCTGGAGACACCTATCTGCCTCCATGGACTGCATTTCTATTTCAGACTAGGTACCTAGCTTTTTGGTGGCTGAAATTAGGCAAGATGACTCTTACCATCACTGTTAGCCATAACAATATCTTTTTTATTTTTTATTTTATTTTTTTTTTTTTTTAGGGTTAGAAATGGTTTTATGACCCTTTTGAAATATGAGCATCAAAACTGCATAGAATTTGTAAAATTGTTGCTCTATCGTGAGAAAAATATCTTAGTATTACTTCCCTACTTCATGATCTTCCCCAGTGCATATACCCAAGGATAGATGAGATGTACTTAGGCACCACATTATGCTAAAAGTTCATGTTCTATTAAATATTGGCCAAGATTCTTGGGTCCATGTCCAGTCATTAACCTCAGAAAATGTTAGTGTGTTATATATTCTCCACTTCTATTGAGGCTATAGCATGCAAAAATAAAAAAGGCTGCATTTGTGAAGGAAAACAGCAAAGTACAGGAAGCAGAGTTCAATTTCTTTAAATTAAAAGAACATAATTTACCTTCCCCTTCCATATAAAATACACCATACATCTTACTGACTTTGTTGTCTAGTTTAAAACATGCCAAACTCAGCCACAGATTAGAATATACTTTAGAAATATATCTGATTTAACAGTTCTGAGCTCTTTCTGAAATAAAGAGTATGGAACAGAAGTTTTCCTGTTCCTACTTTCAGGGATCAAATGATTGGCCTAGTGAGTTGGACCAGCATCATAATTAGAGCTCATCTGCATAGTTGTTTTTAACATGCTATCTTTTCCCCTGAGGAAAAAAAAAAAAAAAAAAAAAAGAGATTTTTTTGTCCCTTTTGTACTCAAGTGCAAAACAACCAGAAAGAGATTTCAGAGGTAAGGATGCCCAAGTAGATTCAGCAGGGCTTAGGGGCAAGCATCACAAGCAGTGGCAAATTCAAAGAAAAGAAAGGAGTAAGTAAAAAGCAGATATTCTTTGGTTTAACTAATAGAAAACCAGCAGAAATTTTTGTGTTCATCTGCCATTTATGTCACTTGAAAACATTTCAGCTTCCTAGTTGGGTAAGATTTATACCATGAGAATAAATACTGAACAGTAATTCCTCTAACACAGAGGTCAAGCCCCTTGTTTATTGTAAAAGCTGATATTCAGTTAGTTTCCAAACATGTATGTGAAACTAAAAGTTGACTTCAGCTGTGATTTGAACAAACATTTAAATATTCTTTGCAGTAACATGACTATATTTGAAATCTGTGAAGCTGGCATATCCATCTTCATCTTGAAGCCAATGTTGTCTAAAACGTAATCACCAAGAGATAAAGGAATCTCATTCTGGCCTGCTAGTCTGGCTTGATTGTAAATGTTTTGCCATTGAGAAACAGTTCTGGTTGTTAAGTCCTAATCAACCAGTGATCACCTAAATCCTAATCCTAATCAGTGATAGAAAAACAAAAAATCTGTGGCATTTATTGCAAGTGTCTGAATGTGGAAGCTGGGTTAATGCTAGGATAGCTCGGGGTACTTGCCTTTCATAAGTCTAGATTTTAGCCCAATCTCTTTCCTCTGCTCCTCGAAGGAAGGAGTTTTCATGCATGCAGCTGCTCAGTTCACCATCAGCCTCGCGGCCCTTTGATGCAATCAGACATGAGCACTGTGCTCAGACCCTTACACTGCCAGGGAAATTAATGGAGAAAGGAAGCCAGCAGAACTGGAAATTGAATGGCAGGTCTCTGCCTACCAGATATCTTCAGGGGGTGGGGACCTAGAATTGTGGTCCTGCTTTCTGACCCTTCTGAGCCATGAAATTAGCTTTAGCGTGCATATTTTTGCTTCTGAGTTTTTTAACTGCTAACCCCAGTAGAACAGAGTCAGTATTTTAGATTGAGAACACTGGGCTCTTTCTTCCACATCTGTTTTTTCTACTGTCAGATGTCAGCCCTTGCAGCTGAAGTCACCTGGTTAATCATTCCTGCCTGGCCAAATGCTCCCTGCTCCTCTTGACTTGGGGTGCAGGACATATAGAAGAAAAATCAATTGGTTGAAACAATATCGGTGCTTATTAGAGAAGTGATCAAGGCAAAAGCTGCTATTTCTAAAGATCCATTGCTATGTTTGATTTTTCAATGAGTTGTTTCCCCTTGGTTAGCATTCTCAAGTGCTGTACCCATATCCTGTGGTTTGGTTTCATGCTGTTGGTGCAGGATAGGCCACTGAGGTTTATGGGTCAACATCTGTAGCATGACTCTGAGGTGCTGGCCATGCCAGAGAATACCAGCTCTGGTTTTTCAAATGTGTGGACAGCTGAAACTTTGATGAAACCCTTCTGTCTTCCACCCCGCTCACTCTCCTGTCCCTCCATTCCAGGAGAGACCTGCAGGGGAGTTTGCACCCCCTCAGCTAAAGGAATTTCTTACATGATAGAGATCTGGTCAAGAGAAGTAAGGACTCAGCTGACTGAAAGATTGGGCAGTTTCCAATTATGAACTCATTCTGCCCAGATAAAATCATATTGCAAAACCACTTGCAGCTGCTTTTTGAAGCTGGTCATTCTTGGACTGTGTCTGCGAGTAGCCTTTTCCGTAGGTTACTCAGACCTAATTAGCAAATTCCTGTTAAGAATGGACATACGCAATGTTAGCCCTGTTGACATTTATGTCCAGGCCTGAACTCCCAGTACATTTGCTGAGACATTTTATAAGGCCCTACCGCACACCCGAAGCTGCTCCTTGCTTTCTTCAGCCCCCTTGGTGAGCCTGGCACAGCATCCCCACCAAGACCCTTCATGGCCTGGGGAAGCCACCCACAGAAACAGGAGGCTAATTTGGGCATATTGTGGCTCCCCAGCTCATGGGTACGTAATATGGAAACACTGCGTGTTTTAATGGTACAGTCGCTTCATTTTTCCTGCAGCTGCTCCTTAAAGTCAGGCCTCAGGCGAAGTGATTAAAATCTTTTCCTCAGCCTGTGTGTAAGAAGTCCAAACAGCACATGGGATTTGTATTGGCTGTGGCTAGCAGTCAGTGAGTGTAAAGGACCTGAGCGTCTGGGTGTCAGGCCCACACAGGGCACCTCTTGTTCAGGAGTGGTCTTACTGGTGGTACCTCATCTGTTTTGGTATCTTAGGACATCCTTTGGAGAAGGTAGTGCAGAGTAAAAATATGGCATATTAAAGAAAAGTTGTATGAATGCCCGTGGAGGGGGATGTTGACCCCTCCGGGTCCTGCCCTGACACTCTTCCAAAGAGGACATCCAAGGAAAAGTATCCAGGGCAATTACTCGTGGCCCAGTTTAATAACACATTATGTGGAGGACCTTGCAGCTCTTTTGTCACAACATCATATTTTACTGCCCGGCACTCTCCTATGCCACAACATCATGTTCTTTACCTCCTCCATCCTTCAACATCTTGTAGATGCCGCTTTGTCAGGGCTACCATGTGGGCTACCAGTAGAGTCAGTAGAGTAGAGTCCAGAAACACAGAGATCTAGGACATAGGAGTGTAGAAAAAGAGGAACCTTGAGAGCTAAAGAAAGGTAAGTATATGAGATCAGGGATTAGTAGAAAGGTTATTGGTCTCTGTGCTCAGAAGTCTCCAGCTCCACTGGCACATTCCCCAGCAGCAGCCTTGGTTTGTGGTCCTTCCCCATGTGTCAGCCTACCAAGCTGCACACATCACAGAGAAAAGCAACCTGAGCAATCTGACTGAAATGTCAGCATAGATAATCAGAGGACCAGCCTGTAATTAAGGTAGGTTTTACCTTGCCCAGAGTTGCAGGAAGCCTATGAAGTATGTTTTTTGTCTGAATATCATCTTATCATTCCTCTTATTGATCACTGAGATAAATAGGGCTCTTGTAAGACCAAAAAAAAAAAAAAAAAAAGTCTCATTCTAATGAATGTCCAGTGTTTTGAATCCTACAAATGCATATTGTCCTCTATTGACTATAAGGAAAGCCTGTTCTGATTCAGATGTCTCCATTTAGCAGGTGAGTTCTATCTTGTAAATTACTGGTTTTCTCTGCAAAATGTCTCTGAGGTGCTTTGATTGCACAGGCTATGTTAGCTCAAATCTCCAGTGATGATCTGGCATAGCTTTAGAAGTTCACTATTGTTTTTAGAAGAGTCTCATATTGGACCCTTATGATCGGCCCTACCTTCTCAGAGAATGGCCTTTAAAAATACCTTCGTATTTCTGGACCAAAGGTTTATTTCTGCTCTGTGAAAGGGGCCAAGGGCTACAATACAGAAGTACTTGTAGGGCCTGAAGGACTGTGGCATTATACAGCTCAGAAACAGTAGCAAACTGGCAGCATAAATAACTCCCTAACTCTAACCTTAGCTAAAGAGTGCATAAATCAGTTAACTCCTGGGGAATCATAATATCAAAGAATCACAGAATGGTTTGGGTTGGAAGGGACCTTAAAGATCACCTAATTCCAACCCCCCTTCCATGGGCAGGGACACCTTCTCCTAGACCAGGCTACCCAAAGCACCATCCAACCTGAACATCTCCAGGGATGGGGCATCCACAGCTTCTTTGGGCAGCCTGTGCCAGTGCCTCACCACCCCCATACTAAAGAATTTCTTCCTAAAGTCTAATGTGAACATCTAATCATGCAGGGTAATGCTGCTAGTTGGTGAGAACCGAGATCCATAGCAACCTCATTATACAGAGCAGATGTCAGCAGTTTCTGGAGTGCCAACAGAAACTAATCAAGAAGTGGCTCATCCGACTCCTATTCCTTTCTGCAACCTGGATGGGATGTTATGCATGTGGAGGGAGTTTGGTATGGACGAAGACTTAGCTTTTCTTCCTGAAGAAATGTTAGGAGAGAAAGGAGATAGAACTGAATCCAACAGATCTGAGGAAGTCTGCTGTTAAAAACATCTAAGGAGAAGAAGGTAGAGTAGAAAACTTATGTACTGTGACCCAGAGAGAGGGAGAAAGCTAGATATTTGGCATCATCTCAGCACACATCGCTGATCATTATTTCTGTAAAAAAGAAATTAATTTTATAAAAGCTGCCAAGAAAATCGAGGACAGTACTAGGACAGGCAACTGGGTCTTGCGAGGAGATAGTTAAAGATGTGGAAGCTAAAAGAAGGGAGGAAGATAAAAATGGATGCACAGCAGAGAGCATTTGGGATGGTACACAACTGGACAGCATTCACTCTGTCGAGAAAAGGAATAAAGTTGAGGTTGTAGATGAAGGAAATATGATACTAGATAGTTAACATGATGGAACAATTAGAGCAGAGATCTAAGTGGGAAGGAGAGAGCAAGAGCTTTGGGGTGTCCAGATAGATTGAATTAACATTTAACTCCGAAGGAAAATGTATTCTTGTTATTTCTTGGACACAAGGTTTGAGCTAATGTTTTGGAAGCTTTGTGAACTGCTGGGACACATGGCAAGCTGCTAGGGACACACACAACAAATCCATCTAAAACCATCTTGTAGCAGATCCTCTAATTTACACTATTGTTGAATAGCTGTGCACATAAGCTGCCTTTCCTCCAGTCTGTCAAGTCCATGACATTCACTCAAAGACTGTGTATAATTACTCACGGATTCGCTGAGCTGCAGCCAGACTAAATAGCCTTGTTTCTGAGAAAAGTTACTCACAGTCCTGCTCTTCGGCTGCTTATGACTTGGGCAGTTTGGCAGTATTAGAAACAGGACTTCTTATGTGTTGCATCTGAGGCGTTTGCAGAGATTCTCGACTGAGACTGAGAGGTTTTGTATGTGATGAGGGGCATCATCTGGGCACGACCTGTGTGTATGTGTGCGAATGCGTGTTTCCGTGTTTGCAGGCACGTGTACACAAGCCGTCTTATGTAATTCTTCCCAGAACTCCACTGCTCATCTGCTCCATGCAGACATGACCACACAGAGGCCTTTTATTGTGCTTTATAAATATGTGCCCTTGTTGTCTTATCCCCATTGGTTCTGTTTCCAAGAACAGGATGAATAACAAACCTTCTATTCTCTACTTCTTCTTCTTCTTTTTCTTTCTTTCTTTCTTTTTTCTTTCTTTTTTTTTTTTTTAAATCCTTGGATCTCTTGAGGTTTTTGTCCCCCTTCTGCTTTCCGAAGAATCTAAAGCATTTTTGTGGTTCTCCTGTAATGATACCATGTCTAAAGTGGAGTGCCTGGCAGACCACAAGATATAATATACAAACAAAGGGTGCATTTGCTGTAACAATCACAAAAACTTTAATGACATTTAACTAAATTAAAGCCATTTTTCCTAAGTCGATGTCCTATGTCAGCAACTCCTTCAGCTGCAGCATCTTCGACATGGCAAATCTGAGGACCAAAACAATGTTACCTGTTGCACTGTGGTTTTTCATACTAGATACTCTCACCTTTGATGAAAACCTACCCATAACCTTCATGTTTCTTGTTGTGTCCATGACACTTTAATGGACGTCAGTTAATTTCTTCTGTACCAAAAGTTATATATAAAGGTCATCAATTCAGGCTTCTGATTGATTTCCCATACAATCAATATGTTTATCTGAGAACTACATATCCTATGCTTGAAAAACATAATGACATTGGAAGTCTGCATTAAGTAACTAATTTTTGCTGCTGTTTGATGTCACTTCCCCTCCGTCACTGGAGAAACATTCAGATAAATGTACAAGCACCTTTTTCCTCATAGTGGCAAGAAGTGTGGGAAAAGCAATAGATCCCATACCACGCAGGAGAAGCAGAAAGGATGGCTAATGGGACAGTGGCAAAAAGTCACTGCTAGTTTTTCCTAAATATATCCCCACTTAGCCAAACTGTCTCAGTGATACAGGGTCCATGGACTTGTCTCTGGAGCCTGTCTGTGGCTCAGCCCTGCTCCAAGCCCTGCTGTGCTACCTGCAGCGTCGTGAGACTCTGTGCTCCAAACAGCTTCTGATTCTCTGGGACGAGGGAAGCAAAGGGTGGTTAGCTGAGCCACAAGCTTCTTTCCAGGACACTGTGAAGAATGTTTGGACCCTGCAAAGACAGGCAACCTAGTTCACACATCCTCAAAGCCTAGATGTGTTATTTCAGTTCTCCCTCTGGCTGTATCTCACAAACTGCTCCAGAAAGCATGTGTCTGGTGACTCAGAGGAAATTTGTTCTGCAGGAGGAACTTAAATCTGGCTTTTGTGTGTCCTGGGCTCGTGCCTTATCAACAACATTTTACTTTTTCTTTCTCTTTTTGCTTAGCAGGTTGTAACATGCTTTTGTTTTTCCACAGAGCTGGTTGCATTTGTGCCTGCATAGTCCACTTCCCTGTTTTGTCAAAGTTCTGCCTTACAATCAGTCCTGCCTTTGGAGAAAATCATAGAAAAAGTCTGTGGCATAGAAATTCCCTTTTTAGAGCAGGGAAAGATGTGAATATGGAATTAAGAGAGAGAGAGAGGGAGAGATTGAGAAAGCTATGATTGTCTAAGTGTCTCATTTTGGTTTTGATGTGATGGTGCATACGTACAATCATTTAAATTACAATTTATTCATTCATTACAGTTGAATGATATTAATCAGGAAGAGGCATATTGTGAAGCAGAGCCCAGCAATACAGCTTCCTAAGCTTTTTATTATTTTTTTTTGCTTTTTTTTTTTTTCCCCTAAGTCTTGCAGTCTTGTACCTTTCTCTTCTGTAGCTCAGAAAAGTTTAATATAGAGAAAAATAACTCTTCTTTGTATTTCAGAGAGTGAAAATGAACTCCACACCTCTGGGATATCTAACAAAATTTGTTAAATTTGTTGTAATCAAATAAACTACATTGAAATGGTAGGGAAATTAAATTTTAAACTGGTTCAGATTAGGATGATTTAGGAAGTTAATAAAGTATCATAGCGTCATGAAACCTATACATTTAAAAGAAATACAAAAACATTACCAAACCCTCTTACAGTTTACTTCTGTATCAAAAACTTTTGAGTAAGTAGATAAACCTGAGTACTGAAATGTAGACATATGCACACACACAAATATTTTAGATAACCTTTTAAGCTGGATCTACTTTCCATGACCTTTTAGGACACTTTTAGGAGATCTCACTAAGGTTCTGTGGGCTATGCCAATTTGTGATCAGCTACCTATACGTTAGAGTCCATCCAGTAATGCATCTATGGTGAAGTTTATGAGGTAACGCTGTATGAGATAACAGAGTAAAGATAAGAGTTATTGGGAGGGTGTCCAGAGATTTATCAGTCACAAAGAGATGTGAAGGATATTGTCACCTGCTGCAAGCATATTCTGTGATTTCTGACATGTCAAAGTCAGCCTAACTCTCCTGGGGGCTAAGCCCTAACCTCCTGGAAGAGATGCATAGACTGACCAAGTTCTTCTGTTTCTGGACAAGAATCCCCACCGGTGTCTGTCCTGGAGTTCTCCCCAACCTAGTATTAATCTTCTTTTACTTTCTGAAATATTTTCTTATTATCAAATAAGTAGTGTTCTGGTGCCTTTCATTTGGAACTGGGAGGACAAAAATGACACTGGAAGGAAGTCATATACTACCAGTAGCTGAAAAAAGTTTTCCACTAAAAACCCCAGGCTTCAGTGTTAAAGAGAACTGAAGGACTTCTGTATCTATTTATTTATTTAATTGTTTCCAAAAGGCCTTTTAAAATGTCTTAATTTTACAGAATGACAAACATACTATGGAACAATGAGAACTTTGCAAGATGTTTTTTTACTCAGTGCCTGAAAAATATAACGTGTATAGCATGCTGAACTGAAGCCATGGATAGAGAAGGAAGTAATGTACAATGCTTGGGAGTGACTCTGTCCACGATTGCAACAAAACAAAATACAGCAACCCCCAGAGAATATGAGGTTCATCAGTCTGCTCATCAGAAGAATGGCCTGAGGCCACAGGAAGTTCTTTTTGGGCAGAAGCAAATTACCAATAACCACAGAGCCTGCATCTACACAGCCACATGAAAGAGGATCAGGGACTAATCCTGACCCCAAGGTCAGATGGTGCATACTAGTCCACATCCACACTAGCCAGGGTCAACCTTATCCATAGCAGATATGGTTTGGGAAGAGTCAGTTGAAACTGTCTGAAGCAGAGCCAGGGAAAGAGTTGGCAGCTGAACAATACGGCCAATAATTGTCCCTTTCTTAAGTAGTATTATAGATGTATCTAGAAAACAACTGGACTTTTATTTATTTATTTATTTATTTATTAGCATTGGAGATGTATCCAGAGGAGGTAACAACATCAGCATCAGGTAATCACCATCAGGTTCAGTTACAGTTGGAAATATCCAAAGTTCTCTGAGAGATCATTTTCCTTACGATCTGGATTTGAACACTTAAACGCTGATGCATCAGTTTACCACAAACATGGCAAAATAAAATTATCTGTAGCCCAGGTTATGTTCCTCCCAAGAAAGTAGCTCATCTTTCCTCTGCAGATGAAGTCTATTATGGTGTGTGAGCCCTTCATGAATGAGGTATTTCACAAGCCATTAGAGAAGGATGATGCTACACCTCAATATCCTGCCCATGGTGCCACTTAGTAAAGAAGGCTGTCTCCTTCTCTAAAACTAATGCCAAAGGACATCTTGATCTTCATATGCCCCCTCTCCTTTTCAACACAAAACAATGTATTTAACACAGACAGTGTTACAATAGTTAATTAGAGTTTATGGCATTTTCACGAAGAGCAAGAAATGATGATAAATACATGAATAATGACCTGGGAATGGTTCAGCTATTTTATCATAAATGAATGTCAATGAAGTGTAATTTTCTGCTTTAGCAGAATTCCAGCACCTGGTAATATCCTTAATAAACATTAATTAAAAGGTTAATCTGTTGTAGAAATTGCTTTTCTCTGAAGCCACCTGAAATCAATTTGAACCCAATTACGAGTGGTTATCTATTGTTTATGTGGTTAAAGATTAGAGAATGCATTCCTGCTTGTCAGGACCCATTGGAGCAGGCTTTGAATGTCATGATCAGAGGTGCTTCTGAATATTTGAATGCACTTTAATGAGCATAGAAAAACCATTAGAAAATGTAATCAGTCATATTTGATGACTTGACCTTGGGACTTTGATAACAAGGGATCTAATCATTTCTGTCTTAAGTGCCAACAGGATTGCTCTTGAAATCGATTGACCATTGCTTGCTCACTGAGAAGGTAATCTTCCTTGGCAAAGGAGTATAAGTTTCAAAACTCCGTCAAGTTATATAAGTAGGTTCAGAATACCATCTCTCAGCCTCATGAAATATGAAGTACAGCTGAAAGGTGATCAGAGGGTAACAGTCTTCAGTGGAGTTTGGAGATATGAGATGCTTAGCTAAATTCTGTTCTGTACATGCTCATCTCCACTGATCATTTGAGTTGTAATCCACTCTGCAGCAGTAGGAGTGTATATGTCGCTTTATTTTCACGGAAATCTGATTGAGGTTGATAAAATATAGCTCATGGATAATTTGCAACCCATGTATATGTTGACTGGAACTTGCTCTTCCTGCTGTACAGGAAGACCTGAACATTCATGGATAACAAATCTGGGTACAGGAGCCAGCCGAAGAAATAAAGGAGTATGTCTTAATACATTTTCCTACAAAGGATAGGTATAAATTTGTGCCTTTCACATAAAAGTTATGCCCACATCTCTTGCTCTTTCAAGCAAATGCTTGAGCTTCAGTGTAGTTTCACCCATATGAGTAAACCATACTGAAGGCTGCATATGTACTTGTTTATCACAGAGCTTATCCCAAGTGACTTTGAATGTTTGAAAATTTAGGCATTCCCTCCATCCTCAATGGACAGAGAGAGATGCAACTCCAGAGGGCACTCCCCTTGCCCAAAGACAGATGTCAAATACAACTGGAAGCAATTTTCCTTTGGAGATCCTTTTTCCTCTTTGTTAACTATCAAGGGAATCTAGAGGAAAGAGGTTAAGATCTGGTTGCCTATAGGTGAGATTTGCAGGACTTAGATTCATAAGCACCACAAAATTCAGTGTTTCTGCATTCACTGATTCTTTGGGATGACAATTTTTGAGAAGTCAATAGAGTTAACTAAGGCATGTGAATGTAAACAAGAGATGATCTCAGGTATTCCCGACTAATTATCATATGGAAATGAAAGGGTCTCAACATAAATGACTGCCCACACAATGTGAATAATGGTGTTTTGGTATGTAACCAACAACAAGTACTCAAACATACACATTAGAAATATTTTAATGGTTTGGTGTACTCAGTAGTAAAAGATACATGCCATAACTGTTAAAATACATTTCCATTGCATTTATGAGAAGGCAGAGGTTTTCAATTTTTAAAGTCTTCCTATACAGTCTTAACAACCCGTTCCCCAAACCTCTGAGCACACTGAAAGGCAGTTTTCAGGTTTCACACTGCATTCTGTGATTATTTCCAGCAGTGAAACCTGTGTCATTTCATATCATTTGTAAAACCCAATTAGATTCTTAGCTGGAGAAATGATGGTTAATAGCTTCAAAATAAGTAAAATCTTGCAAAATCATATTGAGCTTGTCGATGGTAAAATTTTCCATTCTGTAATAGGCTTCCACCCAGAATGTTGAGTTTCCATTAAATCAGACTGTATAAAATTTCTAACTTAGATTGTAGAATCCTGGAGTTGAACGGAATAGTTCTGAATTATCCATTTCTTTCTTTCATTTATTTTTTTTTTTCCAATAGGAACATAGGAATGTTCTTGAGCAGTCTGACAGACAACTTCAATGATTACATGACAACAAAAATAAGTACAGATTGTGCTTTAATTCAAAATGAGGAAGCACCCCAAACATTATAGAGGAAGGGGGGGAAAAGTCAACATTCATTTCTAAGCATGAGTTTCCAGTTCAAAGTGTCTGTGAGCTTCACACTGATTTTGCTGAAAAGTACTGGAATTCATTTCATGCAAATCTGTGTAGGTGTAAATTGTTAGCTGCACAGCTCATGGACAATTCACTGTTGTTATGATTACAGAACACATTGTCTTTCATATACTTGTATGCTATAATGATGATGACAGTATAAACAAATAGTCAGATGAATTTGATAGCCTTTTGTTCTGTATTCAGTGAATGGCTTAAATAATATAGGCTAATGGTCTGCGGTGTTAATTGGGGATGAGAAAAATTGAAGGGAATTTAAATGGTAAAATAAAATTCAGGATATCCAACATAGTTTTCAGTATCTTCCTGTCACCTATTAAAAATATTAAATTCAATATCATTAAAATATAAAAATATTAAAAATATTAAATTCAAGATAGTCCCTAGAAAGTGAGCTGAAACATGTCTAGTGCCAGTATTGTGAGCACTTTCTCCAGCGACTCCTTTCAGGACAATTAGTTTGTTGTAGCAAAGTGTCACGGTGCAACAGTGTTAGGTAAACTTCTTGGGAGGCTGCTAGAGCTTGTCAGCAAATTACACTTGAAAAATTACATGAGAAACTCATCCCTCTGGCATGTGTCTGTTCTTGGGAGCCACAGTGGTGGTATGTCCCTGGATGTGGTCCAGCACAGGGACTGAGGGGTCAATCTGGTTGTTCACGGTTTTGGGTGAAAAAGGCGTCTTTTTTTTTTTTTTTAATTAATAAAACTTCAGTAAATTACATATAGAATGAAACAGAAATTTGGGGGAGGAACTACCTACCCTCTTTGCCAATACATTAACAGATTTGTCCATCAAGCTCCATCATGTTTTAGTCAATAGGGCTGTTCTGTACAATTACCCATTTTAATTCCACCTATTTTTATTTATTTATTTATTTATTATTTTTTTTTAGTATGAATTAAGTTGACAATATCTTGAGTATTGCTTTTGTGATGTTAAAGTCCAACTACTTTCACATTGCTATTATAATGTAAGTTTTTGGTAGATTCTGTAGTCTTGCAGGGTTTTTACAGTTTAAGTTGATATTTTCCATTCTGAGCGCCTGTCTCAGATATTGCCAAGCACTTCTGAGACTTTAAGGGAAAACTTTCTCTGTATTGTGTCCGGGTGAAGTTTTTATTTCTGAAGTGCTTGCATTCATCAAGAGAAGTGGTAAAGGCTTGAAATTTGGCAGGAGGAAGCCTTTGAAGCAGGAATATACAATTTTTCTATGTCCAGGAAAATCTGCCCAAATTTGGCCAAGTTATGAACCTTTGAAAAATAGTTTGTAGACTGCTGGCAGCAGAGGACTCTGACTGCTCAAAGCATGTTCCCTCCCCACCACCCCCAAATGGAAGCAGGAGCTGAACACACATTTCCCTGCCATTGTTGTCACAGGCCACACTGGGGTCATTGGGGGTCTCTCCAGTTCTTTCCCACCTTCTGTCTGTGCTCTCCTTGTTCCTCTCTTTTGGCTGACCTCCAAGCATTGAAGAAGAGAGAGAGGTGGAAAGGAAAGCCAAAGAGATCTGGGGTGAGTGAGAGAGATGAACTATAAATTGATGTAGGACTGGGAAAAAACAGCAGGGAGAAGAAGACAAGTTTGGGACAGTGACAGGCTGAAGGTGAGGGGAAAGAAGGAAACCATCTTGGAGAGACTCAGGCAGAAGGTTGCTGCTGTAGAGCAGGAGCACTGCAACTCTGCTGTAGCATTGTGAAGAGACCCCCAACCTTTTGGTACCATCATTCTTCTGCTATCAGCTGCAATCTGCGAAACACCATGGCCAGACTTTGTCTCCCCAGGAACACAACTTGTTGGAGGGGCAGCAAATCTCTAGTCAGCCCTCAGAGCAGGGGTCTGGACAGGAGCGCAAGAGGTTGGGCCTGGCCTGGCCTGGCTTGGTATGGTCAGTGCATGTTCAAGAGTGCCTTTTGCCCTTCCTGTCTGCTTCTTTCCCATTTGGTTGAGGAAAATAAACACAAAAAATGGCCTGGGAGAACATTTATTAAGGTTAAACATTTATTCAGGCCGTAAAGTCAAGCATTTCAGTGCTAGAAAATGCTGCAAATACAGTTGCTGGGCAACCATAGGCCTGAACCTAAATTAGTGCACACACCTTAGGAGCCAACCATTAATTACATGATCACATGCCATTTTTCCCCCCCACAAGTTACGAAAGATTAATTGGCTGAACAGTCTTGAGCATGTTTTATCCAGATTCCTTGGACTTCAGCCAAGCTATTACCAAAGAGAGGTGCACATAGCTATGGGCTTGTCCTAGCAGTTGAATCTGTGTGGATCATGCAGGTAAGGGTTCATCCCACCACGCTCGTTTCAATTCCAATCACCCAATTTTAGCTAAACGGCTGTGCAGCACAAGAAGCTGTCTTTAATTGAGGGGGTCTGGGAGGTTGTAGGTATATTTGTTATCCCAGAAAACCCCCTTAAAAGTAGTCTTTGGTTCTCTTTCTATGAGAGAACCCTGGAGCTGGAGCCAGGAGCTGTCTGGCTGGTGTCCTCTGCTGCTCCTGCTGCCGTACCAGCAACAGGAAAGGATCTGGTCAGAAGTGGGGGTGATCCCAAGCTATTGCACTAAATCCTCAACTAAGAAGTTGTCAGCAACAGTTGGGTGAACTCAGCATGATCTAAAGGGATGTCTGAAGAGCCAGGGGAGCTGTTACACCCATGGAGCAGTATGTACTGAAGATCAGTCACAGTACTTAGTACTGTGTGCTGGGTCAATCTTTGATGTGCTATAGTATACAGAGTAAGTGCACGGAGGAGACTTAGAAAGGAGTAAAAGTTTTAAACTGGTAGATAGTAAGTAATATTTGATGTGTAGGGGGTAGGATGGGTCCTCCCTGTGGATATTAATCTAGCTTGGGTTCTCTAGCATTTGCACCACTAACCACAGTAACTTCATTCAGGTTTCTCTGAATCTCCTGAAGGTCTCTGCTCCTTCCAGCTGCATACTGAGTGAGAAATCCTAGCCTTGCTTGCTCATGGTTGAGAAGGGCTTGTTATCAGATAGCATCCCTGTGTGTAATGCAAACATGATCATCAGCTCCTGCTCAGTCAACCAGAGTACGTGCTGCAAAGATGCCAAACCATCAGCTCTCTGACTGTGGGCTGTTAGTCAAATACACATGTTTCTGACAGATCAAAATAAATAAATACATAATTTCACTTGCACCTATCCTATAATCTGAGTCAGGTCCTGAGCTTCCTATTGCAACCCATCCTGACATTGTTCCTGCTCCTATCCCGTGGGAGGTAAACCTTACTCTACCCTCTCTCCTAGGAGCGGCTCTACCCATCTGTCCTGCTTCCTACCACTTCTGTATCATCTCCTGAAAATCATGTTACCGATCCTTATCTTGGCCACAGACTACATCACTTTTCCTTCCCCCTTTTCAGCCTTACATCCAGGAGTAAAGGAAGAGGGACAGACACTGCTGCTCTCTATCCCAGGCCTTAAACTGGCCTCCCACTCTCCTCATCCCTTTCCATACTCTACTCCTGAAAAAAAAAAGGTGTATAAGGGAGAAAATTCTTCTTCCCTTTTGCCAATGAAGCAAGAAAAAATATTTTTAACAGCTCAGCCCAGGGATGCCTTCTGTGTTTCACTCCCTTGGTAGCTTCTTCTGTGATTGACTGGTTTCACCTGGGCTTGACAGTGGGGTATCTGTGAAGACAATTAAATTCCCATAAAAGTCACCCCCAGCCCTGGTAACTGGGGACAAGAGTGACCACTCGTCAAATATCTGTAAGATTTTTTACTCCTACTTGATCCTTTGAGGCAATTTAATTTTGATTGAATAAAATAACCCCTAGTGTGCTGCCAAAACAACTCAAAGGGGAAAGGCTCTATGGGGGAATGGAGAATTTTACAGATATTTCTGGAGGAAACAGCAAATCTTCTTATAATGCAATTTTAAGCCCTTCAATGGTGAGACACAAATCCTAAGGCACTGTGTTCTTCATTGTTTAGCTGATGGTATTTCTGCATGGAAAGAGCCTGCACCTTTATTACCAGTGATGAGACAGATCATCTCAAGTTTTTAAAATAAATCTTCCCTTCTCTCTGTCACATTCTTCTGAAATGGTGCATATCCTTCAAGCATTTGTTTCTCTGGGAACATGAGGTACCGCCAGAAAACTACTTAGATCATTTATTACTCCTGAATATTTAGAAATCGTTAACCTTTACACACTCCACCCAAGGAAACACTGGGAGAGGCTGTAGCACTTTTTTAACTCTTGCACTTCTACTCCTCCTTTTTGAACTCACATTCTGTTGCGTATCTGCTTACGACCAGGCAGTTTAATGCACATTTTAACGATCTGGGTGATTCTGCAGGGGTATATGGATAGGGAAGCCATATTTTTGCTTACAGGCAGCAAGATCTGTATTGAGGGCTGTTTCTACTGTTTTTACATATCCAGATGTTACCAGAAATGGTGAAGAGGTCCAGCTAAAATGCAGAACAGATGGGATCTTTGCCCCAGGCTCTTTTAGGGTCAAAGACCAAATCTATTCCCTGTTCTGCCTTTTCATATGGAACCAGAAATGGAAACAATAAAACATTTCAAGAGGCTGTTTTCCCTCTATTTCTAACAGACAAAACCAGGAGACAGAGTTAAGCCCAATAAGCCCCATATGCAGTTAAACTTTCCCACTGGCTGGTGAGCAGTAGAAGACAAAAGTGGGCTGAGTGAGTAGCTCCTTATTTCCTGGACCTAAGTCTGGTGATTCTTCCCAGACGCGCACTGTTCCCGGCACCGCACAGCTGGATCCCCCTTGCCACATGCCTGGTGTGAAGCGGCACTGCCTGCAGCTCAGCCACGGGATCCCGGTTGCAGCCCGCAGTGCATTGGAGTTGATGCTTGCTCGTTGGTTCTGCCCTCAGGCCATGTAAGGACCAAGCCAGAGAAAACACCTCTCTCCTCCTTCATCCTGTGCATGAAGTATTATAAAGAGAAGAGCTAAATATTCCATGGGAAGGACCTTGTTTTGAGAAGACATTAATATTAAGAATATAATTGCCTAAATGAAATAATTTCTCTCCCTTCACCCCCCCCCCCTTTTTTTTTTTTTTTTTTTTTTTTTTGGTGTGTGTCTTCCAGGCATGCAATTCCAAACAGTAGGTAAGTAGGGCCAGGTGAAATCCTCGGGATGATGTTTTGTGTTGTGCAAAACTTTTTGTGAATTAAACATGAAATCTAGCAAGCAGTTTCAGCCAAAGACTGAGAGCAATTCTGAGAAATTGCACTCAATGCAGTCTGCTGATTTCAAAGTGAAACAGTTCAACTTTTCAGTGTGAAACATTTGTTTTTGTGTTGAGGTTTTCCTGCCTGCAATAAATAAAAAGGGGTGAAAAGTTTAAACACAAAAATGACGTGTTTTGTTTCAGGTCGAACCAAACACTTTTCTCTATCCAAAATGGAATTTTGGGGTTTTATTGTTTTACCAAGAAAATACAGTTTGATTTCCTGTCAACCCAAATGAAACATTTTTCGTAATTGTAGGGTTGCTGTTCTGAATTCAAAAGCCAGTTATTCCTACTGCTCTTCAGGAAAAAAGTTTGGGGAATTATTTTTTTTCTGGGAAGTGAGGTGAGCTTTCACAGGACAGTGCATGTGTGTGTGGGAAGGTGATGAGTGACTGGAGCTGAAGAGAAAATGAGCAATTGGTGAAGGTCCAAATATCACTCTAAGTATGGGATTATGTCTGATCAGGTCTTGAAGCAACGCTAGATACTTACTTGCCTTCCAGCACGAGAGCAACTAAGGGCTGGGATCCTTTTGCACAGCCCAGATGTGGGCCAGCTGAATAAGCACTGCAGATCTGCCCAGGCTGTGTTTGCCATAACCCTTTTGGGAAAGACAGGGTTGTGTGCTGTGTGTGTAGGGAGCTTCTGGTGCTCATAGCCTTGCTGCCACCGACAACTCCTCTGCATCCCCAGCCTGATCCTGTACTTAGCTCTGAATCTGATGGAGCATGTTGGCTTACTGAGCTTGTGGCTTTGGTCCCCAAAAGGCAGGATGGCTGCCTTTGGTGTACAGGTTATGTGGTGTGCAGATGTATGTGGGTATGTGGGAAACGATTGTTTATTTTGCTTTCTTGTTTCAGTTGGCCTGATATACTATAAATTAAATAATTTCACAGTAATATCTGTTGGGGATGTCCCTTGGAAGTTCCTGTGGCCTCTGTAGTAAATTTAAATCCAGCTCCTTTCCTGAAAGAAAGTGTCACAATCTCTCTAAATGATTGATAAAATGAGCAAATGTATCAGTGGGCACCGACAGTAGTCAGATCCTCTGAGCAGCTGGGGAAAAACACCACTAAGCAAAAACCTGGCTGAGGGCCTGTGCTGCAGCCCAAATGTGTCTCATAGCTCACTTTCAATTGATGAAGTATTTGGGATTATGCATTACCCTTTAGGGCACAGGGAATGGTATACTTCTCAAGTGAATTCAGACGATGGCATTGTAATTATACTAATTATACTGTAGCCTTCAGTTAGGGTAACAAGTTGCTGCTATGCTTGCCTGGAATATGCAGCTCTGTAATACATGCTACAGTATTTCAGTGTGTGTGTAGCCCATGATTCCTCTTGTTGCACTTCCAAATGGTGGTTCAACAGGAGGGCTATTACTGCCTCTGTAAGCTTCTTCTCATATATTTTATCCCTGCCAGACTGTCTGCCAAACCTGAGAAGTAAGTGGATAAACCTTGGAGCCCTTCCTGTGGTAGCCAAATTCATTGTGTGCATGTCCCACACAAAGTCCTTAGCCACAGGAGGAGCTGGGGCCACGGTGGCCCATGGAGAGTGTCCCCACCATGTTGGCCAAGAGGAACCTTTTTCAAGCATGATGCTGAGCTTGTCTCAACTGGAAGCCAGGCTTTGGATATCTCTCAAATTACTGTGTTAAAGAAGTCTTTACAGAGTGATATGTTGGTAAACAAGAGCTTGCCGCTACTATGATTCACTACCTTCTTACGCACTTTAAGGGCGAATTTCTCCACCCTCCTACAGCTCTGGGGAACCGCAGACACCGTGGAACCAGTGCTGTCCCACAGGCAGCCAGTGAGAGCTGCAGCATCCCCCAAAAGTGTGCAAGATTGCAGAATACAGTTTAAGTGGAAGCAGACGTCGAAGGAAAAATACAACGTGTGACTGTTTGTCAAGGTGGGGAAGGGATCCTCAGAAGCTCCAAAGCACGCCTGGGAGCTGTCCTCTGCGAGCTGTGCAGGAGCGGCCAGTGCTGTGGCATGTGGGAGAGGAAGGCAGCCAAGTGCTGCTGGGCAAGCAGGCAGGGTGGTTTCATGGGCAGGGCACGGCGAGCCTGGCCACAGGTTCCCTATGTGAACTCAAGCAAATGGCTTACATTCTGCATGCTCTGGTTTTCCTCTCTAGCAAAGGGAAAGATATAACTGTGCTTGATTGCACTGTGGGCACAGTGAAGCTTAATTCATGGATGTCCAGCTGTAAACCCCTTTGCAACCCAAATGAACACTGGTATGTGCAACTGGCTCTTACACCTTCAGTGTGCTTACACTGGAGGGGGAAGCCCCGTGAATATATACTCCGTCTGTTCGGCTTTGTGGTGGATCTCCTTGCTACAGAAAGCTACATGTGATACTTGCTGCCTCTTGAAAGCAGTATAGTCACATCAGTGTGGCACTGAGCCTAGCTAATTAGCCCTTCTTGGCAGGGCTAATTAGCCTGGGCAGGGAGCCATGCTGATAGAGCTATACTTTTGTGGGTTGCAGCTCTTGCTTGGTCTCAGTTAGCTTAGATATCTGCATCACATCCATGCTGTGCTGCAGACATACCACGATTGCTTCCCAGGAGCTCAGGACCCTGGCAGCAAACCCCAATGAGAGGCCAACTGAGGACTGAGGAGAATAGCTAGAGCTGGCAGGCTGAAAGGCTGTTTCTTTTTCCTAAGACAAGCTTTTGGCCAAAAAAAAAAAAAAAAAAAAAAGGATTCATGCAGACTCTTCTCTGCTTTTTCAACTCAGCAATGATTTCTGAAAATACCTCACACCCTGGGGTCCTGGATGAGGTCAGTCACTTTTGTGCTCCATTCAAACCCTTTGTGAAATGGAGGCAGCGGCTCCAAAGGGAAAAGCCACAGGAAAACCTCAGAGCCCCGGGACAGTCAGGGTGGATGGAAATCTTAATAATAAAATGGATCTGTGCGTGCCCTTCCCATCACTTATCATAGGCTGTGCCCCTGTTTGGACTGAGGATTAGATGAGTCTCAGTTCATTATCAGCTGAGTCTTGATTCAGCTGTAACCATCCTTGTGGCACAGAGCTGAGATGGCCCATGTGTGCTCCTTGTGTTTGGCCTAACCTGAGAGAGGCAAAAGGAGAGGATGGAAAATGAAAGTTGTGCCTCCCTGGCCATGGAGAGCCTCACCAAGGGGGCTGGCCAGAGGTAATCTTGTTAAAATTAGAGGGAGGAGAAGCAAGGAGGTGGAGACCAAGCAGCGGCTAGCAGTGGAGGCAGGAACCCAGATGGCCACCCTCCTAGATCAACATTGCAGGCACGAGAATCAAAAGGAGAAAATGTCACAAGAGCAAACAGCGTAAGAAAGAGGGACATAATGCTTGGACTGGCCATCATCCAGGTGTCCACCCTCTTATCACACCACACGCTATGGTCACACACAGCCCCAGCATCTGTGACCGATACACTGGAGGAGTGTTTGCCTGATGAGCAGAGCAGGAGGCTACTGCGGCACAGGGGAGAGGAGTGGAAAGCCGGCTTTCGAGCACGTGGCAAATTGCCTGGCCGGCACAGCATGCAGCAGGGGAGGAAAGACATGAAACAAAAGCCTTCCTGCAGGAGCAAAGAGAAAAGACCCACTGCTGACAGAAATGAAACAACACAGCTCGCTGCGGAGGCCAGAGCTCCCGGGGCAAGCGAGGCCAATAGTTGTAAAAACAAAGTTTTGAAATAGGAAATGTAACATGACTACAAATTGCCTTGCTTTCCCCCCTCC
This sequence comes from Aythya marila, assembly GCF_965140915.1. Lineage (NCBI taxonomy): Eukaryota > Metazoa > Chordata > Aves > Anseriformes > Anatidae > Aythya > Aythya marila. The sequence goes on along the minus strand of NC_139042.1, from coordinate 27,207,730 downwards.
CGACCCCGTCCGCCTGTAACGGGAGGCCAGACCGTGACACGACATGGCGGCAGGACGGGCATGCTCCATCCTGTGGCCTTCCCTGCATGGTGTGGCAGTCTACCAAGACCTTGTTACCCCGGGCAGGGGCTGCCCCCTTGCCCCTCTGACCTCCTCCCAAAACAGTGGGCTGCCCCGAACAGAAATATGGCCAACGCCAACCTCTGAGGCCCAGCAGACCGCAGCAGGGAAGCCGGCTTTCTCTGGAGGCCCACCGCCAACAACAACAATCATACGGTGCCATTAATTCCCACTGGGCCCGACTCACAATAGCAGAACTGGGCAGATAATTTGCAACTGATATATCTGTTGTGGAGACAGGACACAGGCATTTTTACCAACAGGTCATCTAAGCCCCAGGAGCAGAGTCAAAACACACAGTGAAAAAATACGTTTTCCTCCTGTTTCCATCCTGGCCCTACCACAGCTTTCGGCCAGGCAGCAGGATGATGGAGCCCCAAGAACTGCCTGTGATTTTTGCAGCCGCAGCTCTGGCTATTGCTGCGTATTCTTCTTTGGTTTCAGCGGGTCTTTTTACCAAAATATTTGCTGTGAATGGGAAGAGAAAAAGACAACTGGAAAGTGTTTTTTTTTTTTTTCTTTTTCTTTTTTTTTTTTTTTTTTTCTGCACTGTTTACAACCTTTGTACTTTCTTCGGAGCCACAGAAGCTTGAGATGGAAAAGACATATTAAGTCCTAGAGGGTGAACTTTTCCAAGGCTTTTAAACCACTTACCACTCTGACAAACGACCTCCAGAGAAACTCTGTGTGGCAATTTCAGCTATTGCAGCCCACCAATGTCTTTTCCATTCCTTGGCTGGAGGTTGCCAACCCCATAGCAGAGTCAGCAAAAGAGGGCCTGTGTCTGTGCCTCAGCAGCTTGAGTTAAGAAATTAGGCAATGAACTGTGACTGCTGAAGTGGAGTCAGGCTCCCGCTGTTCACTGCTCTGGGGACAAATAAGCACTGAGAGATGGGCATGGAGGGGAAGTGGGAGCAACAAAGACGGACCTTCTCCTTCCATGGCAGTCTTCTGAATCCTGTGTCTGTCAGAGCTTGTTGAGGCTTTAATTCCCACTTAAAAAGTGACTCACAGTGAGACTCGGGATCCTCAGAGGCCTGATTCTAGAGTGAAATCATTCAAGGCCAGGTCTGAAAAGGAAATTGTGTGCATACATAAGCAGGTAGGAATCAAGGAAGATTTATACAAATGCCTGGCAGGCTAGATACTTTACACACATTGAAATGCAGGGGAGATAGACAGCAAAAGAGTAAAAGCAATGCAAATTGAATTTTCTGTAGCAGAAGAATTTAGAAGTTGGTTAGCAGCTTTCTCTAATTTTCTCCTACCTCTTAAATTTATTCTTATTCTTAATTCCCTTTTTCCTCACACTTCCCCTCCCCCAAATACCATTTTTGCTTTTTTTTTCCACACCATATTTTGTGTTTCAACATGGAAGTTCACTGCTCATTAAAATAAAACAAAGACACCCCAGGGATATTATTGACCGAATCCCGCCTTGTGTTTCTAACACCACCATTTTGGAAAGAAAAACAGTGCCGCACAACTGATTAGGCTGCTGTGTATTTGATGAACCTCTGAACTGTTTTAGGAAGTTCTGCAGCCAGTTCTCTGTCCTCTGCTGGCATGGCCTTGGGAAAGGACATCCTGATGGGAGTCTGTCAGCTGAAATGTACAGTGTGGGCTGGTTGGATGACATGGCATCTACTTCATGTGACTTTGGGAGTCACTGAGATATTGAGGTTGGGCTGGTTGTTCTGTTTCTGTGAAGTTACCTGCAGGGGACAATTTATATAAAAATAACTTATTTTGACTTTGACAATTAGGAACTTCTTCAGAGGAAGCATCCTTTACAGCTATATTCTTCTTCCATGCAGTAGCTCTTATATCTCGAAGAACATGTAAAGAACAAATGTATCTAAAGAAGGTGAAGTACTTGGTTATTATGGCAGGGAGGCTGTATAATTAATTTCAAACTATGTTCATGTGATTTTTATTTTATTTTATTTTATTTTTTTTAACCTAGTGCCTAGATTGATAAATCATCTGTGACACAGATGATCTCTTGCGGTGTCCCGTCCCTGTGAAATCTTGGAAGGAGCGAATGATGGAATTGGCAATGTTGTCCAACCACTGCAATAGGAGAAAAGATCCAGAGGTACCTAAACATAGACTTCAGAAATAAGCAAAGGACAGTGTAAAAACACAGCAATTCAATGCTCCATGCTGCAAGAGGATCATATTAATCCTGAGGAAGCATGGCATTCTTGTTTCCAGTCCTCCTCTTGTTGTTGAAGGTGAAGTCTTGGCCCTGCAGTGCTCAGTGACAGTGGTGCCACTGACCTGCAAACATGATTTTTCTCTGCTCCCAGTTCAGTTGTGCTATCTATTGATAGCTTTTTGGCCTGAACTCCTACCTAAAGGGCCCTGGGGGAAAGCACTTCTTCCAGTTCTCTTTGTTGAGAAGACTCTTCAGTTAGCATGCCAGAGAAATTAAACTGGTGGGATAGAGAGTATGAGAGGTAGAGTGGAAGAGAAAGGGTGAGTGAGTACAAATTATTTCATTATGAACTTTCCATGAAATAGCAAGGGTAGAGTTAGGGGTGGGAGAATGTTAATTTATGGCAGAATGTTTTTGCAGCCCTTCTTCAACTAGTTGCATTATAGGAAGATAAATACAGCCCAAGCCAAATCTTCCTCTGGGCTAAGCCTGCTAGTTAGAAGATTTATGTGCAACTTGTATGCAGCCTGATCATTTCACCGTGTGACTGAACAAAGGTCTTCACTTGCAGTGTAGGATGTTGTTAAAGGCACCAATATTCGGAACTGGAGCACAGCAGGAAGCTGCCTGATGAGGCCGTTACTAAATTTCGGTGGCCAAAAGCAACTTGTTGATCTCGGTGAATGTGTTGCTCACAGCACAGGGTATGGGGCTATCTCACAGTACAGCAAACACGAGGCTTTTTTTGTCAGTGACCATGCAGAAAAGCCAAGCTCTGTTTGTTCGGCAAGAAAATGCTTACACTAGCTTATTTTTTCCCCTGAAACTCAGCTTTCCTAATTCTGTGTGGGAGGGCTTTTTTCCAGGCTTTTTAAAGTAATATCAGTATTATAGCTAATGAGGCAGTGGAAAGCAAGCTGGTCCATTCGCTGTAGCTAATGACTCCATTCCCGTGAGCCTAATCAAAGATTTGTACATTTAATTGCTGTCAAGTCAGCTCTAGCCACCTGCCATTTCTGCCACACCTGAGCTCCTTTCTCAGTGGCCTGTGATTCTAAATGAATCCATCTCTTTTTCTAAGGGAAGGAAAACAGAGCTGCCAAGCAACCTTGAAATGGTGCTTTACCCTTAGAGCAAAGATCAAACAGTCTGCGTTGTCACTGAGCAATATGTATCTTAACTGTCTGTGGCACAGATTTTTTGAAAATTTATTAACCTCATATTGGAGATCAGGGAAGTGAGAAATACACCCTTGTCTGGACATGTCTTGGACTTGAGACAGGTTTCTGTCAGAGGCAAAAGTGATTTTTGTTGGCTCACCACTGAACAAAGTTGAAATACATTTATTTGCAATTTTCTCTGATGGAAAATACCACTGAAGCCATTATTCCACTCCTGCAGTGGGCTGGTGGGGTATTTTGACCAACCTTTGTCCTCAGCATCACGGTTCCTAAACATCCTGCCTTCTCCATAGGGAGTTGATGCAGGAAATGTTGTGGGGCCATGTTCATTTGAATGTAAGAGATAACTCTTGTTCATTGTTCCAGAAAAAAAAAAAAAAAAAAAAAAAAAAGGGTGGGGGGTGGGGGGAATGACCCAGTTCCTGCTAACATATTGTGAAATGAAAATGTTCTTTGTGGTCCTCAGTGGATCAGCTTACCTCTGTCCAAGCAAGTGTCACTACTAAGAGTCAGATATCTAATGTTATGTATTTCTTCAAACTTACTTCCAGAGAAGCTTGTAAAGTCGTTAGAAAAGAAGCAGTCTATGAAGTCACTCTGAAACGTTATTAGTTTCTAAATAACTGTTCATTTTTTAGACAAATGGTTTCCTCCTGATATTGGGAATTATGTGATCATGTGTTGTGATCAGTCTGCCTGATCATCCCTCACTAGTTGCTTGCCTATTCTTGGCCAAGTTTAGCCCTATTTAAGACAGGAAGACAACTGTGAGAGAGATTACATTGCAGTTTCACGAAAATAAGTATACCCAAGTGGAGATGCAAGACTCCAAAAATCCATCCTACAAATGTCCCAAGTAGGAGAAGCCTGGCAAGTGAATTCACATGTTGTTAGCAAAAGAAGAGAGACCATATGGGTGCCCCAACCACAGTGATAACCTTAGCTGGAGATTACCGTAAAGCACAAGCACAGATCTGTGGAATATGAGGCATCATTGATTTTCATTCTCACAGAAGTAGTTGGTTTCCTCTCTCAACACATCACAGAAAGCAAAGACACAATTAAGATATATAAGATCTTTGACTGGATGTGATGAATTTCTTTGTAAGTAGTTTGATCCAAATATAAACTGAAGTTCTTTTGCCAATAATGGAAAAGCTTTCCAATAGCTTTTAATACAATTTACTTCAATTTTAGGAGCTCTTCCTCTGCCAGAAGAGTTTAATTGGCCATGAAGTCCTGGGAGTTTTTACATTGTGAGTTGACAGATGCATAGCTTAATTTAGCAGGAAAACCAAAGAATAAATTAAAGGATCTGAAAACAATTAAAGGGTCTATAGCTATTTGTATCAGTCTGAAAGCCTACAGCTAAATTTTGCTGCTCATTTTGCTATATGGCTAACTACTGTTGTACTTTACTGCAATACAAACATGAAAAGAACTTCACTTTTTGACTATTCCTGTGATAATGTCCAAAATTACTGTTCAGAATATCCATAGATATCTTCAGAAAATCAAGCTACAGTGTGGGAAGGCACCTCTTTCCTTTTCTCTGAGCTGACAGATAACAGATTCACATGCACATAGAGTGGAGTGAGACGCAAAGGTCAATCGGGGTGCTGCCATGCTAAATTCTGTACTGAGTGATACCTATGAGCCTCCTCCGACAGATTTAAACCTCTGGGTTTCTATGGTTTTCTTTGTTGCTGCAACAGGCCAGGAAACAAAGAGGACAGAAACTGTTTCTATCAATGGCTGAACCATCTTACTAGACCTGGTAGAGCCGTGTTCAAGTCCATGGACAACCCAAAAAGACTTCAAAAGATTTCTCATTTTACAGGCTCCAAGCTGATCAACATATGGGGAGGATGTCCAGGATATCCTCAGGTCAGCATCACTGGGGAAATACCAGAGGAACCTCTATTTCTGGGCTGTCAGCTGTGTTTAAACTGAGCAAGCTGTTGAGATTCTCCAGCAGAAAGTCGTCTTCTGCCTGTGCCCGTCTGGAATTTGCCTCCAGGTGGCCACGTGCTACCAAGGAGCTGAGCTCCCTCCTGCTGGTTTGATGGTTCCCAGCAATGCTACCAAAGGCGGAGCTGAGCTGTAAAATGAAACGTTGCAGTTCCTCCTAGTGTGCACAAGGCCATAGTGTTTGCAATGCTACCACAATGCAATAACGTCAGTGTTTATGAGAAGGCATAATTTCAAATACTCAGCTGCGGGACAGAGCTCTTTGACCTTTCACAGAACTAGCTTGCAAAACTTATTGCCACAACATGTCCCAAAAGCCAAGAGCTTTGTGGGATTCATGGAGGGGTTAGACAGGCATCTTGTGTAACTGGGAGCCTTCCAGTCTTATTCTCCTGGTCTGTTTGTGCAGTGCATATGTGTAGAGCTATTCAGGCCTTAGAGGTGAGTGCAGTGGTGTCCAGAGGAGGAGCTCTGAGGTAGACTCAGAGCTGAATAAGGACTGTAAGCAGACTCAGGTCACGGATCTCATCAACTCCAATTATTAGTTCATGTGTTGAAGGAATCACAGTGGCCATAAAAGTCCTCCTAGACATGCTCTGCCTATCTGATACCCATGAATAATGAGACTTCTCAGAAGCTGGTCAGGGTGATCAGAAAATAAAGGAAAAACCTTGGGCAGTTGGACATTTTCTTCTCTGCTCATCCAAAGTAATGCAAGACCAGCACCAAGGGAGGATATACAGCTCCAAGAGGGACTTTGAGCCAGAGGTTTGTTAGTGTGTGGTGTAGATCAGGAAAATGAGGAGCACACACCAACGAGAGGATAAGCTGCACCTTGTCCTCGCTTGGGCCATGATACACCACTCCACAAACTCTTTCGCACTGCAGACTGCTGAGCTGGGAGTTTTAATGCTGAACTATTATCAGCCCAGTTAAAAAATTATATATACTAGCTCAGTTCTTTGTAAGTGATTTTGTTATTCCTTTTCCTACTTTAGCTGTGTTTATCTGCCAGTTGACACCACTGCCAGTGCTGAAGACAAATACACATTTGTTTTGATTTCCTTTTCAGTGTACACATAATGGGAAAGCCTGGAAAGTCTGCAGGATAACCTCCATAGATAGCTAAATCCATTCTAAACGGCAATGAAAACACTGTATCCTAATCAGGAGGGAGAGCGTATTTTCAACTGTGGTCCAAAAATGCTTTCTTGGACAGTAATGGAGTACCAAAGATTTTGTTCAGCTCTCGGCCAGGGGTTCACATTTCTCCCTGGGGTCCAGAAGTTGGAAAACACAAACCACTTGGCATAATTTCTTAAAGACCTCAAAGTATAGCTTCGTTCTCTCCAAATGCAGCAGCGAATCCTTACAGTCAGCTGTTTCTGAAGCACCACCTGAAGCACTACAGGAAATCGATGAAGGAACAACAGGGCAACCAGCTCCTGCATTGCAAAAACAGGGATCTTCAGCGCAGAGATGATTGGAACCACAGCTTTCCTTAATTGGAGTTGAAAAGACTGCGTATTATCAAGAGAGAGAGGATCCTTGGAACATAAAAGCAATATTATTAGCTCTTCTACAGCGGCATTCAAATGGTAATTTAACCTTTGTCTGAGAGAATAGATTAAAGCAAGAACTCAAAGCAGTCTTTTCTTTATTTTCTTAACTTACTCCCAGCTCATGTACTTGCATATCTGCCGCTGTCTGAATAAGAAGCAGAGCTATGGAAACTGAAGCCTCCAGGAAGTTAATTCCTCTCCTCCTCTTCCTTTTCCCCTGCAATTCAGGCACCTGCCTCTTTTCATGTAAGGAGAGCGGCAACCTGTGGGTCTGGGGCTAGCAAATGCTGCCCTAGATAAGAACAAAAACTAAGCCATGGTAGGTGGAAGGGGCAAGACATGTGACAGTCCAGGTCTATTCTATTTACTTAGCTTTTCAGCCTACTGTCAACATTGCAAATAGCTGGTTTTTCTTTTGCTTACTGGGAAAACTTCCACCAAAACTGCAGTTCCTACAAAATCTTCACTTTCCAAGACTTTTTTTTTTTTTTTTTTTTTTTTTTTTTTCCTTCGGCTCTATGTCTCCTTCAGGAAAATCAACCTGTTGTGTGTTTTTGTTGTTGTTTTGTTTGTTTTTGTTCTTTAACTTTTCCTGGCTGTGCATCCTGAGAGCTGTAGCTGGTATCTAGGGGAGCCTTTGCAGACACATTGTAAGTATTGTTTGTCTAGGAAGTTCAGCCCCTGGGGAAGAAGATCAACAAGAGGCACCAGAGTACCAATATCCTGCTGAGGCATTAAGTGTAACTTAAGTTGAATTTACCACCAGTGAAATGACATACGGAATGAAATGTTTGGATTTGAAAATAGCCAAACATTTTCTTGCAGTTGATATTGAAGCATTTTTGTATTACATTCATGTAACAATTTTGGGGGGACTCAAGATTCCTCAAATAATGTTAACCCATTGACTTTCATCCTGACTAGAGATAAAACAAATATGACAATAGTGGGGTTTTCAGCGTGGAAAGAAAAAAAATCTGAATTTCTTTTCTTTCTGTGAGTCATTTATTTTTCACTTGTATAAGAACACTTAACACCCACAAAAAAATCGTTACAAATCCTTGGTCTCCAAGGATCCACAGCTGTCAGGAAGCTGCACACAGTGAATGTCTCACTGGCTGTGAAGGGAGACTCCCCACCTTCAGCCCATATTTCCGTCGCTGCCACCAAAGGACAATTTACCTGTGGTAAGTAGTAGGGTAGAATTTATGACATACAATATCTTTCCCATAGCAATCAATGGAGTGCATTCATTCAGAGCAATTTAATTTTAAATCTAACACAGTGTTGCAGGAGAGAAATAGAATATTTCCCTCTAGGTAGCGTGTAACCCGGAAGCACGCTGCTCCCCAGCAGACTTTCAGACCAACTCATAGTGGATTGGTTTGAGCTGATACCCAACTAATTCCTTGTGATAAGCACCCATTTCTCAAATATAGCTAGATTTAAGTGGTAGTCCTTTTGGGAGCAATCCAGCAAAGAAGCTAAGAGCTGAATAACCATATATATATGCCAAAAGGGCTTCTGAGGGAACAGCATTGAACAGCCTTTCTTCTCCTAGCTCCAATATGAATCACAAGCTGATTCACTTTCTAAATGAGATTTCAGTCAGTTTGAGGTAGACACTTAATGTTTATAAGTCCAGCTCTAAACCTGAAATTAATTCATGAAAAAAAGATGTCTTAATGAGAAACACTGAGCAACCTTAATAATTGTTTTCCCTCCAGGCTTTCCACCATCTCTTACACATACAAGAATGCAAACATGTTGTAGAGTTGAGGTAGCCAGGACAGTGCGAAGATGTAGATGAGGGAAGATTTATGGAGTCTTTTAATAATAATAATAATAAGACTGTTAGAATGTGAGAAGTGAACAATCTTCCAGTATACATTCTTTTCCTAAGTTGTTGTTATTAATATTATCTCTACTACTATTACTGTTACTTCTAGGAGAAGAGTATAGAGTGTATCAACACCTCAAAATATAATTTTGCACAGTCAGAGGAGTCCCAGTTGTGCTCTACAAAATGATGTAGATATAGCTGCAAGTATCTCTTCTAGCTGTAGGAAGTTTGTTGCAGCAAACCCAGAAGAGATTGCAAACCTCTGCCTCCACCTATGCTCTCTGAACCACGTCTTACCATCCTGTTAGAGCAAGGCTCAGGTGAGCACACCATTCCCTCACTCCTCCACCATGCCTGGTGCCCCAGGTACTTCTGCAATAGTGTTAGATAAGGATGCGTTAGATAAAGCCATCGAGATCTGGAGGCTGCACTCGCCGTTTCATCCAATCAAGTTTCCTATTTACTTTCTGTAGCTCAGAAATCTTGAAAACCTGATGCAATCGTAAGCACACAAATAAAGCTAACATTGGTATCTAGGCCTGAAAATAATGAATATTATAAACAATTGGATCTCTGGATCTTATCACTGAATGTTCACCTGTCACTATCATCATATTTATCTTGCTTATCTAGCTTCTCCCAGCTCTGACACAGCTAATACTAGTATGTAGCTGTGCACGTGTGTGCCCAAAGGAAGAAAAACCTCATTTGAAAGTGAATTATTGCAGTTTTCCACTAAGTGCAAAGCCTGTTCAGTCTTTGATTAGCCATCATTCTGAGACCTTCCTGATTCACTGATTTTTTGGAGTAAAACATCCATCTAAGTATGGAAAGGGTATGTAAATGCATTGGTGAACTGATAGGATATATATATTTCATAGAAATGCCAGGAGAATTTAGACAAGCAATCTACAGGTATAACTTTGGAGTGACAAGACTGATACAGAATTACATGACAAGTTGGTTGCCCTATAATTACAGTATTATACATTGACCAGTTTTGAATGCACTCTGCCCTTAAAAGAAATGAAGCTTTTGCTATGTAACCTCATGATGTAGAGAAAAAAAAAAAAAAAGAAAATAAAAGAAAAGAAAAAAGAAAAGAAAAGAAAAAAGAAAAAAAAAAAAGAAAAAAAAGGTGGAAAAAAGGGTGGAAGTGCCTGGTTATACAGAATAATATAGCCAAATTTTGTTTCAGTAGTGCAGTGCTGGTACATCATGGAGAAATATTTACTTCAGATGTCCCTGTTTGTCAGAGAACCAGCAAAGCACACAATTTCCCTGGAAACATACAGGGGACATAGTCACCTTCCAAATATCCTTCCAGACAAGGTTTCTGCTTTCTGGGGGTTATGCTTTAAGGTTTGTGACTGGAGCCACAAGAGGATTTAGATGTTGTGTGCAAAACTATGACTCTCAAATGCCCAGCTGTGCTGCCACTGAACCCTGGCAGCACCTGCCATCCCTGGGGGATGTTGGGCTCAACAGCAAAGTTCCCCTGATGCGTCCTGCATACAGGAGCTCTTCAGCCTTTCAGGGTCGCCTTGTTCAGAAAGAGTGGCAAGAGGCCTTGGGGAAGGTACATGAGGGGAAGGACATGGAATGGAGCTGCAGAAGTTAGCAGAGAGCCACTGATGTCTGAATCTGAGATGATGCAGAGCAGAAACTGCCTAGGGAAATGAAGACTAGTGATATGTTCAAAGGGAAAAGAGCAGCAGCACAGAAGTGGGGCACTGAAGGCTGTAACAGGCAGCTTGGTTTTTGTCTCTTCTGATTTCAACAGTTATTGAACCAAATGGGACCAAACAATCTCCAGCACAGCTCTGCCTCTGTGCATGCAGAAAGGGCTTAGTTTAACTGCAGTGATATCACCTCAGGATATCTTGCTCTTCCTCTTCCTCCGGTCATGTGCTATCTGTCCTCCAGCCCAGACTGGCAGTGGGATTAGCAGGGCTTACTGAAGTGCTGCGGGCTTGGCACAAGGAGCGGTGACGGCAGGTTGGTGAGCTCCAGTTCTCTCCTCCTAGTCAGTCCCACAGCAGACGGCTCTGGCCTGGGGGAGAAGGGGCGTAGCTCCCTCCACATCCTGGGAAAAAGAGGGATTTAGTCATGCTCTAGATGTTGAGCTGACGGACAGAAGAATGATGGGGGTGTGAACCACATCTTCTTTGGCAGATTTTCTTTGGAAGAAATTTTAAAGGGCTTGAATGACCAACTCCAAGAGATTTAGAGCTGTGGTTTCTAAGTGGAAGGAAATACCCCTTTTCAGACAAGAATAAAACACTTGAGTCCTTGACAGAGACGAGATTTAAGACCCAACTTTCTTTGAGGCATAACCTATTAGTCAGATAAGGCAGCTTGCCATGCAACTTGCTGGCAATTGCCCTTTCCCCCCATTCACTTCTCAGGCACCCTCACCATCTAACTCATGACCAGGGACTAAGCTACAGCAACATAAGAGCCATTTGAAGTCTTCCCATGACTTTCTGCACCAATGATCAGGCTCTTGAAGAACAGTCTGTGTTTCCTGTTACGTCTCCTTTTGTTTGTGACATACCTAGGAAAGATTAAGTAAAGCACCTTCTAAATTCCTATCCTGTCTGGAATAGAAGCAGCAGCTATTATGGAATAAAAATGGCAATGTTCACATATGTGACTCACATACTTGTCTGCAGGTAACCAGGATAAAACCAGTGGTAAAGCCAAGGAGAACTGAACTGAAGGAGAGAAAGCAGGCAAGGAAGTGCAAGAAAGCCAGGGAAGTTGTTGCAGAGAAGGAGCCCTGAAGTTAACTTCCCTGCATGTTACCTGTGCATATCACAACCCATGCTGGTAAGGAATCACAGGGGTTTTGTAGGCAACCTATGCACATGAAACACAGCAGCTGCTGAAGTCTCACACCTGGCCAGGCTCAGCACAAGCCAAGGAGCACAGGAGGAGGTGCAGGTTTAGATACCACTGCTGTTCAGACTGCAGTGCCCAGACTAAGTGAGATGCTCCCGTTGCAAGCAGAGGTGTACCACTTTTACCTCTCAAAGAGGGGCAGAGGTTTCTGAATGCCAGAGTGCCTACAGGGCACAGACAGATCCTTTCTGGGTTGCCCAGTAGTACTCAGGCACCTCAAAACACCTCTGTACCTTTGCTGTGATTAATCCCTGGAGTAGATGCCCTCAGATGATTGGAATTGCAGCAGGGCTGCCCTGCCTGGGTGACAGCCCAGCAGTGCTCCACCCAGCCTCACATGCTTAGCCTGTTACTCATGCAGTGCCAGGAGACGCTCCTAACCCTGCTGCCACTTCTCTCTTTTCCACATCTTTTGGAATTTTTCATATCTACAGCCCTAATGCAGGCCTCTGCCCACTTTGCTCCTTCATTTACCTCGTGTAGATGGCCTCTGTGTTACTTCTGTGAGCACAAGCAGGAATGGCTGCAGATCCATATACATCCTGCTAGCTTCTGCTCTGTGCATAAGTGCCTTTGGTGCTGTTGCATCCGTGTTGTTTGCTCGCCTTCCTCTAAAATAACAAAAATCATTGTGCCTGGACCTGAAGATTTGTGCTTATCCTTCTGCCTGTAGCTTTGCATCATCTGGCCTTGTGTAATTATTGTATCAAGCGGCACACATTCTGCAGGAAGCTTGCATATTCTTGGAGTTCAGTCCTCCTCCTCCTAAAGACCCATATTTATTAATTACGAGTAATCCCTGTTAATTATGAGGAAATGCATACGATGGCTCCCAGCTCTGCATGTCTGTGCAGAATACTTCACTAAGTATATAACCTTTGGCACCAAAGACCTGCTCTGGGGAGAATTAGGTATCAGAACCTATTTGTTTAAGCCCTGAGTCACCAGGATGTCCACTCAGATAAAAGTCACTTTTCAAGGTCATCTCAGACCTCATGACCTTTAGGCCCACTCCAGAATTTTGAAGACTTCCTGGTTAAATAAGGTTTATCATTGTTTAAAAGAATTTGGCCTCTGGCAAGTAAAGGTGAAAAGTCATCTATATTTGAATGTTTTCAGTATACAAGCTCGACTGCAGCCCGCGATGTTAAAGTTGCCCACTGTGTTTATAGCCTGAACAAAGCTGTGAAAGGTATAGTGGGACTCAGTAGCACAATTAGTGCCATTGAGAGGGGTGTTAATTAAAATCTAGGGGGGCAGAATCAGACCCTCTTTTTGTCTATTGGGAATCTCTTTGCTGAAGGCAATGAAGTTGCCTGGACTTGGAAGATGAAGGCTGGAGATCCTGGTGAGGAGCTCAGGCTGTGCTACACGTACACCCATACTCACACAGCTGTGTAAGTGAAGCTGATATTGAAGGCAAATACTGCTCATTTATACTTTGTCACCTCGTGTTGTCAACAGCACGCTCAGCAGCTCAGTTCACGAGTAAACCCAGTGAAGGCTGCAGCTGCAAGAGGTCAGATGCTGCTGTCAGTAGTACCAGTACAACACCTGGAGGTGAGTGGGGCAGATTTTGATCATGGTTGCACAATTGTCCCACTGAAATCACGCTACTGCCTTCAGAGGTGTGACCCTGGATTTACAGTGGTGCGACTGAAGTCAGCATCTGACACATGAGAGTTTCTCTGACTCATTCGAGGCAGTGCTGATTCTCCAGATTCACATTAGTGCAGTTTCAAATCAAAATTCACTGAAGCAGGCTTAAATAGACACAACCCTACCCACGGAGTGACTACACCTACATAAGGTAAGGGACAGCTCAGCTCAGTGACAGACTTTTTTCTCTTATTCCCCCATTAAGATTAGCATTGCTATGGCCCCACTGTTGCCTCCTACTTGAACAATTGCCAGGAAAGCAGGAAGATATTCTGATATTGCCAAATCTGTCTGGGTCCTCTCTGTGAGACTAGGAACAGGTGTGACCAGCACGAAGTAGAGCTGTGCCAGTTCTTACTGTGTTCATTAAGGAATGGGTGGCATAGGTTGCACAGTGTAAGAGCTGAGGGGCTCCTCAACACACGCTGAGCCTCCCAGAAGTGTGTTGCTGTGAGGCCAGCAGCCCTCTATTCCTATGGAAAAGTCATGCTGCTCTTCAACCCATAAAGCAGCCTTTTTGGCTGTGATGTGGCTGGCAGCATGCAAGGGCCTTCACCAAGTGCAAAGCAGCACCAGGGAGACGGTGGCACGCCATGCGCAGCCTGGGCTCATGCATCTGAGGGGTCTGAGTTCAACCATGGGGACTATCTGCAGCTGGTAGACCCGTGTGGGGAGCACAGCCACTGGAAATGCATAATTTTGGGATTTCATTTTTATGTGAAGGAAGGAAAGGGATTTCACCAAGAGATTGCTACATGCATTGCAAAGCAAGGCTGATTTTTCTTTTTTCTTTCTCTCTCTCTCTCTCTTTTTTCTCTCTCTTTTTTTTTTTTTTTTTTTTTTTTTTTTTTTTTGAGGGAGCCCTTTGTTAAGATCTTGGCAGCCCGGCTCGGTCAGGAAGACAGAACTGCTCTGTGCTGAAGCTGGAGCTGGCACATCTTCCTCGCAGCACGCAAAGGCGGTGGGGAAGGCTGCCATCTCATGGTGAGCCTTGCACGGCTCCAGCACGCTGAGCGAACTTACCTTGCAGCTGGTTTCCAGGCCAGGTTGCTCCTCAGCAACTTGTGTTTCCCCCACAAGTTGTGTGTGCACCTCCAGAAGAAGCCAGGGTGCTTCAGCTTTTTAACTTTTTGTGTTTTCACTTTGAAACCAGCGCTGCCAGAACCTAGAGTTTTCTGGTTTCTTGCCTTGTCAACAGTTTGTGTGAGAGCAAAATGATAGTTATGAAAAACCATGGAGGCACAGCAATCGCCCATCTGGGGAGAGGGTGATCGTCACAGCTGGTTTTCGTGGCCGCTTGCGACCGACACACTGCTGTCTGTGACAGTCGCCCTGCTGAGTCACAGCCCCGAATGGAAACTCCCCTGGAACCGCTTGCGGGTTGTAACTCATAATTTTGGGATTCTTTGGTATTCATCACTAACCTTCTGCTGTGGCTCACACGTCCTACACTCACGCTCGCTGTCTGTCCTCTGCTTCCTGAAAACACACCAGCACTCGCCCAACATGGGCTGGAGGCTACCAGCTGTGGGCTCCCTCTCCTCTCTGTGGGACGTGGGAGCTCTGCAGCAGGCTGTGTTGTTTCCAGAAGGCTCCAGAAAACAGAAATCTGTCACCAGCTTTGGTCAGCAAGGCCCTGTACTCAAATTGGAAAAGGCTACGCTGAGGTGGGAATCTGGTGCAGAAGTGCAAGAGCTGGTGGGTGGTAGGCATCCGTGTTTACAGCACAGTGGCCTGGTTTCTAAGAGTGTTTTGTTTTAAGGACAATAAATGTCACTTGTTCAGGGACGTGATTAGCAACTTTACCACTCAAAGTGCTTTGGATATGTCTGTGGTGAGAAGAGGGAAAAGCTGCCTTTCAAATGTTGTCCAAGTCACACCAGCATTGACAGCTGTCTAAATTGTGTCCTGAATATGCACTCCATGAACATGTGCACACGTATGCAGCCTTAAATGTGAATGGGCCCTACCAGCCACCCTGATTCCCACACCTGCACTCCCGAGTCCTGTATCTGGGAATTTCTGGAATATGTTATGTTTGATAGAAATGGATGTAGTTTTTTAAACTTAAGTTCTGTCTGTAGAAGACTTCTGTGTTAAATCTTATGTTCGCCCTGAATATGTCTTGTACATATAAAATAAATAAATAATGAAAATGAAAAAAAAAAATGCATGTGTTATTTTTACAAGCTGTTTCTTGGAACAGTGGAAGGGCAGGGTGGTACTTTGCATAAGTATGGGACAACTTTCAGGGGTGAAGGACTCTAGGCTGCTGTATCTCAAATGTTTTGCCTATGAGTGCTTTGAATGGATTAGAAACAGGAGAGAGTAGTAACTAATTGGCACTTGTTGAAATATGGTAACTTTTTACAGCAAGTACATGTATGTGCTCAATTTTAAACCTTCACAACTTTTATTTGAGTCAGCAAATAAAGATGACATAAGAAGCCCCAGTAATGGAAAGAAAAGTGTTGTACATCAGCATTTTCCTCATAGCCTTTGTGCTTCTACACAAATATGGAAGGCCAGACCTCTCCAGGTATCTTTGCATGTTATTAGCTCTGGCAGCAGTCGGTTTCTCCACCTAAATCAAATGTTTTTGTCATGCCTTGAAGTCCTGTCTCCTTGCTTAACATACACAGCTGGATTCTCCACACTGGGAGGAGAAGGGAAGGAAGCAGCAGCAGCAGCTCAGAGTGGGAAGGCTTAGGAAGCTCTTTGTCAAGTCTGTCATGGAAAGGCAAAATGTGCAACTACACAGCAAGGAACGGGATGGCACACACTGCCAGGAGATGGGATAATGGTGTCGTTACACGGTATATCAATCTCTGTGGTTAATCCAGCTTGAAATGTTCTTGTGTTCTTATTTCCCACCATCCCCACCGCTCACCACCTTCTCAGCTGTGCCAGGACAACCACAGGCAGTAAACTGTCTCAGTGGGAGGCTGAGGCTGAAAATTAATCTGCACACAAAAAGGTAGGTAGATAAATAGATGGGTAGATAGATGAATTTATAGGGAAATATATTTCTTGCTTCTTGCTTTGAGTTTAAATGATTTCACTGAGTTACTTCAGGGTGCAGTCCCATGATCAGTATTTCTCTGAGGCAAAGGTGGGAGGAAGGAATTACAACCCGAGGAGTGGAAATGACGATGCAAAAGTGATTGTGTGACTTGTGTGGTGGTGGCAGATGGCTGGGAGAAATGGGGTGTGACTAGCATGGCTCCTAAACTTTCACAGGCCCAGAGGATGTACTGAGCACTGAGAACGTGAAAACCCAGCCTGGAACTCATACAGGACAATGTAGCCTCCTTCACATAAAATTTGGCAAGTCCTCCAGAGCAACCATGTGGCCAGGACATGGGGAGAAGTGACATCTGGGATTCAGCACGTGTAATGGTCCTCGCTCAGCTTTCTTTAGGGAATAGCTCAGGGCTGAGCTTGCAGGTTGCTGGAGAGGATGCGATCAGCCTTGTGTGGGTTCCTCAGAGCTGTCTGTGCTGTGCAAGTATGGCAACACAGGGCTGCTTCACAGCAGATAAGTGAGACCTGCAGCCACTCAAGCTTTAAACTTGGTACTGAAGGGCAAAGAAGTTGGTATTTTCTCCATGGGGAGCGCTATTCATTTACTGCAGTTTAACTTCAGCGTGAAGATGAATTCCCCAGCACATACACTATACAAATCTAGCATATTAGAAGCATACTGTGCACTGGTTTTCTATTAAAAGCTTGTTTACAAGAGAGGGATGGGGAAAAGCAAGAGTGATTAACTAAAAAGAACTTTTCCCCATGGAAACTATACGTTGCTTCAGATTATTATGAGAAGTAATTATTCCCCACACACACTCACACAGGCTGCTGTCAGTCTGGGATGCACATCCTTTAGATGTCTTTTCCGGCTCACCCTCCAGCCTAGAATAAGGCATATGTTGGTGCAGGTCCCTGTTGATCCACCAGGCTGCAGGCACTTCCTCGGGGTGCCACGGGCAGTGGTGGACTTGGCTTCACCAAGTAGGAAGTCAGCATTCATCAAATGCTGCGAGAGATGGAAAAATTGGAAGGGTTTGGCTCGGGCTGGCCCTGAAGGAGAAGGGGCAAAGAAAGAGACATGCACGCTGCGGCGTGTGAGGAGAGGAATGAAGTGTTGTTTCCCCTTTCTTTTGGCAAAGCCAAGGGCGTGGAAATGAAACTACGAATGTGGAACAGACTCTCGTGTGTCTGAGCTGGCAGGGCTTTTCCAATATACCTCGATGTCTCCTGCAGGAACTGGCTAAGAGCTGAAGCGGGTTAAGAAACCACCCAAGCTCCTAGATCACTGAAAGACTTTTCTGGCCAACCAAGCACGAGCCTTACAGGTAATACAGGGACCGTGCTAAAGCAACCATTTCAGACCAGCCTGAAAAGGCAGTACCTCGATGTTAGCACCAGCTGGGCACCCTTGTGTTTACATGTATATTTTTAACACTGTGAAACATGAGCCTGGTTTGCTGAGCTCCTGGGGTGCCAATCACACCCAGGCATGCTTGAACTGGCCTTTCACACCCCGGCGTTCGGAGGAGCCCAGGGTTTCAGAGGTCCTCTCGGACCTGCCAGCCCTGGAGCTGTTTTGCAGCAGCTGGAGGGCTGCCAGCTTGAAGGTCTTTTAATGAGCGTTGTAGTGTCTGGCAAGTAACTTGTCCTCAAGTGAGTGTGACTAATCATGAATCTTTTCAATAATGCTGACAATCCGGTCTCTCCTTTCGCACTCTGCACAAGCAAGGAGTAAATTGGCCTTATTCTGGCAAAGGCAGGAAATGATAAAGAGCCCCTAAAAGGTTTCCAGCGTGCCATGCCTAGGTTTTGCAGCGGGTGTAATTATCAGAGTTGTTGTGTGTGTGTTTTGAGAGCAGTTAAATAGCTCTGAAGGTCTGAAAGATCGCACTCTGCCACCATGCCCCGGACCATTTGCCTGAACGTGTAATTTCTGTGCTCCGCTGGCACAGTGTGCTCCTGCAAAGGCAATAAGCCAAAGCCTATTAGAGCTCCCAACTCAATGTTAATGGTTTGTGTTTGTTTTATGGGTATATCCTTACTGTCTCCCTGAGCAGTAGAGCCAGAATATGGCACTTTAGTTGCTAGTCTTTCCTAAACTTGACCTAGTTTATTCAGTTGAAGAGTGTGATATTTGTTTTATTCTTTAATGAGTTTCCTTGGATGGCTAAGGAACCAAAAATGCAATTGGGTCTTGTACCATATGCAGAAGTTTGTCATATTATTCATTCTCTGAGCAGAATGGAGCAAGCACTGTTCTCCCAGATGAAACCCAATGGAAAATAAGTGTGTAATGAAGAGAAAAAAAGCAGAGGGTCTAGGAAATTAAACCCAAGGAGAGGAGGCTGGAGGAGAAGAATGAGAAAGTGTCAGGAAGTTCCAGGTGAGCATCTTCTTCTGGGATGCAGAAGAAGTTTTGTTGTGAGGGGATGGTCCTCACAAATGTTTCTAATGTTACTGAATGGGACTTGGAGACTGATTGGTGGCAAAGGTCTGGGTCATGCTGCTTGGTGTGGCAGGGTAGAAGAGTCCTGGAGTCCTCGAGAGTCCTGGAGGTCCCATCCAGCTTTTTAAAGTTATACCTGTGTGTATTACCTCCCACCACCACCACCACCCCCCCCAAAAAAAAAAAAAAAAAAAAAAAATCTAAGCAGAGGGAAACTGATAGGTCTTGCTGACATATTTTGATCATTGGCTGTCACTTCCATCCTGGTTTTCTCTTTTTTGTACATGCTGCTTGTTACCTCTGCTTGATATTTCAACCTGTCCTCTTCCCATGGCACCTGCAGGGGTTTGGAGTAATTCCTGTTGTTGAATGAGGTTGCTGTTCTTTTCTCTTCCTTCTCCTTTCTGGACCACAGTACTTTGGTAGCTCTTCAGGGACCCATCAAAGAAAATGCATGGGAAAGTGATTTTGTGATATACAAATCCTGCCAATAAGAACCAGTTTACTGGGTTTCTGCCTGACTGGAACAGTGCCACCATTGATAAATCTTTGCAGAAGGCAGCAGTAGGATTTAAGTTGTAGTAGTTACATATATTTATTTAAAAAATTCATATTATGTTGTATTTCAGTTAGAGTTTGCTTTCTTGTCACCATTTCAGAAGGAGTTAACAAATGTTAAAGATAGAGCTTGCCTAAGGAAAGAATGGATGTTTCTCCCTTTGAATTTCACAATCAACCCCAGTACTGGAAGAAAGTCTTATGTATGTGTGTTTCTTGGAAGGAAGAGATGTCAAATGCTGAAAAATTCAAGAAAAAAAAAATGGCTCTGATATATCCAACGCATAGTTGGCTTAATAGAAATGAAACATTGCAGAAAGGATTGTGCTTACCACAGGCCACAGAAAGAGGGTTTGTTTTAATAACTTAAGGAAAGAAGAAAAGGAATAACAACTTTACGTGAATCAAAAAATCTGACTCTCAAAAAATCTAACTGTGTCTTAGGGAAATTCCTATTTCTTTTCATTGCTAGCCTGATCTGTTCTTTGAAGTTTGATTACTGCCACTTCAAGACAGAGGAGATTTAACTGTTGTTGATGTTAAATCTCTCTTCAACAAATAAATACAGTATTTTTCCCCCTAATTTCTATTAGTTGGGATATATTTGAAACTGTAGTATTTTTGAGATCTTATTGTTCAGTGTTATAAACATTCACCTGTTCAGCTACAACAATTATAAAAATACCAGTTTGCCTAATTCATACTTTAGCAGCATCAAGACCTCAAGCTCCAAGTTATTAAATGCTTTATTATTAATTATTAATTAAACATTTGCTTATTCGTTTATTTGCTCGGTTTTGCTCTAAGACACACAAATGTATCCAGATTTCTGCTCTACCTGGTCTTTCTATAGTGGCAGTTTGGCATAGTTAAATGCAAATGAAATTAAAGCAATTTCTGCCGCTATTGGCATGACACAAACACATCTAGCCACCAACGAGCCCTCCCCCGCCACATCTGCAAGCTCTGCTACTCATGCAGTTTGGGAACCCACAGCCCATGGGGCTCAGATCTTGAGGAGAGTTAGGATTTTGTATTCCTCTGCCACTGAAGTGGGACAGACGAAACGAGAGAACAGTGATATTGCTGGAATTTAACATTTTAGCAGTAGGTCCTAACATTGCAGAGACATCACTAGTAAAGGATTTAATGCTGTGCCTCCATTCTTCTTTACCAAATTGCATTGCACCATCCCAAGCCTAGTAAATGTGAGACTAGATAGAGATCAGTGCAGGAACTCAGATAGACCTTTGACAAAGTTCTCAGAAAATGTTTCCACGTGTTCAAAAACCAGGGATAGGCAGCTAGAGCTCATGCTGATGGTAAACGAGCTTGCACATAAGATTCTGGCAAAACCACCCCCCAAAAATTTCTAGTACTACGATATCAGACCTTCTTATTGCCTGTTGTTGGCTTGGACATCAGTTTGTGCTTGTTCGTGTTATGCTTGCAATAGTTGTCTCCATTCTTGCATCTGAATTTCTTGAATGTTTTTCCCCATTTCTTACTTTCTTGATACTTCATGTGTTCTCTTCTTTTTCTCCCTCTTGAGGGATGTGTTTTTATAAGTAAAATACACTGTCTATTGAGGATACAGTAGAAACTATGTCTGTACAGTGACTGGTCCTTTGAATGCAAGGTCTGGCAAGTCAATGAGGCTAATTTTTCTTCTACTGACGTCAATATGTTTACAGTGATGTGAATGACTGGAAAACAGAAAACATTTGTGAAGGAGTCTTTAATTTGTTTATTATTAAATTAAATACAATTAATTAATTATTTCCCCTATGTAAGGTTTAATATAGAAAAACTGGGGAGAAAACTGAACAGGAATTTTTACCTGATTTTTATTTATCTCTCTCTCTATTTTTTTTAACAGATTGAGAACGATAAGGGGACAAGTTCTCAGTAGGTGAATACCGGTGTTCAGAAGAGATATTCAGAGATATCAGCATTTAGAAGTTCTCAGATAAAAAAAAATAACACATATCCTGGTATGTCCTTTTCTACTTTGCTTGCCTCTCGTAAAGGTTCCTCTTCCAAGGGGTAGACAGCATACCAATGAATATCAGCCTAGTAGTGTAAAACACAGTTCCCAAATGGCATGGCACACATATCATTAGCAATGCGAGATCTACATCAAAGTTGTAGATAAATGCTACTGAAATAGCCTTTTTTTTTTTTTTTTTTTTTTTTTTTTTTTTTTAAGGTTCTTGTACATGTATGCAGCTCTGCACAGAGCTGCTGCTGCTTTGCGTCGTACCCGAGCAAACTACTCCCAGGAGCCCCTCATCTCATTGCTTTGAAGTTTGCCCTTAAGTATGGCTGCAAGCAAATGTATGCTGCTCTTTTTCTGCCTTCCAGTTAGGTTAGGCTCAACTTTTGGTACACAGAGAGTGTCTTATCCAGTGTGTATTTGCTTTAGGAACAGCAGTGTGGAATACACTGAAGAACAAGTAGGCCTGGGGAAAAAAAAAATCAAAATTAAGGAAATAAAAGCACTAAAACCTGAATGGATATAAAGTTTCCATACCCTGCCATTTCTGTTAAGTTTAGTGTTCAAATAGCTGGTTTACTGCTAAGAGAAATACCTGACAAGCCCCAGATTTTGTGAAAAGAGACTGCATGCAAAAAGAGGCTTCAGGCACACAACCACGTTGCTCAGTGTTCACCCTCGAGGTTTGCAATATCACAAGGAATCTTACGAAATGACAGCTTCATTTCCATGCCATGCACAGTATACATTACACCTTGTGTAAATTGCTGTAAGGGCGCAAAACTCTTTTCTTGGATCCTCCAGGCACCAAGGAGCTTTGATATTTGCTCTTTGATACTGTCAACTGTGAGAGATCTTCACATGTAGGAAAGGCAAAATATCAGTGCTGAGTGCTGGCGTATTCTGATCTGGGAGGAAAGTCTTGCCCCGAGAGCATTTTAAAGTGCAAAATTTTAACTGTTTCATTGAATTTTTACTAGATTTTTGACGTTCTGGTAATGCAGGAGCACCGCTGGTGACCTGGAGGAGATTTGTGTTAAGCAGTGGGGGATGTGGCCAGACTATCTTGAAGGGGATGAGCCATAAGTGCTGAGCCTGCAGGGCTGAGCCTGCAGGGATCACCCTCTGAAAATGATGTGTTTAGCAGCGTATAGCTGGTGTGGGTCTCCTGGTTTGGATGACTCCCAATTCATACATGGAAATGAGAAGCAAGGCTGGGGGACTTGCTGCAGGTCACTTCCAGTTACATGCCTTGGTATGGCCAGTTGGCTGCTGCAGAGTCCAACTGAGCTTTGTGAAGGGAAAAGGGAACAGGATTTCTACTGAATGCAGACCATTTCAGACCTGGGACCAAGCGTTTCCATAGGATGTGTGCAAAGGCGGCTACCGCAGAAGAGTATAGTACAAAAGCTCATGAAGCTTATGAAATGCAACTGGCCCTGATCGTCTTTCATGCTAGTATGAGTTACACACAGTCCAGGACACCCTGTTTCTCAGAAATGAGGACAGCGGTCCAGGAATGAAAGCCAACCCTGTGTCTGCTGCCAAAAGAAAATGAAGAAAAATGTTAGCAAAGCTGTATATCAGTGACCACAACTTAATTTCTCTCTATATAATGGAATTAGCCATTCTGATGCTTTTTTTTTTTTTTGGTGGTGATGGTGGGGGGGAAGCCCCAAAATATCATCACTTTCCCTGTTAGAGAATGTGACTCTAGTTTTATTTTAAGTGCCATTCCTAGGGAGTGTTTTTTAAATAACCAGGACTGATTATTGAAAAAGAAAAGAAATCAGTAATCCATTTTGTCGCCTCTTCTGCCCCATAATTGTCTTTGCTGTAAGTGTGTTCATCATGATCTCTGGTCTGACTAAATATCAGCTACAATATATTGACTATTTGCAGGAAAGTAGTGAGGTAGTGAGCTCTATATTTAATTCCTTCACCTGATTTTTTAAAACTCTCAGTAACAAGAACAGTTGTTTATATGCTGTGGTTTGAAACTGTGTTGGAGGCCTATTCCCCAAAGCCTTAAATACATCCAGAAGGCTGCAAGAAATCTCTTGGATTTCATCTACTCCTGTTTTCAAAACATCACGAGCAAGAGGAGCTTTGCGAGCAGTAGGCTTGCTGTGCATCTTTTTGATCATTCAGAGTGAGTTTTAATTTAAGCTGGCACTTGTAGTTGGGAGCATCGCATTGATAAAAAATAAGTCGCTTCAGGTATTTTTTGTGGTTTCTCATTTTCTGAAGCCTGGCTTATTTCGCAGGAGGCTTAGCATGAACAAAGTAATCTCATTTAATGCGGTTACATGCTAGAGCACAGTTGCCTCTGTGCAATGGTATGGAGCGCATAGCACAGGGCCTTAAGCTGGGGGCACTTCTGAGAGATTTGTGGGGCTAGTAAAGCAGCAGACAAGCTTGGCTGTGGAGGGGGGCCTGTCTCCTGAAAAACTAAGTAGCAAGATTTCCTTTTTTTTTTTTTTTTTTTTTTTTTTTTTCACATCATTTTGGACAATTCAGCAGGCGGAAGAACTGCTGCATGCCCTGAGGACCCGGACTGTGATGCACAGCCTGGACCAGTCCTACTTCTTGTAAGGCTGAGACCTGAGTGCACACCCCCACCTCAGCACATCTTTCTGCATGGTGGGGAGGACAGTTAGTTTCCAGAGGTCTCCTGGGTGGCTATGGCTGTGGGACAGCTCAGCATGAACACCTAGCAATCCCTGATGTGCTCAGGGATTTAAGACTACAAGCAGCTGGAAGATAACATATTAGGAAGCTCAATAGTAGCCAGTGCAGTCAGACCCAGGGATTAATCATATCAGCACGTTATTAATAACAGGAGATATTGTATGTCCTGCATGCATATGTGCTCATATATCTTACAAATAGATCTGCCCGTGTGTGGTCCAGCCACTGCGAACTGAGATCACCCATGTCACAGGAGGTTTGTCTTTGTTTATAAGTCAAGTAGTAAATTATACAAAATAGTAGTATTTACTAAGCTGACGTTTCAAACCAGAAGACAATGTGTTATGGGCTATGTTGTGCTTTCAGTTTTGAATGGCTTTGCTTACATCAGTGTTTAAACTGGCAAAGTGCACACAAATGCAAGGTCAGACAAAGTTTAAGCTAAAGTATTCTGTGCCATTTCTTCAAGTGGATGCTAAAAACTTAAAATAAATACACTCTGTTCAGCTGCCCTTTGGGTATTCTAGTATTTTAAGTTACACCTGAGATAAGCCTACTAAAATAGTTTAAAAGAAGAAACCTTTATTTTTTTTTTTTCACCTCTGGGTGTGGGATGAGGTTATTTTGTTCCTCCTGTACTCTCAGGGAAGTTATTTCCCCTGTTTTTCTTGGTTGCTCACAAAGCAAAAGGGGAAAGGGGAAAATGATCAGTCATGACAGAAATAAAAAAATACTTGGGAATGTAGAACCACAGGGTGCTCCAACGATATTTCAGTGTTGCTTTAAAACACCACCAGCATGTTTTGGTTTGCACTCTGTTTTTGAAGGACAGCTTTGTCAATTTGAGTCTTCTTGGCTCCATTTGAATCAATGACAAAACAATAATCAGTTTCAGAGAAAAAAAAATATTATTTCCACTGGGAACAAATTCTTTTTACTTGAGACTTAACCTGCACACTTCCTCCGGCTCCGAGTTCCTCAGACCCGATGGCTGACTAACAGAATATAACTTTGCACTCATTTAAAATGCAATTGCAGAACACACCAGAGAAAGTCATTTAGCAGTATATCGACAGAAGGGCAGCTTGTAAATCTAATAAGCTTCTTCCATTTCTAATTCCTAGGATCCCACTATTAACAATATTATATTGCCTTTGGCAATATCTGACACGCACATATGGCAATGTACCAAATGGTCTATTAATATGACAGATGCATTTCAGAAAAGAGTAACTCTCTCATCCCCCTCGGATACATAGATGAATCGAAGAATGTCTGGAACAAAGCTCGCTATTTACTCCTTTCCCATTCTCATGCTGCTTATTAAACCGGTGTGATGTAAAACCGTGGTATAAAACAGCCTGCTACACCAAACGTAATTCAATAGCCTCACTTCAAAGATAAGTATGTTGCTAACTTTCTGTTGGAATTAACCTGTCCCAGGCAGCATTTTGTAATTACAGGATAGCAACTGGACCTTCTGGACCTTTGGACCTTCTGACATATTGCACGCATTTGGTGAATGCCGGTGATTTTCACATCATAATGCAATCCTCATATTCAGTGGAAAGCCAGCACTGAAGAAATGCAGGTCTAATCAGGTAACAAAGCATGCCTGATAGTGGTCTGGAAGTGAGGAAATCTGGCATTTCAAGTGTGCCTTGGAAAGGAGTCTCTGGGGAATTCACATCCTCTGATTTGAATCTTTTCTAACTCCCTAATGACACCATCTTGAAATAAATCTTACCTGAAGCAGATGCCTCCTCCAATATACCTATATAAACCTTTTGTTCCAACACACACAAAGAACACTTCAAGTTAAATACTCTTCTAGATGGCTCTTACAAGCTGTCAGCATTAAGTTTCATAACAAACAGATGTTCATATTTTATAAGCCTCCTCCATAAAAGCCTTCCAGTATTCTCTATTTCAACAGAGGCACAATGGAAAATTATAAGGGTCTAGAAACAGTACTCCTGTGGGATCCTGCAATGACTAAGTTTGGCTGCATTAAAACACATCTACAGCTGTGGGGATATTGATAGTGAAGGGTTGGGAAGTGGTGCATGGGCAAGATTAGATAAAGGCCAAAGGTTTGACATCCTGATGCTGGTGAGATTTCCATTGGCAGTGGAAAGAGGAGGCTGCCCTGCTTTGGTGGAGGCAATGACTTCAAAACTGACATTTGGAAGAGGTGGCTAGGGGCTATTTCCTAATTCCAGCATAGGCAACAGAGCTGTGAGTCAAATATCACCCACCTGAGTTCAGTTAAGTGTGCCGTTTGACTCCTGGACACAATCACAACCAAATTTTGAGCATGGAGTCCTATAGCTCACCCTGGCTCTACGGGAACACTCCCCTCTGGGTCTGGTCCTAGCAGAGGCCGTAGGTCTGTTGCAGCCATAGCCTCCAGGCTCCTAATCCTCTGGCGCTTGGCAAACTGTGCCACAGGAGCAAGGAAAGAAGGGCAGAGCCCTGAGATAGGGCTGAGTAACCTCATTGACTGAAGAAAGGTAAATTTGTGTGCTGCTTTGCAGCCTGTCACCCTAAAACCCCTCACCTAGCATTGTCTCTGGTTTTACCCCTTTTTAAGACAAGGTATTCAAGCCATAGCAACAGCTAAAGGAGTCTCTTTGCACACTTCTTGTCCGTTATTGCAAAGGAGCAAGGATGCAGCTGGCTTAAAAGAAAATTAGAGATAGTCCAATGCTGTGCCATCCTTCCAGAGCTTGTGTTTCTGCCTCCTCCCCTATACAGCACCTCTCTCTGTACTGAAAAGCTGCCAGCCAGATCAGGGGCTCATCAGGGGCTCATCAAGATGACACAAGTCTCAACCCCTCCTCCCTCTTTTTTTTTTTTCTTTCTTTTTTTTTTTTTTTCCCCTTTTCTGCTGTGTCAGCTCACTGGTGTAGCTAAACAAAACAACCAGGGTGCCAGGTGCAAGGGAAGGAATGGCAGGGCATAGCCAAGGCTGGCAAAGCATCTTTTTTTTTTTTTTTTTTTTTTTTGGCAGTGATGCAGTCTTAAATTGGTCTAAAATGAATTTGGAACACTAGTGGAAAAGAACGATTCTGAGCTCTTTTAAAGAGCTCTGTGCTCTTTAAAAGTTCTCAAAATATAAAGGGATTTTTTTGAATTTATTTTGTCAGCATTTAATTAGCCCTTAGGCAAAAAAAAAAAAAAACAAGCAACAACAACAATAAGCTGGAGTAGGTACCTTAAAAAGATGATAAAATCTTGTCACACTGCAATCTATGGACATTCTGTTACTGAATTCAGAAGAACTAGGATTTCACCCTTGAAAAAGAGCCTTGGCTTGGTCAGTTTGGACTTGTCGCTTCAGTTACTTTGCATTCTTATTGCTCCTCAACAGGAGGAACAAACCTAACCCTTCTGAGTTTTTGTTTGCTTGTTTGTTTGTCTTCTGAAGCAGAAAGCCAATCTCAAATTTCCTTTGGACACATATTTGAGTGCTTTTACTTAATATTTACATTGAGAAGAACCTTGTTCTAACAAAATATATTGCATGAATATTTGTGGAAAGCCAAACCAGAGCAGATGCAAACAGAACTAAAGTGGATTCATTAAAAAATATTTCAACTATTTGTGGACACTTCATAACATTCATCCTGTCTGGCTGGTAGAATGAAGCAGTTTAGATTTTTGAGAGAAAAAAAAACATTCTTGCAACAGATATCTTCATGGACAAATAAGTTTGAATGACCCATTCTTCATCTGTAATTTCTTCCTGACTAGTTACAGATGGAATGAGTTGATGAGAAAGGGAAGAGAGATTCTCACCATCATGTTTTCATACGATCATGGAAATAAGAATTAAAATAAAAATCAAACAATCTCCTTCTGTCTTCTGTCTCCTTTTTTTTTTTTTTTTTTTTTTTTTTCTTTTCCTAGTTCGTTATGACCTTTAAGTGCATATTTTCCATTGGCTTTGTTCAGATTGGTGCTGCCAGTTTGTGATGAAACAGGAAAAAGAGCCATCTTTCAAAAATGTTATGAACTTTCCAAAAGAAGTGGAACCTGGTAGCTTTCACAGCTCTTGCTGCCACACAGAGTTGCCTTGGGAAGAGTGAAGGTATGAATTGGAGAAAGATGGAACACATGGGAAAAAAGGAGAAGAGTGGCTGAAATACCCAAAAAAGTGTCTGTGCATGGGTAGACCTTTTGACTCTGATATTTTAATCTGACTTTCTCCTTCTGGAAGTCATGAAATGAGCCTAGGGTACTTGCTGGGGTGGGCTCTGTGAATTTTTCACTGGATCTGTCTCTGTCTCTGTAAATGGAGAAGACAACCAGCTTAAACCAACTGCCCAGTTCAGAGTTGAGATGAATCCCTCTTTTTCATGAAGTCACAACATTTTCCTTTTTCTTTAGGATGGATATTATGGGAAAGTAATACTTGTGCTCAACTAAGGCTCAATTCAACCCAAATATCACAACAGGTTTGGGTCCCATCTTTCTCAAAGTGAGTCAGGTCTTACAAAACCTCATCTGTGAGCCAGGAAGCTGAACCAGTCAGTTCCAGTTCAGGTTCAGCCATGGATGGAGTTCCAGTTTCAGTTTGGTTCTTGTTAAACCCATCAAAACTTTCAGAAAGCAGTTTAGATTCAATATAAGAAAAAAAGTCCTGAATGATTTGGACCAAATTCAGTTCAACATTCTGTGTTAACAGAATCTGGAAAGAAGCTGATCTCCAGCTGGGACCATAAACACATTCTGAAATAAAGAGATTTACTTCTTTCATTTATCATTTAGAAAAGAATGGGAGCTACACTTGTCCTTGCACGATTTTACTGGCATTTGTACATTGTATAATGTATGCCTGCCATCCTGACAGAGATCCATTCCAGAAAATAACCCATGACCGTTATGGATGTGAATTGCATTCCTTTTAAATAACAAGAAGAGACTGGAGAAAATCTGAACTACTTTAAGAGATGACCAAGAGACACTTTTCAATAGAATGGATTTTATTCTCCTAATAAGGGAAAGTCATGTTGTACAATAACTGTATCATCTCATTCCCTCAGTAAAGTTTATGAAGAATAGACTGACACATTTTTTCTTACTGCTTATATATTATGCTGATACACGTCAGTAGGTATTAATTTAGTAAGCTGCTACTTTTGTGCAAAAATGGATTGGTATGAATAGAGCAAAAACCACCTTAGAGTGATGTTTTTAGGACTGATTTTCCCTGGCCTTGCTCTACTGATCAGATGTGGTATTCAGATTAAAACAAGAAGAGAGCCAGAACAAGGTTTCCAGCTGTTATTAATGAAGCATTTCTGCTTAATCCCCATGGAAGGCGCAAAATCAACATTGTCATGGTTCTTCTTTGAAAAATCCTTGGTCCAGTAAACTCTGGAACATGTTTGTAGAATTTTAAGTGGAGGAGAAGCTACACAGGAGGGAAATGTGGAGAGCAGGATGAACACACTGCTGAGATGTGGTGTTCCTACAGCCTCTCTTGTACGCGACCACCTACGTGCTTTGCTCATGGACAACCAAGTGAAGTCTGCAAATTCACTACCCTTCTTTTGCCTACTTTAACTCCTTTGGTCCCTGGCAAATAACCAGATCCATTGTCATTCACTTGGGGCCAGCCTTTCCCATATTCACAGAAGAAGCACAGAGAAACAGAGAGATCTTGTAATGCACTTGCTTTAAAACGTGCTGCAGCAGCCAAAAAAAAAAAAAAAAAGACCCCACCAGATTTTGAAAAGAAATAAATCTTGCTGAAAGCAATTGAATCGGGAATATGCTGGGCAAGAAGGACTTTCTACTTAAATAGTTTTTATTTTCCTGATAAGGAAAAGTCAACTGGATGCCAAAAATAGCATATACCTGTGACGTGAATGAGCCACTGTTCTTGTCTTGCTGAGAATTCACTGGACTCTGCCTGCTTCAGGGCTTTATAATGCCAGGTAACACTATAGCCTAACATTCTGCACATCACGTCTTTACAAGAAAAGGGACTTTGAGTTCCTGCTGGTGAGTCTGTCTATCAAATATTCCCCTACACCAGGGGAAAAATATCTCTCCTAACTTACACTGGTAGGCCTTCTGTAATTTAAACAAGTTTGTGCCAAGTGAGTAGAGTCCAAAATACTACACCTAAGCTTTCCAGATCTACACCAGCAAAATTAATTGTACTACTATCCTGGATCCAACCTTAGCAATTAATATATTAAAACCAATGTGTCATCTGAGTTGATAGTAAACTGGGGTTATCAAAAGCATTTTCAAGAACCAACCAAAGAAAGAATTATCATGTGGACACTGAAATAGTTGCAGAAGTTGTCACCAAGATATGTGCTGATCTGCTTGAAGGTAGGAGGGCTCTGTAGAGGGATCTGGATGGGCTAGACCAATGGGCTGAGGCCAACTGCATGAGGTTCAACAAGGCCAAGTGCCGGGTCCTGCACTTGTGGCACAACAACCCCAAGCAGTGCTGGGGGGTGCAGGCTGGGGGAGAGTGACTGGAAAGCTGCCCAGCAGAAAGGGACCTGGAGGTATTGGTCAATAGATGGCTGAATATGAGCCAGCAGTGTGCTGAGGTGGCCAATAAGGTCAACATCATCCTGGCTTGTATCAGAAATAACATGGCCAGCAGGTCTAGAGAAGTGATTGTCCCCCTGTACTCAGCTCTGGTGAGGCTGCATTTCAAGTACTGTGTTCAGTTTTGGGGCCCTTGCTACAAGGATGTTGAGGTGCTTGAGCGTGTCCAGAGAAGGGCTACAAAGTTCTTGAGGGGTCTAGAAAACAGGTCTTACAAGGAGCAGCTGAGAGAACTGGGGTTATTTAGCCTGAAGAAAAGGAGGCTTAGGAAAGTTCTTATCGTGTTGCACAGTTACCCTAAAAAAGGCTTTAGTGATGTGGGGATGGGGCTCTTCTCTCAAGCACCAAGTGATAAGATGAGGGGAAATGGCCTCAGCTTGCATCAGGTTTAGGTTATACATTGGGAGAAATTTCTTTACTGAAAGGGTTGTGTGGCATTGGGCCCCTCACTACAAGAAGGACATCGAGGTGCTTGAGCGGGTGCAGAGAAGGGCGACGAAGCTGGTGAGGAGCCTGGAGAACAAGTCCTACGAGGAGCGGCTGAGGGAGCTGGGCTTTTTCAGTCTGCAGAAAAGGAGGCTCAGGGGTGACCTTATTGCTCTTTACAGATACCTTAAAGGAGGCTGTAGCGAGGTGGGGGTTGGCCTGTTCTCCCACATGCCTGGTGACAGGACGAGGGGGAATGGGCTGAAGCTGTGCCAGGGGAGTTTTAGGTTGGATGTTAGGAAGAACTTCTTTACGGAAAGGGTTGTTAGGCATTGGAACAGGCTGCCCAGGGAAGTGGTGGAGTCACCATCCCTGGAAGTCTTTAAAAGACGTTTAGATGTAGAGCTTAGGGATATGGTTTAGTGGTGGACTTTAGTACTAGGTTAAAGGTTGGACTAGATGATCTTGGAGATCTCTTCCAACCTGAATGATTCAATGATTCGATGATCTAAATTGTGTCAAGCACATAACTGTGAATAAACTGGGTTATGAAGCACTACCATGGCACTGTGACCCCTCATCTTCTCAGGAAAGAAACTGCTTCCTAATGTCTCATTAACTGAACTCTCCCTTGAGACATGATAACGGGCTTGAAATCCTGCATGCTCACAGGCTGTATCCCCTTGGTCAACTTATTGCAAGAGAAGTAATAAATGGGGGATTTCCCTTCTCTGGACAATATAAGATCTCTCTAAACCTCTGGGAACAATAGATATAAAAATCTGTGCCATCCAGAATTAAATTATTTTGATGTAAATGACAGCCCAATGAAACATTTATCTTTAACAACAAAGGCTTTTTCATGGGTTAGTATGGTAGGATGTAGTAAAAAAATTGATTTAGTTTTTTGATTTTATGGTGTTAGAATTTTCTCAGATATGGAGATAAACGTTCTTGATAGCTATTTATGACCTTTCTAATAGTGGCAGTGCACTTAAATTTATTACTGATTCTGTAATCATGTAGTCCCACTAAATAACTGCATCTCAAAGATGCTGTTTAACAGCATCTTTAAAGATGAATGCACTCATCTTTAAAGAATAGCTGGAAGGTGATGCTCTGAGAAGTGCATCAGCTACGCTTTTTATGACAGAGCTCTGGATGAAACGATGTTGAACAGGTTTTCATCAGCACAATTAAAAGCTACGAGTAGGATTTTTTTTCCTCAGTAACAAATTACCCTAACTTGTTCTAATCCTGATCAAGTTCTGATCAAGTGACTAGGGACATGTTTTTTGTGCTTCTCTTCCAGCTCCTATCACACACAAAGGACAATCATGACCCAGAATTTGTCTTGTGGTGGTGGACCAGACAAGACATTAGGCTGAGACCCGTCTGTATGACTGTAAGATGAAAAATATCTGAACACCAACAGTGCTCTCATTGTTGTCTGAGAGCCTTAAGACTTAAACCCAGACTACAACATGCCAATCTCTTACACCAAGGCACTTCTTCACTTCTTGCCAAATATCTCTGTAAAGAAACAGTGAAATAGAACCACCTTTGCTCAGAAAAATATGTGCAAATGGATGACATTCATACAGTGCCTCCAGGCATCCACAGTGTTTAAAAAATAAGCAACTGATTTAAGTTGGAAGACCCAGATCTCCAGACAGTCAGTGCTACTGTTTTGAAAGTGGATATTTTAAAATTTTATTTTTTTCATTACCTTTTTTGAAAGTATTTTAAAAAATGGAAATGCCAAACTTTCCTTTGTGCTGCTTCTAACAGAATCTGGCAGAAATGGGCAATTCATGTAATTCTACAATCTGTGCTTCTGTAAATGATGACAACAATTTTGTTGTGAGGCCAAGACTTCACTTGAGACCCAAAGGAAGGCTCTGTCTGTGAGCCCTTGATCTAAAAATAGAAGACTTGTACCTGGGGAATTCATAGAGGAAGGGATTTCTACAGAGAGATCTAAAAAAAGATACTGCATGTTCCCCCAGGAAAGAAGCTTTTAGCCCAGAGGGCAGAGTGTAAAAACATGTGTAAGTAAAGATTAAAAATAAAAATAAAATAAAAATAATGGATAGATAAAATTCAGGAGTAGATTGAGCAGGGAGCTATACCAAGTGATTAAGTTGAACTTGCCAAGAAAGGAACAAGGGATGTTTTCCATACTATATATAGTAGGGATAGTGACCCTTCCAACTCCTCTGTGAGGAGTCCAGAAGCTGCCCCATGTTAGATAAGAGCCAGCTCTAGCCAGCTCCAAAAGGGACCCGCTGCTGGCAAGAACCAAGCCAATTAGCAATGTCTTTTGTGCCTCTGAGAGAGCAAATTAAAAAAAAAAAAAAAAAAAAAAAAAGGAAAAAATTGCTGCACAAAAGCAGCTGGGAAAGAGAGGGCTGAGAAACAGCCCTTCAGAGCCTTTCAGACCCCAAGGTCAGTGCAACAGGAGGGCAGGAGGTGCTCCAGGCATGCAGCAGCAGTTCCCCTGCGGCCTGTAGAGAGGCCCCTGGTGGACCAGGCTGTCCCCCTGCAGCCCATGGGTCCCACATGGAGCAGATCGCCACGCTGCAGCTGTGGAGGAGCCCCCAGTGGAGCAGGTGGATGTGGCCTGGAGGAGGCTACGGCCCATGGAGAGCCCCTGCAGGAGCAAGCCCCGGGCCAGAGCTGCAGCCTGTGGAGAGGAGCCCACGCAGGAGCAGGGGGCTGGGGGTGCCAGAATCCCGTGGGAGGGACCCCACAGGGAGCAGGGGCAGGGAGGGACCGTGAAGGTGTGGTGGAGACGAAGCATCAGGGACTGACCACAGCCCCCACTCCCTGTTCTCCTGCACTGCTTCAGGGGAGGATGTAGAAGAGGGTGGATGGGGGGAAGGTGTTTTCAGTTGACTTTTAGTTTCTCACTGCTCTAGCTTGTTAATAGTAGGTAATAAATTATATTATTCTCCCTATGCTGAGTCTGTTTTGCCTGTGACAATAATTGTTGAGTGATCTTCCTGTCGTTATCTCAACCCTTCAGCCATTTTCATCATATTTTCTCCCCCTTTCCCTTTGAAGACAGGTAGCGAGAGAGAGGTTTTGGTGGAGTTTGGCTGCTCAGCTGGGTAAAACTGCCACACCAACTCTACAAAACACAGCTAAATCTCCACACATCTGACAACCAGAAGACATTTATGGCACACCTCAGGGAACTGAGGGATGTGAATGTCCTTGGAGAGTTCCCAGCAGGAGATGGTAGTGGGTCTTCTGGACATGACACACTGTAGGCCTAAGGCTTCATTGCTTTCTTCCACAGCTGGGGATTAGGATGATTCATGAGCACAGATGTTGAGCTATCCATGGCCATGCGCTTTGGTCTTGTATAAACTGTTCTTAAATGGTTTTTGGTCCAAAAGTCACACACCACGCCATTGAGTCTGTGCCCATGATTTATACAACCATGATCAAAGGAACCTCCTCTACTCATCTCCTACTCACAGTCCATCTGTGGCTTCCATAGAGACAATAATAATCTCTCAAAAATACCCTGCTAGTACTAGGAAGGGGAAAAAAGATCCCAAATCTCTTGATTTATCTGAAACATAAAATATGTACATATATATATATATTTATATATCTGGGGTGCATCAAGCACGGCATTGCTAGCTGGCCAAGGGAAATGATTGTCCTAGTCTGCTTTGCACTGGTGTGGTCTCATTTCAAGTACCGTGTGCAGTTTTCGACACCACAATATAAGAACTATCTGATAAGTGTCCATAACTATCATAACTATCTGAAAGTGTCCAAGGAGGGCTACAAAGATGGTGGAAGGTCCAGAGGGTAAGATGTTTGAGGAGCAGCTGAGGTCCCTGGGTTTGCTCAGCCCAGAGCAGAGCAGGCTGAGGGGAGGCCTCATGGCGGCCTGCAGCTCTCTCACGAGGGGAGCGGAGGGGCAGGCGCTGAGCTCTGCTCTCTGGGGACAGCGACAGGACCCGAGGGAACGGCATGGAGCTGGGACAGGGGAGGGTCAGGCTGGGGGTTAGGGAAAGGTTCTTCACTGGGAGCATGGTTGGGCACTGTAACAGGCCCCCCAGGGCAGTGGTCACGGCACTGAGCCTGCTGGAGTTCAAGAAGTGTTTGGACAATGCTCTCAGACACATGGCATGATTTTGGTTGGTCCTGTGTGGAGCCAAGAGTTGGACTCAAAGATCCTTGTGGGTCCCTCCCAACTCAAAATATTCTACAATTCTGTGATTCTGTGTTATATGGTGGATTAGCTTTCTGAGATTTAACCCTACTCCCTTTCATAGGAGACTGTAACATCTTTTTGGAACTGTCATGTCAGCAGCTTAAAGGTAGCTATTAGAATCAGATTGTAACAGTGTCTTGGAACTTCAGATTACTGTGTCATTAAATAATTTTTAATGGATCCAGCTGAGATGAATTGTACTGCATGTTTTGTATTATTGGAACTCCAAAGCAGTGATGGTAGATAAGAGGCTAGGAAAGTAAGAGCATTGCAAACATTGTTTTTTTAGCAATAACTCAGGGATTTGCTGTCTTCCTGAAAAGTGGGGATGTACAGTCAGTCTCGTTTTCTTCTTGGATAGTCTCTGCTCTTTTGTCTTTGTGCTAAAAAATTCCACAAGTGCAGAAGCAGGGATGGTTGGAAGGGAACATCACTATATGTTTACATGAGAGAACAGAAATTATAGAGCAAATTCGAGTGTTGTTTTTTTCTTTTCAAGAGTGCAATACACTTGACAATATCTGTCAGTCTTTTGAAGGGAATTGGGTCAAGAAGAGAATGTATTTCTCAAGGACCTGCTTAGGAAAGTGTTTTACTCAGCAACAACAGCAGACACTACACTTATTTTAATAGCCAGTGTATGCTGCAGTGCTGAACTTCTCAACACCTTCACAATAGGGTAACCAAATGACAAAACACTCCTAGGAGGCAGAGCAGCTATACATGGTAATAACTCCTCTTATGATCTCTTTGACCATCTGGCAAATGCATTTCCCACCTCTTCTTTTGAGATTACTGCAGCCCCTCAAGTAGGTGCACTCTGTCCCACAACCACTACTTGCCCTTTAAGGTTCACAATGAGAACATGATTTGAAATATTCATACTCTAAACCACTTGATTTTACTTGCTGTTTGCATGGAGGTAAGATTTAGGAGCCCAGCAGTACTAGATTTTTTTGTGACACCTCTCCATGCTCTTCATCTAAACATAGTTTCCAGGCTGTAGGGTATAATAGCTAAGAGTGGAATAAGGGACGAAGTGAAAATAACACATGAAGAAGACATGGGAAACCTGAGTTAAGAGTGAGAAAGCACACAGTGGTCTATCAAACCCAAGGTCACAACAGAGTGGCTGCCACCACATTGGTATGACAGAGGACTGTCATATCCAGTTGTCCCCTTGACCTCTTTTCCATTCAGCAGTTAAAAGCCCCAAACTGTCAAAAACTATATCAAGAAATGCTTCAAAAAATCTTGTTCCTGGATATAAAAGCTGTCTCTTGTACCATGAAGGCTGTCTCTACACCCTTTTTTTTTCAGCCTTTAGCCACTTTTAATGTGATCACATCTGTCATGGGAGAAGGGCTTTTCATTTTAATGGATACCCTACTTCTGTGTTCAACAGGTAAAGCTGAAAGCAAATAATCAGAGCCTGTTAAAAGTCAAACTAAGTACGTACAATCACTTCAGCTTTCACCAATGCAAATCACTGGTTCTGCTGGTTAAAATATCTCTAGCAAATTTGAATGCAAAAGCTAATTTTCAGCATTACACAAATGCATAAAAATGTGTGAAATCTGCAGGCATCTGAAGAAATTAGCACAACTTCCACAAACCACTGAAAATGACCTTAGCAGGCATTTAGTAAGAAGCCTGGGAATAGAGTTTAGGGCAAGACCTAGGCTCAGGCTTGGACTTGCTGAGAAACAGCTGGGGCTGAGCCCATGAGGACCACTGTGCTGCGATGTGGCCCCCTGGACACTGTTATTCCCATGCCATGGAGGATAAGCCCCATGAGTGGGTGGCCAGCCCCACCCCTGCTTTTTCCAGCCCATCCAAAGGTGAATGCAGGACACATCAGAAAAAAATGAGAAATAAAAATCCTAATTCTACTGCCAATTTGAACCGTAATTCTTTTTCTTATTTAATGCATGTTGATATCCCATCCACATCATTTCCAAGACAAACAAACGAAAGGACAGAACAGTACAGTTCTGCTCCAATTTCACCGGGCTGTCTCTATACTACATCAGACTACTCTAGACTACTATTGCCAGGGAGCTGGGCTGGGGTTTCTCTTTGTCTGTTTTTAAGTCCCGAGCTGTCTCTATGGGCTCTAACCTCAGTCATTAATATCAATTACTGTAAGGACAGCTGCCTTGTTCTCCTTGTCAGAACTTCAGCATGGAGGGTAATAGACGGCTTCAGGCTGGCCTCCTGCCAAGAGGGCTCCATTGTGTTCATCTGTGATACACGAGGAAGAAAATAATGGGGTTAAATGAATTTGATTAGACTGAACTCAGCCTAGCATAGCATTTAGGCTCTAATTTTGCTCTTCTACAGTATGATTTTACATCCCTGAAATCAGCACAGGTTTAGACATTGATTTAAGGCTTGTTTAGAAGGTCGGTGACTCCTTTTAGGCTTTATAACTACCACCTAGACTCTCTCAGAGCTGGGTATGTTGATGTGTTTAGATTATACATAGTCTTTTTTTGTTAACAAATACCAAATAAGTTTTGAAAGAATAAATGGACATCCATTATTTCCAGGCAATGACATTTATTTTTGCATCTTGGCAAAACAGTGAGTATTTAACAAGTATTTAACACAGAAATTCTTTCTCCTGACACACATCACTTTTTTCCCCTTTTTTTAAACTCTTTATTTTATTTTATTTTATTTTATTTTATTTTATTTTATTTTATTTTATTTTATTTTATTTTATTTTATTTTATTTTATTTTATTTTATTTTATTCATCCACAGTGTAGTATCTTCTGCCAATTCATCACTTGTACCAGCCACGGGAGTCCCACACACCAGTGTGGCAAAAGGCTACAAAAGACCCAAATAAAAAATAGCAGAGAATGTGTAACACAGCTCTTCGTCACATATAAGAGAGCCACAGTATGCATCAAAGAAGATAGTTTTGCTGGAAAAGAGAAAAAAAAAAAAAAAAAAAGAAAACAAAACACATATTAATATATATACTGATAAAGTTAATGGGAATAATCCAAATGGCTTTAATCATTGTGGTATGGGGCTCCAGTCTTTTATTACAGAGATTTTAGGTTCTAAAAGCTGTCCTCACTTGGCGTCAGTTGGCATAACTCCATCTGGAGCACCACCAGTCTACCCTTTTGAATGTCTAGCCCAGGGGAGGTGCTAGCTTTATTTCAACACTGAATGAGCTGATTAAAGAAGAAAACCACTGTATAAAATGCTCAAAGAAACCATGATGTTAAATCTGGCTCTGATGAAGATGCAGGAACTCCATAACAGCATTGTAAAAAGAGCTATTCAGGTTCAGATGCAGCGGCAGGGAGAAAAAAAAAAGGAAAAAAAAAAAAAAAAAGGTTGTGGCATAGTAAATAAAAAATATTTTGAGCATTTACAGAACCCAAATGAGGCCAACCTAAAGAAGTTTACATTTTCATTTTTAGTTGAAAGACTGTTTTGTTTTTGTTTTGTTTTTCAATGTATTTGTATTTTTTCAATGTATTTGTATTTGTATGTATTCAATTACTATAACAAAATGTATGTAATTCCACGATAACAGATATGACTGTTTTGACATAACTTTAACGCTGTTGTTTGTATTATATTAATGCTGGAAATCTGTAAGAGTAAAAGTAAATATATCTCAACGCCTATCTTACTGGGAAGAACAACAGCGTAGATGCTGAGATACAATGGCATGGAGGTCAATATCAATACCACTAAATTAAGTAACAAATCTGGCCATTAGGCTGGGAACTCCCCTGACAAGACCTGCTCCATGGAGAATGGCCCCATAAATCTTCATTCAAGTGGGCAAACATACTAAGCCAGGCTGGTCTACTTGGAGATGACTCTCCATGTTTATTTGTTTGTTTTTTTTATATTTTTAATTTTAATTTAATTTTATTTTTTTGAGAAGCAATGCTGAGCAAGGGAAACTATTTACTAATTCAGTATAGTAATTCAGTAATGCAACAACACTTACAGACTTGCTTACCCTATTATCTTGAATAAGGCACTACTCATGGTAGCAAAGTGAAGCATATATACAAGCATTTGTAGGTTTCAGCTCTCAACTTTGAAATTCACATCTCAAGGATGAGTTTTTATTATGTGTGCAAAGTCAGCCTGCTGCAATGTGCTTCGTCAAATCCTTATCAAAAGTTTTAGGGCAAGCATAAATAAATGAGTAGCCACTGCTTTCCTACCTGTTAGGACATGTAAAGCTGTGTATTCACAACAATGCTGAATTAGTTCAGCTCCTGAGCACATTTCACAGGCTGTGGAGAAAAAAAAAAAAAAAAGAAAAAAAAGGAGAGAGTTTTTCCCTACCACTATGAAATAACCAGAAATTGAAAGGTCTGACATGAATCTAAAGTTTCCTGACATCTTCCTTCCTACTATCCAGACTGATGGTGAAATAACAAATACTTTAGCATGTTAAGCCTCAGTAGTAGTTTTTTTATAACTTCCAGGAGGTTCTGTGGGTGGATTTGTAACCATGTCGACTAGCTGAAGGACATTTAAGAGCAGATGTTTAAGCATAAATTTCTCTGTAATGTAAGACCTTGCCCAGCTGTAAAACCTATTCATGCTGAAAAACCACTGTGAGGTATCTGAGGATCTTTTGGAATTATAGTTACTATAAATTGAGTTCATTGGCTAGGTCTGAGTAAGGGAACAGCTTTTGGGCTTTTTATATACGATGGAATTTGTAATAAGAGAAGTTCTGCCATCTTCGTTTTGTCCTGTAAGTGTAGAGCCACATGTATGAAAACAACTGACATTTTAAAAATAGTGAAGCTGAAGGATGCAAGCCAGGGAGAAGTTTGTGACTGCCCCTATAGTTTCCTGTTCAAGTAACATGGAGGAAGATAAAATGTCAGAACAGAGTCAAGAAAAGAAAAAGCATGAGGAGTGCCATCCCTTCTGCCTCAAGAGTAGATTTACCCACCCAATGACAGGGACCAGCAGGGAGCTCTCTATGTATTTTGTGGAGAAGCTTGAGGTTAAAAAATAAATAAATAAATAAAAATAAATAAATAAATAAATAAATAAAATGGAGCTGCAAACGTGGCAAAGCCTCCTGGAAAGTAAACACCACACAGATAAAAACAGGTCCATTGAGAAACGGGAGGGGAAGAAAAAGATCAGTTATCTAGAGGAAAGCAAGTGCTGACTCAATTTCTTTCTGTTTCTGGAAACAAAATTATGGTTTCTGACTAAGCAGCTCATCAAATTGAAAAAAAAATAAAATAAATATCAGTGACATCAGATGATCAGGGGACTGCTACTGGTTTGTTACCGGTTTGTTACTGGTCCCCAGTGCCATGCAGACATTGCATTGCAGGTGAGGTGCCACTTGTTCTCCAGTGGTGCCTGGGAGTGGAGTGAGCCAGGGAAGCATGCAGGTCCTGGTGGCTGCCCCAGTGCCCGATCCCAGATGGGTTTCCATGTGGCAGGAGGTCACAGCAATAGGTTCAGGATGGTAAGGGCATGGGAGAGTTGGG
This sequence comes from Aythya marila, assembly GCF_965140915.1. Classification (NCBI taxonomy): domain Eukaryota; kingdom Metazoa; phylum Chordata; class Aves; order Anseriformes; family Anatidae; genus Aythya; species Aythya marila. The sequence goes on along the minus strand of NC_139042.1, from coordinate 27,166,854 downwards.
GAATGTAGCTCCAGGTAAGGTGAGGGTGCTGGGGAGCTGCCTGTCTCACTGGCAGAGATGAGAGGGAGCAGAGGGGAAGGACATGTGTTGCTGCAGGGCTGTCTGCCCTCCCCTGCCACCTTACAGGCTCCGAGTGGGGCTCCTCCGTGTCCACCAGCCACACACTGCAGGGGCACAAAAAGCTCTCGGACTGACAATTACACATCCTGCAGCACATTCATTTAAAGGCTCTGCCTATTTAGCATGGTTTGCTATAAAAATGTGTTTGCTATTTATCCTAGGTTGGATTTCCTTCTTATTGCAGAGAGGAGCCTTCAGCCTGGTGATGTGCAGTGGTGCTGGGTGCTGCACATCTCAGTAGTGGGAGTGAATCCATGCAGATGGAAAGCATGGACCACGGGTGGGCATGCCAGGAGGGACTGGAGGGAGCCTGCTCAGCAAGCAGCTTTACACCCAGCTTTGCAGCCTCCACACTCCACCAACCTGGTGCTGGAGAGCTGCAAGCAAGAGCTGGCAGATGTGAGCACCTTACCTGCCTGCTGGTGCTGCCACACTGGGAATGCTTTTTAGGAGAAACAGCCTGCAGTCCTGCCGGGGGTTTTTGGAAGCTGTTCAAGATTGTTTCCACATTGCCAGGAAAACACATGGCCCAAACTTATGAGCTTAATAATCACTTTAGCCCTCAACAGCAGCTGATAGTGGCTTATCTTCTCAGGCTTGTCTACATTGCCTACTAAACGATAATCCTAATTACAGCCCTAATTATGTTTCTGCCCAGAGTATTTGTAGATAACCTTAACTCTTGATCTGTTTAGTCTAGTTTTCCAGGTGGCAACAGATTTAAAAACAGGTTTTTAAACAAGATATGACTATTACATTTCTAATAATAGGAGAATGTGATCTCAACATTGCCTGTTATTTACGGACACGTGGTACAATTGGTTGACTGTGGTGGTTGTGAATGCAAGCTCATAAATCCAAGTTCACTTCTTACTTAGTTTGTGCCTGTGTTGCCTGATTTAAATCTTTACATAGTGAATTGGAAATGTCCTGGACTGAATTGGAAATACTTTAAGTATTTCAGATACAGGCAGCTCTCCCTAATGCCAGTTTGGAGCGGGCATCTGTCAGACATTGCTTTGAAACTTGCCTCTCAAGGAAACTCTCACCATTCCTGGGAAACAGATCCCTTTTTCATCCCAACACTCTTATCTCTCACAGAAGCATCTGAGGCAGAGTCACGCTCACGGGTTCAGCCTGCGCGCTTCAGAGGTTCCCTGGCTTGCAGTGTTTGTGTCCAAGGTCACAAAGAGAGCCATAAAAATGATTTGTAGTCTGGAGAAAATGCCTTGGAGGGGAAACCTTAAAGAGTTAGGTCTAATTATCCAAAACAAGGCTTCAATATGACCCTGTTATAGGAGAAGTACCGTAATGGGTACCACTGCCTCTTGGGACAGCGTAGCATTGAGCAAAAAAGATTTGTCTAGTTGAGAGCTCAGGCCAATGTCCAGCTGCAGAAATCAGAGGACTTCAAATCAGAAAAAAGCCAAGATTTCAAATCAGAAATATGGTTATTCAGTGGAACCAGCTACATAAAGCAGTGATGGGTTTGCCATCGCTGGATACTGTTCTGAAAAAAAAAGCTTTCAGCCAGACCCAAGTTATTGAACTCAACTAAGGGTGATGGGATGCAACACTGTGGGTTGTTTCAGAAGAGGGATTGAATTTCCCCTGAGTTTTAAACTCTCTGAATCTGTTAAGCAGATCCATCATGCTTGTATAGTACTATCTAGGATGGATTAGACTTCCGTGTCATCAGAACTAGAGGGAATGTGTCCTTAAAGCTGTTACACCACTTCTCCGTATGGTCAAGAGCAGCATAACAGTAATTATTGCTGGTATTTTTCTTTTTTAAAGGGCACAGCATAAATTAGTGTATGACTTATTTATTTATTTTTTTACCACAAAACTCCACAATGTTGTATGAAACTGATGAACTCAGGCTCCTGGAACAGGCAATAATGGGGCTTCCAAGCCCTCCTGTTTCCCTGTGTAGCACCAAGCCCTCCTGTTTCCCTATGTTGCACTATAGACTGCTTCAAGGTCTGTTCCAGACACACTGTGTCACTGGGATCAGTTTGAACCTCCTTTAAGGGTGGCATGTGCAGAGCTGCACTGTGTACTACCTTTGCTCAGCTCTTCGTGCTGAGGTGGGTTTTGAATATAGGCTGTATTGGCAAGGATGTCACTTGCATACGCCTCACATGAACACAGAAAAATACTGCTGTATTCTACTTCAAATTCAATTCGTAAAGCACATTTTATTACACTCTTAATCAGAAGGGAATTACATTCCACATGAGGCTTGTTATCTGGCCCCAGCCTGATGTTTGGCTCATTAAACAGCCCTCCAGGAAGAAAAAATTAGGAACCCCGGTCTAACATCTTGTAGTCTGAACCACTCGAGCACCAGTCTGAATGCTGGAGGAAGTGCTTTAGCTAGCTTCTCTGGTTCTGTGCCTCAGGGGACCTGTAGCCTTTCGAACTTTGTTGAAACACTAGTGACTCAACCAGGCTAATGAAGATTTGTATTTGTTTGTGCTTAATTCCTCCCAACCTACTGACTTACTATGGGTTATGTTGAGTTAAGGAAATAAGATTTGTCAAGGCATTTGAAATTTCCCTGACAAACACAGAGGGCTCACTTAATCATCATTTGTCATCAGCATCAGCATCCTATTACTACTACTACATACTAGCGCTCAAAGCCATGGAAAACTTTGTGGCCATGGTAAAAGTTTTCCATACACAGAAACTGATTAGTAGATCCAAATAAAGATTTGTACAGCTGAGCAATGAGGGTGCCATGATATCCAGCTTTAAGACTTCAGGTTCTAAGTGTAATCCATAAACTTGTGTGAGATGTGTAGACCGTACACGGTGCTTGGGAGAGTTGGTCAAACCTCCAAAATAGCCAAACGCTAAGAGGGCTGTTTGAAGTTGCTAAACACTAGCCCAGAGATAGATGATAATAAAAGATCAATGGCAAGGATTGCTCCTTGAATTATTTCTCATTGACTAGAACAGGGGAATGACCTTGGACCAAGGTCTCCTTCCTCCAAAGTCAATGCCAGACCCACTGACTCTTCTTGTGTTTTCTTTCTTCAATTTTTGTTTCCCATTTTATGTCACTCCTAGGAGAGTGGAGAGGAGTGCAGCTTCTCAGGGGTGAATCTGGCTGACAGGGAGAGGCAGCGTTACACACATCAGTGCAGGATGGCACTGGACTCTGCTCCCCAGCTGCCTGCAGACATGCACTAACCAACAGCTTCTACACTTACAAGTGGCACATCCAAATCACATGGGACTGAGTGCCACTAGGCACATGGCAGCAGAGCAACAGGTCAGATCCAAACTACTTGCAGGTGGGTAAGAACAGTGATGCCTAGAAGTCTCAGGTTCTCTTGTAGGAATAAAAACAGTTCCTCATTGTCTGGGTCACTTCCACCTATAGCTAAAGAGATTGATTTCACATCAACCTCTGCACCATCTCAGTCCAGATGTTGATAAGGTAACATCACCTCAACAATAGTAGTTTTCCTTAAGTCCCTCAAGAGCCCTTCAGTCTGTGATGTGAAAGGCACGAGCTAGCCTTTTTCCTTTCCAGACGAGATAGTGGAAACTCACTGATGACAGCAGGGTAAACAACACCAACACAACATTAGCCTTCTTCTGAAGACCTGGAGGTCTCTGACCTCTTCTGAAGACCTGGAGGTCTCTGACATTGCCAGTCGTATTGCACTGATCTTAACACAAAATAGATATGCACTCATTAGGTGGGTTCCTCAAGCAGCCTAACCAAGAAAATTCCTGCTGTCTGCCCCTTGTCTGAGCTTAGACACCAACTGCGCCAGATGCCAAGCAGGAGGAAGAGTCCTTTTCATGGACTTACCTGGCTAAGGTCAAGGTCCTGTTGGCGTTGTTGTCCACCAGATCCTCTTATGCATTTTTTTTTTCCCATACGAGCAGCCCCCTGACTGTCCTGTCTCCATCTCAGATGCAAGACTTCCTCTTATTGAACTTTATGAGGTTTCTGTCAGTCTGTTTATCCAGCCTGTCCTTCAAATGTTAGCTGAGCCATTGAAACAGTGTTGAATGTTTGGTGTTATTCACAAACTTGCTAAGAGTGCACTCTGTCCCGTCATCCAGGTTGTTACTATAGTCATGAGGAAGCAATACTGATCCTTGAGGGACCCCAGTAGGTACTGGGCGTGAGCTGGCCTTTGCATCACTGACCACATCTCAAAACTGAGCAGCTCCTGCAGAAGTGAAAGCTTTTGTGTTTGGGAAGTTTTATTGCCCAGAACAGAGGCAGCTGTGGTACCTCAAGGGGTGCAGAAGACAAGCTGGGCCAACCTCCTCTCAAATCTCATGCTACACTCTCAGGCCATATACAGTGAAGCTGGAAGGGACAAGTTCTTAGCCTGTATCAACAAGAATACCTTGGTAAGGAGATCCTAATGAGGTAGAAATAACCCTAATTGTTCCACTCCTCCCAGCAGAGGGTTTATCCCAGCTATTTCCATTACCTTAAGGTTGATCTGGGCAGGATAAGCCCCAGTGAAATTCATTTTTTTTAATCCTCTACTGTCTTTTTAGAGGAGAAAAAAAAACACGCTGTTTAAAAGATGACTTTCACTGTAGAGTTGCATTCTCCATTTCACTGCCTTTGGTTCTGTTTCCAATGTTTGGTATCTCCATTAACATGTTAGGTGCAGGTCTGACAGACAGCTGCTATTCTTGGTCTTGTCGACACATTTCACTGTACTAAAATGACAGTCACAGCTGTGACTCATTACAAGAAAATGGCCTAAATATAAAATTAAGGCTGGGTCAGAAAAGCCACAAGAGTTAAAAAGAGGCTGAGATTAACAGCTTGACTGGGAACAGGTCTAGGCTTGGTGAACCAGATGAGAGAGCCTGCTGTTGCTTTTCCTATCTTCCAAATAAGCACAGAGCGAGACTTTCCGAGAAAAGGTTTCCCTTCAAGGAGCGAGTCTGTCAGCCCTCACCAAACGCCTTCGAGCACCTGCGCATTGAGTTCCTGGATGTGCCCATGCACAGTGCAGAAACAGACCGAATTATGGTAGAAAGGTAACAAAGTGACTATGTGCACCCACAAATTTGATCTCTTTTTATGGGAAGTTAGTCACGCTTTACAGTAGAGTGCATTCATTAATAGGTTAAGAAATGATTCTTGCACCTTTTAATAAATGACTAATTTTGTAGAGTCCGACAGTTTCTGAATCACTTAGCAGCAGAATTTGCAACCAACTTTAATAATTTCTTTCTGTTTTGGTAAACCTGCTTTAAAAAGTCAAAATGTTCAAGTCTGCAGCAATGTTTATAAACCATATTACAGTCCTGCTTAAAATAGAGCCCAAAAATTCTGGCAACAAGTGGTTTAATGTCTAGGTCTCAGCATCACAGGTGCTAGACTGCTGTATGTGTCCTGCTAATGACTTACTGAAAGGTGCTGTCTGAGGAGTCATTTTGTTCTCGCTGCCCCCATGCCACCGTATCAGCAGTGAGGATCCATTACCAGGTGTGTGCATAACGCCTTGATTAAATAAAGCCTCAAATTTGAGGCTGTGGGCAAAATTCCTGGTTTTAAGGGAGAACAATGCAGAGCTATTTTATACTGCAAAACTACTAGTCTTATCCTCTTCAGCCATAACTCAAAATTAAATAGGAAAGCAGATCTCCTATTCACCACATGCCACGGAAATTTTGGATACCATGAAAGCATTGCTATGACTGTGGCATGGGAGGAAGCTGGATGTGAATTTGCAGAGGAGCTGCCCTTCATCAAATTCCCTCCTTATATCTCATCTAAACCTTCACTCTTTTAGTTTAAAGCCATTACCCCTATTCTTCTCACTCCACTCCCTGACAAGGAGTCCCTCCCCAGCTTTCCTGTAGGCCCCTTTAGGTACTGGAAGGCCGCTGTAAGGTCTCCCCAGAGCCTTCTCTTCTGCAGGCTGAAAAACTCCAACTCCCTCAGCCTGTCTTCACATGTATGGTGCTCCAGCCCTCTGACCATCTTTGTGGCCCTCTTCTGGACTTGGTCTAATACTTCCATGTCCTTCTTCTGCAGGGGGCCCTAGACCTGATCGCAGCACTCCAGGTGGGGTCTCATGAGAGCAGTGTAGAGGGGGAGAACCACCTGTTGGCCACACTGCTTTTGATACGGCCCAGGATATATTTGTCTTTCTGGGCTGCAAGCACATGTTGTTGAGCTTCTTGTCAACCAACTACCCCAGGCCCTTCTCCTCAGGGCTGCTCTGCTCTTAATCCATCCTCCACCCAGCCTGTATTTGTGCTTGGGATTGCCCTGTCTCAGAAGAAGGGCCTTGCACTTGGACTTGTTGAACCTCATGAGGTTCACACTACCTGTAGACTCTTCACAGTGTCATTTTTGCCAGCATCAGAGCTAAACATACTGAGCAGGATGAGAAACCAAATGCCGTGTCATACCCCTAAGGCATGCTTGGTGTCTCTCTAGGGACAGACAGAAGGCAGTGTGCACCAAATGAGCAGCCAAACCTGCTGCTTAGCAGGGTGGAAGCTGAGGCTGTGCTTACTTCACCCTGCTTCTGATCTGTATTAGGTTGTCCTCAAAGCGACCAAGGTCAAATCTTTGTCCCACAGTACACCTCAGGCCAAGCTTGTGATATTGAGAGATGCAAAAGCACTGTATCTTTGGGGTGCCCTGAACTCTGAGACTCCCATTTAGAGCCAGCCTTGAATCCAGAGCTGTCTACAAATGTACAGCAGTGCCTGGTCTGGCATTTGCAGAAGCATGAGCCTCCTTGCCTGTGTAGCCTCTTCCAACATAGAGTTACCCTTCTATTGTTTGGGAGTAAGGGGGAAGTAAACATAGCAGGATCAGACCCTGAGACTCAAGAGTATGTTCTTCATCTTAAAGAATCTCACTGTGGGAAATCAGAACCATACACCAAAATAAATCAACGTAACATCTTATGCTTTGTAAGAGACATGAATAGCCTGCTTTATGTAAGCTTCTTCAGTAGTGTGGGAACTGCTTCATCTTCTCTGATCTCTGCACTGTTATCTTCTTCTCTTTGCAACAAGAGTGTTAAGCAGCAGAACAGCTAAGACTTTTTCTATTGTTCTGTAATACAAAACATTTTTAGGAGAGGATTGGTCACCTCATTAACTAGTATAACAACCTATATCCTAGTCCCTGTGTCAGAGGTGTGTTTCACTGCCAGCTCAACCTTCCTGCAGCCACTCAGGCTTGGTGCAACAGAAGTGACATTGCAAACATATGAGAAGAAACTTGAGAAGAAAGGGATTGTTCTCATCCAGATCCTGTGAAAAGTGTGGTCACAGATGGAAACAGTTTTGCAAATTAAACTGCTCTTGTTGGCACTGCTGTGAGCAGAGGGTTTAAACTAGATGGTCTCCAGAGGACCCTTCCAAATGATTCTGTGATCTGCCAACCACTAAGAAACCAGGTAGAAATGGAAAATATCCTCCATGCTGGTTTTGTGACTCTATCCCTTACTTTTCTTTTGTTTTTATTAAAAATAAAACAAAATGAAACATTTAGTTTCTGGTTGATCTCAGTGTTCCTTTCAACCAGAAAATTATTATTATTTTTTTTCATTTTGGCAAGAAAATCCCCAAAATATTGGTTTTGGCTTTAGCTGTGTTCTGCTGAACAGAAAAATCAATTATTTGCATAGCCCTAAGTGTAAGGTAAATCTCATCAATCTCTGTAAAGTAAAGAAACCTAATGGCCAAATCTTTTCAATGAAAGGATACATTTACTGGCATAGATGTGATATATTAAGACTATTTTCCAGCAGTTAAAAGTCTTCAAATTCTGCAAAGCCCGTGAAAACCAGTACTGGAGGGCAAAGTAGCTCATGTGCTTTAATCTCATAATAGAAACTACAAATATAACCTCTGGAATTACATATCACCCTGTGAATGTTGTTTCCTCAAGCTTGCATCTGCTGCTAAGAGGGAAAGAAGTAGAAATGTTCAGTAGCTTATAGTACCTCATCACAATTTTTTAGTGTTTCATACTTATGTGTATTTAAAGGGCTTACAGTATAACTTGATGAAACTATTATCTCTTAGCTGTAGCAGAAATAGCTGTCTTGAAAAGCTAGAGTCTTTGCAAAAGCAAAAGTGTTCTCTAAAACAGGCTGAGGAAAAAATATGATCATTCCTAGGGGCATTTTGATGTTAAAAATCCTCTATTTTTTAAAAATTTTGCATTTCCATAAGTAATTGCAGAGACAGTTTTTTTTTTTTTTTTTTTTTTTTTTTTTTTAATTTTATGTTTTTAAATAGCAAAAGACAAAATATGGGAAAGTAAAGAGGAAACTAAAAATGCCATTGGCATCGCAAAATGCAAGGGAAGATCTTACCTGCCTGCTGGTGCCATGGACAGATACAGGTTCTGTAGTAAGGGTAGAGAGAAAAGGAGAGGAGAGGAGGCTTTAATGATACACAGAGGAGGGCTTTGAGAGCATTAAGTTTTGCTATGGAATGAGTAACAGACCAATCAATTGATTATTGGACAGAATCTTCCCAACTTCAGGGAAAGGGGAAGGGAAGGGAACAGTTCAGTTGGAAAGAACCTTCAGAGATCATCTAGTCCAACCACCTGACTGCTTCAGGTCTATCTGAAAGTTAAAGCATATTATGAAGGGTATAGTCCAAATGCCTCTTGAACAGTGATGGGCATGGGGCATCAATCACCTTGCTAGGAAGCCTGTTCCAGTGTTTGACCACCCTCACAGGAGAGAGTTTTCCTAATGTCCAGTCCAAAGCTGAACCTTCCCTGGTGCAGCTTTGTGACATTCCCTCACAATCCAGCATTAGTTATCAGGGGAAGAAACCAGTATCTCCCTCTCCACTTTCCCTCCTTATTGGAAGGCAAGTCTGGGAACATGAAGGAGAAAAAGATGACAGAGGACATCCAGCATGGATTTACCAAGAGCAAATCATGCCTGACCAGGATGATTGTGTTCTTTGATGAGATGAATGGCTTGGAAATCAAGAGCACAGCATTATCAAGGCTTTAACGAGGCTTTTGACACAATTTCCCATAGCACTGTTGTGGTCAGACTGTGTGTACAAGGTTGGTGAAAAAAATTGTCTGAACTGCCCCACTGAAAGAATAAGGATCTATGTCTTGGTGGCCAGTCATGAATGGCATTGCTTAGGGCTTAATAAAGGGGGGCTGATAGTGTTTAATATCTTTATTGATGTCATGTATGATGATACAGAATGAACCTGCAGCAAGTATACCAATGACACCAATCTGGAGGGAGCACTAGAAAGTAGGATTTCCATTAAGCAGGATCATAGCAAGCTGATGAAACAAGCTGACAGAAACCTCATGAAACTCAACAACAGCATGTGCAAAGGTGGAATAACCCCATGAACTGGTATAAGTTGGGGACAAACTGGCTGAAAAGCAGCTCTGTAGACATTAACCTGGCAGTCTGTGGACAACAAGTTTGGGTGAAGAAGGCCAGCAGGATCCTGAGCTGCATCAGCAAAAGCCAGATCACAGGAAAGTGATTCTCCTTTCTATGAGGCACTCCTGTGGAACTGTGTACAGTTTTGTGTGTGTGGTCATTCTGAAGCAGGTTGCACAGAGAGGCTGGGGAAATCTTCATCCTCGGATATAATCACGTCTTGACTGGACAAGACCTTCCAGCTTCTGATCTAACTTTGAAGTTGGTTCTCAAAGGAGAAAAGGGCTGGATGAGGTGGTTGCAGAGGTCTCTTCCATCCTATATTTTTCTGTGAACATCTACTGGTAAATCTTATTTTGCTAGTTATGTATAGTCACGTTTTAGGCCCCTGTTACAATATTGTTTCGAATACCTGGTGTTTTTTTGAGGGTGAGGGAGAAGAATTTGAAGAGAAAAGGAAGTGCTTATAGATGCAAAAGATAATCAATGGATGCAGCCCTCTTCCTTGTTTAAGTGTACTCTTGCCTGGAAAAGCATCAAATATCTAATCACCCCCTTAAGCTGCCTTATAGAGTGAACAAAGTGTGTAACTGCTTTCAACCACGTGTTGCAAAAGATATCCTGGACCAGTGTGAGGAGGTTCAAATCATCACTTCCCACTGCCTGGGAAAGATCTCTATTCATCAAGTTATCTGCTACTCTTGGTGTAGGCACTGAGAGTGAAGCCAAGGGGTCTCTAGGAAACTGAAGCATTTCCAGCCCACATGATTTATTGGATCAATCCTTTAGTGCCTTCTGAACAACACACATCTTAAGTTTTCAGATGAGTAGCAAATGAAGCATATTTTAACACAGTACTGCAAAAATGTCAGTGACACTTGATAAGCTCATCTGTCAAGCAAAAAGAAAAATCAGCAATAGCTGCTGAGAACAAAATGCTCTTTTACATCTACAAAAACCAAGTGCCACTGCTGTATCTCATCAAAACTAATTTTCCTCGGTTTTAAAGTGTTAAAAAAATTTTAAGAGTTTAACTCACAAAGAAATGATTAATTTTCTTTTTAATAAGCAGTTATGGCATTAGTCATCTCTTCTGATTCACAATGAAAGCTACGGGGCACAGTGGGATGTATTTACCAGGAGAGGTGTTGAATTTAGTCTGACATGTAGACTTTTTGAAGTATTATTTCTTGAAGTTTTATGTATGAAGGAAGAAAGGCACAAAGGCTTCGAAACTGGAAATGGCTGAGTACAGAGAAACAAATGGTAGGTAGGAAAAAAATTCTTCACAAAGTCCTAGGTTTTCTTACAGGCCTTCTGCGTTTTTTGGTTGTTTGTTGGTTTTGTACACTTACACCGCCTTTGGGACTTACAGAAATGCCAGCTCTGGCTCTCCTTTCTGGGGGCATGTCCCTCAGTCATGGACTCACCATGATCAGAATGATGATCCTTGTTCTGCTTTTCTGATCCTGATCTGCTTCTCCCTCTTCTTTCAGGACTGCCGTACCTCAGGTTCACTACCTCCATCAGGATATTTGAAGAGGACAGAGGTGCTGGTCGTCTCACAGGAGGAATGTGTCATGTTGTGACAAGGATCTGTAGCAAACCATGCTTCTGTGCTCTCTGGTTTCTTGCTGAAGGGTTGGGGGGGGGGGGGGGGCTTCAAAATCTCAAAGTTACCTTGAACATCACCAGTTTTTCAACATACGTTATGCATAAGGTGGTAGGTATAATTACCTTCCCTTTAACTTTAAGCATAGCTTTGAAGTTAAGCTCTGACCTTTTCCATGTCTGTGTACATTCTAGAAAAAAGTAGATGGAGAGGAATTAAAAATGACTTAATACAGTATTATAGTAAGGAAAAATAGATAAATAAAAAATACTCATAATACTCAGTTGCCTGATGGAAGAGAAGCCTGATGGAAAAGAAGGAAGTGCTGAATGCAGTTTGCATTGCAATGGGTTGTGAAACAACATACAAAAACTTGAAAATGAGGACTGACTTTTCTGCTTCTCCTCAGCTTCCTCACAAGCCAGAGGAGTCAGAATAGTTACATTAGCCATGGTGAGAAAGTGGCTCAAACACAAGCTTCTGCTCTCATCTTCCTGCCTCCTTCAAGCAGTAACTTCCCTCAAGTCCCATCTCCTCTCTTATATTACCATGCTTTGATCAATGTTTTAAGGGTTGTTTTTATAACTGTTTGCCTTAAAGGAGTGATGTACCCACTGAGTTTAGGTAATCTGAACCCCACAGGTTCAAATTAAGAAAGAGGCTGGACTGGATTACAACTAACAGGTAAGGCCCAGAATGAGACAAGTTAGTATACCGTCTTTATGACTTTATACATCTGTAGGATGCCTCATGTTTTCAAGGTTTAGATCCTATGGTTTTACTTTTTAAAAACAAAACAAAACAAAACAAAACACACACACACAAAAAATTATTTCTTCTACTACCTTACCTGTTTTGTTTTGTTTTTAAGCTTGTTTTGCAATTTTTATCAGCCTGCAGACATTTTAGCTGGTTAGTCAGTTAAAAGATACGCACCTGAAATTTCAGAGCAGCTCAAAAGCTTGCAAAGTTTAGTGCTTACAAAAGTGAAAGAGCAACAGCGCTGGCCTGACTCATACCCTGTAGGAGTAGGTGCTAGCATAAACCTCCCCACATATATCTGCTGGTTCATCTCAGCCCTTTTAACAAGCTGTAGTCTGTTTTAACTCGTTACAGCGCAGTACTAGCAAGCTTAGGTAGGAGACTGCTTTCCTGGGTTAAAATAGCTTCTTCAGCACCTACTGAACAGAATTTTACAAGCAACAGTTTATATTATTATATACAATTGGGCTACTTGAACCAAGGTATAGCAGCTTTTATGTTAAAGGACATTGTGTGTGTCAGCAGGTGTATAGCTCAAGAACCCCTTGCCAGATTTGGGGCAGATGCTATATTTTTGTGTGGTATGTTCCCTGCCTCCTGAGTCTCTGTTGTGCCTTACAGATACAGCCTGACCTGTGGTAGAAGCCCTCTTTCAAAATCTGATCAAAAGGACTGTTTTTGCCTGAATACAACATAGATATGGGAGATATAACTGTATATGTGTTCTTTTATGCCTTTACTTTGCATTGTGCTGCAGGAGTGTAAGGGTAGGTGGTATGTGGTTGCCCCCAGGTACGGGGGCAGGCCAGCAGGGCAGAGTTAGGCTGTTTGTCTCAGACCTACGTTGTGCCTCTTGCTGGCATTGACCTACAAGGAATATTTATTGTGAATACCACTGTGCTCCTCTGGTCTGTGGCCAAGAGAGAAAAACAGGAGGAGGACCAGAAATCCTGTGCTTTGCTTTGTAAGTTCCTCTGTAGTTGTGTTTCCTCTCTGGTAGGCCCCTAACGCAGATGATACAAGCGTATGTTTATGTTTCCCTGTTTTTCTCTGAAATGGTCTTCAGTAAAGTGCTCATTCCAACTTTGTCCATGTATTTTCATTTTGCTACTTGATATGTTCAAAGTTCTTTTGCCTTCACTCCCTCCTTGCTTTTACTTTTTTTCTCTTTTTGTTATGTGAACAGGTGCTATGGAAATGATCCTGCTAGGACAAATAAAATTATTTTCTCTCCCCTTGACGTCCTAGGTCCCTGTAGAACTGGTTACAGGTGTGGAAGTGAACAGAGAAAACAGATGGAACAAAGGCTGCTTTTTGGGGGTCCGAAAAGAACAAGGGTTCAGATCTCCCACAGGACTGAGGCACCTAGATAATTTTGGCAATCTTGGCTAGCCAGGAGATGGTATGCAGTGTGAAGTGCTACAATATGTTATGGAAGGCAAAATGGCAGAATCTTGTCTGGAGTAACATTCTGGGATAGTGCTGAATTTATAAACCATTCATGCCTTTCCACAAAAAGACATGCAAAGGGACAGAAGTGTACTTAGCTGAACCACGAACAGCCTACTCCAGCGATACCTTGATTTGCTCATGCTGATACCATCTGCAAGGAGAGGGTGTTGGAAATGAGACCAAAGCATTTTTGCAAAAAGAAAAAAAAAAATAGCATTCGTCAACTTGCAAGCAATATAACTTCTGGTATTTTCCCTTCAAATTAAAAACACTTGTCAGGCAGATTTCCAGCATAGCGTGTGGTGAGTTTGTAGCAAGATTATGATGAACATAAAGAAAACACTGTTAAGTTCAGTTCAGCTCTATATCTGGGGTTTGGGAAAAAAAATAAAAAAATAAAAAAGTAACACACACACACAAAAAAAAAACACAATGCAAAGATTTATGGCTGGTGTGCTTTTTTAACAGTAATGAAAATGGTTAAGGAGAACAAGAATGCCAGCATGTCTTGCAGGGTGACCATGAGCCACACTGTGGCTGTGTTGGTGCTGAGGTTCCCCAGCCACAGTATGGAGCATCTCCTGGGGCTCAGACCGCTTCAAAGCCTATGTGACCCAACACAGATCTGGGACATATTGCTTTCTCTGGTGTTACCTCTGCTCCCCCACCAAAAAAACAAACAAAACAAAACAAACAAACAAACAAACAAACAAAAAACAACCAACCAAAACTATTCTATAGGCACCTGTCTAAAATCATGGCTTAAAAAAGCAGCTATGTTCGAGTCAGAGAGGAACCAGGGAGGGGGCAATGCAAGCATAAGATGTGAGAGCTCTTTAATAACAATCAAATATTCAAATATTTTTATCCCAGCTCTCATCCTCAGGCTATGAGTCTGCTGTGCAGGTGGCACTACCCATGTCTAACAGCACAGCAAGTCCCCAAAACATGGAATTGCCTGGTGAGGAGACCCACTGGTGGGAAGTGGCCAGGGTTTGGAGAGACACAATGTGTTTTTTTAATCAGAAAATGCCAGCATTTTAAACCCATAGCTTCCAGTGAAATTATGTTGGTGAGAGGCAGAAGAGAGGTTGGTGGGGAGAAGAACCCATCTCCCCACCCCGGGGGTGGCTGGAGACCTCACCCAGTCTCCTTCAGCATTTTTCAGGTTTCCTCTGTAAAAATAGTGAATGATGGCTTGGGTTGTATAAGTGGGTTAAAATAAATTCAAGTCCATTTTTAACGACCTGGGCCCTTCCAGTCAATAACTCTATGACTATCCTGTAATCAAGCATGGCTATTTTAAAAGCTGACAGCTCCGGTGGGGCAGAGGCAGGCATCAATTCAGCCACTGTACCTTCCCCAATCCCTGCCGAGCATCCCGAGGTGGGCCAGGGATGCGCTAATTAAAAGAAAATACAGCAGCCTCCAAAAACAGGATGCTACAAAAAGGGCATGAAAGAATCCACCGCATAACCATGTGAGTAATTTAAAAGACAAACTCGGAGTCCTGGCATGGTGAGAGCCAAATGTTCCTTTTCCTGTCATCAAATATTATTTACTCTAATGTGCAAACAATGAACAGAAGCTTTTTTTTCCCCTCCCGAACTGTGTGAATTACTGTTTAAAAGAGTTTTCCAGTGCTGCTGATCAAGTCCACACACAGAGTTAAAACACAGCCCGCCACACTGTGGCATTTATTCCTTCTCATACCTGAAGCACTTCCTCACTGGAGGCCACAGACTAAGTTTCTTCTCTTTGCATGTTGAAGAGAGTCTTTTGTCTTCCTAGCACGCACTATCAATCTGATCATTTAAAGACTACATGCACTAGTCAATTCACCCCCCTGAAACTGAAAGTGTATTCAGAAGAGCTTAGCAATAGCAGTAAAAGAAATGTTTCACTCAAGCTGTTAATTATATCCAGGACAGGCTGGGAAATTCTTCACAATAATCGTGAATGTTAAGAGCTTGAAAAATAAGCTGCTCAGGATAGTCTCCTGCAATTAGCACCAATGTGTGTGAATGAGAATCATGTATGCCAACAGCCACCCTATTACTCGACAAATCAAGACATTAAAAACCAGCTCAGTGGGATGCAGTTCTGCTTATCTGGCTCATACTTGAGATATTATGGAGAGCAGCCTGGAAATAATAATAATGAAGAGTATGATCTGTTGTGTTACCACTCTGAAGGTCACTTGAAGGCGATCATTTCATGCAGCATTGCCAATAGAATGTGTTTATATTCTGTTGCAGACTCAACAATATCAAGGCTATCATGTTTTGGATGGTGTTTTAATGGCAGCGAAGAAGTTTTTATTTTGCAGCAGAAGCACCATAAAAATGTAACAAAAAAAAAAAAAAAAAAAAAAAAAGGTGACTTCTGTTTTCGTTCTTGAACATGCTGCACCTTTTAAGGTTACATGCCGATCTCCTTAAAGGCAGCAGCAAAACTCCCCCAACTTTCACAGTAAACCTTCTTCCACTTTTCTCTAATACTCTGAATATTTGTACTGCTACTCTCAAATATAAATTATTTTGTTATGTATCCAGTCCCAGTCTTATGTCTGATTCTCTGCATTGAATTTGTGAATAAAACAGCCCCTGACTGAGGATGAAGTTGTTATGATGATGATGAAATAAGAGATGCAGTGGATGCTATCATATATCTGAGAAGCTGGGATGATGCCTCTGATTTATTTATTTTTTTATATATACTGCAGTTCTGGAGAATTTATCCAGCTGCAGGTCAGAGCAGTCAGAAACGGGTCTCCCAGATGTCCTGCCTCGATGAATTTACAGCACATTATTGAATTATATACCAGCTTCTACAGCCTGGCTCTAAGCTTGCTATAACTCTTATGTAAGTTTGCTCAATTTATGCAGTGCTCAGACCTGTCACTGCAGCAGCACTAAATCCCCATAGCAGCTTTCTTGCTCTGGCTGCACACATGTCATTGGAGAGGCAGAAAATGTGAAGGGTGGGAAGGTAATAATTGGGTCCAGCATGAGGAGGCAGCTGTGGTGAGAATGAAAGGGAAGGCTGAGGTGTACCAGGGTAACTGTAAGGGCTGCACAGCTCCTTGTGAGGCAGATAAATTGAATGCCCCTGAAAAGGGAAGCTGCATGCTGAAGAAGGAAATAATCTCTTATGGTTGGGTTGAGGGCCTCCTGTGGAAAAATCCAAGTGGGAATTTAGGCTGCCTGCCAAGGCTGCCAAACTTTGACACCTCTGCCAGTGCCCATCTCTTTAACAGAGCCTAGGGGAACATAACTTCAGATCCTGGGTGCATCCATCTTCTGTAGACTCCCTTTGCACATAAGGGTACCTCTGGAGCCCATGCATGGTGGTCTCATGGTCAGTGTTGTTGGCAGGATCTGGAGGACTTCTGCCAGAAGACGGTTCCACGTATAACTGTGGGTTTTCCTGACAGAGGGCTTGGATCTCAGGGTCAATTCTTTTCACAATTACAGTAAAATAAATGCTGAATTGAAATGTCTCAGAGGAAGAAATTTAAGCATGTGCAAAACTCTGATGGTTTTTGATTTTGCTGAGCTGGATGCCAACATAAATAGATGGTGTAAAAGGATGGACCTAGCCATTACTTCAGAGGAAGGGTAATATTTCAGCTGGAAATTGTATTTGCTGCTATGGCAATAATGAAAAAGCAACCAGGTGTGGATAAATTGTACCAAAGGAGAGAAAGAAGACAGGGCATGTTAAATTAATTTGTATAACTATCTTCAGCTTTACTAGGTCCCTTTTACATGTGGAGTGGATGTAGTGCCAAGTAAGTCCCCTCATTTTATCTCCTAGGTTTGGGTACTTCCCACTTTTGCCATCCAGGAAGCTCCATTGAACCAGAACTGACAGATTCTCCCAAGAAAGAAAAAGCTATTGTTTATGATGTGCTGGCTTGAATGCAGACAGGTACTCTGACATCTATCTCTAACACGTTGGCTTTGAGCTCATTAGTTTTTTTCCTTCCTAGTGAAGTCTCTGTGAGGCCAAGGACATATGCCATCTGTCTGTGTGAGGGCAGATCTTAAACCTTTATTCACGTGTGCATCGGGGATCTAAGAACTTTGCTTCATCTCATGGTGCCAACCATGGTTAGTATGAGTTCAAAGGCTCCAAAAACCACGTTATCATAGTCCTTGCTCCTAGCCAGCCTGCTCCCATGGCATGGCAAAGCTCATTACTCTGTACAGAGCAAAGAGAAAGCAGAAGTCTGGGGGTAGTGGACATGTTAATCCCTGGAGATAGTGAATAAAGGAGGAGGTCGGTCAGAAGAAAAGGGGCAAGATGTATTTGGGCCTAAACTCTTTCTAGATGCATGGAGTAGGAGAGCTAGTGCAGTGCTGAAGACATTTGGCTTTTGCAGCTCCAGACAGTTCATAGCCCAAGGGGAAGGCAGGGCTGCTGGTGGAAGGAGACGTGGCGGCATGCTTGGGCTTACTCTTGTCTCATTTAACATTGGGCAAAAAGGCTCCTGCAACAAGCTGAGACTTTGCAAATGCACAAAGGAGCTCCACTGCTGGTTCTGGAAGCACTGCAAGCTCCTGCCTGAGCCCCAGCGTTATCCAATGGACAAGTGTTGGCTTTGGAGTGGCAACAGGCTTCCCCCCTCCCTGCACTCGGCCAAAAAATCAACTAGCTTGTCCCTTCTGGTCAAGGACACAGCTCCAAAACAGAGTCATTTGTCTGTCTGAGCCTGAGTCATAACCCTGCATGGTATAGATGGAGAGGGCCCAAGCCAGGTCCCTCAGGCTGAAACAGGTTTGCTTGTGTAAAAACAGCTTGGTGGCTATTCTAGCTGTATGTGTCATGTTTTGTATTTAGTAACAAAACAGTCTGTATATTTAACAGGAAGAAGAATCCTGTAGGTTTGAACCTAAAAAAAAAAAAAAAAAAAAAAAAAAAAAGGAAAGAGAAAGAAAAAGTGAAGTTGTTTTTCTTGTCTGCTGAGTGTCCTTGTTCAGGAAAGGACAAAGCTTTAACAGAAGGGAATTAGGGAATTCCTGCTTGCTTAACTGGAGCTGAATCCACAGTGGAGATGTGGAGTGCCTTTAGTTAATGGATCTTGTTTGGTAGAGGAGGTGGATGGTTTCTCTGAAGTGTGGCATATATCTGGGTAAGAAAGGAGCTGGGAAAGGCTCTGATGGATGAGGTGGAGGAGTGCTCTGGGATGGCAGCATTTTCTGTGAGTGCTCCTTCTGCAGTGTGAGGTGAAGGCTAGGCTGACTGCCCTTGTCATGCAAGAAGTATGCTGCAGGATTCCTGGGTTTTGTAGCCATGAGATCTGGAAGTCCTTGCACAACTAAATCAGGAGAAGGAAGCACCTACCCTTGCTTGACTCAGTTGCTGCCCAAGAGTTACTGCTGTAACAAAGTGGGCAATGGAACAGAGTAGAAAGGATCGTTCCTTGCACTTCCACGTCTTCGTGCAAAGCTGAAATGATTATGACTCCTTCAGCTTTCTACAGACACTCCACTAAAGAATTGCTCCAAAGACTGTGACTAGGCAAGTTACAGCTAGCCCATCTAAAATGTCTGTGAAGGATAGATGCCTACTGCAGAGGCAGCAGCACCCAGTGCCCATGGGAGCATGCTGCAGAGCTGGAGTCAATCAGCTTCTTTCCTGGTGTAGACCAAAATGAAGCTCATGTACCCTAAGTCCTTTTATTGAGCCATTTACTACTAATCACATTATAATGATGAACCAGGCTTAGGAAGAGGAAAAATGCTTTATACTCTGGTAAAAGATTTGCCAACAGGCTTAATTTCAGATTTATATTCTTTGTTATGTAGCTTTTTCTTGGTGATTTATCTTATTTGGATAAAGCTCTTCTATACAGCTCTCAAGCTAATACATTATCTCTGAGATGTGCTGAATAATGGACTACACTTGATAGTTTCTTAAGATTTACAAACAGAATACCCTATGGAATTTCATTTGGCAGAAGTGTTCATGCACGTGGGATGAATTCACATTTCTTTAAACCACTCCTGAAGCAAGACAGTAGTTGAGGAACTCTAGGAAAATAAGATTTAGGAGTTATCTACATGGGGGAAATGACCAACAGATTGCACAATTTCATTATAGTTCCCTAGGTACACATTCTCTCCTGAAATAGAAGTGATTTTATCCTGGAAGAATTACTCCACTCTGATTCTAAAATTTAGTAGAAAAGGTCAAATATTCAGGGCTAGACACTCTTTTATGTTCTCGTATTCCTTATGCCCTCTAAGGATGTGGATGGGGGAATTTATCCTATTATAATTACAAAGAATTAGCTTACATAAATAGCAATTAATTGCTTAGGGTTCTGCAAGCCAGAGAAAGGTTAAGCCCCCTTAATAAAAACCTCAGCAAAACATACTAGGAATGAATGTGCATCCCCTGGTGACTGCCTGAAGTTGGCTGTTTGCTTCCTAAATGCAGTCACATGGGTGCCTGCAAGAATCTCCCAGAATGTTTAGAAATATTTTGGTCAGGGGAATGGCAGGACAGAAGATTTTTCAGTGACTCCCACAGGAAGTGGTGGGGTGGGCTGTGCATGGCTACAGGCTTTCCTGCTCCAGAATAAATTGGCCCAATGTGCACAAAACATTCTTATCTGATGAAGAATTGGAAACTGGACTGGCTTTTAATGTGCTGGAAAGACCATTGTGTTTTAGCTTTGTTCTTCTCTGGGTATTTGAAGAAGGGCTTTCTGCTCTAGTTGCTCTGGTTTCACCAAATTAAAGACCTCCTTGCCCAATTTTAATACCTCACTTCAATCTAAAGGTCAATTTGCACAGTTTCTAGTGGGACCTTATGGAAGGGCAAAGCTTGATTGCGTGAAGCATCTTGACTTTACACTGCCACTAAGAGCAGGACCATCTCACCAGTAGATGCAAACAGCAGAGACTGTATTTGGTCTGCTGAACCTTACCCTGATGCCTACATGGGGGCAGTTGGCATAATGATGGTGTTTTGCTATTCTCCTCCTGTCTCGTGCTCTTCTTCACTGTGTCTGTCCATGTGAGTAATATTTATTGTAAAATATAGCTGTAATAAAAGGCAGGGCAAGGTCTGTATGCAGAGATACTATCATCTCTTATTAAACAAACAACTATAGTTTGGAAAAGCAGGCAAGCTTTCAAACAAGCAAGCCATTTTTTCAGGGTTGAAATAGAAGCAGCAAATTCTGAAGCTGAATACAGATTGTGAACAATTGCCTGAGTGAAATCAGACAGGTATCAGAGGATCTGAGAGGAGGTAGCTGGGATCTGTGAAGAAGAACTCATTTCATTACGAAAAGAGAGGTAATGTGTCTCCTTGGAGAACAAAAAATAAGAAGGAAAATAAAGAAGGAAAGAAGGAAGGAAAGGAGGAATAAAGAAGGAAAGAAATAAAAGAGAAAGAAAATAGGGAAAGGAGAGAAGGAAGGAAGGAAGGAAGGAAGGAAGGAAGGAAGGAAGGAAGGAAGGAAGGAAGGAAGGAAGGAAGGAAGGAAGGAAGGAAGGAAGGAAGGAAGGAAGGAAGGAAGGAAGGAAGGAAGAAAGGAAGAAAGGAAGAAAGGAAGAAAGAAAGAAAGAAAGAAAGAAAGAAAGAAAGAAAGAAAGAAAGAAAGAAAGAAAGAAAGAAAGAAAGAAAGAAAGAAAGAAAGAAAGAAAGAAAGAAAGAAAGAAAGAAAGAAAGAAAAAGAAAGAAAGAAAGAAGGGAAAAGCTAATTTACAGCCTACAGCCAGTGGGGAGAGCAGGATTATGAAGGGCTGCAAAGCTGGTATCTCCACTTGTCCCAGACTTAGTGGGAAGTGGGCTTTGAGGTTGGTGTGAGTCTGCTGTGAATGAGGAACAGAGGTCTAGAAACAATAGGGAGAACCAGCAAAGACTTGAGCAGGAAAGGAAAGCAAAATTAAATGAGATTTAAATCAGTTTTGTCTGGAAGGTCCTTATGGCAGGGACATTTGCTGAAACACATTCCCTCTACTAAAAAGGGCTGTGTAGAAAACAGTTTTTTGCATTTCAAAGGAAAGTTGGTGATTCAAAAAATTTTCCTGTTCGGAATGGAACCAAAAAGAAGAAGACGAAAAAGAATAAATTGTTTAGGAGACAAAACTGAAATGAGGAAAATAATGCTTCTGGTCAGATAATTTCTTTTTGCCAAAAGAAAAATACAATGTTTTGTGGGGAATTAGAACATCTGAAAAGTTCCTAATACAAAATTGAAGCATTGCTTTGAAATGGAAAAATCAAATTTTGTCTCAAAGAGACTGAAGAGAAATGCTTTTGACTGGTGGCTTTTGCTCAGTTTTTAGAAAACAACATTTTCTGCAAGGAGTGTTTTCCTTCATGCAACCAGCATTTTCCAGCCGAGAGACACTTCATCACAGAAACAGATTAATTCATGGATTAAAAAAAAAACAAAAAACAAAAAACAGCATCCTGACTGACAATTCCTGGTAGGAGAGCAAGCATGAGGGTCCAGGATGCACTCACGTTAGCTGCTGCTGTCAGCCATCTCGGGTTTTGGAGCAAGGTTGGGTTATAAATGAGTACAGAAATGCCTGAAGCCCACACCAGCCACCTGTCTGCAGCTGGCATGGTGAGCAGACAGGCGTGACCAAAGCTCCACGGCCAGATTAAATCCTCCCTACAGCTCCTGCAGGGAAGCTCAGCGTGCGGCACACAGATACCGAACATCCCTGCCATGGCCCCATACTACTCCCAGCGCTCGCCACGCAGCCCTGGGATGAAAAATCTCATGGCCATAGCAGGCAGAGGTGGAAATGCAGTGAAGGCTCCAGATGAGAGCTGTGGTGGCAGCAATAACAGCTCAGAGACCTTTGCTCCAGCTGTCACCGAGAGACAAAGCGCTCCGTTTGCTACTGTCATTTTTTTTTTCCTTTTTATTTTTTTTGTAAGGAGCCTTTTTATATTTAGCCTTTGTAAGTGTATCAGTTAATTAAAGGCCAATAAAAACAAGCGACAACTACCACTGGGCTAAGTAATTCAGCAGCTAAGTGGTTTTCAAGCTTTTCTTCACGTACTTATGCTAATTAGAGTAACCAAATCATCTGCTCTGGCTAAATAGCTCAATCAGTTAGCCATCCAATCACTCCCTAATTTCTGGGAATTGGCTGATTATTTGTATGGATTACAGGAATGCTTTTTTTGTGTAGGCTGCTCCTGCCCTGGATGTTTTAGATATACAATAGTTGCTCTTAATGAAGTGTAATCAGTCACTCAAATCATGTGGTATTTGTCCTATCCCTTCTTTAAATGGCTGCCACTCAGAAGCTAGAGAATATACAGATATGCACTTCATAGCAATAATATTTATCTGAAATAACTATTTTTGAAAAAGTAATCTTTGAAACTCTTGGAAATCACAAGCAGGAGCTGATTCTGACATTGCTAAGCAATAAAATAACACGATATCACACAGCAAACTTGTTTCGATTCTTTCTTTCTTTTTCTTTCTTTTTTTTTTTTTTTTTTACTATTCTTTCATCACTTTTTTATATTTCATCATTTTTGTTATCATTTGATGCCATGACCCTCAGCTCCTCATTTCCTGTCTTAAACTTCTTGTTTTGTATTTGGGTTTGAAAGACGAGAGGAAAAGGAGCAGGGTGCCAAAAAGCCCATTTTCACAAATTCATGGAAGAAGAGTTCCTGGAGGTTTATTAAGTATAGCTTCAGTTCCCTGAGACATGGAGAGCTGGAATTTGGAAAGGAGCATCTGAGAAGTGCCTTCAGACTTTCCCTTTTCACTGAGGACCTTCAGATTATACCAGCAGAGAAACAATGCTGAGACACCGGGTGCTTTAGTAAGAGCCTATCTGGGCACTCTTATGGTTCAAACACCTTACAAATACCAGGAGATTTACTGAACAAAACCAGCACTGAACCCTTCTGCTCTTGCTTTAGCACATTTCTCACCACTGCTATGTCTGAGAAAGGCCTTTCTGGAGCACCTCTGCAGCTGGCTGGACTCCTTTGAGTCTGTGGTCAGGGATGCTGATCTTACTGAACCCCCTTGTCCACCGGTACCTTCAGAGAGAACTTGTCAGGGGTCCATATTTTTGAGTGCAAAAAATGTTACTGTTAAGTGTGGCTTTTTTATTTTTATTTTTATTTTAAAGTAAAAGTAGAGTTAGGAAGGAAATGTGAAGGGGAAGGGAACCATGTAGAAAGACAAAGCTTTTGAGCAAGGGTTTTGTGAAATCCACGGGGAACAAAATCTTTCCAATCTAGGTAGAACTACATTGACTTTTTCCTTTATAAATCAAGTGCCAGAATGAAATGCTTAACTAGACGTACAGTCAAGTTACCAAGCCTTGAAGTTCTGGAAAATCCCTCTAATTAACAGCTTCACAGCTGGGCTTCAGTGAACATAGGCTATTGCCTATTTTTAATTTTTCCAGGGCACACATTTCAGGGGAGGGGTCTGGTAAAGGAAAACAGAGCTGACCACTGCTGGGAGAATCTCTCCAAGCCACCAGTACCACCACAGAGGGCATCTGCGGGGACTTACTTAGGAATACTCCTTAAATAAACAAAATGACACTGGTTTTGAACTGAAGTTTAAGGGGGAGCGAGAGCTATGGAAGTCCTTCTGCATTCAGGAGTCAGTGATGCTGTTTTTTCAAATAATCCTAGAAACCCTTTATTACTGTGTGTGCAAAGGCAGAAGACTCCCAGCCCACATCCATTACAACCCTCTCAGTCCCAAGCTGCCTTTACGGTCATTCAGATGTGCTCCAGCCTGGACAGCATTCTTACACGTGCTCATCGCATTGGTATTTTACACAGCTGATACAAAATATTTACACTCTTAAGACTTTTTGAGAAGGTCATATCCGGTCTCCTCTCTGATTGGAGTGAATCTTTTATAATGCACTGTCATGCAGCAGCTTGTAAAATTGTGTTTTCATGTCCTAGCTGCTTGAAACTGGTGTAGTCGATTTAGCCTTTTTAACCCTTTTTTGTAGGATCGTTATGGTGGAGTAAGTGACAGGGTAGCACTCTGCACTCTGATGAAAGACACACACAGGTATACTAAAAGTGATCAGCAGACTTGTGCAAATTTCACTAAAACTCGCAAGCTGTTTTTATAAAATACAATAAAATAGTATCACAGTACTGAAAAAGCATGTATTGAAAGCATCAGCCATGACATTCAGCTAATGCAATGTCTGCTTTCCCACTGCACAGCTCTCGAGGTTAGCCTCAGCCTTGTTCTTTGTCTCATGTTATCCATCTAAACTAACATCTGAGTCTGTGTGGTCCTGAACTCTCTTAACACCAGAGATGCAGGCCCACAAAGATTGGAGTGATAAGATGCAGCTGAACTGACATGCCTTTAGAGAGCAAGGCGGAAAGAAATGCAAGCTCTCTTCCAAGCGGGCTTGCTTGTCCTCCTGTGCTGAGGGGGAAAGGCGAGAAGCAGGATTTGATCACTCACTTGGACAGAGTTCAAGTATTTCTGCTGGGAAATCAACCCACAGCATTTTTGAAAGGTGCAAAACTGCCCTGTTACCTCCAGAGCTGGGCCAGGCCAGCTAAACTGGAAATCTTGCAGTACAATGTAGTTAATGATCTGTCTAGCTAAACGAAATTTCACTGCTAATCTTCTTGACCTCAGAAGCATTGCCTTTCTTAACCTCACTTCAAAATATACCTTTCTACCAAGGCTCGGGAGTGTGCTGAATAGCTACCGGAAAATTTGCAGGAATACCCAGCCACACGGAAACCAAGACACAAGGGAAGCTCTCTAAGCTGTGCCTGCCAATGCACAGGACAAATCAAGTTTATTTCTTGCAGGAAAATTGCCAGTTCAAGTTAAGAGAAAGACCTGCTTTCAAGTCCTTGAGATACATCCCTGTTGCCATGATATTGCCTTTGGCTTTTGGTGCTAGGAAGGGATTGTTTTTATTCCTCAGCAACTTTGGCCATGACCTACTTACGCTGAAAGGACCTAAGATGTAGATGACCCCTTCTTTCTTCTGACTGGGCTGCAGTGGAGTCTCTAAACATCCGAGCCTTTGTTACTGAAGTCTTCAAGCTTGTTTTAGCCTCTTGCACATGACTTCTGCGGCTTCTGCTATGAGGCGGCTGGAGCAGATGTCCTTGTGCTTGCTCCAGGCCCGAGTGGCTTACCACAGCTGCTGGCAGCCGCACCGAGCAGCCACAGCTCCCCTCCCAGCCCTCCATTTCTTTGTGAGGTCTAGAAGTGGAAGGAATGAATGGTCAAGTCATTTTTAGAAGACAGATGTTTGCAAAAAAGCCAGCCAGGCCCTTGCTGAGCAAGGGGCGTGGGGCAGCTGGGGTAGCTGGGGAAGCTGAGTGCTGATGTTGTTGTTGTGTCCCCGTTTTGGTGCAGCATTCATCTTCAGGGGCTGGACCCCTGTGTGAGAGGAGCTGCGGTGCTGACCCAGGATTTGGGCAGTGTCTGGGGGTTGAAGGGGATGAGAAATGAAGGTCAGTGGGAGCCCAGGCCTGTGGGCCTTCACAAAAGTGTGTGGAACTGGCTTACCTTCAACTGTTTGCCATCTAGATAGCTCTCACAACAAAAACACCTGGATACTGTTCCCTTTCCTGATTTGTCCCTTCACAGCAGTAGTTTGGGGCAGAGATGGGGAGTGGTGAATCCACCCCACCCACCCCAGTACTTGGCTCAGATGGGAAAATCTGGTTTGTCATGGGAAATTGTCATTTTGCTTGTTACACTGCTTGCTTTGTTCAAAGGACTACAACCATGAAGGTGATTTTCCCCTCTATATCCAACACAAGAATTTTTCCTCCAGCTCCTCTGGTTTCAAAGGTTCATACATAAGAGCAAAGAATAATAAAAAAGGAAAGAAAAAAAAATAAGACGCACATGCACAAGCAAAATAATAACCAGTTTTAAAATCTGACATAGAGACACACAGATAGAGTTGGACCCCAGAACCAAGCCCAAAAACATGGAGAAAGGAAGATTTCACAAACAATCAGAATACAAAATGATAAGATTATCAGGTGTCACCATACCTGATACATGCAATAGAGGATCATACCAGTTCTCCACTGTTCCCAACTCATAAAGAAACCAAGTATCTAATAAGAAATGTTCCCACACACAAACATTATCTTGCTGCATGAAGCTATCTTGAAAGGAAGCATCCTTACATTTGCTCAGAAAAAAAAAAAAAAAAAAGCAGCAAATGAGCAAAAAATAGTTGTATGTACCATAGCAAATGCATGTAATTGTCCTTGAGATTCTCCAACTGGAATGACCAGCTAGGTCATTCTCTAGGTCAACCTCTATAGAAAATGTTTTTCTTCATATGTTGGGATTTCTTGGGCTGTTGACTGGAAGTGTAGATAATGTGACAAATGCAGCTCATGCTCTGGTATACATATAACTTGTAAGCTGGGCTGTAAATCTCTGCAAATGAAAGCCAGCCTTTTCTGGCTTGGGTCATATCAGAAATAATGCAAAGGTGGGCTGCCTCCCAGTACCGGAACAGTAGTTGAAAAAGCAGGGAAGGAAATGAAGACAAAGCAAGGACATGAAAAAGTAACAAAAAAGTAACTTAAAGCTTAAACAAACAAATGAAGACCTGTTCTATTTAATGCAAATTTGGAGTTGGCTTACTTTATCAAGAAGCTTCTGTAACTATTAAACAATTCAGGGAAATTTCCCTAAATCTGTACTAATTATTGGGTACATTCACTTTGTCCATTTCTGGAAAACATCAAGTCTTCCTGCTGCTATGTGCTGAGCACCCTACAGCTCCTATTGTTGCTTTTGAGTCACAGGTAATACTGACCCTCAATACGTACAGAGGCACCCCCTGGCCCTGCATGTCTGTGCAGCTCCTCTTGTACTTTCTGCCCTCTCATCAGGCTTTGGGAGGGTGATGGAGTTGGACAAGCACATGGGCTTATGTGAGAACAGACAAATTCTCACCATGACAGAAGGCAGAGTGGAAGTAAGACCTAACATTGATGGTACTGCATCTTCACCACGAGGAGGAGTGTGGTACAAGGCTATGGGGCAGGGTTGCAAGGCACCCAGGCTTTCAGGATCTGAACTGCAGGCCAAGTCAACATTTCAGTGCACTAGACCAGTTTCCTAGGCCAGTTTCTGCTGTGCAAGGTTCACATGAGGCCAAAGAGGACTCTATTAAAAAAAAAAAAAAAAAAAAAAAAAAGTTGTCTGATAGCAATTTGAGTCCAAATATACCTGGTAGGTGCATCATTTGAGCTGACATAGGCATACTCTCACTGATGTGCTCTGCAGCGATGAGTGTTAGCCCACAGAGAGCAATTTCAGTGAGGTCTGACGTGACAGCATAAGAGGGTTTTGCAGGATGATACAAGTTTAGTGGTGAATCAGGGCATCTGAACTTCAGAGGTGAAGAGACTGTTGCTGTGCAGTCATGAGAGTGGGCAGGAAGGCAGCGTCTAACACCAAAACATACCCCCTTATCATCATCATCATCACCCATAGGTAGGGTGTGTGCGTGCCCTCACCCTGTCACCCAGCAGCTCTGCCACCCTCAAGCACATCGAGCCATGATCACAAACAGACTGGGATGGGGGAGTGAGGAGGAGAAAAGGGAGCAAGCCCAGGCTGCATCACCAACACCACAACATGATCCAAGTCCAGCTGCATCTTCCACATGGTCACAGCAGGAGCTTGTCTCTATTGGGCTGCCTGCAGGATGTGCTTGAGTACAATCATTTCTACTCTTCTTCTGCAGAATGTGTTTTACTCTTCCTTTTGGTAATGTATTTGCTTCTGGCACACTTGTGTTTGAACCAGAACCACTCCACAAGCAGATCACATAACATGTTTTTCCAGCCCAGAAGCTGATTCCTCTGTGCTAAATGAACTGCTGTAACCTCAGTGTTACCCTGGAGAGAATTCCTCTGTATTTTGCCTTGCAAATAATTCACATGGGCTGACACAGTCTGTGAGTAGAGTATGCAGCGTTTGGTACAGTATGTGTACAGTCTGTGGCTCTCTGCAAAGCGCCACTGCATGTACATGCCTGGGATCAATTATTTTCATTGAAACAAGAGAAGCCGCATGATGAGTAAACCATTAACTATGACATTTTATTCCCACACTTGATGAATATATGCAACAAAATATACTGCAAAAGGACTCTTTAAAAACAGACTTTAATGCCAAGCATACTGAAGTCATATTTCATCTCAGGAAAAGGAACTGGGGCAGATACTAATGCCTTTGCCTCAAATCATAATGTCAAACTTAAGAGGCAAAAAAAAAAAAAAAAAAAAAAAGGTTTCCTTGCAGAATAAACACCATTCCCAAAATCATTTTGTTGCTGTCATTTCTCAGACCCTTTCAAACAACCCACTGCTGCAGAGACTTTTATTTACAGCACCACAAACCCCGCACCCAGCAAGGGAGGTGTCCTGTGCTTGTACCCCCAGCACTGCCCTGCTCCCCAGGGCACCCCAGCTCCCCACATGTGGCCAGGCTGGGCACTAGCCACAAGTGCCACCAAAGGTCTCAGCCATTCCTCACTCCCGTTTGTCAGGCTGACTTGTCCAGGGTGTATTTTTGAAGTGTTAAAGCTTTAAGAGGCTTAAAGTGATAAAGTATTCGGATAGGGTTTAAGCACATCTAAGCCTTTGAATAGGATCAAGCTGCGTGCAAAGTACCAGCAGCCTGTGCCAGGCACACAATCTTATGTCTGCTGCCCTCTGTATTATAACTGTCTTCATGTTCATTGTGTAATAACTGTAATGTGAATAAACAGAAAGAAATATCACTGCACCAGGGAACAAGTCTTCTGCTTTATTGTATTCCTGGCATCTACTAACACCTGTAAATAGACACACACCAGAAGGCATCCTCGATGAAGGAAATGTAGTGCTCCTCACTATGTATGTATAAAGCCTTCCCAGAGCCTTCTCTTCCCCAGGCTGAACAACCCCAACTCTCAGCCTGTCTTTGTAGGAGAGTTGCTCCAGCCCTTTGGTCATCCTCAAGGCCCTTCTCTGGACTCATTCTAATACTTCAATGTCCTTCTTGTGCTGGGTGCCCCAGAGCTGAACACAGTGCTCCTGATGGGGTCTCACAAGAACAGAGCAGAGGGGGACAATCACCTCCCATGTCCTGGTGGCCACAATGCTTTTGATGCAGCCCAGGATATTTTTGGCTTTCTGGGCTGCAAGTGCACATTTCTGGCTCATGTTTGCAATAGTAAGTCAGGACCATAGTGTGCAGAAAGAAGTTGAAGTCCTTTGGAGGGCATGCTGGACACCTCCTGTAGAGTTGTCACTGCAGTTTCTGAGAGAAGGGAAACTGGAGAATTTGGTGATGATGTAAAGATGCATGAACAACACCTGCATGGGTGCACCTCCATCTACCTAACAAAAGAACAAATGACTGAGCCTGCCAGAGCTTTGCTGAAGTTGTTGTTTGGACCAGCACAACTTGTCCCTTGCAGACATAAACCACTGTTATATGCAGCACTGCATGAAGTGTGTGCAGAGCCACACAAGCATTGTGTGTATAACTTCACTGTCCTGACTTTTCTAAAAACAGACCCCATCCAGATTCCCAACCAGCTCTGAAAAAAGAATGAGGGGTGAACCGTGGTGTTTTAGTATCACTGGCCAGCTCCCTTTATGGGGAGAGCTGCATGCAAGTGTATTGGTTCTGCACCTGTTTCAGCATCCTTAAGCATGTTGTTTTGAGAGGAGCCTGAAAGCTTGACACCTAGCTCCCATTGGGTTTTGACTCTTTTCTTAAAACAAACAAACAAACAAACAAACAAAAAAAAAAAAAAAAGAAAAACACACAACCAAACAACAACAACAAACAACAACAACAACAAAAAGCTTATTTTTCAATCTCAGTAAAACAAAAGTGCTACTGTGTAAATAAATGTACCTGAAGGATAAATGTACCTGGCATTTACCACTGGGACACTGTACTGAAGTGGACAGCTATATGGCAATAAAGGCAAGGTGACATTGAGGTATGAGAGTTGTCTTTGGTGCCATTTCAAAGAGGGAACAAGCATCCCAGGGGGAAAAAATTGTCATTAAACTACTCATGAATATTCAGAAATGTTGATTATCATGTCTAGTTTTAGGATCAAACAGGTTGGTGGGTAAGAGAGAACTGGACCTCATACAGTAAAATCCAGAGAGCAAACACACTGAATTTTCCAAGTACTGAAAAACAAATAAAAGATGTATTCATTTGACTGTCTGAAATAAAACCTGGGGGAAAAAAAAATAAAAGAAAGCTTCTCAAAACAATATATGTATATATATTATTGGCTGACTGAAAAGAAATTGTTTCAATTCCATGTACTTACACTTACTTACTGTGTACTTTCACATGTGTGATTTCAAAACCTGAGGAGAGATTTCTTTTGCCCAGTGTGGCTGCTGATCACTTCCCAGCTGCCATGAGCTCTGCCATTGCTGTGGAAGTTATCTGATGTCCACAGCATCTGCAACAATGCACAGCATTCTGCTGTCCTCTAGAGGTTTGGATTTAACCACGAGTAGTCCTGACACTGCCTTTGAGGAGTCCCAGACATGCCACATAAGAGATAAATAAACAAATACGCACCAAGGGGTTGGCTGCCTGTAGTAAGGTGCAGTAATACTGTTCTTCAGTTCTGAACTCATATGGTTTAGGCGTTCATTCAGGGGGTGAAAGAGGCAGGTCAAATCCTCACTGTGATTTGCATTTGGATTTAAGCCAAGTTACCTCTATCTTATAAATGCACCTTAACCATCTCTCTTGCATGTGACCTCAGAAACAATACTTCTCCCACTTAAATATTTCTTAATAAAGAATAACTATTTGATACTTAAATATTAAGTGAGAGATGTAGGAACAGTAAACTGGCAGCTGGGGACCAGGATCTGCTCCAGTGATTACTGAAATACTATGCACCATATAGAATTACTGTACTATTACTGTACATTTATAATTACTCCAGGAAGAGACACCATGACACAGTCATGGAAAGTCCTCCTTGTCTGGTGGCTGGCACACTGCTCGAGGAATGCAGGTTCAAGTTCTTCTATGCAGACAGAGCAATCCACCTAGAGAACCCCAATGCATCCTGAGGGTCCACATGCTCATCATATGAGCAGAAAATGAAAGGCCTGTTGCAGCTGTCCCAAACACAGCATGCCCAAAACACTCCTGTGGGCTGTTGCCTTAGTTTGCTTTACGGGGTCAGACCTCACTGGGCCTACATTTGTGAAAAGCACCAGTATTTTCAGAGTGTGCCAGTTCACAAAAATACCTGTTCCTGCTCTAGCTGCATCACATGCACATTTAAAGGGAGCCAAGAAGTGCCTTTGTGGCCCTGGGTATGCGGGCTGGTGTACGATGAGCTCTGTGAATGAGTGCTTCAGCGGACACCACAACCAACAGGACCACACTGTGGCTTCACTGCCCACATATGCAGGGCTTGCTCCAAGGCCTCTTAGAATTAATGGAAAAGATTGCACCCTTATTTACTTGGCATGGAAGGGAATTTTGAGGCAGAGCAGTGAAATTATTGTATACCAAGGTGAGCCGGGGTGAAGATTGCAGGAAAGTAGCCAATTACTTGCTATCCTGTTGATACGAGGGATGATTATACATTACCTCCAGTTCACTAGCTGCGCTGAGGCTTCATTTAAGGTAATTAGCTTCTTATTATGAAGTGGGATTCAGATATTACAGATAAAATCCTCCTCACCAAGTCTGCAGCAAGGGAATGAATCCCTGTGCCTCATACCTGGTATCAGCCCTTGGCTGAGCCCTCATGCAGTAGAGCTGGGGGCCACCAGGAATACCTCTCAGCTTCAGGAGGTGATGGTCACCAGGCAACTCATCCACACACGGATGTTCTCCATAAGAGTGACCCTTCATGCAGCCCACACCCCATGTGGAAAGGAGCTTGGATGAGAAGTGAAGGTGTGGGTTTTTTCCTTCATTCCCTCACAGCACTGATGCCATGATGCTCTTCTGTGGCATGGCTGGATGGGAGCTCTATATACACTTGGCTGTGCCGTGGACATGTGGGGAGATTTCCCACATAATCTTATCAAGTTTG
The DNA here is from genome assembly GCF_965140915.1 of Aythya marila. Classification (NCBI taxonomy): domain Eukaryota; kingdom Metazoa; phylum Chordata; class Aves; order Anseriformes; family Anatidae; genus Aythya; species Aythya marila. The sequence goes on along the minus strand of NC_139042.1, from coordinate 27,134,410 downwards.
CAGGCATGCACATGTATATCCTGTCTTTATGATGCCTGAACCCAGTGGCTTAACTTCTCAGTTTTGAGGTGTATGTGATTATAGAAGCATCTTGAAGTCAGCCCCTCCTTATGCACTAGGTCGGGCAATGGCTGATAAGCTTGTTGTTGTCCAGACATCTGAGAATCCACACAGAAAAGTGGTACTAAAGAGGTTTTATTCACCTTTTCTTTATGGCATCAGTACTTAGTGGACCACATATGTGGAAAGCATCAGAATTTTCAGTGTCATTTCCCAAAAATATGTGTTCCTGCTCTAATTCCACCCTGCTCAGGAAGCTCCAGTTTTTGCTTCTGCTGGCCTTAGGTAGTGCTTCAGACGTATGAGATGGTCCAGGCCATTTTATCCTTTTTTTTTTTGTATATATGAGAAGAAAATTTAGTAGTCATGGGCCTCAAAGTGATCATGAGCCCTACCTGGTGGGTGTTTTTTTTTTTTTTTGTTTGTCTTGTATGTATGCTTGTCCTTGTAAGAGGTGTCTCTGTAATCCCATATTACTGATGGAAATGGATTGCTGAAGAATTAGCAATTTAAGCATCCCATTCAGCAACAGCTATGCACGTAAGCAAGTGGGGCCAGCTCTCACACAGCTTAGTTTTCTCCCTTCAGTTGTGAAACAAGAGCCTTGGTCTCTTCCGAAGGTTGGCAAACAGCCCCTGTCCAAAGAGCACAGCATCACACATTTACATACGTCACCCAGAGCAGGGGGCAGCAAGCAGAGCCCACAGGTCAGCATCCCATGTGACCCATGAGAGAGATAGGCCGGGATGTTTGCTTTCCTTGGCTTCTTTATAAAAGGGAAAGCTCCTGCTGAGCCACAGCTTTGGAGGCTCCTAGTTCAGGTCAATTCAGTTTGGTACCCTCTGAGCCCTGTTTTGCAGGCTTTGTGGCTGGGAAACGGCAAACCAGGTCTCCTTCAGAAACTCTGTCGGATGAGTTATACGCATTAAGCCCTGGTACTGGCTGGGAAATGAAGTGCAAGATGGAGCTTTGGACCAGGCTTATAAGTGGAGTGAGAGCCACTTCAACGCCTTGCTTAACTTTTGCTGCTTTGCTAAAAAGCACACTCTTCAAATAACAGCTCTAAAAAACAGAGGAGGGCATCCTGGGGACTGGCAAAACGGCTGGGCTGCAGTGACTTCAGTGTCACCTGCTTGCATCAGCTGAGGGTGGACCAGCCATGAAAATAGTGCTTATCCCAGAAACACAGAAAATGCAAACTCTGCCCATCTGTCTTCTGCAGTACGAAGGCCGAGAAGGAATGTGGTTGTTTTCTTTGCTCTCTGAATCAGCGTGTTTGCTCTGTTTTACTTTTCTGATCCCTTAAATGATCAGAATAGGCATTCTTCAAACCATAAAAAGCAAGTACCCGTTTTGCTGTGCTGTTGTTCTCTCTAACATTTGTTGCCATCTATTTATTAAGGTACATCCTTTTAATAAAAACATCCAAGAAACCAGCCTTTGTTTGCTGATTATGCAGTCAGGTATTCCAGATTTATAGCGCTCATTTAGCGTAATTGAAGCTTATGATGAGTACAAATTTTCTGCTAAAAGAAAAAAAGAAAATAGCAAAACGGTACGGGGCAGCGTTCATGTAGAGATAAAGCAATGATTGTGTCATTTGTTTTGGAGGGTAGATTTGCTATTAAGCTGAAGTCTAAAGTAAGGTACATTGATTTACAGGAAATTGCTCACTTACACACATGTTAGACATTTACAAACCCTACTTCAGAAGCCCCTGAATACTGATAAGCCTTTGTGATTTCATCCAAGTATGTCATCAGTAACATCAGTGTCTGTTTATAAACATTATTTTTTCCTGATTCAGGTAGTCAAAGTTCAGGAAAATATTTGTCTTAGGTCTCTGCAAATGAATGGCTTGAAATTCAGTGACATTGCCCTCTTCAAAGGGAACCGAAGGAACCCCATCCTATTTCCTAGAAAAACCCCCGAGAAGCAAGCGATTCAATGTGGCTTTCCTGAGAAGTGGCTCCCTTCTTTATGTTTTCACCATTTAGTGGAATATAAATAAATAAATAAATATTTCCTCTAATTGTCCCCTTGGATCTTGGGAGCTTTGAAAGATGTTTTCTTGGTCTCCTGGATTACTTGTGGAAGAGTTATATACGTGAGTTGAAAGAATACATTAATAAATAAAATACCTTCCTATAATTAAGACAGAAAATTTGGACTTGGCCAGTGTCCATCTGATAGCTGGCACTGGGACCTTTTTCCTGAAAGGCTTTGGTTGATTCTGAAGGGCCTGATTTAGCAAATCACTTCAACACACGCTACTGCTAAGCAGATGTGATTAAGATTTGCTGAAATGCATCCTAGACCTTGCACATCCTCTTGTGTGTAAAACCACAGAAAACAACCTGGTTTTTATCTGTCCTGTCCGCTGAGGGAAAAAGCTCCCTGCGGAGCAGGTGCTGTCCCCGGCTGCATTTCAATACGAAGAATACACAATAACAGAATCTGGCACAAAGGCACAAATATGTGGCACAACTATCTGTTACTCTGAAGCAGGCGCTAGGAAGTGAATAATATAAATAATTACATACTAGAGGGCAGAGGACAGACCACCATGATGCAATCTTCCTCTGCTCAGAGACAGCTGCCAGTGCTGCAGGGTTTCCTTCAAAGCTGGACACTGTCCTCCTTCCCTCAGATAGACTTGGCCCTGAAATACCCCACACTGTAAAAGCAGCATGGAGACAATCTTCATATGGTGTACAGGGTTGTAATTTATTTGCTCCGCTGAGTTTCCATATCTCATCCCCACCTTGCAGTAGGGTGCTCTGCTTCCAGTCTCCAGCTGGGCAAAGCTCCAGATTTGGCTGAATGCAATATAATAACCAGAAATACATCAGTAACCAGCAGTGCATCTTGTTTTGCCTGGGGACAGGCTTTACATCAGCTAAGCTAATGACGTAGCAGAGATGTTGCTGTTCCTTAGCACTGCATTTATGCAGGGGTGTCCCATGGCACTGTCAGCTCATCCTGCTCAGGTGAGGTCCAATGCACTGGTCTTTAGGAGCACATGAACCACAAGGAGAAAATAAAAAATAAAATAAAATAAAGAAAATAAAACAACAACAAAAAACCACCTAGTTGATTTTGCCAAGCAGCACTGGCACTGTTGGATGCGATTACTCTGGAGAGGACTTTCTGTTGTGTTTTCCTACTGGAGACCCTGAGATAGATGGGGACCACATAGTGCAGAAACACTTGCATCAAACCAAAAATAATGCATGGTAATTTATCCAGATGTGCCTGTGTGGCTTCCTTGTGACAGCTGGGAGCGGAGCAGAAAGGTCCCTGGGGCTCCATCAGTGGTGCACAGGCATGACCAGCGGTGGGCCACCTCCCTGCAGCTGCGGGGACAGCCCCACAGCCCACTGAGAGTATCTCTTCAGAGCACCTATTAGTTATGAGTTGGGTTTGCCCTGAAGCCTGAGCTCTGACATCCCTAAGCTTCTTATCTCATATAATTGTGTGTATTCTCATTAAGCACATTGGTGTCTTATCCTCATTAAGTGACACCAGCTTTTTTTTTTCTTCCTGCACCCAAAAGCTGTTGTAGGGTACGGAATGTAGGGGAGGATTTACTGGTTTGTGGTTTATCCCCTTGTCAATCAATCAGCAACAATCCCATTCAGATAATAACAGAGGAATGTGTCTGTGCAGATCAGTAACTGCTCATCAGCCCTGTGAGAACCTGCTGGGACCGAGCTTGAAATCAGCGTATTGAAATACAGTATGCTGGCTGAGCTAATGAGCTGTATGAGCAACGGGGAAGGGAATAAGGAGAGGATTTTTTTACCCATAGCCTTTCCCCATAGCCTTTCTAGACCTCTTCAGATCATCATCTTAGTTCTCAGCATCTCTCCAAAGCTCCATGCCTTAAGCAGATGTGAATATGTATACATATAGCTACCTATATGTACGTATATATGTATATATATACCCTGGGGGTGAAATTGAATGGACAGCATTATGGTGCAGCTTTTGATGTGCAGTTTTGCACTCAGTCACACCTCTGCCATCAGCAGATAATTTGGGGGCTGTTGTAAGCTTCCAGACTGTGCACATGAGGTGCCTGCACCGACTGCCCCTTTTGAAGCAACCACAGCTCCTCGGGAGACACAGAGGCATCACCTGGGGGAACACCCTACTGTCTGTAGCTGTCCTTTAAATAAGGGGAACCCAGTTTTGGAGGTCATCTCCAGCATTTCGCAGGTAGCACAGGAGGAATAGTGAGTTTGTTGCTTTCTCAGCTTCACAACAAAGCTATCCAGTTCTAAAATTATCAAAGTGAAATGGAGGCTTATGAAACGTGTGTGGGTGTTAATGGAGACAGAACCATTCTTATAACTGCCTTAAAAGCTATTTCATAAAATAGTTTCATTGTCAGGGACTTTAAACATACACGATTAATATCTTAACTGACTGTGCCTCATTTTGCATTATCTCAAAGGACACATTTATGAGATGATACACACTATTTAGTCTTTATAATGCTTGCATCTGTAGCTGGCATGCTTTGGGAGAGCTTTACTATCATTGCTAGTTATAGGAACATATTAACTTGCCATAAAAGACAAGAAATAAATTAATCAGATTCACAAATGTGTTAAGGAACTAGCTGCTATATATAAACCACCAAAACAACCTGAAATCTATATGAAGTGAGGTAAATATTGCTTAGAGATATTAAACAACACATGTATAAATTATCTTAGTTTAAAGCATCCTTGAGACTACCAATTCTGTTTTGACTTGTAACATAAGGTTGTATATTTTATCAAAATACTTTTACTGGAAATGTTTAGATTTTAAAAATATGTTACAAATATTTTACAGATTTCCCATTCCATGAATTTTCATTTTAAATTTTTGAATAGTATTATTAGGGCATCCATCCATTTTATGAGGTAGTCTCGGTATGTTCAGAAGGAAAAATAATAATAAAAAAACTGATTATAGGATGCCTCAAAGCACAGTACTTTTTCAGAAATGTTTCATGCCAGGTTGTAGTCTATACACTTCAGTGTACACATTGGAATCCTTCTACTTGTTCATGTATAACTCATTGTCATAATTGCGGGATGGTCAGGGTAATGAAAACTTTTCTGCAAATGGACAATGAAAGCTGTTGGCTTCCTTAGTCTTGAAAATCAAAGACAGAAAGATATATTTGGTACCTCTAAATACATTAAGGTAAAACACCTAAAAGATCTTTCATCTAGTGGGAAATATTGGCATAGTAATAAATACACACATGTTAAGAAGACAGGAATTGTACCCAAGGTCTGTGCAGCCTAGACATCCCGCTTCTGATGTAGTAATGCTTAGGGAAAATATAAAACCTGTCCCTTTTGAGCTATCCCCAACACCCCTCAAATATTAAAGGAGTCAAGAATGATATTACAAAGCTCTGAGATTAAAGAGAGAATGTGATGCCTCGATTTTCTCAGAAAGAAAAGGTAAGCCATCCTTGTCTTCAAAGATCAGCACCAGACATCTCTCCACTGACCTGGCAGCAGGTCTCCAGGGCCCCGGGGGGAAGATCAGTCTTCAGTCTGGTCTGAAAGAGCAGCTGGGCTGTCGTACAGAAAAGGCATTGAGATTCCTGACATCAGGAGGAGAAGCAAGAAGCAAGAAGCAAGGAACGTGCTCCACAACAGGACCAACTCACACCCTGTGTTTCCATTAGCTAGATGTCTCCAGCACCCTGAACAATGTCAATTAGCCTCTGAAGACTCCCCCTGAGCCATAACACTGTTTTTAGACACCGACTCCATCCCACTAAGGCAAGGTACTAACCTTTAGACTATTCTAGTGTATATGCTGGGCACCTGAAATACACTTTCTGCCCAACACAGGATCTAGCAAACTCAACTGGTTCCTCACGTTCCACTGCATGTCCTCCAAAATGCAAGTAGTGAGAACAATGGATAATCTACATGAACTTTTTCACTCTGTAAATACATTGCTATTTTGCCATAGGGCTTCTGAATGTACACAGCCTGTGTGATCTTGAATCACAAAGCTAGCCCTAGCCTTATCTAGCAAGGAATTAGCTGTCCTTATTACCATTTTTGGAGGTGAGAATATTTTGTACTTCGGAGATCAAATTCTTAAAGATGTATTAAATTAATTCTTCATAACAAGTCTTTAAGACTGATGATACCTGCCTTCATGCTCATGTATCTTATATAGTGACAGTAAAATGTTAGAAGCCCATTTAAGACATCTTCTTGTACTTAAGAGAGAGCTTTAAAGCATGTTAAGCAACTTATGTGTTTTGCAGTGACTCTTCAGCAATAATAAATTTTAATCATTATGGAAATTAAATAACCTCAGTATGGCAGGCTGGAGAAATGAGCTGACAGGATCATCGTGCAGTTCAACAAAAGCAAATGCTGAGACCTGTACCTGGAGAGGAGAAATCTCATGTACGAGTAGATGCTGGAAGCCAAATGGCTGGAAGTGATGTTTGCAGAAAAGGTATTGGGGATCATGGTAGACACCATCCCTGGGGGTGTTCAAGAAAAGGTTGGACATGGTCCTTAGGGACATGGTTTAGTGGGTGACATTGGTGGTAGGGTGATGGCTGGACCAGATGATCTTGGAGGTCTTTTCCAACCTGAATGTTTCTATGATTCTATGATTCTATGCTTCTTTGAGCTTGTTTTCAATATCTCAGTAAACCCAGGCACAAGGCATACACATAGCAACTGTTTCTAAAAGTACCATTTTCTCTTGTCTTTGGGGTTATGTGTGAAACCCAAAAGCCTGTTGTGGCAGATGACATTCCTGTCACCCACATCCTTTGGAGGACGCTTGGATACACTGCTGAGAAAGACCTCATAAGATCTTAGAAAGAATACTAGAGAGATCTACTGGAAAACATGGCATCTACAGAAGGCATGCTCTTGCTGCTCATGCACCAACCCATTTCCACTCCTTAGTATCCTTTACTGCTTTGATTTATACCTCTGCAGAACTGCATCTCCTGCTCTACCACTGCTGCCTTCTACCCTCTTCCAGAACAGCCTCCCAAACAATTTGTCCTACTTAAAATTAGACACCAAACAAGGTAACTAAATCACCAGTGTAGGTGCATTGTCAATTAAAGGGAGACACCCCTCCAGAATGAGGTTGGGATGGGGTTTGGAGTTTCTTCCTTTTCCTTGACTGCAAGGTATATCTTGGGGTAATTACACCTCTAATTTAGATGCTACTTCTGGGGTACTAATTGTAGCTAGGATGACTCATGCAGTATAAGAGAAAAGGTGTTATCAGCTGTCAATTAACTGTCACTGTGGTGACATCTTTTTTAGCTGAGATGGTTTCAGGATTTATGTTTAAGGCTGCTCTTGCAAGTCCTGCTGGCTCAGGGCCTACTTAAAGCTCCTCTTGCCACTCTTCCACCTCCCCTCTCTTCACTTTTGGGACACAGGGGCTTGGCCTTACTGAGCATGTTGTTTTGCCTGCTAGACATCTTCCAGACCCTCCTCCCACCCCTGTAAACGAATGCCCTTGCATTGGCTAGAAGTTATTTTCAAGTGCAGAAATGTCATGGTGGAGTTTTGTCAGTTCTGAGATATTTTATTTATTCATACCCCAACAGTTTGTTGCATCTGGGTGCTTTGCAAAGTTGCTTTTAGGTGAGGTACCCCAATTCTTCATGCTTGCAGCTCTCCACCGTTTGAAGACAGTGACAGATTTATGGATTTAAATACAGAAAGTGTATTTTAAGAATAGCTAAAACATCTCCTTGTGCAAGTTCACATTGTCCAGCTGAATCATACAAAAAGGGCAGAGAAAAGAAGGGAATTGTTCACCTTTTCAGAGTTATGCCTTCAAAACGATCTTCAAATCTTCCTTCATCTTTGGGATTCTGTGTATTGGCATTACTTAAACCTTGCCTTGAACTCACAGCTTCTCTTTGCCTCTACAGATTGCACTATTTTTCCACTCTGCTTGTCGGGGTAAGTCTCCTGCTCATACACACAGGCTCAGAAATCCTAGTTGTTATTCAAGGCCAAAGCAAGAGACTTAAAAGGTAAGCAATCAACTGGATATTTGAGGTTAGACACTCTGATAGTAGCAATAGCCACCCTGCTCTAAAAATATCTTGTAAGACTACATTAAGTGCCCAAGGAGCCTGTGTGAGAGCTATTTTCACAGGAAAACAATGTCTGCGACTTTCAAGGCAAGCATATTTGTTGTTTTGCAAAAACCTTCATCTGCAGAATTTCTCTATCTTCTCCTGTTGCCTCCTGCTCACAACCCCCATCATATTTTTGTTCTTTGCACTGTTTAATGTTTATCTTCCTTTGCAAAAATAAAAGTCAGATGGGAAACTGTCTTTTCTGGCCATTCCCACAGCACATATTTGCATATTTGAATGGTATCTCCATAGCAGAGTGTTCCTCAGATAATCTGAGATCACGGGGGCTATGCAGGTAGCAATCACAGCACTATGCACAACATAGTAAGTTACTGTGCCAAGCAAGAATCAACAGCCCAGAAACAAAACACATCTGCTGAGAGTGCAAAGGTTAGCTGGCAACTTTGCCCGAATAAGTTTGTGTGGTCCCGTCTCCTGTGAACTGCAGGTTAAAGGGCAATGGCATCCTGGGATGGTGATTTCTTCCTCTGTTGTCCAACCCCAACTAATTTCAGGTATATTTTACAATGCTGTGTGGACCAGCAGCAGAGTGATATCAGTTTCCGAGGAAGCCTTTAATCTGAAGATACTTCAAAAGTTTCAGAAAACCTTGATCTAATCTGACAAATTGCAGCACCTCCAGAGGATTCATTCACCTTGAAGCATTCCTTCTTCCTTTCCTTTCCTTTCCTTTCCTTTCCTTTCCTTTCCTTTCCTTTCCTTTCCTTTCCTTTCCTTTCCTTTCCTTTCCTTTCCTTTCCTTTCCTTTCCTTTCCTTTCCTTTCCTTTCCTTTCCTTTCCTTTCCTTTCCTTTCCTTTCCTTTCCTTTCCTTTCCTTTCCTTTCCTTTCCTTCTTTCCTTTTTTTTTTTTTTTTTTTTTTTTTATCCTTAGTTGTGATGCAAGGAGGTGATAAAAGTGGCCCCCCACTGCTGACGTGAAAGGTATCCAGTTTCTCCAGTGCTGATGTTCTGACAGCTCACATAGTAAGCAACAAGGATTTATTTTATTGTTGTTACTTTTTTTTTTTTTTTTTTTTTTCCCTGCCTGCATGGGGGCTGGCACTGCATTCAAAAAGACACCACCAGCTTTAGACCACAGAAAATGACAGAGGTGGTCAGTGGTGAAATGACCAGCTACTGCTGGAAACAGTATGGCTCTTGGTGGGCCTTAAGTAACACAGGTGGGTGGAAGAGGTTTGTGTAGGAGAGGAAGATGCTAACACAAGCTTGTGTATTAAAGTAGGAGCCAGGTGTTATATTTTCACAACCTTTGGCTTGCATCCAGCTTTTAACCTCTCCATTCCCCCCTGATTCAGGAGTGCTTGGCTCTCGCTGAGCCTTGGCTGGCTTTTTGGACAACTTCATTCAGCCGTGTTGATGCCAAGCAAAGGACCCTGCTTCAAGGTTTTCAACTGGAACCACACTTTCCTGGTGTATCTCTCTTGATAAACTAAAGCTAAACAAACAGCCACTGAAACAGGTTTAAGGAGCACCAATATAAACAGGAACATTTTGCTGCTGTTTTTACTTGGCAGGATCAAATGCAGCTGCCTGCTGAACTGGGTAAATAGGGAACAGGGCAGGATTGCACTTCAACCCTTTATCAGGGTTCAAGGCAAACCTTTCCCTCCTTTTATTTATTTTATTTTTATTTTTATTTTATTTTTTTTCCCATTCTGTGTATATTTTGGAGCTGTTTTTAGAAGTTAATCTCTTTTTAATTTTCAGTCTGGGTTTCTGGAAAATGAACTAGCTGAAACTGATTGTGAAATTATTCCCTGGCAAAAGGTAGGCAGAAATCATGCAGAAATGATGACAATAGAAAGAGGTTTCCACACACACACAATAAAAATAAAAATAAATAAAAATAAAAATAGAAATAAAAAGAAAAAGAAAATTTTGTTTGTAAAATGACTAATTTGTGGGGGCTACCAATTTTATGCTTGCATGTTTAACTTTCTATGTGTATCAAATATTGCAGAAATTGCAAATCTGCCTTCCTGGACTAGACCTAAAGCTGAGCTGGGTCCTTCTCTGCGTACAGGGGCCTGGGAGAAGGAGCAAGCAGCAGGCGTCAGAAGTTCTCAAAGGGAAGCAGGGAGGAATCCATCTTCACACAAGGTCCCCGGGATGGAGTTCATCTAAATATGAAGAGTGATAAGTATTGCACAATGTTTATTCACAACATCAGATTCTGATATTCTCATTCACCTTCCACATGCGTAATGGTGCTTTAAAACCCACAGATACTGGCTTATGACACCTCCAAGTATGGACTTCAGGAGGCTTCTCTCAGCCCATTTCTCCAGCCTGTCAACGTCCCTCAGGATGGCAGCGTGCCCTCTGGTGAATCAGCCACTGTCCCCAGTTCTGTAATGTTTGCATTTAGTGGACAGAAATTTGACAACAAAAGAGGTGAGCAGCCCCCCAGATCCCAGAGGAAGGCTGGATAAAACCAGGAAATGTCTTTAATCACTAATTATTCTTTTATGTGCAACTCATCTCCTGCAGCTTAGTACAAAATGCCTACAACAATAGTGTAGGCTTTAAAGAACTTTACAGGTCTCAGTGTAAATCAGGACAGTGAGTACAGTTCTAATTGAAATTTCTCAAGTTTTGTTTAGTATCTCTTGCCTTGTAAATATCTTCTACAAATACAGAAGTGCTATTCTGCTGTTTTGTTTGTTTTGTTTATTTTCCTCCCAATTAATCTTTAAATGGAAGAAGCACAAAGCGTTCAGGAGTCTGGGGAAAGCCATTTGTCCTCCCTGAATAGCATGAGTCCTGTTTCTTGATGATCCTTGGCAATAAATGGGAAAGACAGGAACATGTTGGAAATGTCTTCCTGGCTGTCCTGGCTGTCTGGGCTGGGCGATGTTGGAGGGGAAAGCACACAAATCTTGCTGCTACCCAAGGTCTGGTGTGCAGGGTGCCTCACACAACAGTTGTAAGATTAGGGATGATATAGGGATATTGTGTGGTAAATAAATCATAGATGATGGTTCCTCTGGACAAAGAGCCAGGAGATGGAAAACAGCAGAAAGGGCTTCAGCAACTGCTGGGTGCAGAAAGAGAGGGAAAATAACTCCAAACCTTCTCTCCTAGGATTTGTGGCTTTTAAAGCAAAACAAAGGATGAGGTTAAGCAACAAGAATAACCTCTAGTACGGAGAATATGACTTAATGATCCACAAAGTAAAGAAGTTGTAGAAAAATCCACCCTGAACCCTTTTTTTTTTTTTTTTTTTCAGTAGAAAGATGATTGAAAGTAGTAACAACAAACAGTAGAGCTACTTAAATTCAGATTACCACAGGCTAAAATCCCAGTGTAAATGTCTGTGATTTTATGAAAGCAACCTAATTAGTCACAAGTGACTAGGGATATGGATTAAAATCAGGCACTATGGGAGAAGGTTAAAAGATCCTGGCTCCAGTCTGTGACAGAAGATTGCTCCAGGAAGAGAGCAGGGGGGCAATGAGGCTTTACACGGGAAGCAGGGTTTATGGGGGAAACTGCTGCAGGGACAAAAGAAAGGAGTCAAAATTGCAAGATAAATTCTGATAGAGAGAAGATAAGGCCAGAAGAAGATAAGAAAAGAGGAAAGGGTTTTAATATAGAAGGCAAAAGATCTTGAGGATTTATGTGGACAATGAAGCAAATATCTGTGCAAAGTGTCCCACTAGCACTCCCCATCACCAGCTTAGCAATGGTGTGGCAAAGTGGACCTGAAGAGCATGGGGCTGGAGAAAGCCAACTCTTCTCTGGTGTAGAAGAAACAATTCTGTGGATATTAGGCATAGCTCTGAGTGAAAGCTTTTATCTGGCTGGGTGGAAAATAAAGAAATAATCCCTCTCCATGAACATAAACAACAGCCAGAAAATAAGCAGGGCATTACACCTGCAGTTGCCTTAGGTGGGTGTTTAGGTAGGACCAAAGCTGTGTCCCCGTGGGAGCTGTTACCATTGGAGTTATGGTCCACTGAGGGCAAACATTCAGGTTTTTGTCCTGGGCTACCTTCTGTGTTTGATGTTAAGCATTTCTTTTTTTTTTTTTTTCTTCTGGCATTAAGACCTGATCTGGCAGTTAAGTGTACAGCTATCCTTACTGCCTTGCTACCTCCTAGTCCTTGCTAAGTGACATTTCAGATGAGGGCAGTGACCTGGCATCCATCCGAGACACCGCTGGAGAGGCAGAATAAGAAGGGCACGTAACCAGATTTAATCTTGTGCTGCCAGCGGGTGCTATGGGATGCGCGGTGCGGGCCGAGCGGAGCCTCCTCGCCAGCCTCCTGCCGGCTGTGGCCAGATAAGGGCACAAACAGAGCGGAAAGATTCAGATTAGACTGACAGCATCGGGGTAATAAAAGATCTGCTTATTCAGTGCTGTGGTTTTGGATGGGAGAGCAAAGCACGGGGCCCCTTTCCTCGCACACGCCTGGGTTCAGCCCCCTCCATCCCGCCGGGGCCCACGGCTATTCTCGGCTCCAGCCGAGCTGTGCACGACACCCAGAGCGGGGGAACTGAAGCACAGAGATTAAAAGTGACTTCCCCACCGGTTGTGACCACCAGGAACGTAACCCGGATTTCCTGCTGTGCAGTTTGGGGTTTTAACCACAAAGATTTCCTGCAAAACTGTCCTTTGCTTATCCCCCCCCTCTCTCCAAGCAAGCTCATCAGCAAGCAAAGCCTGCTCCCAGCACGGCATTTAGCCCGCCCTCACCACGGCTTTGCAGGATGCAAAGTATAAGGATGCATCAGTGCAAGCTGCGTGGCTATCAGGTTTGTGCAAAGGGGAGCACAACTCTGACGTTTTCTAAATAAATGCTTGACTTTTGGGTTGTTTTTTGTTTGTTTGCATCTGGCCTATAAACACCTGCAATACGGTGTCTTAACATTTCTGCCTTCTGCTATAGATGGGCCTGTCTGAGGTGTCATTACCTGAAGCCTGGAAAGCCTTTATTCTTGCACACTAGGCTCTATTTTAAATGCATGCCACAATCCTTTGCTCTGGAAAGTTCACTAGCTCCCATTTCATTCCTCCTCTTGCTCCCACTTCTTACAGCAGCTTTTGAAGCATCTTGTCACTGCCCTGCAAGCGGTGTCAGGAGCATCCTGGTGCTGTCTGCATTACACCTGCCCTGCTCGTGCTGCGCCTGCTGGCCCTGCTCCATCCCTGTCCCTGTCACTGTCCCCCTTATCTGGGCCGCAACCGCCTCCTTTATCTGCCCCCAACAGCCCTTCCTCCATCCTTGCACCCTGCCAGCAGGGTCTAGAGCGGCTTCCTGTCGTACTTTCTCTGCTGCTTGTATCTTAATTCCTGCCTTGAGTAATCTCTGCCTCCGGTGAGCATCTGCCACGCCGTGTCTTTCTGCAGACCATATATCTTGCTCTGCCTCTGTCCCTCTTGTTTCCTCCTGTCCCACTGAATCCCTTCTCTACTGGCTTGGGATTTTAGTATTTCCTGTCCTTGGGAGTCGGGATCTCTAGGCAGTATAATACAGACTTTTGATCTGGTTAAGGTATTTCAGCTAACTCCATTGCACTCACAGCGTACCTTGCACATGCTGGTTCCCCTGCTCCAGCACTGCCCCTTGCTATGCTGCTTGTGCCCAAACCTGCCTCTAATCGTGGCTGCAGCTCGGGCTGTTCACAAGGAATTGGGTATGTGGGCAACACATTTAGCAGCTGGGATATTTAATAACAGCATATATATAAGTAGAGTCAAAGAAGTTGAAAATATTTTATGCTTTATTCCTTGAAAGTCAAAAGAAGAGGCTTCATAAGAAAATACACATCTAAATTCACAGCACTCTATGTATTTCTACAGGCTTAGGAGAAATCAGGACTAGAAATCTAGTGATTATGCTTAAATATACAGACCATTAAGAAATATGTTGTGTAAAGCAGATATATGGGAAAGGACCACATCTGAGGATTTCCATGTGCCATACTCTGTTATTTAACACAACATAGCATAAAAGGTCCAAATTAACACAGTTTATCATGAAATCCACCTGTTTTGTTTTTTTTTTTCTTTCAGGAGAGGATACAAAAATAACGCAGTGACTAGATTAGTTTAAACTGAGGTTAATGAGAGATTCTTCAAAAGCAAAAATAGCAGTGGATAAACATGTTTAAACTTTGTTTGTAATTTTAACACACTTAAAAGCAGCAAGAATCAATTTCTATTGGCTTGTTAGAAACCAGTCTGTCAATGATCTTTTCCATGGGGAGAGCTGGATAGGGAGTTTTCCTCTAAGCACATTTGTTAGACTTGCTAGTCCTCAGCCAGAAGAACATTATTTCTCTGCCTTCAGTTGCACTCAGAAGTAGCTCAGATGTGCTGGGACACTCTCAGAGGTTGCTCCTAGACCATGCCTCTGCTGAGAGCCCGAACCTCAAATGAGCTCCAGCATCACTCATCCCTGATAGTAGAATTCATGAGAACACACGTGCAGATGCCACCTTCCTTTGAAACCCCCTGTTTAATTTGAAACATACACACACAATAGAATTACTCATGTACTAAAATGTATGCCTAAGTTTCTACAGTATCAGGAACTTACTGAAGAAATAAATTATTAAAAAAAAATAAAAAATCTGATGCTCCCAGCCTTCATGCTCTGCCATCCCTCCCAGGGCAGAGGCACCTGTAACAGAGCCCTGGGCTGACTTTAGTGCCCACTTAGGCAACACTTTTAACGTTTCTAGGCCAGCCTCTTTTATGTTTCAGAAAATACATTGAGGGTGAGTATGCCTAGGAAGCTAATATTCATTTGTTTCTAGTCTTAGGACATAACCAACACATTTCTGCACACAGAAAATCAGGAAAATAAAATTCAGAAAGGCTGGTGCACTGTTCCCAGAAACATGTGCTTACCTTGTGAGAAAATGTGACTTTAGGGGGTTGGGAGAAATGATACCTGCCAAATCCATGTCAAGCAATCCCTACCCAGCTTTATACACTGCACAATCCCTACAGCTTTATACACTGGCATCAACGTTTTATACACACTTTTTTTTTTTTTTTTTTTAATATAAAGTTTATATCAACTTTATATACAACAATATACACATTTTATATGAAAGTTTATATCAACTTTTTTTATACACTGGCATCAACATATATTTTATATGGTAATTAAGGGCTCTCACCCTCATTTTTTGTTGTATGTACTCAATGGCTGAGACTTGCAATGCTCAGGTTAAGTGGCATCCCAGGTGTGCTGGGGAAAACAGCTCTCCAAAGGATCCTGGAGAGGTTTGCTTTGTATCCAGAAAAATGCAGGCAGGAGTGTATGCATGTAGCTGGCTGGCTAAGTGCCCAGTGAATTATTTCATTTCTGCTGTGCCTGTGGCATTTAAGGTCGTTTTAGGCCATGACCTGGGGCTCAGGGCTCAGTCCCACCCAGGGCAGGTGGCTTGCTCTAAACTTGTCTTCTCTGCATTGTCTGAGGGAGTAAATTAGCACTTTTGCAGCACTGTCAGTCTCTTCTGAAATATTCTCCATCTGATCAGAAAAGCATCACTTTGAGCACCAGCCCTGTGCTGCTGAACTCTTTGGGAGCTATGCCTCAAACAGGACCTGTCTTTGGCTCTTGGCACCTATTGGACTAAAAGTTAAAAATTACAGCACAGTAAAAATTTGAAGTCACTTGTATATATTAAGTACATATTTAACGACACCAGCCCTTGCAAGGTTGATGCCAGTGTTCAGTTGTAGCAGGAGGGAATGTGGTAACTGCAACAGAGAGTCAGAAAAAGTGGAGTTACTCTCCACACAGAAGCCTTGTTATATTCTTTATTCCCTGTTTAACTTATGAATCTGCCTGGTGGGTGAAGTTGTGGTTTTCAGCTCTTTCCCTTGTGATCTCCCTGCCTGTTTTCTCTCCCTAAAGTTAGCCTGAGTAAATGTTTGACTTTGTCCCCTAAGCCCCCGCATACCGTTGTGTAACCTAATAAACCCTTTTATTTCATTAGCACCAGTTTACCCAATGTTCCTGACTAATTGAGAGTGGATTTCCAAGAAGAAAAAGGAAGAACATGTTCACAACCACAGACACCTCTTCACCTGTTTACGAAAGACAACGCGGTTTCTGTGGCACAGAAAAAAATATTGGCAAAAAAAAAAAAAAATCGCATCTCACCTTACTGCAATTTTGTCAATCCCTATCAGTTCCCTGAACTGAAAGCCGCATCATTCAGTGTTCAAATGAAAGGTAAAAATGCAGGTGGCTGTTTTCCTCTGCACACTGGGGATTAGTGGAGCAAATTCTGCACGTAGAGTTGCGGAGGGCACCTCCCTCTCCAGGCTCTGTTTTATGCGTGGAGGGGGCGGCTGCAAAGAAGCACAGGGGAAACGCAGGCTGCTGCTCTCTTGCGTTTAGCCACCTGCTTCAGCAGTCTGTCATCTTTATAGGGAATGAGGAATCGCAGGGAAAAAGCAAAATAGTGTTAGAAGGGATGGGCCTGCATCCCAAGTCAGTATCCTGCTGAAATTTCCTTGACCTCCAGCACTACAAGATCTGCCATGGCCAAATAACCCCTCCCAAACCTCCAACTTGTCTCAAGCAAAATTTGAAAGGGCAGCAGGAGCTTGTACAGTTTCTCATCATGGGCCCATAGTAGCTCTGACATGATACTGGCATCCAAAAAGCTGATTTGTTGTCTCAAGGCACCCTTCAGACGTCTCCAGAGGCCACCTGGCTCTCTGTGTTGGTTCTATAAGATGCTCAAATCCACTCTGTAAGTGCCCTGAATCACCTTCAGTACTACAGCTTTATGTTCAGGCATTACCGTACAGGGGCTGCACCTGAAGGAGGGGGATTGAAAGTAGCCTCAGATATCATGAAAAATAAATAAAATACAAATAAATAAATAAATAAATAAAATAAAACAACCACAAGGACTAATGGGTAGCACTCCTCATTCTGCTGTCTAATTCATATGCTATTTGTGAAACGGCTTTTGGTCCTCCTGTCATTCCAGATGATATAAAAAATAAATATCAAAGGCCTCCCTAAAGTGATCCCATGTAAGGGGAAAGCCGACATGCTTTTATCATTGCTGTGATACCCTTGTGCATCGCCAAGCTCACTTCCATTTTCTGGCATGGCCTGACTCGATGCAGGGCCCTGCCCTGTACTCCTGGCTAGCCAAAAACCCCTCTGGGCAGCCAGCCCGGTAGGCCAGCCTCAGAGGCACCCTGTCCTCAAACGGGGGACAGCATCTCTGGGGTCAGAGCCTTTTGGAGCATTGCTCCCAAGTGCACTGGATGCTGAGCTCAGGTCATTGTGCTGGAAGCCCTGCGAATCTGCTCTGTGAGCTTGCCAGTGGGGCTGTGGGAGCTGGAAGCTAGGGCCTGTCCTCACCAGCATATCCAGGAGATGCAAGGACTTGCGAAACTTCTGGATGCAATGTTTCAAGATCAAAAGTGTTATATTTGGACAGTTTCTACAATGCAGGGCACAAAGAGAACCAAGGAACTGGAATGACCAGGCAGAACTGATGAACCAGTAGGGACAAGACCCCTCCTTAAGGATTTCTCCATAACTTGGCCCTTCTGAGGCCATTTTCTGAACCATTTCTAAGGGAGAAGGATCTTTAAGAGCTTAGCTGGTCGTTTGAGAGCAGCGAGTCATCTTCTGCAAATCATTCATAAATTCCTATTTAAAGTTCACGAGGCTGCTAGGCTACAAACAAGGACACCAAAAACATTAAGAAGAAGAAGAAAAAAAAAAAGAGTTAATAAAATGTGTCCTCTTCTAACTCTGTTCTTTCAAGGTCAGCAGCAGATCCAGGGGATGAGCTCACGTCCTGCCTGCAGCCTGGCACTTCCCTGGGTCCCTTTGCAGAGCCAAGCCCAGGCCTGGCCTCAGCCAGCACCAACCTGCCCTCGCTCCACGCGCATGGCCAGGGCCCGACGCAGGGAGCACTGAGGCCGTTCTGTTTTCTTCCCTCTTTGCCTTCTCCACAGCTCCTGGAATGTGTTTGCCTATGGTGGAAAAAATGCAAGGAGCAGCGAGAGGCGGCCGGGAATGCCGCCCTCCCCGGCAGTGCTGGGTGCCAGAGCCAGGCCATGGCCAGGGCCACCACCAGCCCAGAGGTCAGGGGAGCCCCTGGTGCTTGCAGGGACGAGCTGAATTTTTGGGGTGTTTTGTTCCGGAATTTAAAAAGGCAGATGTGTCTTCTGCACCGCCTCCATGAACACAGGCTCGCAGCGAAGCCTGTTTCGGTCTGAAGGCCGGCTGGCAAGGCACACAGTCTGGTGTACAAACTTTCGAGCCCATCTTCTCCTCCCCATTTTGTTAACGGGTATCTTTTATCCTGTCCTAAGCAACAGCAACAAGACTAATTAGTTTAACGAGTACAACAAATGGTTTTATTGACAAGAAAGAACCCTTTGAAATATACATTACATTCACAAAGGATTAAATTACGCCCTATTATCCATTTTCCATAAAATAAAGATTACTTTGATAAATCACGACTAATGTTATCTTTGGCTGATAAGAACCCTGTGCTTATTTGTGTGGCTTCTATAAATAGTGTGTGCTGAATTTTTTTCTCCCTAAATATAGTTGATGATACAGTCTGCCAGGCATTTTCCTGCAATTTGACAATACCACATCTGTGTACGAGGCAGCAAATGAAAGCTTCATTGTCTGAATATGAAACATGCAACAGGATTTTTTTTTGTCAGCCCCTCTACAGTAATCTATCAAACATATTTCAGCCATATCTTGCTTGAGCAATTTTTCTTTACTACTAAAACAAGGTAGTCAAAATAAGCTTTTTTTTTTTTTTTTTTTTTTTTTTTTTTTTTTTTTAAGAGAAAACCCTTTATAGTTTGCCAAGCCTGTTATATCATGAGGGCTTTGTACCCTGATTCAGGTCATAATGTAGGGCTAAATGCCCATTGCCAGGTGTCTTTTGCACTTTGTCTTTCCATCAGCTTGCACCAGTGGATTCTGGAGATTACCAACGACTTACCCACGTTACCTTTGAGGGTTTGGACAGTCGGTCAAGGACTGAGGCAGAAGCAATGGCTTGGGTTTTAATCCTTTTCTCCCCACACCACATCAATGGCTCTTTACACAAAAATGCGGACAGCTGGGATATCAGCAGACCTTTGTGTGGTGAGAGGCACACCCACCTCTTCAGCAGAATTCAACTTTTTGAAAAAATAGCTTAATTCTGACAAACGAAGCTGGTTCCCTACCATGCAATGGATGGCTGGATACCCGTGGATTTGTTTTTTTTTTTCAGGTGTGCCACCAGCACTGTGACAGCAGCGAGCCTGCTCCCAGCCCTACAGCCTGCTCGGTGCGCTCCCGAAAACACAGGGTGCCCCGGGAATCCTGGCTACAGAGCTACAGCTATTCAGTAGTCTGATCTGAGGGTTTCTGAGCTCTCCCAGGGCCCATTGACACACAGCATCAGGCCACAACCATTCCACAGAAAACATTGGTTTTTGTTTGGAATTGGAATAAAAAAATAAGGCCCAAAGCCTTTCCTCCATAAAGGATGCTGTATGAAGGGTACAGCCTCCCTTGCCCTGTGGGACAAACATCCAGGTTTAAGTTACACTCCCCATTTTTTGAAATCCTCTCAAGAAACTAATTGGCGGCTCCAAGTTCAACTACTGCTTTGTATGTCGCTGGATGCCTCAAAGAACCTCATTTTACTCAGCCAGAGCTGGTACTGCAGTCGCAGGATTGTCCTGAGGTCTAACGCATGAAGTTTTTAAATGCAATGGGGGAAAGGATGTGGAGAGGCTCTGAAAACCTTTAGCAAGGAATCCCAGTGCGTGAAGGAGTTAAGTTCTGCAGCATACCTTTCACTTCTTCTGCCAGTTTCTTTCTCCTGACTTGTCAAACGTAACATGGGCCTAGCATCGATTTATGGCAGCGAGCCCTTCATGGCTGTTCTGGATCGGTGCCCTCGTCACACGCAAATGGCTCTTTTCGACGTTTTTCCCTCAGAAGCAGGTGGCAGCAGACTTCAAACAAACCCACACCCGTGTCTGTGCTGCTTCTAAAGGGTGTGTTTTACTCATGGAAATACGTCTGAGCCCTCCATTTCGTTTTCAAAATTTGCTAAGCTCCCCACCCCCTGGGTTGACTGCAAAGTGACTCAGCAAGGCAAGCAAAGGGATTAAATAGCAGCTAGAGGTTTTTTGAAATGAATGGAGAAGTTTAGTGGTTCTGAAAGTATTTTCCTCTAACAAACATTTCAAAAACTTTAATAAAAATAATTACAGTGGAGTCTATTAACAAACAAAATTCAGGGCTAGAGTAAATCTTAGAGAATAAGGAGGAGCACTTAAATGCTACAAAACAAATGTATTATCACCTTTCTAAACCTCCTTAAGTTTCTCTTTTCCTCTATTAGAAAAGAAAAAATCAGTGGCCGGGCTGCTGTAATTAAAACAAGGTTCAAGTTTTAGTTTTAGTATGGTGTACGTATCTAGAGAGAGGTGATGAGAAAGCTTCACAGAAAAGATTGAAGACAGAGACATTGTCACCAATGCTGGTGTACAACCTCGGGTCCAACTCAGACTCAACTCTCTTTGCTTGATACTTCTGTGCGTGATAAAGTCCTGGGATATTGATTCTGTTTCTGGGACTCATGTAATTGGAGGTCAAACATAAGGTCCCTAAGTAACAACTGGCTGAAGATCTAGCCCTCAGACTCCTCAGGAGAGCTCTCACATACATGTCACAGATCCAAACCCCTCCTTGCTTGTTCTATCTCATGCCTCCCATGCTTTACACTGGTTTCTGTGCAGCTGCTATATTCAGGAGAGAAGCATCAGAGCTGTCCCATTTCATGCTGCACAACAAGCGAGGGATTTGGGTGCTCTCCAGGAATGAGAGGGATGTTGATTCCAAACTCCTTTGGCCCAGAACCCAGTTTTCCCACTTCCCACAAAAGCGCTCGAAGCCCTTTACTCACCTACTTTCAGAACTGGGTCGTCTGAATGTCAAATGCAGAGCGCGCTGCCTACTAGTGCCAGTATTCAAACACCTCTTTTTGCAGTTTTCCCAAGCACAGTGCAGCTCGGCACAGAATAAGACTCACTCTATGAAGGCAAGCCCCTCTGTATGAAGTGTTTAAGGCCCAACAGCAGATGTGCTGACCAAACCAGCCCAGGTGAGCATCCCTTGATGCACTGTGATACTCAAGTCAGCTCTACAACTGGGGTGTATATGGAACCAGTACTGCCACCCACCACGATCCCATTCACTGCAACGCTTACAGGTCAGCCATTAAACTAAGCAATTGGAGGACCGAAGCATCACGAGTCCTGGTGTGGAAATCCTGGGTGGTATTTGTAAAATGTAAGTGCCATTTCTGGCGTGGCAGTTCAGACAAGTCAAAATCTCATCATCTTTTCCTTCCTCCTTGGAGGAAGGCAGGCAGAAGAAACACACAGAAGACAGAAGTCAGTACATCAAATGCCTTTTATTGATGTATTCGCTCACTTGTGACCCTCTGTCATTTACTTTAACTGCACAGACCAAAATTAGTGATTGATTTTAGTTTTTACAAGTTACAACTTCTATAGCTTTTCCATTATTGCTCAGTGAAGATAAAATCATGGATAAGTCTCTAGGTGGACTCAAAGACAGGAAGCAACTTCATACTAATCCTCATGCAAACTACTGACTGATTACTTGAGACGGAGGCTGAGTGTAATTTGAGGAAAAAGTTCATTCTTAAGAGTATGTTAATCTAATAACAAGCTAATTCATAACCCTTTCACAACTAATGTAATTCTCACATATTAGATAATAATTACAGGCATATTAAGCAATATTAACATTATTAAACAACAATGAACAGCCTTCTGAATATATACTACGGTAACACAAACTCTGAATAATTTAAGTGCGTTACCTAGTAAAAGCATAATTTTCCAATACAATTTTCCTAAGCTTCTAGATTTTTATTTTTTTTTCTTACAGCTCTAGTGTATTCGAACAGAATAAACCTAACATCCACATTTACAAAAGAATTTATGCCTGATCCACAAACTCCAGGGACACTTACAATTTCAAATCTTTTTATAATATACTAACAAATTATGCCCATAAAGAAGATATTATAGTGTGGTATTACCGCCAAAGCTAATTTCTAACTCGTGCAGTGAGCTTTCCAGGAGACTAAAAGGCATTGTTGCTGCTATTCTCTATTTCTTGCTATTTCACGAGCATACGCTAACGTGCAGACTTGACTGCCACTAAGCATACGTTTTATATGGGGAATATAATTATTAATAAAAGCATCCATCTTAGGTATATAACTGATTCAATATGAATGACTGCTCATCTCCCCCTTGATGCATGCAAATAACTAATGGCCACACCGCTGTGCAAACGATCTTCCTAACCTACACTGTTACTGGTCCCAACCTTAAGAGATCTGCACACTTCAACTGATAAAAGGATTGCTACAGAACAACTGCACTAAAAAAATCTTTCTAGGAAAATAAAATTATAAAAATAACTTAAAGCATGAAGTTCCAGGTTATGTACATGCAAATTACTCAAGTATTCCTTTTTCTTACAAAAAACCACCAGAGTAGCAACAAAAACAATGGATTATATATATATATATATATACATACATATATATATGAATTTTGCTTCAAAGATTTAATCAACAGCTTTGAAAAAATATATTTAATATTCTAAAATGATTTATGAGCTGCAAAAGACTTCAGACATTCAAAGCATATCAGCTGTATTAAAATGAAACAGTATCAGTGTGTATTGATGATAGGCTGAGAAAAAGAGTGAAAGAACAGGGTAAAAGAGCAAATAAAAATATTGGTGAGGTCATAAGAGACACTGGTTCAACATCTGGTCAAAAGGATTATGCATGGCAAAGAAAAGGCTTCTCTCTCCTTTACTCTTTTTCAAAGAAATTGCATATTGTCAAGGTCCATTTCCATTAGAGGAATACATCAAAATAATTTTTAATCTATATTCTATTTTCTGGCCTATAGAAGGCATTCAAAGACACAGGAAAGACTCGACTTTTGCCAAACAGATTAAACAAAACTGCATTCCTACATATTTTAAGCATATAGTTATACATCAAAATTCAAAACAGAAAAATAACTCAATTTAAATACTCAAAGACAGAATTATGCATTCAAATAAATCTGGGTGAAGCAAGACTATGAGAGAAGTGCCTGAACTTGATGAGGCGATCTGTGTAGTATGGTTTCTGGATCCTTATACTTATTTGAAGGATCCATCACAGCTGCATATATCTCACTGTAAGCTCTGCAGACCAGTTCTGTCGACTGCTTTATTATCTGCTCTCTAAAAAATAAAAATAAAACAAACATCCACATAATTTGCAAATTGTAGGGAATGTAACAGTACTACATGCAAGGAATTCACAGTATATAATACAAATATACGTTAAAAATTCAGCGTCAGTTACATTAAAAGCTATTTTGCTTCAAATATGAAAAAACGTTTTACAATGAAAGACTTTCATCTGTTTGTATTGTACACACATGAACTCAGATATATGATCTTGATAAACAAGAAGCTTTTTTTTTTATTTCTGCAATCGTGAAAAAAATGTAGAAGGAAACAACTACAGAAGGTTAATTTAGTTTTTAATTTGCATATATTAGTTGTTCACCTGCACTCCCGCAATTTTTAAGACTGATATTCTTAGTAATCTACTTTCTACTTTTTGTCATTTCTTGCTGACCTTTGTAGTTGTTTTTGTTCCTCCCTCCCTCCCTCCCCATCTACCAGCAAATATATTCTATTTGCTTTATCTTGACAACACCTATTCCATAATCTCTCAGAGGAAGAGCTGAAAGAGATAGTGGTGAGAGATTTAAAACCTACTACAGGCTTTTACCAGCAATGCTATGAAACCTGTATCGGTTTGCTTTTGTCGGATCTAAACAAGTAACAATGCATGTAGATTGCATGCTAAAATTAACAGGGAAGTTTAATACTTTTTGAAGAAAAACAAATATTTTTATTTTATGTTACCTGTTGAATGTTTGCTTAAATCACCATGGCAATGTGTTTACAGTTCCACCTGCATTTTTATCTAACAAAACGGTAACTACAACTATTTTACAGCCAAGCCCATGCATGTGGAACACCAGGAGAAGCTAAGGAAACTGAGGTAAACATGAATCCAGATTCATCAGCCCTGCTGAACTACGCAGCCAAGGAACAAAGTCACCAGAACTTCATCCACTGAAATCAGGGCTAAATTTACCAGCTCTGACCACAGTGAGTGTGGACTGAAAAGTTAAAGGAGTCTCGAATACCAAGTGTGTAGAGCCTTGTATTTTCAGGAAATATTAGCAAATGGAAGCTATGAGAAAGAAGATGAAGAGACAAATACTGCACTTGATTCTGATGCAAAGTATCCACTTTTTCAATAAACATGATCAACTGCCCCTATTACTAGGTTATTTGAATACCTGAAAAACAGACTGTCCTTATAATAGCAAATCTAGGAAGACTGTTATAATGTATTCAGCATTTTCAGGTAAACAACTGTCTCTGAACTCCGTCTAGGATCACTAAGCTACTGTAACGTGACAACCCTTTAAGAAAGTAAGTATCGCACACAGAATTTGCATAAGACTAACTGTATTTCACAAAATAATCCTAAATTAAAAGAAAAAGTTTATTAAAATATTCCATAGGACTGAACAGCATCAAACGAGTCTCTCCATCAACTAATGTCAAAGTCATTAATCAGTACATGAGGATTTCAGTTGCCATAACAACGTGATACATTTTATCACTAACACAAATGGCAGCACTCTCTAAAAATAGTAATTCCAGCATTCAGTTTCTGTGATCCAACGCAAACAAAAAGAGCTTTACAAGACCAACAACCACGTAAACAAATAGCTTAAAACTTCGTTTTAAATGAATAAAGGAATTTGAAAAGCAAATATTGGAGGGAATGCTCTTCATGGTCATAAAGCTTAAATTATTTTGCCACTGAGTATATAACATTCCCTTAACAAAAGCATGTGGTCTGGTTTTGAGAATTGAACTGTCGGGTTCCAGCTCAACAACTGGAACAGGAGATTATAATTATGTGACTTCAATGAAGAAGTCTTCAAAATGGATCACCAGTATCTGCAAAACTATCTTGAAAATTTGAGCTACTAAAGTCATTAAAATGATAGCACTGGTTAAATGTTTTTCTTGAATTTTGAGAAACTTCAGAGTTTTGCAGGTTTATTTACTACAGAAAATACTGAATACTGAATCCTACAAGCATCCATCTACGTAAATATGTATCTTCAAAAGTTTTTGTTATTAATTCTGTGCAGAAGCTAACCTGTAACATTGTTACAGGAGGTTAATAAACTCCTTTGTAGGCTGAGCTGTAGCAGCTATAGCAATCATCCTCACATAAGCTCCTCACTCACCTCTCAGCTGCCCACTGTTACAAGATAGCCCAATTTAAACCAAATTCACGTTAAGAGGGGTTTAAAAAGCTCATAAAGGGGATAAGTCTAATAGTGGGAGTGCATACGTGACCAGCTTATCTTGGTTCATCTGATAGAAAGAAATGATTAAGTCAAGGTAATTTTACCGTGTGCCTGAGTCTTTATGGTAGCATAAAATCTGCCTCTATAAGATAGGTTTTGTGTTAGCAATGTAAAAACAGAGGCTTTCCAAATTCACCTACTATGATTGTTAATTGGACCTAAATTAAAAAAATACATATCAAGAGCCAAAATACAGGTTTAAGAGCTTGACACCCAGAAGTGGAAGTTCCAGTGCGTCTATTACATTACTGCTCAAGCTGCCCTGTTTGAGCTGTACCAGTACAGGGCAACTCTTACACGACAGGGTCAGCTCTGCTGGCTGAGCTGTGAGAACAGTGACCCGAGCAGAGAGACCCAACAAACCGATGGAAAGAACCAACAGGCCAAGCCATGCACTAGGCATGCGGCAGGAAACTGGAAGTCTCTGCATGAGGAGAACGTGAGCAGCAAGTTTGCAGCAGTAAGTATTTTTTTTCCCTTGACATATGTCACTTTTTTTAATCACAAGTTGCCATAATGCAACCCCATTTGGAGAACAGGTAGCAGTAATGAGAATCCAAATGTTAAGAATGTTACACCAAAATGTGACGTGCTAGTCGCAATTTCTCGGATGTTCTGTAACCTGCATTCTTGACAAAAATACAAAAAATAATGTCAAGAAAACTTTTGGATCAGTGCAGCATATAATTCTCTGAATTTAAATACTACAAATTGCCTTCATATGGTTCACATTTAATTGGAAATAAATTCTTGGCATTTTCTCTAGCCTTACAGTTCAGTTGGCCCTTATTTGTCTTATTATACAATATATTCATGAAACAAGAGAAGAGATAAATAATACAGTTCTTACTTTTACACGTTTTTTAGTGATTTTTTCCTTTGAACCGTAGAAGTAATTTCAGCACAATATTCAATGGCACAATGTCAATACTTCATAGTACAGACAACAAATTTGATAATTTTAGACTTGATGGAGCAATGGAGATAAAAGAAATCTTGAGTAGAGAATTAAATATTTCATCTATCTTTGGAATGCTTACAAAATAGTTCTAAAACAATTTACAACTAAATTGACAAAGAATGCTGACGCAGCATAACACGTTCAAAATAGGTAATTCATTTCGACAGTCTTAAGTCAAGAGTAACTACTTCAGAAAGTTACAAAATTACATATTCCTGTTTGTTCAAAAAGAGGACAGTCAAAACTAAATTGAATTGTGAACTGAAGTACAATGCAAATGTGATTACAGCTGATAACTTGAATTCTCATCACGATCCGCTAAAACCTAATCAAATTCATCTTTCTGATTATTATACAGGCATAATAGAAATTCAAAGTTAAGATACTTACTTCACAGTGGCACTCAGAAGGAAATTCAGCTGGGACATTAACAGACTATCTGGAGCAGACAGATAGCGATCAAACTGAGCCTAGGGGTGGGAAAAAGAATATGAGATCAACATACAAAGAACTTGCTGTTACATGTGGATAGATAAAAATACAGATCTCTGAAAAAGGACTACTTTAAAATGGCGTCTTCTTACTTGATACAGTTTTCTATTTTTATGTATTTAAAACTGAAGGTAACATAATATACAGATGTTTAAAGAGGAGCTTAATACAATATCAAAAGCAAACATCTGATTTCAGCACCTGTCACCAACATTTCAAGTTTCTGACTCTGGGAAGTACAGATTGAGGAGCAAACAAATGAGAAAACAGTTTCTACAACTACCCAAGTTTTCTATATAGCTGGTACATGTTGAAGATCACCACTGAAGATCAGACCTACTCTGTTCAGTGGAATCACAGAATCCCTTAGGTTGGAAAAGACCTTTAAAATCTAGTCTGTCCAAGTTAGACATATTACTTTCATATTTTTTACATGAAGCCACTGCTTAATAATCTAGTGAGCAGTTATGCTGGGAGAAACGAGACCAACTGACCTAGTTCAGGCTGCATGAACTGCTTCTAGGCTTACTTCTCCCGCCCCACATAACAGTGGAAAATACCACAGCACTCTGATTTCTGTTAAGCTGGGAGGCAGTGAACCTACCTGTAAGTATTCCCTCCCTCCTATGGTTTAAATTCTAAGCAGAACACATTGACAGATGGGATTTATGTGGATTTGATTTCAGCATACTGGGTTCCATTCTGGTTCAAGTGTGTTCACACAAGCATACATTAAACAAAGTTACGAAGAAAAGAAAAGTTGGATTCTTTTCTAACTTTTCAAGTAGAATTATTATGTATGACTATACATCTGTAATATATATGCAATTTAAAAAAATGGTCTCCAAGCTGCAGTCTTTAGATTTCTTGTAGATCAACAAGGCTGTAATAAGGTGAAGATATTTTAAAGGCAAAATGTATAAATATTGGAAAGAATGCATGCTGATCTGAGTAAACCACTGAGTGCTCTGTGCCAGAGCTCTGTTCTTCCAAGGAGCTTAGGATACCTTTGGTTTGGAGCTTTAGTGGAGGAAAACAGGCTATACTGACACGACAAGGGATTCAACATACAATTTTTACGAAGACCCACTTCTTAATAAAAAAATACATAAACAGCCTTTCCTCTCCCTGAAATTCAAGCCACTGTGTGGTGTCTAGATTTATACTAGAACTTTTTCATGGTGTACGTGTGCACTGCTGGCTGAGCGGCCCTTATTTACAGCTAAATTTTCAGAATAAAGCAAAACTTGGCTAAGCAAGAAGAGTGACAGATCATACGCTACTGTCTACTGAACTGTGATATTGCAATCTCTATGCAAAGTACCCTTCACACACATTAAGAAAAAACAACAGCTAATAATCTGTTTTAAAATATATTGCAGCTTTCAGCTTAAAGAAATATACATTTAACTGTGGCATATGCCCAGCACCTAACTTCTTGGTTTAGCTGAAATACTTGCATAAAATCAAAGCCTTAGGACCAAAATTATAAATGATAGCAGAACCTATATTTCAAAGCATTCAGGCAAAAATAAATTTTGATGATTAAAACTAATTAGAGCTAAGTATTTGCTTTTAGCAATTTAAGATGACTCATGGGATAACGTTCTTACAAATAAAGTCCTGCTTCTTAAGACTTAGAAATTAATATTCTATTACTACCAGCTCATACATAATTTATGAATTTATTACTTCAAGTGGTCAAATTACTACAAATGAAGAAAGTATTCCCAGACATGTAATTTAGCTATTCTTGAAGAGTACGGCTTGTTAGATGAATGTCTACTACATAACACAATTAACAGAATTCTTTCCCATGTCACAGCTACACTGCTACATTATGAAATTGTAAAATGCTTACCATCGCTACCTTCAGGGACACGGAATCCAAACTTGGCAAATTTGAAAGAGGACCCTAAGAATCAGTAATCAAAAGGGGGAAAAAAAGAAGTCAATCTAGCATAAGGAAAAAGACAAAAAACTATAAATTCTACAGTCAGTTCAGTACTAAATCATTACTGGGTCCTGCTACAAGATATTACATTTTTGGAAACTGAATCACCACACCAATACTGGAAGTGCTGTAACAGTTCATTTGTATTCCACCACTCCCTTGAATCAAAGACTTGGAATACTGACTTTTTCATGTGTGCTTTCAAGTTCTTTTCTTCCTTTTTCACCATTAGATGACAAAAATGCAGGAAAATGCTTTCTACAAGGTCTGTAATGAAAACTAAACTGGCAACTGTTCAAATCCCCTTGGTGTTCCAGAATTACACAGAACAACTTCCACCTCTTTATCTGTTCCAGGACCATGCAAAATTCAACTCTGCTCCCTAGTAACTCTCCTGTGTTTACAAGGCATTACATGCTGCCTAACCTCCTGGCAAATCCTCTAAGAACCTCACCCCTGCAGCCAGGGAGAAGGACAGATGTGAAAGAAAATTGCTACTGGAAAGTCTGTCCACATTCCGTTAAACAATCTGCCCTGGTCTGTTTGAAATTGGTTTTAGAAGAGGAGATAGGCTCATGAAAAGGAAACCAAGCTGAGTTACTAATCAGATTATTTCTGCACTTCTAATTGTTCTCTAAAAATCTGTTGAGCTTGGGCACTTCACATAAAAATATCAGCCACAGAAAAACCATGAAGCTCTCTAACATAGTACTGCTTTCTCCAGAAAACACCATTATTCACCTTCTTCACAAAAGATCTTAGGCACAGGGAAGAGGGGATGTGTTAATGCCTATCATGCATGAAAGGTGGTTTGAAAGAAAAAAGAGCACAAGCTCTAAATTCCAGTTTTCAACTTGTCCTAAGAAATCTGATGTTTTCACTCTGAGAATCACACTGTCTTGGTCCTCAAATAGGTAGAGCAGTGAATAAAGACAAAAAGCCACATGATTTCAAATTACTATTAAACTCTTCCAACGTTTTTTCACAGACGAAAAATGCAGTAAATGTCTAATGCATGCAAGGCATCCACTCTTGTCTATGGTACAATAGCATGCACTTGAAAAAAAACATGAATGCCACATACCCAGTAGGTCTGATACATTCTAGATGGAAGTGGTACACACACTCACTACTTGTGTTTTAGACCCAGCTTCATTCTAATACATTCTGAGGGATATTACACTAGCTATACAGTTATTCTAAGAATGCACAGGATGCTCTGGTGTGCAGAGCCTGTTGATGGTACACAGATAAGCTGCACAGAAGGACTGATGCATCCCAAACCTGCTATAACACAGAGCATGGGAAAAACCTGTACTTCCACGTCTAATAGCCACGGTCCCACATGAAAAATCAACAGATAGTATGGAGTTTTTGCTTTCAAATGAAAATTAATTTGTAAAAATCATAGTGTCAGAATTTTTCTACTAGGCAGGAATGCACTATCATCTGAATACATCCAGTACATAATCTTACCTGTTCTGGTTTGTGTTGCTGCACGGAGTTATATATGTAACTCAGACCAGCTCTAGTTAAGACGTAGGAAGCTTGTTCGTTTATGAGTGTATCTAAATGAGCTTCAATCTGAAATTTTAAGCATCAGATATTTATAAAATGGGCAGGAGAATATTAAATATAACCACGTCCTGAGTTAAAAGGTCTAGAAACACAAATAATACTAGAATTATAAACAAACAAGGAAAAAGCACAAGTACAAACAGCATAATTTACCCATTTGCATCTTCCATATTATGAGAAGCCAATAATAAAAACAGAGCTGATTCTTTCTGTGTAACAGAAGAGACTATTTTTTTTTGTATTTGTAAATTCAGCAGCACTAAAAATTAAGAAAAACCAAAACCCCTATAAATTGTTGTATCCTTTTTTTTTTTCTACTATAATTCTTTGAAAATATTGACAACAGCATGGAAGCTTTATAATAAACAAAAGCAAAAAATGCCAGTGTTTTACAAGGAAAATTAAATTGAAACCAAGCATGATCAGTAAGGCTTCTACATTTAATACTGATAGCTGTGTGTTTGAAAAAAAAAAAAAAGTTGACAAAGAACAACAGACAATGAAGTTACAGCTATTAATTTTGCTTTATTTACCTTCATACAAAAAATATATGTATATACATTTTATATTCTGAATATAATCGTCAATTTGCCAAGAAACCTAATAAATAAATCCAGTCATAGCAGAAGCAACCACCTTTGAGTAGTCTCAGGAAGATTGGGGAATATATACATTATTACTTTGTTTTTACAGAAAACTACCCCATGCTTGTTTAGTTCTATTCTCTTAAAAAAAAAAAAAAAAGCTGAAATTCATAATATATCAAACTCTAGTAAAATGCAAGTTTTCTGTGTGATATTTTAAGAGTTCACATTTTTACTTCCTGAAATTGTTTAGAAAAAATGTACTTTTCCTTATATATTAGGAGGGAAGTCATAATCTTTCAGTTTGGAGATTTTAACTGTCTTCAGGAATTCTTTTCTCCCATGATTTTTTTTTTCTCTTACTTAATATGCCATTCTACCTCCGCTTTATTAATCTACTTAGGTATAATCTTAAAGAATTTTTCAATCTATTCCTGTATTTGTAAAACGTGTGAAGAAAGCAAATGATATTAAATGCATAACCTTCAGCTTTACTGCTTATTTTAGGAATAAATCAATTGCAACACTTACTGTGAAAAAGGAGCTCTGATAAAGGAGATTCAAAATGCCCCAGACAGTTTGGTGGGGTTGTCTGTTTGTTTGTTTCCGTGCTAAAAGGTGCTAGAAATTCTAATTAGGAGCAGATAGGGAAAAATGTCTTACAGCCCATCTTTACGGATGCCTTCAAATAAGAAGTTGTGACTTTTTTCAAAGCCCTCAAGCTCCAAAAGCTCTCCTGAGATGTATTGCAGAGATGTTCATGTAGCAAAACTATACATGGGTAGCGCCTAGGTTTTTCCAAGTGAATGGTTTATAAACTACATTTCCATTTCAAAATGGTACCAAATATGAACAACTACCCTGGCATGTGAGGTGAAACCAAACAAATGGGAAAGGAAAGGTAGAAAGAAACACTAGCAGCAACCCTCAGCTATACCGTATTAAAACCCCACATGAGCATAGCCAGCCATTTGACCAAGCTTTCAACTACTATTTGTTTCAAGTTGCAGGTATGTATTTGAAAAATTTGGATAATGAAAATTTTTCACTAATAAGGATTTATCTGCAACTAAAACAAAACAAAACTTTTCTATTAGTTTTGTGTATAAAAGATGCTGAGTACCATCATCAGCTCTAATAGCTGGTATTTGCTTATGATCTCTGGCAAGAACCTCTCCCTCTTATCCCATTTCCTTGATTTAGCATTGACCCAAAACCAATATAATCAAAGATAACTATGTTCATGTCACAACTTATTGTCTGGAAAAAAAATGAAAACAGTAATAAGTTTATTTTCTATTGGGGTTGGTTATGCTCACCTGAAACTGTAACATTTCTAGACGTTTGTCAGTGAATTCAAAGAGAGCCAAAGTAGTCTTCATCATATAAAGCGAATTTACCATGAAGGTTGCCATATCAGCTGTGCCCAAATTACTGGCAGACATAGTACACATCTGTAACAATGGATCTAGCACACAAGATAGAACCTAAAATAGAAAACATACAGAAAAGAGGGAGAGGAGGGAGGAAATCATGTCACACAGGGCTTCTAAGATCATTCTGTCTCTATCATGTATTTATTCCTCAAAGAAGAATAAAGAGGAATGAGAGTTTCCAACTGTGAAAGGAGTTTTCTACTGGATTTGTCAGCAGGTGATCGGCTACCATAGTGATGGGGAAAGTATAAAAACCTGAGAAGAACAGATTCTAACCTAGCAGGAAGAAGAATAACCCAGATTAGATAATTGGCAATTGTGCGATCTTGATGGAGTATTTACTTAATGGAGTAGTAATTGGATAACAGAATTTAGACACTGTGCTAAGAGTAGCACTCCATACTGTACTGTAATTATCCACTTAGTTAGTCACCATCTTATTCACATTAAAAACTCAGGTTTGGTAGAAGGCTCCAAAATGGGACTAGACAAAAAAGATTAATGGACCGAGACTAACTTAAATGTACTTCTTTTTTCCTTCTCTCAAAGAAGTCAAAATCCCGTGTACCTGCACAAAGTCAGCCTGACGAGCGTCCAATGGAACAACCGATGAGTCGTGAGATGCCAGAACCTCACGTAGCAAATTAAGTGTCTGATTTAGTGCAGAGCTTGGGCCCAGATCAGGAGGTGGGAGTTCAACCTAAAGAACAAAAATATCTGGTTTTGTTTGTTTTAAACTCCATTTACAGCAAACACCATCAAATCTGATAACACAGATAAAACCACCTAACTGAAAAATTACATGTAGCCATGCAGAGAAGAATTTTAATTTGGCACTGGACAAATCGTGCATGTTTCAGATTATAACTGCCTGCAACTTTCAGAATAACCACCCCATTCAGTGACAAACAAGCAAAACTGAATTTCTCCTTTCACTCAAAGCACGCCTACCTTATAATCTGTAGAAACACAAACACTACTGGTTTTGGTAGCAAAAAAAATACATTTGCTAGATTAAGTACCAGAGAACAGCCACACTGCTGGCACCACTGAGTTCACTTTGAGCAAGGCTTCCTTTAAATGCTCCATAATCTAGTGCAAGCAGAGCTCTAGGATATTAGGGCCATACTGAAACAGTCAAATGAAGTCATCTTCTTGACAAGACTGCGTAGCCCCTGTCATGCAGAGTGGCCGGGTATGAGAGCCGTGCCAGGCTTCAGTAGTCATAGATGCAACAGTCTTAATCCCTAGCAAGCTTGTGCCACAAATTACCAGTACACAAATGAACTAGCACAAGCTAACTCAAGTACACTCAAGAAACTGCAGTGAATCCTTTTTTCACTAGGAATGTAGCTGTATCTTCCCGTCTTCAGTGACACCTCAAACTGGCTTCCTGCTGCATCCAGACCCCTTACCACAACCCAAACTGCTGACCCCATTTCCTTCTGCCAACCTGTCTTCCTCTCTCCCATCTCCTGACTATTCAAGGGTAAACACAAGTCTGGCTGGATCACGTGGGAGTAAGGAGACTCCCAGAAATACAGACCAAGCGGACACATCAAAGCATAATCTCTTTCCAAAAGGGTGTGAGAACGAAATTTGGCTTGGCCTGGGACTAGCCTGTGCCACTCAAGGCGTGTGGGAGCAGCAGAGTTAGGCAGTAGGCACCTCTGCAAAGCTCTTAAGACTCCTGCTCAGCAAGAAAAGAAGGTAGCTCTGGATGGACCCTCAAGCCATGGTTAATAGGGTCCAAAGCTGTCACTAACAAGAACTCTTTTGCATCCTTCTGAATACAAAATGTTCCTCTGTGCTCACTTTCCAAGAGATGGTATAGTGAATTCGAGGAACTAATGGAGAACTGGAACTAATAAGCTCAGAGAACAGTTGTTGTTCAGCATAAATAGTCTTGAAAATTTAAAATAAATACTCTCCTAGCAATGAAGTAACTAATCTGGAAAAAGGCACTTACTCAGCGGTGATTAGTAGTAAAGTCTACTGAAATTTACAGCAGTGACTTCCTCCTTGTTTATTCCTGTTATTATTAGGGGTATTGATTGTGCCCTGAACAGCCTGTTCTCAGACCTGAACTGGACCGTGTTCAGGGATATTTTGGCATTAATTTGAGAGTAGGGACTGATAGGGCTTTCACTTCCAATACACACACAGATCATGGCAATGATAATCTCAGGCTTCTTTGCAGAGAATTTTTGTCCCTTGAAGTAGATGATGGTCAGAAGTTTCTAAATTAGCTTCATCTTTCATTTAACCTGTTCTTTTGAAGTCCACTGTTTTCTAGATGGGAACAAGGAACAACACTGCTGGAGAATAAACCACCACAAGGAAGAGAGGCTTAGATCATTAGATTCTATTAGAATTAGCTTGAAATTCCCAACTACTTTAACAGAGGCAGAATTATCAGTAAGTGTAAGGAAAATTAAAGCAGTGCTATATTCACATTGAGAATTGCAACCTTTTGCACATAAATATAGGGTGATTTTTTTTCAGAATTAGAAGCAAAAAAAAAGGTTTAAAGCAGATGTATCTTAATTTATAGATGAAGCTACTGACATCAATTTGTGAGAACTAAATTGCTGCTCTAATTAAAAAAAAAATCATGTCCTGAATGTTTTTACATGAACTAAAAAATGATTATAAATGACGCTATTTCCAGAGAAATAGATTTGAAATGCACCCTTTGAAGTACCTGGTTCACACACAAGCCAGACAAGAACTAGCTAAAAAATTCTCAGAAGAGTTCGGTTCAATAGCATTAAAACATACTCTAAGAGTATTTAAGTGTCTAATCAGCTGTAACTAGCAGTTCAGACATGCCAAAAGTAGTCCAGCCAGCTGTTCATCCAAAGAAAACAAGAAAAAAAAATCCCAATTTTTAAAATTTAATACACAAAACAGAAACTAGTTTTCCTAAAATAATAATGGATGCTACAAGTTGCATGTGAGGCTTAGTATAAAAGGTTGTATCTTCATTTAAACTTTTCAGCTTTGAAGTTCTGCATATCAGTCAGTGGGGAATAATTACCAAGAAAGTAATCTTGCACGATTTTTGTTTCTACTGATGTACTACTAGTAAGTACTGGAGCAGACATCAATGAGAGCAGTGTTCTAAGAAGCTCATATATGCACCTGAAAACACTCTATAAGCACACAATCAGAACTATTTACATACTACCCTACCTGACCATTAGAAAGTTAAGAGTGCAGAAAGACACAGACTTACTGGAGCAAGTCCAGTGAAGGTCCACAAAGATTGTGAAGGCACTGGAATGTCTCTCATACAAGGACTGGTCAGCCCCAAGAAGAGAAGGCTTGGGGGAAATGTTATCAATGTGTATAAATGCTTCACAGGACGAGTAGAGAAGAGGGAGACAAAGCTCTTCCTGGCAATGACTTGTGACAATTCGAGAGGCAATGTGAACTGACTGAAACACAAGAAATTCCATGGGATTACAGAAAACAATTTTTCAGTGTGAAATTAGTCAAACACTGGAGACAGTTGTACTACTAGGTTCTGCAGTCTCCATCCTTGGAGACACTCGATGGGACAGAGTTCTCAGCAACCTGCTCTAGATGACATTGTTTGAGCAGGATGGTTGGACTAGGTGATCTCCAGAGGTTCCTGCTGACCTCATCTATTCTGCAATTCTGTGATAGCAGTGTTAAATAAAAGACAACAGTAATTTTAAATATACAGCTCCTCAAAGAATGCACTGCTAAGAGGGAGGATGAAAATGTTAGTGGCTTTTTGAACGGCCTAATCAGCTTTTAAATTAGACTTTCAAAACCCTCACTGGCAAGGAGGCAGAGACAAAGCACTAAAGATGTGCAACCCTGTAAAAATGTATCAGGGTATTTCACCCTTTCAGTTACAACAGGCTCATATCAGCAGATGCTTCATTCTAGAAAACGAGACAACTTTCACCACGGTTAAACAGCAGCAGCATA
The DNA here is from genome assembly GCF_965140915.1 of Aythya marila. Lineage (NCBI taxonomy): Eukaryota > Metazoa > Chordata > Aves > Anseriformes > Anatidae > Aythya > Aythya marila. The sequence continues at coordinate 27,097,655 of NC_139042.1, read as the reverse complement.
AGAAACGTGTGCATGTCTGCCAGAGAAGCTTCAGAGCAACTGTCTAAGCTCTCCTCAGCCCTGTTAGAATCCTATCACAGATTCCAAAGGAGAATGCCTAATGGCATGCTTTTCTTTCTAGCTTTAAGTTGGACTTGGAAGAACAGACAATAGAAAAATTCTTGTTAGCTTTCCTTTGTTCACATGGATCCACTCAGACCACAACATCACTCAGACCACATCAACCTACCTCGTTTCATCTGTCCCACAGCTGTTTTCCCAGAAACCCAAGAGGCCTTATTCTGATGGGAACCAAATTATGAGGGAGAAGTTTACAGTTATTCCCATGCAATACTTTAATACCTCTCCCACTTTCCAACTTAATAGATAATGCAATTGTAACATTTAACTTGCATACATGTAGTATGCATGCTAAAAGACCAGCATTAAGTAACAAAAATCCCAAAGCCTGACCTTATGTACTCTACTAATAATCATCCTTTTCAGACAGCAGCTGACAGGTTAGCTTGGAGTAATCTCTCTTCAGTACCCTTATGATACCTTTCATTTGATTCACTCCAGTGTTTTAAATTACTCATAGAATCATAAAGGTCGGAAAAGACCTCCAAGATCATCTAGTCCAACTGTCCCCCTATCACCAATATTACTCACTAAATTCTTTCCTTTAATAATTGTTCTGGAGTACTACTGAAACCAGAGTAAGGACAGGTGTGCTTGAAAATTCCCTTATTGCAAGCTGGTCTAATAAAACATGCTGTCATAATGAGCCGTGTGTAAGAGGCTCATTAAAGTGCCTCACCAGTGGAGTCGTGATTTCAAATGCCAATTCTCTCAGCATGAGAGAACTGAAGAGTGTCCATCCACTCCAGTGCACTAGGTGTTATTAACTTTGCTTCCAGTTTCATTGGACTGGTTTGTTTTCTGATAATTATTTGCATTTAGTATTTTCCCCTGGATTTATTATCATCTGTAAAATGGTAACCTGTACCAGGTTGGTTTTATTTAGATCTAGACAGCGATTAACACAATCAGAATCCCAAATTCCTGAACATTTCATTTATCAGTGCATGGGCAAAGGAAACACAAAGGATATTTAAAGACTGAACCCACAGTTCTAAATCACTTCCCTTGCATGTTTTTGGGGGTTTGAGAAAGATATAAAGAAACAAATACCAACAAGATTTTCTGACTGGAGACACTAACGTGGGCCAAACCCCATATGGGTTCAGTAAGGAAGGTGTTCTAAGTCAGAACCTAAACATATTGTTACCAGAGCTCAAAAGCACTGGAATGACTGCCTCTGAAGGATAAAAGCCCATAGAATAAAAGTCGATGCACTGAACTTTCAATGACACAGAAGGCTAATGATGCACAGCTTCTATATGATGCCAGCATTGAGTCCTATGACAATCCAAGAATCTCAGAGCTGTGGATTGCATTTCAGACCCTGAAAACAAAGTAGCTTTGGAATTTCTGTCACCAAGCTTCACAGCAGCTTTCAAGGAGGACAGGAGACAAAGACTCCCTTGCATACTTGCTGCCTTTCTTTTGATAAGAATGAACTTACATTTAGACAGTAAGCTTAGATTTCAGATCCTAAGGAGCCACCCGAGAAGTGTGACCGTGAACAAGATAAAAAGATTCTCAGACTGAAGAATCTGAAGTTGTGAGAACTGCTGACTCTGTTATTTTCAGACTACAACCAGAATGCTTGAGGTTTTCGGATGTAATGAAAAAAACCTTTACAGGAAAGTGCATCTGAGCAAGCCAATAAGTACTCTGAAATAACTAGGGATTTTCCTGTATCATCTACAATGACGATTTGACAACCAAAGAAGAAGAATCTTGATCTAAGACTGCCTTCAACTTTCCATACAGTCCTGTGCCTGTGAAACTTGTTATGCAATATGGGACTCTTCCTCAAAAACAGATGTGAACAGGAAGCTGCTTTCTTGTCCTAGAAAGAACATCTTGAAGTCTCAGTTTCCCATTGTGCTTCAGAAACAAAACGCCAGCCAGCTTTGAAGGCAATGCTCTACCCAGAATAATCAACAACCCAGGGAATTAAGTTTTCTGTGGTAATGAGGACAGAGACAAATCTGTCCTGTCATTCCTCTACATTCAAAGGAGATGGTCTAGAGGAGTTAGCATATTTACTGAAACCTTCTTTGTCTAAAAAGTTCACAACTAGCTCTACTTAAGAGCAAGTTTTGCTTAAATACTGCTCACCTATCAACTATTAAATTGTAGATACTAGAAAAAAAATATCATAGCAAGACACAATAACAACATATCAATTTAACCTAGACAGTTCTCCCCACATTATAGCACAAGAAAATTTTCACATGGCTGAAGAAACCCCTGTCAAGTTACAAATTCATCAGTAATGATGACTAAATCTTCTGGAATTGAGTAGCTATGCACAGTAATTACAAAAACACTTACATTCTCTTTAAATGAAATAAAAATTGTAGAACTGATTTCCATTTCAAATTATTTGCTTGTGATTTCTAGATTATTATCAACAACTGCTGATATTGAGGGAATACTATCATCAAAATGGTGATTTAATCAAAGTAACGGACAGTCGATATTCTTTGAAACAGGCTTATCAACTGCTTAAAATGCAAAATGTAAGCAGAATTATGAAAAAAACATGGTTTCCAGACTGTAGAAGTGAAAAGTAATTTAATAATTTTACAAGTGAGTATCCTCTTTGTGCATAATGGATCAGCAGCAAAGCCTTTGCAATCATATATGTAAGCACAAACGTCTGTTCTCCAGTACTTTACTCTTCTCTGAAAATAAAAACAGAAAATCTGGAAACGGATGCAGTGGGATGCATAGCAAAAACCTAGTTGGGATGCGAAGAGACTCATACTCACACACAGGCATTGTTTTGGTCTGAACACACGTTAGCAACAAAAAATAAAAACCCTGGATGATAAAAAGCAGTCTTGAGAGTCCTCAAAATATAAAACCATTGTGACTTCCAGTGCTATATTAATGGAGACGTATGAAAAGGCATAAAAGTTGGTTATCTGCGTATTAACACAATAAAGTAACAGGAAAATAAAATTTATGACAAAATAAACGTCTATATCAGCTGAAAACTAATGTTTCTGAGTGTAATTGAGCCTACTAATTTTGCATTTTTTGTGAAGTAAAACTAATTTTAGTCATGAGAAAATAGGACATGATTCTATCAATTTAGTAGCCCATTTATAAAGGGAAATAATATATAGTGATTCACTGGCTAAAACTCTTTTACAAATACTACATATCACTACAGTCAGGCTTCTTCTCACCCTAATGGTTACCAGAGCTAACTCTGAAAGTGCATATTAATAAATAATTGCAAAAGCCTTTGTTACTCATACATCTAATCAACTTCTGAGTCTCTTTAATCCATTGACCTCAATTATATCCTGAGGAAAGATCTTCAGAGTGCATATATGCAAAGTACAACTGACAATTTCAGATTTAATATACAGAATGTGTTTACAAGAAAGAACAATACTACGATCTTATGGGATACACAGTAGGCTGGGTATGCCACTTCATCCTGAATGACTTGCACTGAAATGCCATTGAAGGTTGCACGCACAACCACCATCTTCATTTAAAGTCAGTAAACCCAAATTCAACTCCTTTATAAAACAAGGCAGCGTCTAGAGGCAGCTACATCCAGGCCAGAGACTGGGGGAATGGAACTAAGAGGTCAAAGAGGATTACACAACCTTCCCTTAGTGACCACAAAAAGAACAGACACCATTAATTGGGGGATCACAATTTCTTTATCACCCCTCCTTAATTCTACTCATCTCCAAACTGAAAACAGCCTACCGTCCAAACCAAAAGTACAAAGATTGAGTTATGTAAGCAGAAAAATTATGCTGGATCCCGTCTGAGTAAGATGCAAAACCCAGAAAGTTAAACACAACAGAGCTAAATATAACAGAGATGAATACAGCCCAAAGCCAAGAAAACTTTTGTTAAACACTACTTTGCACATTCTTTCTAAGCAGTCGTAGTTCTTTGCTAAGGTCCAATACTGATTTCTCTTCATAAAAAGAGCAAATACACAAACAAATAGTTTATTTCAGATTAGGCATTAGGAAAGAAAATATTCTGAGGAACTAATATGCAGCTAGCATACACCATAAGCTTTATTTGTTCATACTTGGGTAAAATCACATGGTCTCTGTTCATTGTACTTTTCATGAACTCACCATCAGTAGTAGAGAAACTACTGTTCTGATGACACTATATTGAAATGGAAACACCCCATGACAACAAACAATGTGCTAGGTGGACTTGGCAGTAAGGACTGGGGGACCAGCAGCAACCAATGAGTCATCTGATGAAGGGTATAAAACCACTGAAAGGAGTCACTGAAATATAAGGAAGGAAAGAAGAAGAGGAACAACTATTCCCTTGAGAAAGGCATTCCTCAGACTTTGCAGAAGGGCAAGGAAGCAGAACCAGAGGCAAACAGCAGAATGAGAAAACTACCTTGGGACCACAGAACAACATTAGCCAAACTCAGAACATCCCAGTGACTACTCGGGGAACTACGAGGTTTTGCACAAAGATTAGCTTCTGCAAATCTACATGTATTCTGTGCTTTTCCATTGGGTTAAATACAACTAATTCAGAAATGCATTTACAAAATTTTAGTGTTTGTTTTCCACTTTCAAACCGCGTTTCTAAGCTGAAAAAACAGAAACGTGGGGACTTCTTTGCCAAACTCTGGAGTTGTGCAATGCCTTGGAAAAGTCACCTCTTCCTGATTCTAAGACCTAGGCAACCTACCACATCTCAAATAGGGATGTTGGATAAAGATCAGATCCCTAGCAAATGGAAAAGGATATGCAGCCTAACAATTTGCTTTTACTTTGCTTAGATCTCAGGAAGGTGAGATTTATTTGGTGGATCCACCATCAGCAACCAGATACGAATACAGCGGGCAGAGCTTAACAAGAACTGTATTAGGTACTGAAGAATGGAAAGTTCACTGAAATGCAAACAGGAGAAGAAAACATACCAAGGAAGTGATGCTGGCTTAGGGACAGGTGTTTTTTTGGTTTAACAAAAGTCTATTCTCCTTTTAACAACAGCCATGTTCACGGTATAGAATTGTTTTTATAAAAGACAGAAAAGTTTAAGTTTTGCTTTTACTCAGCTTAGCTTCCTGGGATATATTCATAACTTCAAGAAAGGAATTACACACATGAGTAATTGACTACTGATCTGATGATGCATTAATACAAGTTATCTAGCTCAATCAGCTGACCTTGCTTTACTGCACTTTGGGAAATTTCACAATCAGTACTTTTGTTGGTTGTAGATTTTAGAACTATGTAAACTTCTCTGCCGCTCTGTTATCAAATGCTGCTAATAACATTATTTCTAAACATATTTACCCACAGTAATTAAAGAATTAAAAAACTTCTTAATTTTTAACGATATCCCTTTTCTAGAATATAGACACAACATAACTGATTTTGGGAAAAGCTGAAGTCTAAAACAGCTATTCATCTAATAATCTTACTAGACAAAACAGAAATGAAAGTTTTGGTTTTGAAATATGAAAGCCGCATGATGTTGAAACAAACCTTGTCCATGAGTTTACTTGCATGAAGGCTCAGACTATTAAAGAATATCTTCTTACTCAACAAATGCATTTCTTCAATTGTTGTCAACAGTGTGGCTGCACTGTTTCCCACAATACCACTGAAAACAAAATTAAGATTAACTACATAATCTGAAGGGAGGGAGGAATAAGACAGGATCAGAAACTTGAGACAGCATTTCAAACACAAATTTTTCAGAGTTCAAAACGTACAACAAGTCACTGTAGGAAACAGTTCTCCATATTGGCTTTCTGAGAGATTCACTCATAAGATGACTGTGAGAACAAGCATTATCAAAAGTAACATCTGCTTGATGACATGGTTAAGTACAGTCTATCTAAAGTTGAGTACAAACATTTTAGTATAATTCTAACATTTACTGGATTTTTGTTTTGTTATTATGCAAATCTACTTGTTATACAAAACAGATTACATAAACAAAAAGGGTTGATAGCTTTATTCTATCACACTGTCCTCTAGGGATAGCATCCTACCTCTATTCAGTGTGATGTGAGGCATCTCCAGTGATACAAGAATTCATGCCTTGCTGTTCTGAGTGTCAGGCTATTACATTTAACATAACTACTGCATAAACCCTAAACTACCTTACCTGACTATGAACGTCTCACTAATCTACCTTTTGTCAAAAGTAAAAACACTTCTACGCTACCAAAATGGCAGGTTAAAAAATTGCATCATAATGGAGCTAATTCTTGTAGCTTGATTTTCAGAACACAATCTTGTTGCATTTAATGGGTCATTTCTCCAAGCGGGTTTTCCCTTCATTACTTGGGTGGACTTCCTGTATACAGAGGAAATTACTCAGCTGACAGAAGGTGCTTCAGTGGTCTTTAGGCAATGTATCATAGCAGGAGAGAAAGCAACAGATTTCCTAAGGAGGGTCTGCCTAAGACCCTCCTCCATTTTAACATCACATATTCAATTGCTTTACTACCACCGGGAAACAGACTTTGGAGACAGAGAAACAGCAAAAATATTGAAACTGTTTTTGGCAACAAAATTAGGAATAAAACATTTTGCTCAATATTATAAAAGAAAAAAGGTCTGATATGTGTTCTACCATAGACCTGTAGTGCCATCACACGTGAAGACTTGAGGAGATGCCCATGAACCATTGGCAATTAACCAATATATAAATACCAGAAAATAGTAGTTATATTAGTGACTCAAATTCTCAGCAGTTCAGTCCAGGGCTGTGGCTGAAAATTTTCCTGCTACTGCTGTTTCTAGCCAATATGAACTACTCTAAATGCCACAATCTATAAAAAACAGAGGTTCTGGCTTGTCTCTTGGTTCACTGATCTTGGTGGCACCTGACAGGTTGGAAGATTATTGGTGTACCTTGAACAGCCAGATACAGAATAAGGCAAGCATCTTCGCAACAGGAAAATGCAAGTGCACAGTCAGAAAAAATGGTATCCAAACATAGCTGTTTAAGGAAGAAAAATTGAATTTCAAGAGAGAATTTAATTCTATCACTTTCTCAAAGGGATACTTCATCATCTTAGTGCATATATATCTATATATACATATATAGATATAAATAAAACATCTATCAACACAATAAAATTTATTTATCGATTTTTAAAAATTGATGCCATATTCCAAAGCAGACTCCATATGAATTGATGGGAGTGAACAGATAAATGGCATCTGCTAAGGCCAAGAATACCATTTTTAATATAGTAATCTTCATGCTTACAATAAATAATAGTAATAAAAGTTATATCCTTAACATACTTTGTAGTTTGTATACCTGATTGTATGGTGGTAGAACTTGAGAAGATTGGAAATCTTGTACAGTAAAACTGCTCCTGGCTCAGCAACAATCACCTGCTCAATTCTAACCTGCAGAAAAAACAAACATCCTTCAGGTCAAACACCCTAAAAGCCAACCTCTATGATTTTATATACAATACAATGCTGACTTCTGAGAAATAAATTTGAACAGAAATAAATTCAACAAGAGACAATGCCCAGTTAACTCTAGCTTTCTGCTTGAACCAAAGTGTTTCTTGGGTGCAAAGCCTCTGGGTAGAAAACAAGCAGGTATATTCTTAAAAACTAAACTAAAGTAATCCCACTGCTGCGAATATTTCTCTATAGGTTTTTGTTGCAACTTGTTATTGAAAATTTCAAAATAATGAGATCACTTTATGGATTAACACCAGTACATACTGGAATTCTCCCCAGCACTGAACAGAGCAAGAACAGCTGCAGAATCCCTAATCTACAACCGCTGATCATTAGCATCATGCAGCAATTCCAAACATCCGAAGTATGAGGTATTTTACCCAAAAGACAAAACTTCACCTGGATTAATCTCTCCTTTATTAAAGAAGATATCATGTACCTGCTATCCGTATGTAATTATTTATTACTAACAGCTATGTTGCCTGTTTATCTCAACCAGGAGATATTGGTTAGGCAGACCAAAACAGTGCTGACTTTCTTTACACTTGGACAGTCGATGTCTTGTCTTGTCTCCATGGTACACACAGTCTCAATTCACTCATAAAAGGCTGCGCCAAGGTCAAGCTCTGGGCACTCATGAAGCAGTGATAGTCAGTGACTTATCACTGCCCTATTCTCCCACGTGCCTGTGTGTGAAAGGGCTACACACAAATCACCCGCCGCCACCCGCCCTCCCAAGTTATTTGTCTGCTGTTCAAAGGAGCGCAATGTGCAGCAGTGCCTTCTTGTCACCGCCAGCTGCACAGAGAAGGAACTAAGATTATGCTCCCTTGGCATCTAGGTCAGAGACCAAAAATGCAGAATATTTGTTGACTCTAATTTGCAAAGCTCGATGCACGAAGTTAATTTCAACATTCAGGTGTACTTTGTTCTTCAAAGCATGAATAAATACAGACGTACACATACAAATACCCATTTCCATTGTGTGAAAGGACATTTGGGCAGGGGCATAGTACTGAGTACAGTCTCTTGGCCTGAGTATAGCCTAAAAATTTTAAAGAATACCACAGAAGTAAAAAAAAGGTCCAGAGAAAGGTAACAAGATGATCAAAGATTTTGAAAATGGTTTCTGTACTGTTCTGGTGACAGTAAACTAAGGCGAAGCTGTGGAGGGATATGCCAGAAATCCAGCAAATCAGGTGGGCACAAAGATGATAACTAGGAAACGATTTTTCACAGTCTCTTTCAATACAAGAGCTGGAGTTATTAAACATAACAAACCCAAAAGGAGCTGGCTTTTCAAACAGTACAGTTGAACTGTGCACTTCCCTCCTGCTGGATATGTTGTGAACATAATTTCATACCAACTTGACATATTCAAGGAAGAAAAATATATTGTGGTGTATCAAATACAGAGGAGTAGCTATGGCTCAGTAAGTCCTCAATAAGTCCACAAACAGGCAAAGGAACTATTCCACAGAAGTATCTTGACACACTTGCACAAACTGTACACTCTTCCCCTAAGCATATAAAACAGACACTAGAAAAACCAGGGTACTAAGCTAAAATGATTTTTCATTTGACCCACTACAGTCATTCCGATACCCTTATCCTAAAGCTAAATTTTTTGCACCTAAGCAGATAGGCTGCACTGATGGGCTGAGGTCAACTGCATGAAGTTCAACAAGGCCAAGTGCTGGGTCCTGCACCTGGGGCGCAATAACCCCAAGCAGAGCTACAGGCTGGGAGAGGAATGGTTGGAGAGCTGCCAGGCAGAGAAGGACCTGGGAGTGATGGTGGATAGTCGGCTGAATATGAGCCAGCAGTGTGCTCAGGTGGCCAAGAAGGCCAACGGCATCCTGGCTTGTATCAGGAACAGTGTGACCAGCAGGGCTAGGGAGGTGATCGTCCCCCTGTACTCAGCTCTGGTGAGGCCGCACCTCGAGTACTGTGTTCAGTTTTGGGCCCCTCGCTACAAGAAGGACATCGAGGTGCTTGAGCGGGTGCAGAGAAGGGCGACGAAGCTGGTGAGGGGCCTGGAGAACAAGTCCTACGAGGAGCGGCTGAGGGAGCTGGGCTTGTTCAGCCTGGAGAAGAGAAGGTTCAGGGGCGACCTAATCGCTCTCTATGGGTACCTCAAGGGAGGCTGTAGCGAGGTGGTGGTTGGTCTGTTCTCCCACGTGCCTGGTGACAGGACGAGGGGGAATGGGCTTAAGTTGAGCCAGGGGAGTTTTAGGTTAGATGTTAGGAAGAACTTCTTCACTGAAAGGGTTGTGAGGCACTGGAACAGGCTGCCCAGGGAAGTGGTGGAGTCACCATCCCTGGAAGTCTTCAAAAGACGTTTAGATGTAGAGCTTAGGGATATGGTTTAGTGGAGGGCTGTTAGCGTTAGGTCAGAGGTTGGACTCGATGACCTTGAGGTCTCTTCCAACCTAGAAAATTCTGTGATTCTGTGATCATTAAACTTTAAGAAAAGTAAAAGAAAATCAAGATACAGATTTACTATCCTAGTATCTCTCACTATACAACTATTTATTATCATACCATGAACTACCTATCTGTGAACTACTGGACCTTTAATTTTGAAGGGTTTTATGATTTTTAAAGCTGATAACCTAACACAAACAAGGAAAATGAAAATACATTGTAGAGATAGGGCATGGGACCTGGAAAAACCCTACAGAACTTTTTTTTTAAATGATTTTTAGAGTTCTAAGAAAAGCAATACACCTCACCTTTAGAGGTCTGCAGACACCTTCTGTGATGTGCCCAACTACTTCTTGAATATTTTCTTCCACACCTATAGTTAAAGCAAGCACATGCTAAGAATATGCAAATTTAATTCTCTTTTCGTCTATTATAAAACAAATAAACACATGTAAGAGCTATTCTTCCATAAAAAAGCATTATGAACTACATGTCCTTTTCTCCACAGGACTAGTTTACACCTCCACTGAACTTCACATCTAGCCATTAAGAAATGCTTGCATGACAAACCATAGTCCTGAAAAGTCACTACCTTATGCTATGTGATTGCTTCCTAGCACAATGCAGTGCCTGGGGATTTGAGGCAGAAGGAAAAAAGGAAAGAGTAAATGATCTAGCCAGAAGCTGTCACAGTAAGGCAGTTCTCAAAACTAAACAGGAAAAAAAAAGGGCACTGGGATGTTCAAGGAGCAACAGTACTTATCATTTTGAAAGGCCCGAACTATAAGTACATGCATCTATCAGTGTTGGGTAGTGACATGCTTGTTGTAGTGTTACAAATTAAATCACACACGTACCTGCACACTGCAGTGTACTACTACAGCATTAGCAAATGCTTCCTCTCTAGCAGCAGTTGAAACTGATCTTTCAGAGAACAAACTATATACAAAAGAGAATATTGCCCTATCTTATTGTGAAACACAAATGAATTGTTGCATGGCAACCAGCACTGTCATAAATCAATCAAACTGAAAGCAACAGATCTTCAAGCTCTCACTTCAGTAACAACTCAGAATAGATTTATGGAGACAGCAATACTTTAATTCTAATTTAAAACTTGTCAACAGGAGTTCATCTTCAGATGGGACCCATGCAATGAACAGTAAACAAACTGACTGTGACATGTGATAAAAATCAGGTGATCTGAAGCTATATTTTGCAGATCTCATTTCACACTAGCAGAGAATACCTCTAAGAGAAAAAAAAAAAAAAAAAAAAAACATATAAAAGATTAAAGATGTGTGACAAAGCCTCTTTAGACCAAAATACATGAAAAGCCACATAAGCATAAACAACTAAATTCGGCGTGGTGGTTGTCTTGAAGCATACTACGTTGGTAAGTAATAAAAACATGTCTGTATATTGAAGTATCAATACTAAGGAAGATAGCAAGATTACAAACCACAAGATTTGTGGCCTGTTATGTAATGGCTAACTCCCAGACACACCCTAATAATTTAGGCAATTTTTGGTAGGAGCAGCCACTTTTGTTCGAGCACACATTTGCAGTCGTGTATCTAGACCAGATTGACTTAATAACGAATTCTTGGATATGAAAGTTTTAGCTGCAAAAATATACGAGTTTAAATACCAAGGGAGATGGAATTACAATTTTGATATATCACATGCTTGTGCTGTCAAATACACTTTCATGTCCAATTAGAATATTTTAGACTCAGCAAACAGGAAAAATAAATCTCCCAACATGATTGATTATATAACTGTTGCAAGTATTAGCACATCACAGTGACATGGAAGAATTATGGATTAAACAATTCTTATGGACTCAGAATCACTTTTAGGAAACAGTTCATTACTGAACATATGCTTTTGGCTGCCTGCTACACCATATATAATTTTACTCTGCATACCCTTCTGTAAGAGACATCTTTCTTGTACCTTCATGTGGCTTCTGCTCTCCAGTTAGCTTCTTGTAACTCCATAAAAAATAGGTTTCTACTGCTTCTCTTAAACAGAATGCCTGCGATTCTCCCTTCTTTTCAAGTACAAGTTCTCTACAGGACTGGAAAGCTCCCTACCAGCAGCATACCTGAGCTCCACAGAAGAGAACCAGATGCTTTATGTCTGTCCAGTACAATACAAAATCATTAATCTTTTCTGAATGTGTTTTAAATGCTTAAAATTTTTGAAGTATTTTGGTCAGGTTAATTTTCAAGGGTTAACATTTGCAAGCTTATAAAACTTTTAAAAAGTTATTCTTGAATATTTATTTGTGGGCTATTTAGATCGTTCTCTCTACACTCAAAACTGTGAACATCTCTCCAAAATAGCATTCACACAGTTTTGCTTCCACTGGGATCAAACCTACATCTGCCTCCATCTGTAGATAGCTAGATGTATCTTTTCTTTTCTCTCTCATTTTTTCTTTTTTTACAGAAAGGGGGAATATTTTTGTTTAGATGCAATTTATCACCTTCTCCACAGTCCTGAAATTATAATTATATAGACTTTATAGGAGAATTTAAACAATAATCTGAACTCAGAGAATCCTGATTTCAAATTACAAAAATGGTTTTACTTCCAAAATAGATCTCCAGGCTGAAACTGAAGTTAAAACATTTGACTGACCTATTACAGAGAAAGCTTATTTCACTTAAATTTTGCCTTCAAATTCACTTGCCTACTCTATGCTAGCTTCTTGGGCTCCCTCTATAGGAAAGAGGGAAAAAACAGAACAGAACAAACAGTTCTGATGAAGCCTCTGAAAATGCCCCTATCAGACCTACCTTTTGTTAGGAAGATTTGCTTTCTGGAGACACAAATCACTCTCATGATTTATCATCAAAATCAACAAGATGCCCACTTTTTAAATGGGCAAGTTAAACCAATTTAACTTTTCCTGTAGCCTGTGCAACAAGACACCTGAAGACTGTATAACAATACAGATAATTCATCTTGAATCTCTCAGTACAATACATGCTGTGCTCACTGGATTAGTCAGCACCAACTCAGGATGTATAGCTATATGATGCATATCATCTTAATCTACTTAATCTGAATCATAATGCTGCACATTCCACTTAATGGTCCTTGTTAAACTCAGTGGTATCCCATTAAATACTGTTTCATCTTCAAGACCTTATCCTACAACTATCATCATCAGTATTTCTCCCAAAGATGCAGAGGAACAGTTAATGGATGCATCCTCTAGGCTTTGTTGCTCCCCCTGTGAAGGTAAGAATCCCTCCCTAGGTTTCCTAAAAACTGGGCAACAGTGATGGCAAAGCCATTCCTGATAAGCTCTCAAAAACATTTTTGCTTCAGACAGTGAAACTCTTGTTTATAACAGTCCCTTGGGAAAAAAAAAAAAAAAAGCTTTGTCTTGGTGATATTTTTGGGAATTTTTTCTCCAAAACATTTCTACTCCCTGAATTCTCAACTACTTTACCCTGGCCTATGGCTGAAATTCTCAAAATATATCTATATTCGAAGGACGTAGTATCTGAGCCTGACTTCCTGCCAGAAGACTAGAGTATTTAATAGTTAAACAAAGCACTGCACAAGGGAGGAGAACTTCAGAACAGAATGGAAGACTGGGCAATAGCAGAGTCAGCTGCAGAACCAGATGCAGTAACATTCTCTGTGTGGCCAGCTTTTCCTGAACAACTCCCTGTTTACAGCTAAAGCATCAGATCTTCACGTACAGAATTACCATGTCTTTTTCTCCACCATGCAGGCATCACGAGGTCTGCGTTCTTGACTCTCTGAGATATTATCACTGTGTAAAATTAAATTCACTTCTACAGTATGCTGTAACTGTAGCTAAAACCCAACAACATTCCTTTGGTTTGATTTACAACAGTCCTACTTTAAACAGCCTACTTGCTCATATACCTTTAATTACAAAAGCTATTTAATACTTCCAGCAGCAAGGAAAATGAGAATGCATATTAACTTTAAATCCCAGAGCAGGACTCAATTAAGACATACAATCTGAGAAACTCACCAAAAATACAGATTAAACATCAGCTCTTAACGCTGAGGTTTGTTACAACTGAACATACATGTTTTATTTGTTTAGTAAGTCTTTGGCTTAAGCCATACAGGCTAAACATATTACAGCTTCTACATGAAAAGTTTCTTAAAAGCATGGTTCAATCTACTTAAAAAACAGCAAAGGGGATGAAGAATCTGTGTTAGAATCTGTAGATGCATTAATAAAGGAGAGCCTTGATATTAAAAAGCTTCACACATCTATGAGTGACCTGCTTTGACCTTCAGAAACCTACGCTGGTATGTTACAAGACAGAAGAAAACTCCATTTTACTTGCAGGAAGGAAGGAACAGAATTATTGAAATAAATTACTAAGCAAATGATCAAGAGATAATAATCCTTAACAGATCAACAAGTAATCTATCACAATATTTTCATAGAGACAATTTTGAACTCTTTGTCCCTTTATAAATTTAGCGTAAACCTATTCTGAGTAAAGTGAAAAGAGTAAAATTTGAAGTACTCATCTTTGCTAAGGGCTTTCTTCTGGCAAAATGCAACCTACGCTATTCTGAAGTTAATTCCAGGAAAATGAAAGTTCAACTCTCATAACTTAAGCCCAGTCTAACAAATTACTCACACTTTTTAACTTATTTTCTTATCGCTTCCCAATATATGTTTCAAAATCTAGTACTACCTTGAATAGTTACAAGCTTTAGCATCGCTTCTAGATGTTCTTTTTCAGACGCTGTAGCTTGATGCAGCCAGGCCAGCATATCCCCGACGTACCTAAACAAAGACAGAAATTTCTGTGTAAATCAGGGGTTCACAGTGTGAGAGATTTAAAGTGTGAAAAGAAGAATTATTTCTTACACATTCTTACTAGTACAGTACCTCAGAGGATCGTGGGAGTGCATTTCAATAGGGCGGGGAGTACCTCCTAGACCTCCTCTAGTAAGAGCATCTATAAAGCCTCGGACTACAGCACTCCTTCGAGCTGTTCCGAACTCATCCAGAGTGTACCTGTTATCAAAACATGAAAATGAGTAAAACAAAGTAGTTCACCTGATTGCACTGGATTAGTTCAGCTTTACAGCTAATACAAGTAACTGTTTCTACAGTTCCAGACAACTTGCAGCAATGCTTCTACTATAAAGCATTCAAAACTTCCTGATTGTCTTGACTCCTCATTAACAGATACTAAGGATGGCTTCCCTTTGCTTATCACACACAAATAAATAAATGAAAAATCATCTTTTTTCAGTTTTGCACATATAAGCATGTATTGACAGGTCTAGAAGTCCTGTTCACATCTGGTTCACAGCTAAATGGCAGAAGCAGCAACTTACTCCACCACAACACAAGGCTTTCCATCTCCTTCTTCTAGGCCACCAGATGAATAATGGTGACAGTTATTTATTTGATGGTTTCTCTATGTCAATCAACTGAGTCTTACTTAAGATACTTAATGCACGGACACTACAGACCAGACTGCTTAACACCAAATGGCATGCTGGTAAAAGAGGAGGTACCCAGGGGATACACACAGCTCATTTTTGGAGCAGCCTGCTTTCCTGTTGGGGCTGAAGCACAATACCAAGTGATGGGAAATGAACACTGCTAATATCCTCGCTTATCTGCTTAGAAACAGGACCTTTGCAAGCAATGGAACGCTTTTTTTTTTTTTTTTTTTCAACAACAGAATTTAAGTATTTTGAACAAAGCACACAAACTACAATGGAAAAAAAAAAAAAAAAAAAAAGAAATAAAAAACACAACAGCTTATTTTTCCCATATAATTGAAGAAATGCCACAGAGTAGGCTTGGTGTCACTTACCCATGACACCCAGCAGCTGAACAGATGTAAAAATAAAATAATAATAATAGAAAGCACGTTACTCACTGACTGAAGTTAAATGAGCACTACGCTCGCAATTAAACAGATGCGGAGGACAAAATACAAAAGGAAATAATAACTTGAAACATTTTTGACACAGCGTAAGTTCAATTAGATTTCTCTTATGCTATAAATAATCTAATGGATCCTTCATTATTTTTTTTTGCTCTGTTACTATTTAAGGGAGAATAAGGAGGGAACACAGTGAAGAATCAGGAAATTTCTTTTTACATCTTTTTTCTCCCCACACACTGTACTTGCTCACTTGCAGAGTAAAGATCAATCTATCTAAACTTTAAAGGCTGGTAAGCCTATAACAAATCAGTACTCACACAAATTATGCAATTAAGAGTGGAAGAGTTCTGGGATCTGCTGACTACCCATGGTCCAGGAATAGCAGCACCGCAGTGAAAAACCTCAAGTGTTTGGAGAAACCAGTTAAGCTCCCCACCACACTCCAATAAACAGCCGTATCATTAAAAATACAGCAGCATAATAGCACGATGTTTGTTTTGAAAACAGCAGTTAGTAATGATAATTTTGTTTAAAAAGAAAAAAAGACTCATTTTGCTTTTGCTCTCAGTAGAAAAGGGTATTGCTATGACAAAATCCTGCATGCATAAAAAATCATTAGTAACTATTATTTACACTAGAAACACAGTATTTAATACTATGTTATTACATGTGTTCATGATAGGGTAAGAAAACAACATTTGTATTCTTTTCAGCTCTGCTCCAATTTTTCCAGAACCCAGTGAAGTAATAATCATTAGTGGGGAGAGGAAGAAGGCAGTGGAAAAGCTCTGAAAATCAGAGTGGAGGATGGAAGAAGCACACTGCTTCCAGCTATGACTCCATGCACTATCTATGAAACAGTTTTCAATTTTTCTGTTAGAAACAGGAAGAAAAGCAAACATTTATTTTAGATCCCTACTGGCTGCAGTTCCCAAAAGTCCATCCATGGTACAATCTTTCTTCCACTGCAAAGTTAAGGAAACATAACTCAAAATAAGTAAACAAGAATTTGTAGTCTTGTTTCTAAACTCCTGTCCTTCTCCATCTTATTTTCATCCAACCAAATCACAACCTTTATCAGATACAAGGACTGTGATTTGGAAGAAAAAGTAAGTTTAGCAGCAGTGCTTAAATGCATAAGAACAACAACAAACTGAAGTTTTCTCCTATGAGATAACTGTTATATTTTGATCTCAGCAGTTGGAATGTACAAAGGCATATAAATAATCTTTAGATTTCAACTATAAAGCATGAGTTCTGTTGTTTTGGCAATACTGCTGTAGAAAGTGATTAAGCATGGTTATCTGTGGTGAGAGACATGGCTCCATCTTCTACAGTAATGTTTACTTTTGCCTTTGAGAGAAAAGAAGTCCTATCAATGCCCTACTTCAGGTTACATTAGTATTGCTTTTCGTAAGAAAGACGTCAGATGAAAAATGAAGTCTCTTTAGCAGATTCATTTTAAACTGGACAGATGTGAGTTCCTACAGAAGATAGTTTAGTTTTATTTTTAAGTGTTAAGAAAGCAAAGCTATAGTTTTGTAAAGTCTGAAAGTAACTTCATAAAACAAAATATTTGTTGTAGAAACTACGTATTTATAAAGAATCCTATAAAATGTTGTGAACAATCCTATGCAGCTGTGAAAAAGGGCCTGGTGGACAGGCTGCAAAAAGGGGTCTGCAACCCTCAGCTCTGGCCTAATATAGGAGCTGGCTGTAGAGCATGTACGGAGCATTAGCACCACCAGCAATAGCTGGAGAGGTCAAGTGGCACCAACTCTTCCTATAATTACTAGCAGATCTGACAGAGCCCGTAGAGATGTGCACTGTCTCTCATACTGACAGAATGTTTAATGTCCATTCACACTACACATTTTACCCATGAAAATGTACAGTATGACAGAGCTAAAGACAAAGATAGCCTTTGAAAGACAGCTGAGTGTTCTGCTCTCCTGCATGCCTGCGGCTAAGAGTAATTTGCAATAGTTGCAAAATATGGTAAATGCATTTAAATTAAAAACAAAAATCAAAACAAAAATCAAACCAAATCAAAGACTCAAACCTTTGCTCACAAGCAAAGAAGTTAAATGTACTAGGATTAACGATAAAACAGTTCCTCCTCAGGTGTATGGTCACCCCAATATAAAACGTTCTTAGAGTGCCACCTCGTGGTTACGTTGTCTACTTACTTACTAGTTGTGAACTAACTCATTCAAGTTAACAATCCCTTCAGCAAATTCTGGACAAGAACTAAAAACTAGTATATAATGTACATATCTAAGTACCCCTATGCTTCGGAGGCCCAAATTTAGTAGACTTTTTTTAACATATACTGAACAATTCATAATGGAAGACATTCTCACTACCAGGAGCACTTCAGTTAAAGCTAATTAGCATTTGTCAAATTTTTACTTTGGGATTTTAAAGGAGAAACCCACATGCTTTGCATTGCTTTTTTTTTTTTTCTTTTCCTTCGGAAAAACCCTACAAGGAGAGCAGCAGAAATTCACAATTCTTTTAAGTTAAAATCCAAATTTTGACATTTTAATTTAATTTCAAAGCAGTAAGTTGGAGAAAGTCCAACATTTACTGTATCATAATTATGTCAAAAAGACTTTTGAATTTAGAGAAGTGTGATTTTATATTAATTTTTAAATCTGATGCTAACTAAATTGTCACTGTCCTTTGCACTGCAACTCATGGAGATATAACTTAAGTTTCACAGGCTGAAAATGCTCATTTCTGTTAGAGATGATGATGAACGTTTACTTACTTATACAGGACAGGTCTATCTTGTAAGGCTTCCATGGCTTGAGCAAGAACTGGAGAAATGTCACACGACTCTTGTGTCAAAGTCCTGCACTCATCTATAAAATAACAGTGGTAAAAGTGCTTTCTTTACACTGCAGTATCTTTTTATACCAGGCTGATAAACAAGAAAATGGGTTAAAAACTCAAAGGCTTCTGATTTTGAATTGTAGAATATGCTACCTGCCCTTGTTTGTACTAAGGTAATTAAACTCTCTCCTTAAGCAGTACTTTGACTAAAATGGATGCCCATCGCTATTCTCAAGAATAGCAATGAAAAGAAGCTTATTATGTGGTTGCACCCACGTGTAAGTGTTAACTCATTCAACCATCAACACTCTGTTAGGCTCCTTTATAAAAGGCTGACACTTTACAGGTAAATTACTGAGAAAAAAAGGAAGCAAGTATGCAACCAAGCTGTGAGGGCTTTTTGTTTGTTTTGCTTTAGTGTTGTAACTATATAATCTTGTACTTTCCATATAAGAATGTGGAAATCGCATAGGCTAAATCACACAACAGCATAATAATGCTTAATTTTCATTAAGGAGGAACTGCAAACATTATCTGAGACTTTGGTATCCACAGAAGAATAGCCAATTAAATTAATCTCCTATTGCACCAGCTTTTTTCACACCTCTTCCTGTCAACAGAGAAGAGAGACATAATTCAAAAGCATCTACATTTTACACTATCAAGATGTTTTATCAACCACTGAGACTTGGATCCAGAAAACATGTGAAAAAATAATCACCTACAATCAATCAAAAAATCATGCAATCCAATATGGTTTTGTTTGTTTTTAAACAATAAGCCACTCCTCACACTAAACTAAATGTTACTAGCAAATTGTCAAAAACAAGAACTTCCTTGTGACCTGCAAGAAAATGAAATGCAATACACTTCACAATTGGCTTAGAATACCAAATTGTAAATATTGTTCTCTGTGGAAAAACATCTGAAAACAGAAATAAATAATACAGATTTACAAACAGGACAAAAAGGGGTGAATCTCCAGCTAATCATTTAGTTTACAAAAGCAAACACAAAGCTTCATTAATGAATCTTGGAAAGGGTTTTTACTGAGTTCAATCCACATCAAGAAATTAAAGGAACCATCATCATAATATTCATAAACATAAAAACAATTGTAGTCCTACTTTGAGTCCATCTGTAAAGTCGTTCATAAGATGTCTCTTGCAGTAAAGCCATCTGTTCCATAATTTCCAACCTACATGATAAAAATATTTTATTTGCAAATACTATTTTTAGTAGTACTACCATAGGCATGTGAAAACATAAGAAGTACCACTAGAAAAATAAGAAAACTTAAAAACTTTATTACTCTTCATTTTGATGTGAAATACTCTATACAGATATATAAAGTAAAAATGACACCGTGCTGTAACTTCTGCTTGTAACTACCAAATGGTTGTCTTGCACTCTTCCAAGTAACACTCACCCTGCCCTTTGCTGATTTGTCCGGAGGAGAATCTTGACATCATCATGAATTTGCTTTACTCGTCCTAAGGCCTTGAAAAAATCCTAAACCAATACATAAAATAAAAAGAGGGTCAAAAAGCAGTAACATCTCGTTCACACCTCTAGCGCTCTGTACTTTCCATTTCACATACAGACTAAACTGAGAATTTCAGGGATGTTTTCACCCCAAATAACTTATTGCTATCAGTGAAAAAAAAAAACAAACAACTCAAGAAAAACTCTAGATGGACATTTGTACAAAAAGGTTATTTTGTTACTGTTTGAGAGCCTTAATAGAAATATACTAACATTATCAAACAGGGTCTTATGAATGAAGTCATCTTTCAGACACTAGGAAAGAGTCCAGAAAATTCAGATGTAACTGCATGTTTCTTTTTTGACCTGAGCACAGTTTACCTCAGAAAAAAGGAGTTCTGTTCTGGTTCAAGTCATGTAAAAATACATATTTTCTCTAAGTGAAGTACTCAATGATTTAACATACTGCCTTGCACCACCTATGTTGAAGACCATGTGTTTATAAAAACCCAAATCACTCTTTCTTCAGGAAAAAAAAAAATCTCCCCAAAACAGGAGTCTGACTTACATGATGTTCTAAACACAATGGTTGATTCTATCCTAGGTGAAAAGCACCTACATGACTTTACTGAAGTCTGCAACTTCAGTAGCACAGCTAGGATCATACCTCAGTTACTTCTGCATATTTTTTTTTAGGTATCTCAAGGTATCACGAGGACTAATACTTGTTCTGCTGCAAACCAAGCACTGAATACATGGCACAGTGTTGCTTGAATATTCTTTCATGGTAGTAGTTGGTACAAAAGCATACAGCAATTACTCAAGTGCATAATCATTTAACACATTCCATTTATGCTTTCGTTAGCATTGTTTATGGTTATCTGTTCCATGTCTTTAATAATGCTTTAACTGCAAACAGGATGCCTGTGGAAATGAGATACTGCATCTCAGCAGATAGTCTGAGTTAAAGCAAAGGTTTCCATGCAACTACAATAATAAAATCTATTAATGATACTCAATGCTCTCATTATTCAGTTTGCTTGTACTGCAGAACAATAAGACTTCTTATAAAAAAAAAAAAAAAAAAAAAAAAGAAGAACAGATTCAAAAACTTGTTTTGGAAGGTTGCTAAAAGTGAATCGGTACCTAATAGCTTCATCAACAAAACAATAATGAGAGAAAATTCTAAATTCTATTATTTCAAGTTCCTGAATACCAATATATACATATAGATGCACATGAACAAGGGCAGTACTACATATTACCGAAGACAACCAAATTTCTCATTTGCTTTAGTCGAGCGTGTAGTAATTTTAAAACATCTTAGCTAAAAATTGAGGTTCCATAGAAGCCTTTTTGAAGTGTAGAAACACGATAGCTCTTATTGCCCCATAAACTCATTATACAAGCTAGAACTTAATGCTGATTTTCTTTCTTGTTACTAGAATCTTTCATTGCACATTTCAAACTCATCAGAAACTTACCACTGTGTTAAAAGGTACATTCCTCCATTAAAAAAAGAAGCTACAAAACTGATAATAAGATCTCATGTACAATTCAGCTAGGATGTTTTTTATATTTAAGTTCAGGGCAAAGCTTTTAATGTTTGCTGAGTTACCTCGGTAATTGGCTCATCTTTTGTGCCTCGAAGGAGGTTCATTTCATCCGGTGTCAGCTGGAATTTTGCTATGAATGCATCTGCAACTTGTGCTTTCATTTCTAGTCGCTGACTGTAATAAAACAAAGTGAAAAGGACATTAGCTTTTAATCCTTATCTCCGACTCATTTTGCATATTCATACCTTTGGAAATATAATAAGCATTAGAAACCAATGCTATTAAATTCTAATAGTACATTTGCCATCAAACACTTGAGTTGCATCTTCATGTACAATTTTCCATTACCTTAAATATATTACTGAGTAAAACAACGCAAAGTTAACGCATCTGAAAACTATGAAGTTCTTTACAAATATTCCCTTAGCATTTGTAACACAAGATATCTAATCCTGATACTTTGTGCTTCTACAATTTAATGCTTGCAATTATCTCCTTTCAAATTCATCCAGGAAAGAATGGGCTTTCAGCTCATGTTCTCAGAAAGACACAAAAAGCTGCAGCATCCAAAATGAGAAAATGATCATTAGATTAATCTACTATTCTGCAGAAGAGATGCATTTCTGTTTAACAATATACTGATGGGATACAAATGTACTAATCTCACAAGCAATCAAAATGTAATGGCTAATTGCCTTCTTAGTTACCCTTCCTGAAATAAACACAACAGGGATTTAATATCCAAACTCCATCTTGTGAGCAGCAGGCGTTTTGTCACACACCTTACAACCACAGAAGGACCCAAATGAATCTCGCTTTTTTCCACAGGGAGGGACTGGAATTCCACTAGCAACGGAAATTCAAACTGTGGTTTGGGTACAGAATATTCTGTGAAATAAATACTTTTGTTTTCTAGGCACAGAAACAAGTGCTGTCACAACATTAAGACCATTTCAGCTTCTAGTGTACTTATTGCAAGATAAATACGCTGCTATAATAGAGTGGTAAGACAGAAAGGTCCACTTCTAATACTGGCTGACATAATTAAATTTTCTTACAAGACCAAAGCTTGAAAATGAAGCTTTTACTTATTTACCAGTTCTCTACTATCCAACTATTCTCTGGACTGCATTCAGCTGAAGCAGCACAGAAAACAGACTTCCCTTCTGTAGATGTCGATGACCTTCCCACCCTGCAGTTGTGCAAACTTTTTCAGAGGTCAAACGAAATGTTTTGCAATTGTCATAGCATACAGAAAAGCGAAAAGGAAAGGAGTATAAAATCCAAAACTGCTTAACAGAAAAGAAAATAAACAAAAAGCCCAGTATTTAAGTTACATAGAAAAAATGTAAACAAAACAGAAAACCAAAACCTCTCATGATTTAATACCGCATCTTTAAATGACATGTCAGGTTTCACAAGGGTCCAATGCAGATGTGGTATTTATGCCTTTACATTGACAACTTCCCAATGCATATAAACATAAACTAAATGCATATGCCTTAGCTACTCAAATTGGAAATCAGGCATGGACACTTCAGATTTCATGAAATGCTGGTGCTTTAAGCAACGCGTTGCTGCTCCACGCTACTGTGATGAGGAATTTTAATCCATCAATGTCACCAGCACTGGATTCGGTTGAAACAACAGCCAATGTTGCTCAGTGAATTATCTTTAATTAGTTGCTCTCTTCTCTTGTGAGGGAGGTTCCTATTTTATATTTAACTACAAATCTGAGTAGATTTACACTGGACTATCCTTCCCTTTAGGGAAGAGAAAGAAGATAAAAAAGGCTGAAAAAAACAAATGCAAAATTATCTTTGGTTTCAGCTGAAGAAATGAGATCTCCCGTAAACACAGGAACAACTGGGATGTAGAGGCATTTGGTCTGAGCATAAAGATTTTTTAAAAGTTCTTACAAAATATTTCCATTTACAATTATATCTCATTTGTCAGATTTTTAAAATATATTTTTACAGGAGCTTTCAGCAGTAGCCTGTACAGTTTCACCAAACTGGGGCAGGGTGAAATCTGGTTTTAAGAAGTGCAGTATACCAGACATACAATTTATGTTTTTTCAGTTTGTTTTGCTTATTTGTTGGAATTAGTGTTGTAGACTTCCAAAGTACAAAGCCCAGAGTCAGGAAACATACATAAAGGCACTGTTAGTCAGCTCTGGGATTCTGTGCCCCATTTACTCCTGTAAAGGAAAATCCTGCAAATGAGAAATCACACAGAAATTAACTACCAAATCTCTCTCCTTCTGCAAGTCGTCACTCTACACAGCCCTCCTATTTTTTTTTCTTTTTTTCCTGCTGCTACAAAGAACGAGGCTCCATCAAAATTCATGCTTTAAAGCCATTCCCATCTCTGGCTGTGCCTTGGCTAACCCCTGCCATAACTGTTCATTGGCCCACTCTGCACATTCTCAGCAATCTACTTACAAAAAAAAAAAAAAAGTCAATACATTGTTGTCTAACATACTGCTAAGTTAAAAGTTCCACGATGTAAGCCTAAAATAACCACCTCAAGGTGGCAGCAACGCTTCATGTATTTTTCTCAAGACTGTGATTTGGAAGTGATGAAAAGCATCTATCCTAAATCCACAAGCACACATCTTTGACTTTTGATAAAGCTAGTTCATTTGGGCCCTGCGCAAAAGACATGGCATTTCAACGACCTGCTTGAATCCAGTTTCAAAAACCAGGTTAGCCATCCCTGCTTACACTTACTGTGTAAATTGTCTTGATTATCAATCTGCATGAGAAAGAGATCCTGTTTCCTACAAGATGACTGATCAGTAGCAAAACATGTGTGTTTTGTACCCTTGCCTTCTACCTGGCAGCACCCAGTATTAATGAGACCAACACGCTCACACGGGTATTAAATGACATCGGTATTTCCTCAGAGATAAACAGATTTTTAACTAGAATTTAATGAATATTATTAAACCAGGGAAATTGATTACAGTATCTCTCAAGCTTGCTACAGTTATTTCACTGGGTTAAGTGCTGTGCAAAGCCCCAAGAAAAGCTGCAATGAGGCCACTTTGCCTACATCCCACAGGAACTGGGATCCGTGGAGACATTCAGGGACTTCGAGACCCCCAGCCCTTTCTGTCAACCTAAACATTTCTACACTGTGTTCTTGGCATGCACAGTACAGAAGAAGAAAAGCCAAAGTGTGTTGTCATCCCGGAGGATGGTTGGTTGTTTTCCTACAAAAGTTACCCCTGCATAAAGGCTCACAGGGCGCGGGAGCACAGCGCTGATGCAAAGCAGGGAAGTGCCAAACACTGGTGGACTTCTGAGCTTGGATGGGGGACAGGACTCCAACAAAGAGCAATTTCCCCTGTTTTAGTCGTTACCACGGAGACAGAATTCTTTTGCAAGAGAACTCAAAAGGCTGGGAAAACTATGCACTTCATGCACTTTTCCCTCAAACTAAATACAAATGCACACTGTTTGTTAGGATTATCACCTAGACAGCTCGAAAAATGAGGTGGAGGAGAAACAGACTTCCCCAAAATTTAATTCTATCTCACCACCAAAGCATACTATAACAATTTGCTAGCGTCCTTTTCTTAGGAAGGCAGAGCATAATTTTCTGAAAGTCCTTTATTTTTCACTATTGAGGACTCAATGTTCATATTTTTAAAGACTCAAAAGATATCTTTAGTATTTTTAACTCAAAAAATAATAATAACAACCATCTTCAACAGATATAAGTGCTCTTCAGCAGAAGCTGGAAAAATTACTTTTCTATGATGTTTTTGTGGAAGGCAAATATATGCAATTATACAACAAAAAACCTACACACAAGTATCCATTCCTAAAAAAAAGTACCAGCTGTATAAGTAAAAATGCATTTGTAGAACAAATGTTTATGGTACATTTTGACTGTCAAACAGACATCTTTTATTAAAAAGAGAACACAGTCATTATGTGAAGGTGTTTGGTGACCAATTCCATCTTAGAATATAATTATTATATTTTCTGCTAGAGTGAAAACCAGGAAGGCACACAGTGAATTGTCTAACGTATTTCCAGGATAAAGAAAAATAGCATTATTATTACAGAAAGCTTTAGTGAGACCTCATCTGGAAAGCATCATAAACCCGATTATCTGTGTTCAAGAACAATGGACTCCCATCAGACCAGAGCTAGCAGGGACAGTGGGAATGGAGAACCTGTTTTATGAGAGGAGACTTCAAGATGATCTGCCTAAGAATCTTCCCCAGATGAAAGCTGAGAGGACAGATGATTGTTGTCTGAAGACATATAAGGAAAAAAATAAAATACACATATCCTTTAAGATCAAGAACAAGATGAGCAAATGGTTGATTTACATCTAAGAATTAAGTGGGAAATGAGGAAAACGCTTGAAAGACCAACAAGCTTTTAAGGTAAGTGCTCCAAGAACAGCAGCAGGAACAAAATGCAAAAATAATTAAGTACTTCTCTGTTGATGAGTTTCTGAAAGACGTTATGCAAATGAGAGCTGAAAGCAGGAAAGTGGACTTGAACTTAGGTTTCTCCAAGCTGAAGTCCCAATCTAAAGACAGTAAACCTGCAATGCAGTAGCTGTGCTATATAATACATTCCACTCTAAAAACAAATGGATTTAAAAAATAAAATCAAAAATGGTAAATGGAAAGGTTAACAACGTAAGATATTAACTGCACCAAAATGATTCAAATCTTGTCCGATTACTAAACACTAGAATTAAAAAGCTTATATGCTCTAAATAAAGTCACAGAGCTTTTTGGTTTTTTGTTTTTCCCTGACATAACCATCAGGCTTTCTATGGACATCATCTGTGTTTACAGAACAGTCTGGATAAGATTTTCACATGCAGAACTTCACAGCAGTCATTTGAGGTATATACTTACTAGATATATCAGTGTTTAGCAATTGTTAAGATACAATACATGGTTTCTAACCTGTGAAGAGAGATTAAATTTAAAGAAGCATGTTTCCAGTAGATAGATTCTTTTGCATCTTGTAGAGGTGAGATACTGTCACATCAAATGGGCTGATATCTTCAGCACATTTTTTATATGATCTGATAGAACAGCATTTGAAATGGGACTGCTTGGTCTAGTCTTTGAATTTGTTATCAAATTGTAAAATGTCACCAAAGGCATGGAAACAGCACGCTGTTCTCTGTATTGACTTGGAGTAGTATCAGAGCTTAACCAGCAGCAAAAGGAAAACTAAATCAGATATTAGGGAAACAACAAAGAACCCAAATCAATTTCCAGGGAACACCATGGGCTCTCTGCTCGGGGACTTTTCTCCTAAGAGCAGATCACACAAATATCAGTCAGGAATGCTATCATATAACTGACTGCGCACTTCTGAGAAATGTTTCTCCATCTGTAAATCCATGCCTCATTTCATATTGATCAAGAATATGCCTCATGCGAATACAGGATTGAGCACATAGGAAATCAAATCAGGCCCTGTTTTTTTTTTCCCCCTTTTGCTGCTCATTTTCCCCCTTTTTGCTGCCAGAATGTGACAAATTAGTTTGTTTTTTTTTTTGCCTTCAGGTTCATTACAGCTGCTTTGATTCCTGCGTTATGCCCCATCACCTATGCTTTACTGTGGTACAAATCAGGAAAGGAAACTAGGTGCACAATTTCAAAAACTCACACACACACACCCAAAATTATAATTCATTTTAGGCAATTACTGCTTTTTCTCATGAAGAATTTTCACAGGAATAAATGTAACTACAAGTTTCAATAGGTCATGCCATGAAATATATCTCCTTAATGCAAACCACCAGATCGCCACTTTTCTCAGCATACCTCTCCAAACCTCCTACAAATAGTGCTGAACTGCCTGAGTCACTTCCAAATTGACTATGACAAAAAAGTTGTTTCTGAAAACAGAAAAGAAAATGGAAAAGTATCCCTAAGAGACAAGCATGAGAGACCTGTAGTATATTGAAGCAGAGCTATTGAAGCAGCAGATGTTCACTGAGAAGCATTTTTCCTAAGGCTTTTGACCTTGCATTGAGCACTGAGGTGACACTCAAATCATTCACTGAACTCCAAGAACCGTGGCTGTTGAATTTAAATAAATAGCAAGTTTCAACATAATTCAATTAAAACAAATTGAAGTACATGCTGCTTTTCAAAATAGAAATCACCTTTTTTTTTTAAAAAAAAAAAAAAAGCAAAACAATACTAGTACTACAAAAACTAATTTTCCAGTATCAACAGAACTAATAAGGACTCTAACACTGAAACACATTTTGCTCCATTTAAGATTACAATTAATAGAAATTAGCAATGTAAGATAATGTGTAAAGCTGTTCAAGGGCATAATCTCAATGAAAGCCCCGCAATCTTTTAGCCTGTCTCAAAAATAACTGTCCAATCCATTTCCATTCTCATTCTTTTATACAGTTTTCAGACTATGGTCTTCTTTCTTTACAGAAGAAATCTCCTTGTGATCTCCCTGCACACTTGCATACACTAAATCACTTTTATTTACTTTTATAAGTCTTTTTACTTTTATTTACTTTTACATTGTAACTTATCTTCTGGTGTCATTCTTCAGTTGTTAAGTCCACAACTGTCATTTGTGACTAATCTCAAAAACAATCCTGCAAAACACCTTACATTAAACAGCTGGTAGCACTACTATGAAGCCAGGCTTCTGCCATTCTGTACACAAAATTTTGGAACTGCACTGTAATTTCTTTGGTTCTGGAATTGTATTGAGCTCCAGGAAACTTGCTCCCAGTGTAAGGTAAAGAAGTTTGTACTGCAAGTAGGCTTTTGGCTTCATACAAAGAAGAAAAAAAGAATTAAACTTGTATACAGCAAGAGAACTGACAAGTCACAGAAAGCTTTTATTAAAAAAAAAAAATCACACTTCAAGGAACATGATCATTTTTCTGTCAGCCTATTAGCAAAGGGAATAAACAAACCCACATATTTTAAGAAACAGCAGATGTTGTTTGAAAACAAATTACTCTTTACTATACATACAAAGCCTAATGCAACCTGAAAGCAATATTAGCCTGCTAAAGTAAATGTACAGCAATTTACTGAAGATACTGAAGAGGATTTTCAGCGGTTCACGGAAATTGCCAAAATTAACTACTGCAGTTTTTCTTTATTATTGAAGGTTATTATGAAATACATTAAAACATTCTATTAAACACTCCACATCACTGAACATCAATAAATTAATCTTATGTTGTAGAGAGATGGGCTAAATGGGTTAGACTACACTATTTCACATTGCGTGGTTCTATCAAGTTGTGATCTTAATTTCTAAAGACACTAGAGAAAAAAAACAAAAACTAGTTCCTACATTAAGCAAATTCCATAACCTAAGTAATGTGAAGGAAAACTGCCCTGCTTCTAATGTACAATACAACTATTTCAACTAGCAAACAATTTGAGAATGCCATAGCTTTAACTGAAATCTGAGATGAGCATCTTATTTTCTTCCCCAGCTATTTAACCAAGTGTCTTAATCGTGCATGTTACCAACATAGGAAGTCCCAAATAGCTCATTACCTACATGATGCTGCAGAGGGACCACTGCACCTTCAAATCACAAATTCGAGAGGCTAGAAAAAGCAACCAGGAGTTCAGGTAGGAAGCTTAGGAACATGAAAATGGAACTTAGGAAATGGAAGTACAGTTAACAACAGTGATAAAACTATGCAAAAAAATAACAGGTGACCATAATAAACCAAATCCCTGCATGGAACCACTGACACAGCCACTCCTCTGCAAGTATTGCAGGAGAGAAAGAACACCTGGCAAAGCCAAAAGCATGAATAAGCATTCTCAGTTAAAAGTGTTCATATTTCACAGTTATTATACTGTTCTTGGGGAAAAAAAAAAAAAAAAAAAAAAAAAAAAGAGAGAAAAAAACCAGACTATGCAGGTTCAAAAGCCACATAGGGAAAATTCTGACGAGATACTTACGTTTGCAAGGTCAAAAACCACTGCAATCTAAGAAAACAGACCACAGTATTTCAATGCTTCCTTTACGTATTTGCTTTGTGTATCTCAGGGAATAAAGTTACAACTGCAGTTAGAAAGCCTTTCCCTGATTTTGCAGTCAACATTGTTCTTCTAATTGCAATTTGATTTAAACTTGATACTAATTGCAACACTTTTTGACAAAATTTACTTCCCTGAGAACAGGTCAGGCATGAAGAATGCTTACCCAAGTCAAAGGTTCCACCTGTCATTTACTGAAAACAGCCTTAAGAGTACAGAAAGATGAGACATCTTTGATCAAACCAAGGGCTAACAGTTACATAAAACTATGTTCTTCGAAAATGAAGGGAAGTAAATAAAACTCTGAACTACTAACTCTATTAGTACCTAACATAGGTAACTTGCTAACTTCATCAGGTTATCTGAGTGAAGATACCAGCTCTTTTTCCCTAAAATTTGTCAGATACAAAAACAACACGTTTTAAAAAAAGTAATTCCCTAATTGCCTTAAATATATGAAATTCATCTGAAAGTTTACTGCCTTCCTTCAATTTTAGGACAATGAATCAAATCAAAACATTTTCCTCATAGGAGGAAACAGTCAGCTGAAGTAAATCAGATAAATGCTAATCACGATAGAAGGAATTATTTTTTTCATCTATAGCTAGTACAGCAAACCCAGTATGGTGTGATTTCTGAAGTTATTAAAAAAAAAAAAAAAAAAGCTAAAAAGGTAAAAAGAGATGAGGACTTAATGTAGAACTTTGTGAGAAGG
This sequence comes from Aythya marila, assembly GCF_965140915.1. Taxonomy (NCBI): domain Eukaryota; kingdom Metazoa; phylum Chordata; class Aves; order Anseriformes; family Anatidae; genus Aythya; species Aythya marila. The sequence continues at coordinate 27,067,098 of NC_139042.1, read as the reverse complement.
TCAGAGCCAAAATAACTTTCCTGAAGGACAGCGTAAATATCTGGTTCAGCAAAATGAAAGATTTATCTCTGCTATTACAAAATGTTCAGCAACTACTAGTGGGAGAAAGAAGTATATAACTAATATAAAAAAGAATAACACCATTAATTCCATTTTTTCAGGGCAACGTTTAAAAACATTTAATTCAAAAGCACTGATTTAAGAACTTAAAGAATTCATAAATACAAATTTGTAGTATGCAAAATGGAATTTGGTTTTGAAAAAAATATTTAGATGTTAAAAATTACACAGAAAAATCTACTATACTAATCCTATTTGAATACAAATACACATTATACTGAACTTTCATCAACTTCTAACTAACTCATTTTCTTGTGAAAAGCCTATAATAAAATAAATGGTAGGACCACAGAGGGTAGAAGTAGAAATTTGGGACTGATGAAATTTGCAGATGAGTTCTGTAACTTCCTCAGTAAGGTAAGAAAGGGGACATCTTCATTCTTATAGGAAGAATTCTAAAGAATGAATATCCTCAGCAGCTACTGCCGCTTTCTAGACTGACTGTTCTTGCTTTAGACTCACTGTTTCAGTTGCCCTGGTTTTGGATGGGCCCAGCTTTCACTTTCTCTGCATTGCAATCAGCATTTTAGGACAACCCTCAGAAAAGAAGGTATGGCCTCCCAGTTTCACCTTTTATTCTTTTTCTGTCTAAGATATGTTGCCTGTTAAGGTGAAGGGTTGAAAATACAAGACCTGTATTTTTTCGGACTGTAGGCAAGTATTCAGCTTTTCAAAAAACCCTGAACATTTGATCAAAGAGGTCTCTTCCTGTGCCTGATTTAAATCACAGAGATGCGTAAGAAGAAACAATGAGTCAAAAGAAGAGATGACTCAGGTATCTCACATGGAACAAAACAGCCTTCTCTTTGTGGCTTGACAAAATAAAATTAATAACAACAACAACAACTCTTCTTTAAAATTGCCATAAATTTAGCCAGGGGAAAAAAAAAAAGTTAACCTTGTTAATAAACGGCACTGTGAGTCTTCCACAACCATTACATTGTAAAATGACAAATACTGCTTGGCTACTGCTAGTGTGAGTGCTTTCATGGTATGCTTACAGAATTGCCTTTCAAAATACAACTTTTTCCTAGGTGTGCACTCTGAAGTCACAGAGTGCCTTAAGGACAGGTTACTTCCTTTACATTTTTTTCTCCTCATGCTAGAGGGATGTTCTGTACCTGACATGTTAGTTTGCAGGAAGCCTTTTAAGTAAGTTATTTTGTAAGGAATATATTGTAGAAGTACTGATGTACAGTCTGCATAATTCTCCTTTCTAAGCCCCGACTTCTGCTCACTTACTTAAACCATCATTTTGCCAAATCCTTCATTTTATACCAACCAGTACTGTACTTTATGCAGTTATTGTACATTCGACTTTATACTATGTACAGATTATACTCTAACCTCACATTCAGACTCTCACAGGAGGTAATCCACTTGCTACTGAAGTCCACAACATGAACCCATTAATTTTGAAAGTACACCCAGAGCTATCCAATGTCATAACTTCTACTAGAAACTTATCGCTGGAAATAATTACTTCTAATCTCTAGTGAGCTATATATAATTTTCACAAGAAAGTTGGTAAAGGAAGGAGATTCATCCTTCTGAACTGACAAAGGCTAAAGCTGTAAAACAAGATGCCTTAGCCATAAAAACGATAAAGATTACATGAACCTGTCATGGGCTATTATCATCTTCTTCCTATGAATAAAAATACTGAAAATAGCAAAATACAAATCTTTCACAAGAAGCTGGAGAACCAAGGAAAAAAGTGGTCTCCATTAGGCTCATTAAGGTACCTATATATTTCACAGTTAGCTTTAAAGATGGAAAAGTAGGTCATAAACCAACTCTCTTCTTACGTCCAGTCCCTGCACAAGAGTGATTTCTAATGGATGTAAAGCATTAACACCACCACAAAGCCCACAAAACTAATGCAAGACTCAGTGCTGAACTACTTTTGGTAAGGTCTTATCAGTACAGGAATTACCCCAAGGTCACAAACTTTTTAAAAGTACAAATCCCAGTTCCTTCCCTCCCTACTACCTTTCCTGTGAAGTCTAAACCTACACTGTTCTTCCTTGCACAAATATTAGAGCACAAAAATAAAATAAACAAAAATAACAGCCAACAATTTCTCTCTATTTACGTATTCGTAGCTTGAAGGAGTTCGCTTGAATGAGATGAACACACCTTGTTTTGTTCAGTGATTGTCCTTCATGTAACAAATGTTTCTTTGTAACATGAAAAAGCTCACAGCAAATAATAGATACTTTTGTATCTATTGCACAAAATTTGTGCATGTCTCTGAATTATACAGGAAATACCAATCAGACAGTCATTGGCATTACACTACAGGAACACCAAACCGGAGGAAAAAAAACTAACTTCAGACAATGTCGTGGTTTAACCCGGCTGGCAGCTAAACACCACGCAGCCGTTCGCTCACCTGTTCTAACTGAAACCAGGACAGACAATTAAAATAAAAGTCAACAAACCTTAACTGTTACCAAATAACATATTCTAAGTTTAAAGTTTCTGAAACTCTACTCTAAAAATTTAAGTCCAAAATGCAAAATAACATACTAATGTTTAAAGAATTTTGATCTTGTAGGACTGTATCTATTATAAAATTATTTAACTTACATCATCAACTGACATAGGTAAAGCAAATCCCTACTCAGCACACTGTACAACTATAACTGTTTCTCTTCCCTAAAAGGTCAATTTTTATGACAATAAGCATTAACATATTCTTAGCTTTTTGTATCCTTTAGTAATAAACTTAAGAGTTCTACATTTTTATTCTAATTGAGCTACAAACACAGGAGAGTGTTAAAAATGACATACAAATGAAAAAAAAAAAAAACACCAACAGTCCTTACACAAAAATAAAAGTGGCAGTACCAGACCTAAAATAAAATTACATCAGTATTTTCATGTTTTCAAGAAATAAATAAGGTGGCATACATACTTTTCTGCTTGGAGCTTTGTTGTTTTTACTATCAAGTCCTGGGTTTGTTCCTTTGCTGCCTAGAATACAATTAGAATCATCAAGAATGTGAAAAGCACAAACATGTCAAATGCATTACACAATTTCTAAAATATATAATACATTTGAAGTATTTCTCAACTATCCCAATTTTCAGGCATTAAAAAGAAAACAACAATCTTATCTATACATATTTTTGTCATTATATATATTCTTATTTGCACACCAGCCTGTTGTTTGGACTGCATGATACCACAATCTTACAAAACAAAAAAGGTAAAGAGCTTTCTGATTAATGAATACAGTCCCTTTCATATCTTATATTTGTTCTGCTCTCTTAATATGCTACTTTTTAAGCACTCTTATGCCTTATATGCTATGGATATTCCTATTCATAGGTTGTTTTCTCTCTATTCTTAGTACATTGATGCCTTCTTATTCAACTAGAACACATGCTTGGAAGTCTTGATGTCCTATTACAGATAAAACAGCAGAATGTTTGACAACCAAGTGCTAATTCCTGGCCCTGTTAACTTACTTTCTATTCATACAGCTAAAGAAAACATGTGTTGAATTAAGACAAGTTGTGAGTGCTAAAGGGCACTAGCAGAAACCTCCTCTGGGGCACAGCACAAAACTACCTACTGATTTTAACAGAAAAAGAGATCGCCGTGGGATGGCTCTAGCATAAAAAGAAAAAAAAAAAATCACAGATGACAGCTACGCTTCATGATCTAAAGACAGAAAAGAACAAAAAGCTGCATGGACACTCAACTCATTTCCACATCTGACAGTTTAGTCAAACTGCTCCTGAACTGCATTAGGGAATACATCCAGATTAACAGCATTCAAAGAGATGTCAGACCTCAGAGCTACATTACTCATCGCTTTCCAAAACTGAAAATTAAGTACTGCAGCGGGCTAACTGTATTCTCACACTTTTTGGCACAAGTTCATCAAACTACAAGCATTCTCAGGAGGATTACGTATCATTTCCATGAAACCTCTTCACTTAATTACCTTTTGAGTACACATCAGGGGAAAAAGGAAAGGTTATCACAGGAGACTTTAGTGAAGAATCCTCATTCACACGCTACAATTTATGTGCTGTACTCAGAACAGATTTGGTTTGGCAAACATCTACACTTCAGTATCCATAATCCTTTTAAACTCATGACTGTTCTGAATATTGAACTTGTACATTGAAACCAGATAAGATTTAGCAATGTGTTATGAAACACCTACATTGTGGCTTCGGGATTAATATGGAACAAATTGCTTTTGTTGCACAAAGGCATCCTGAGACATGTTATGAAACAAAACCAACAGAATCAAGATGGTACACTAGACTGTTCTTGCTCAATGGATAACAAGATAATTTCTTATAAATATACTTGATGTATTTATGTGAACATGTAATTCAACAGCTTTAGTCGGTGTGAATGATTCAAATTTTAAATCAAAAACCACAAAAATAGTTAACCCTTTAATCTATCACACATGTAATCTAATGAAATATTTTCTCTCCACTCAAACACAAATGCTACCTTGATATTCTCAGAGAAGTATATTGCTATGTTCAAAATTTGAACTTGGAAGAAAGCAAAATAATTTCCTCAACACATTTTTCAAGTAAAAAGAAACATTAATATTTTAAAATACATAATACACATACTAGTGAAACATCTGTGTCACTGTTAATCCTCCAAAATAACTATTCTTCTAAAAGAAAATAGTTAAATCCTAAAAAGAAAAATACGCAGAGCACATCTATTCATATATTACCTTTAAACGACTGGACATATCTTCACAGCAGCTGCTCATCGCTTGAACATCTTCATTTATACTCTCAAGCTCCTAAATAAGTTAAAATAACAGTAAGAGAGAGTCCAAAGGAAGGCCATGAAGACAACCAAAGGGCTGGAGAACCTGCCCTCTGCAGAAAAACTGAAGGAGTTAGTTCTGTTCACCTAGAAAAATCAATGGTACATGGCAGATCCCCTTTACTGGAGGTTTACAAGATGCAATTGGACTGGGTGCCAGATAATCTCATCTAGGCCCTCCTTTTCCCATGAAAGGTTGGACCTGATGATCTTCTGAAGTGTCTTCCAACCTGAGCTGGCCTGATGATTCTATATAATCAATGGAGAGAAAGCACCCCTAAAGATCAATGTTCGCCTGAATCTTTTTTTGTTTGTTTGAAATATCACCTGTGTGCAATGTTTTCATCAAATGGTATAAACGATTAAACATTTTTATTGTAAATGTATATTTGTCTAGGAAAAAATAATGATTTCTCATAACCCTTTTTTCTTTTTTAAAATTATACAGCAGTACTCTGACAAGATAGCTAATCAAACTGTAAAACTGCTACCTCTTTAACTTGCTTGAATATGTGGACAAATTCTTCATTTATGGCTAAGCTTCGTCGTTCAATGTCTCCACGCAAATTTCTTCGGGTCCGCAAGCTATTTTCAACAAAAAAGGTTGAGAGAGCCTTGAGTGCTTCCAGCATTTCCTAAAAAGTAGAAGGGCAAATGAAATTAATATTTCAGTAGGTTACAAAGAAGCACGTTGCATAGCCTGCAGCCACCCCAAATTCACTGCTTTAGACAAAAAGGTACAGTATAGAATCACAGGATCATGAAGGTTGGAAAAGACCTTCAAGATCATTTGGTCCAACCATCCCCCTTCCACCAGTGTCACCCACTAAACCATGTCCCCAGGCACCATGTCCAACCTCTCCTTGAACACCCCCAGGGACGGTGACTCCACCACCTCCCTGGGCAACCCGTCCCAGTGCCTGACTGCTCTTTCTGAGCAGAAATGTCTCCTCATTGCCAACCTGAACCTCCCTGGCACAGCTTGAGGCCATTCCCTCTGGTCCTATCACTGGTTACCTGTGAGCAGAGGCCGACCCCCAGCTCCCCACACCTTCCTTTCAGGCAGCTGCAGAGAGCAATGAGGTCTCCCTGAGCCTCCTCTTCCCCAGCCCAAACACCCCCAGCTCCCTCAGCCGCTCCTGGTGAAGGGCTTTGTGCTCCAGGCCCTTCACCAGCTTTGTAGCCCTGCTCTGAACACGCTGCAGGGCCTCCATGTCCTTCTTGTAGCGAGGGGCCCAAAACTGAACACAGTACTCGAGGTGCGGCCTCACCAGAGCTGAGTACAGGGGGACGATCACCTCCCTGCTCCTGCTGGCCACACTGCTCCTGACACAAGCCAGGATGCCGTTGGCCTTCTTGGCCACCTGGACACACTGCTGGCTCAGGTCTCTCGTCTTTGTATGTGTTTTAACAGACTCTTACCTATTTTTTTTTCTTGATAACAGCTTCAACCAGAAGGGTCACAGCTGGTTAAAACATGACTACAAAACACCTAAACCCGGAGAAGCCTCAGCGGTGCCACCCCAACTACGTGGCACCAGCGTCCCCAGCACGGGCAGCGATGCGGGGCATACCCAAAGGGGCCAAAACCCAACTTTTATCCCCGATTCCCACTGCAGACCCCTGCCTGCCCCCTGGGTCAGAGCAGGGGGCTCCCTTCTCCCTTCGGGGAGCCCGCGGGGGCCCTGCGGCCCCCGGCCCGGCTCTGCCGCCCCCTTCGCCCCCCTCAGCGGCGGTGCCGGAGCCCGTGTCCCCACCTTGTCGTTGTCCAGCCGTGTCTCCAGGATTTTGTTGAGCTTTCGGGCCAGCGGGTTGATGCCGGGGCCCGCCGGGGCTGCGACCTGCGGCGGGGCAGCGGTGTCGGCCATGGCTGCGTGCGGCGGCGGAGCGGCTCCCGAGGAAACGCGCTCCCCGGGCTTTGGTTCCTCCTGCAAGGCTGGCGCTGTGTGACAGACAGACACACAGACAGACACCGACAGACACACAGAAAGTCACCCTGTGCCTGCTCCACAAGCGTGGTGCCGGCTACGGTCCCGAGATCCTGCAGCTTGCAGGGCGGGAGCCGAGTTGAGTCCGTCTGGGGGGCGTGGAGGGGACACAGGCTCACAGAGGCCGCCGAGGGGCTTTAAAAGATTAACCTTTTAAAGTTGGAATTGTAAAAGATTTCTCTGTTTTACTTACACACTGCATTCCTGGAATACCTATATGTAATCCTGCAAACATACTTTATTAGTATCTGAAATGGGGTTCGTTACCATTCAGGTTGGTTATGAGACCAAAATACACGACCCTTGGTACATGCAGTTCTCAGGGGAACAAGAAAAATTTGGGGATTTGTGATAAGGAAAAAAGATTCTCTTCCTGAGGTCACATGGCTGTATTCATTTCATGCTTGCTGTGTAAACGCGTGTAACTAAACAAAGAAATGTAAAAGAAATGGGCTATTGTTATACAAATGAAAGTAAAAGCATGTTAAAATGGGGAGATCTTACGTTGGCCGTTCATTTACTGAAACAGATTATAGCTCAGACGTTTGTTTTCTTCTTGTCATGTCATTTTCTTCTTGTCGATAGTCAGCAAACAGATCTTCACATGTTTTTAGACACATAGTTTCCCTCCTTAGCTTCTGTTTCTCTGCCCTATTTTGTTGGTGTTCCCTCTTCCCAGACGTCCCTTACTTCTGACCAAGCTTCCAGGAGCCAGGATCTTCCTTCTCCATGTCAAGAATCTGCTTTAGACAGATTAGACAGATTTAGACAGGTTTAATTTTTTAAAAAATTAAGAGATAAAACATGCATTCACAGGTGCATGCCATCACAGATGTGAGCAATTATATTTAAGCATGTAAAGAAAACTCCATTATTAGAAAGATCGCATCCCAACTTGAAATTGGATATTGCTACCAGCCTGAACAAAGATTCCAATGCCATTAACCTGTTGGATGAGTTGACACAGCAAAGGCACACCTTGAACTCAGAAGGACTTTAACATCTGAAGAACCACAAGTGTCAAGATAAAATCATTGCCAAGCCTCTTCCAGCAAGTTATACCACAGACACATAAGGAACCACAAACATTTTCCTCTGTCAGTTGGTTCATGCACTGTCTTTTGAAGCATCCACTTTTGCTTTCAGACGCTCCTTGATGGAAGTGTATCTTTTCATGAATTTGTTTCATGAGACAGGTTACTTCTAGGTAAGTCAGTAACCTATAGGATTTTGAAACAGTATGTGTTTATCTGTGCATGTGTTCCCCAAGAAAAATAAAAAGAAATAATCAAGGGAACACATTTTAATCTCCTATAACTGAGAGAAGCATTTGTATAAGGGCACCAGGGCTTATATATATATATATATACGCACATATATACCGCATGTGTGTCTAGGAATATTAGATGCATCTACAAAGACAATAACAAGCAAATAAATCATTTATTTTAATGTTTACAGGCTAGATTTTTCCTAAAAAATGATTAAAAAAATATATATTCAAATGTGATCATGCAGTGAGATCACTGCCTAAAACTCAGCTGCTGTCTCACGGCTCGTAAACGTCGTAGTGTCATGAGGGAACTTTTGACATGGCATTCTTACCGACTTACTTGTCCACCAGCAAATTGTTTCCTGTTAAGTCAACCAGATGAATATTGTGGGATAAAATGACTGGGTGTTTGTGATCTGTAACTGCCAGAGGGTGCTTTGATTTCAGATAGCAGTCTCTGTGTGCCAGTAGAAGACACTTTGTGTATTGTGCAAGCATAATTCTCCTCACTAAAGCTAGATATGGCAGCAAAACTATAGGTGTCAGCAAAGAAATGTCTGGTACATAGTGTTTTCTGTTAATTCGCTTATCTCAGTTCCTTATTATGGTGAAAGTGTTCACAAAACACACATTTGGTGTGCAACAGATAGGAGCACAGTTTATCCTGTGGAACAACTCCTGTGGAATGCCACCTGCTGTTTAAGTAGCCCAAGCTAATATTGCAATTGTATCTTCAAACGCTTGGAGTTACATGTGTGTTTGGAAGGGAAAGACAAAAGCATTTGCAGTAGTCGCCTGAATCTGTTTCTCAAAAGGCTAAATAAGAGGAAAAATCCACTGGATAGATAGATTGGCTGGGATCAGACAAAGATGCGGCCAGAGCTGGTATTTCACTGCCCCTAGTATTTCCCTAGCATTTCCCTACCTATGGTAAAAGATGTGTGACAGAGCACAACATAAAGATAACGTTTCCTTAAATATAGAGAGGGGAGAATAGCTCTTGCTATAAATGTCATCAGAAGCAAATGACAGTGAGAAAGGAGAATTTTTGTGATGAAGGAAGAAGAGAATGTAAAAATGCATTGAAAGTAGAGTAATAGAAGAGACTGAGGAATCTTTTGGGGAGGTAGAGAAGGAGGAGGGAAGTGAGAACAAAGGAGGAAAAACAGAAGGAGGGAAGGAAGGAAGGAGGAAAAGAAGGAAGGAAGGAAGGAAGGAAGGAAGGAAGGAAGGAAGGAAGGAAGGAAGGAAGGAAGGAAGGAAGGAAGGAAGGAAGGAAGGAAGGAAGGAAGGAAAAACAGGAAGACTATTATAGAGTTTGCCTCAGTATGATGCATAATTAGTAGTATTTTCTCACAGTGTAATAGATAAAAAGACTATTGACAATGCTACTGTTACATACAGTTTGTAGGCCTTGATCATTTCAGATGTATCAAGGAAGAGTATCTGCAGGAAGCTGGCCATTGTAACTTGCTGCTCAGCTACCCCATCCCTGGTGAGGTGACAGCAGCTCTCTGTGTCATGGTCCCCAGAGAAATTCACAGAATCATAGAATGGTTCAGGTTGGAAAGGACCCTAAAGATCCCCTAGTTCCAGTCCCCCTGTCATGTGCCTGGATACCTTCCGCTAGATCAGGTTGCTCACAAGAATATCAGGTGAGTTGGACTTGGCTCTGCCAGGCTCTCCAAATGCAGGGTCCTTTATTGGGATGGGACAATCCAAAGCACAAACACAGGCTGGGCAGATAATGTACTGAAAGAAGCCCTAGTGAGAAGGACCTGGGGGTATTGGTTGATGAGAAGCTTGACATGAGCCAGCACTGTGCACTTTCAGCCCAGTAACCAACCATATCCTGGGCTGCATCAAAAGCAGGGTGGCCAGCAGGGCGAGGGAGGGGATTCTCCCCCTCTGCTCTGCTCTTGTGAGACCCCACCTGGAGTTTTGCCTTCAGCTCTGGGGTCCCCAGCACAAGAAGGACATAGATATATTAGAATGAGTCCAGAGGAGGGCCATGAAGATGATCAGAGGGCCAGAGTACCCTTCCTATGAAGACAGGCTGAGGGAGCTGGGGATGTTCAGCCTAGACAAGAGAAGGCTCTGGGGAGACCTTACAGTGGCCTTCCCATCCCTAAAGGGGGCCTACAGGAAAGCTGGGGAGGGACTCTTTGTCAAGAAAGAGGTTACTATTGTAGATACTTTTCACCAGACCAAACCAACCCATTCCTTAAGCTAACCACTTTTCAAAAGCTCAGACAGCATTGACCTGATCTGATCTGACTTGATCTGTAAATTAAGGTATGACTCTATGAGTGATTTGGCCAGAGATCACCCTGACAGCAACCTGTAGTCATGTAGCAAAACATGTCTGCATCCCTCGAAGCTCCAGAAAAATGTAAAGTTCTGCAGTTTTTGGTTAGCTCATGCTATCTCACTTGAGGATTTATTGTCATACCTCACGGTCAGCAGCATTGGCTATAATATATGTGATGCTGAATCAGCCACCTGGTTGAGGAGCTGTAAAACTCCTGTTTGTTATAACTCACTGAAAAAGATAACGCTAGCAGTACAGTATGCACTTTAATGCATACCAAACCTATGAAATCTTGCTGTTCATCTCCTGCTAAAAAAACAACCATTGATTTCAGGGGAAATACTGTGTCAGCAAAGCTAACAGGATTTGGTTGAAATATATTCAGCTCTAGACCTCTACTGGACTTCTCCAAGGAAGCTCTTGTCTAGATTATGTGGCTGAATTCCCAGCAAAGCCAATAACATTGGTCATGGCACTGCCACTAACTTCAGTGAGAACCAGACTTGCATCTAGAAAAAGGAAGAAAAATTTTCTGAAGAAACAAATGGCTTAGATGGTGGAGCCAAGAGCACTAGTATCTTCTTGTGGCTCTGTGCTCAGGTATAAAGCTTATCATTCTTTGCATATGCCTTTAGCATGTTGATAAGAACTTTAATACGGAAGATTATTATTAACATGATAATGTAGTAATGAAGGGGATTTATTTATTTATTTTTTTTTGGGTGGGGGGAGGCAGGGGGAAGAAGAAGTAGAAACAGGATATGATTAATACATGATGTAATGCTAATGATGTATACCAGACCTGCTATCCTTTCTCTTCTAACAATGCCCACCTATGTCCTGCTACTAAAAAGTAGCAGGCGCAAAACAACATCACTTATTGGCTCAGCTCTGGAAAACAATGGGGCCCTTCCCAAACATGGGGCAGCTTCTAGATCTTTCTCACAGAAACCACCCCTATGGCTCCCTGCTACCAAAACCTTGCCACGTAAACCCACTACATTCCACCCCTCGCCTCTGTTAAAAGCATATTTAAGATTACTCACGATATACTCTTACTTTACAATTATCACAACAACCTTCACAAACTTCACTTACATCAAAAAGAAAAAGAATTCACCACACCAAAGTAAACATTAAATCATCACAGCACCGACAAGGTGGACATTTTACACACACACCACCCCTCGTCCCTTCACCACAGTAACATCTCACAGTTAATGCTTTCTTAAATTCTTCACAACTTGTACGTTCCTAACAATCATCCTGTGCATATTTTGCCCGTTACTTCTACCAACTATCATCCTTATCTCAAATTCCTCGAGCCCCACGTTGGGCGCCAAAAAAGACTGTCGTGGTTCAGCTCGAGTGGGCAGCCGAGCTCCACCACAGCCGCTCTCTCACTCCCCCTCCTCAAAGAGGAATGGGGAGAAAATATGTGAAAAGGGCTCAAGGGTTGAGATAAGGACGAGAAAATCATGCAATAATTATTGTAACGGGCAAAACAGACTCAGCATAAGAAGATAGTAAGATTTATTGCCTATTACTAACAAGTGAGAGAAGTGAGAAACAAAGGAAAAAAAAAAAACAAAAGCACCTTCCCCCCATCCACCCTCTTCCACCTCCTCCCCCCGAGCGGCGCAGGGGAACGGGGGAATGGGGGTTATGGTCAGTCTACAGCACTTCTTCTCTGCCGCTCCTTCTCGGTCACTCTTGTCCCCTGTGCTGTGGGGTCCCACCCACGGGATGCAGTCCTTGATGAACTGACCCAGCGTGGGCTTCCCACAGGTAGCAGCTCTTCCAGAACTGCTCCAGATATGGGTCCGTACCAGGGATCCATCCCTCAGGAGAAAACTGCTCCAACCTGGCTCCCCTACGGGCAGCAGCTCCTGCCAGGTCACCTGCTCCTGCGTGGGCTCCTCTCCACGGGCTACGGGTCCGGCCCGGAATCTGCTCTGGCAGGGGTCTTCCACAGGCAGCAGCCTCCGTCGGTGCAGGGCCACCTGCTCCACTGTGGTCTCCTCCACGGGCTGCAGTGTGGAACCCTGCTCCACCGTGGTACTCCATGGGCTGCAGGGGGACATCCTGCTTCACCATGGTGCTCACCACAGGCCGCAGAGGACTTCTGCTCCGGCGCCTGGAGCACCTCTCCCCCTCCTTCTACACTGACCTTGGCACCTGAAAGGCTGTTCCTCACTCCCTTCACTCTCCCAGCTGCTGTGTGGCGCAGCGTTTTTTCCCGTCTTAAATATGCTCTCACAGAGGCGCAAAACAACATCGCTTATTGGCTCAGCTCTGGAAAACAATGGGGCCCTTCCCAAACATGGGGCAGCTTCTAGATCTTTCTCACAGAAACCACCCCTATGGCCCCCTGCTACCAAAACCTTGCCACGTAAACCCACTACACATGTGCACCCCAAGACCAACACCCCATCATGACCAACCTTCTGGCGATGCCACGGGGCTGCCTGGGGCTAAAGAGGGAGGCAGGGACAAAGCGTACGTCACAGAGGAGAGGGGGGACTAAACAAGGCCTGTGGAGGTCTGGGCAAAAAGCTGCACCTCAGCGCTAACCAACAACACACAGGAATATCAAAAAGACACAAAAACAAAAACAAAAAAACAAAACAAAAAAAAAAAACAGATGCTCAGGAACTGCTCGTTGTTCTCCTACTGCCACCACGGTCTTGCACTTCTTCATCCCAACACAACCTTAGTAAGCAAACAGCAGCATCCTTCAACACCACCACCCGTGACAGTCCAACCCGGTCAGCACAGAACAGCACAGCATCCCACACACCACCAGCTGCTCCTTTACCTTGACCACCACCCCAAAAAACACTGCCCCAGCTGCTTTACCCCAACAAGTAAGCTAGGGCAAGAAAACAACAATGCCCAGTACCTCCAGGCTCCTCCTGGAGAGGGGAAAGAGGCCGTTCTCAATGCTGTCACACCACCTCCAACATATCATTACTGCAAAGATACTGCTCTGGGCAAAAGCAAACAGAGATGTCGCTTGCAACTGAGAAGTGAAGGAACAAATGTACTCAGGCACACAGCACAAGCCCTCCCACAGCAGCCTCCAGCTCCCGGTCATACCATAATCCTCCTCATGTTACTCCTAATCCTGCAATCCCAGAAAGGGGGACCTGACTGACTCTGTCTTGTGAGGTAGCTGCAGAGAGCAACCCTCCTCTTAAGAACAAAACACGAGAGAAACGCAGGAAATTCACAAATGACTTTCAAACTTACAAAACTGAAAGATAAGTATTATCTTTATCATTAATGTGATAAAATACCAAAAAAGGGATCAGGGAGGTCACAGAATGTCCATCCCTAGAGATGCTCAAAAGTTTCGTTCAATAACTCCCTCGGGAAACTGAGGGAAACTACCCTCAGCATCTCAAAAGACTTATTCCAAAATACATCATACAAGAATTTCAAAACATGAAATGATGCACTGAGTCATTAAAAAACACGGAAACAGAGAAACAGAGAAGTTCCTACAGTACAAGATGATTACAAGGAAAATGTATTTACCAGGCAAGAAAACCTAAAATTGAAAAAATGCAATTGCTAATGATAAGACCTTTCTTTCACACAGCACACTGAGACACTTTTATTGAAAATTTGCTCAACTGACAAAAGCAGCAAAACTATACTGAAATATTCTTGCCTGACACTCCATCACTGAACACGAAAGACCTCAAAAGAGACTCCTCAGGAAGTTTAAAAGTGTTCAAAGAGAAGAAAGGCAAAACAAAACACTGCAAGCACTCCATCAGTCAAACTCACTCAAACCTACAAACAAAAGCCACTACCTTCAGGACAAGCCATGCTCGAGAGCTCCAGAGATTCATAGAATCACAGAATCATTAAGGCTAGAAGAGACCTCCAAGATCATCTCTCTAACCAACCCCCTGTCCCCAACGTCACCCACTAAACCCTCACCCTAAGCATCACATCCAACCTTTCCTTAAACACCCCCAGGGACAGTGATGACACCACCTCCCTGGGAAACCCCGTTCAACACCTGACCTCTATTTCAGAGAGGAAAAGTCTCAGAATTTCCAACCTAAACCTTCCCTGGCACAACTTGAGGCTATTCCCTCTTCCATCACTAGTTGTCTATGGGAAGAGGCCAACCTGCAGCTCCCCACAACTTCCTTTCAGGTAGCTATAGAGAGCCATAAGCTCTGCCCTGAGCCTCCTCTTCTCGAGAAGAAACACCCCCAGTTCCCTCAGTCACTCCTCATTAACACTTGTGGTCCAGGCCCTTCACCAGCTTCGTAGCCCTTCTCTGGGCACGCTCCAGGGCCTTGATGTCTTTCTTGTAGTGAGGGCCCCAAAGCTAAACACAGTACTCTGTTCTGTTGAGGCTGCACCTCGAGTACAGGGGGATGATCACCTCCCTGGTCCTGCTGGCCATCCTATTCCTGACACAAGCCAGGATGCCATTGGTCTTCCTGGCTGCCTAGGCACGCTGCCAGTATCATTTTCAAAGTACTACAAAACGTAAAAAGCAATGACGAATTACTACCAAAAAAAGAGCCAAAAAACGAAACTCAAAGAAAAGCCACAAAAACTACCACCATTTCAAAAATGAAAAAAATAAATGCTTTATATGGTTGGGAAACTTTACCGGAAATAAGACATACCACACAGGAAAAAAGGGAAGCCATAAAAAGTTCTCAGACAAAGCTCCCTGGACACCCTCTCCCCACCACTTTCACATCCCCCACACAAACACTAAGGACAGATTAACCACCACCTCGCAAAAAAAAAAAAAAAAAAATAAAAAATAAGCCAAGGACCTCCAAAACCTGTCCCAGGCTCGGGGGAAACTCACCAACACACTTCCCTACACACCATACCACCAACAACCTTTGTTCAGTCCACAGAAGACGAGACTGAGTAAAGGACTCACGGTAGCTGCAGCTTTCTCAGAAATCTCCTCTCAAACTACCACCACAAAGCAATGGTTACACCAGACAACTCCCTTAGGTTCCATTGAAGAACCAAACTTCACAATACTTAAAAAAGACACAGAAACATCAACACATACAAGGGAATCCAGAGGAAACACATTAGTGGTACAAAGAAGGCAACCTAACACTATGGCATTGCAAAGCGAAACAAGGCTTGTGCAGAAAGAGAAATTTCAGTGTAGCTATGATGCAAAGATGCTTGTTTAAAACAAAATGGAAACCAGAAATAGGAAACAAACACAACATCTGTGGCACACCTTTCCCCACAACTTTCTCGAAACCACTTTCACTTCCCCGCCTCCAAATACGCCAAAAAATATCCACCACAACATGAGCCAAGGACCTACAGCTTGCGCACCGCACTCAGGGCCAAACCCACCAAGGCATTTCCCCTCAAACCACAACCAATCCAAACTGAAAACCACAGCCAAAACAACCTCGAAGACCTGAAAGTGATGAATGGAAAGGAAGATGCAGCACTGCATAAA
Source organism: Aythya marila (assembly GCF_965140915.1). Classification (NCBI taxonomy): domain Eukaryota; kingdom Metazoa; phylum Chordata; class Aves; order Anseriformes; family Anatidae; genus Aythya; species Aythya marila. The sequence continues at coordinate 27,051,109 of NC_139042.1, read as the reverse complement.
GCTCGACACCCAGCAGCACCCCGAGCACCAACACCACCCAGCCCCAACAGGCTCTTGCCCAGCACAACCCAAGAGCCACCATGCCTGGGCCATCAGCCCCACCACCACCAGCCATCTACAGCGCCCTCCTGGCCCTCCTGCTCCTCCTCACGCCTCCCGCCAACGCCTTCTCCTGCGGCCCCCTGCGCCTCCACGACAGCACCTTCACCTGGGACAGCCTCCAGCTCCTCCGCAAGATGGCTCCCAGCCCTACAGAGCCTTGCCTCCATCAACACGCATTTTTTCCCTTCCCGGACATCCTCTTGGACACCGACAACACAGAGCAAGCCGCACACACTGCCCTCCACCTCCTCAAACACCTCTTCAACATCCTCAGCAGTCCAAGCATCCCTGTGCACTGGCTCCACACCGCAAGCCACGACCTCCTCAACCAGCTCAACCACTACATCTACCACCTCGAGCGCTGCATCCCAGCCGACGCCATGCGCCTCCACAGGCGAGGGCCCCGCAACCTTCACCTCAGCATCAACAAGTACTTCAGGAGCATCCAACACTTTCTCCAGAGCCACAACTACAGCCCCTGTGCGTGGGACCACGTCTGCCTCGAGGCTCGCGCCTGCTTCCAGCGCCTGGACACGCTGATACGGCGGATGAAGAGCCAAGCATCTCCCAGCCTCTTCAGAAGCCATCTGCACCTTATGACTGTCCCCAGCCAACGCCAGTGGACACCGAGCAAGAGGCACCAGCTGCAGCACAGACGGGGTCGGCTCAGCACTGCTCAGCCCTCCTCCAGCCACAAGCCCATAGTGTCAGGGAAACAGCCGTGACTGCGCTGAGGCCAGGCCTGGTCCTGGCTGCGGGACAGTGTATCCAGCCGTGTGGCGTGCACCATGGACACTTCACTGCTAGGGGAGGGGGAAGACACAGCTATGTCGCACACCCAGGGGACGGCCGTGAGGCGATGGGGATACATGAATTTATTACCCGTGGGGCTGTGTTGCCTGTCTGGACTGCAGCCTCTCCTGACGGAAGGGGAAGGCGTCGATGGGCACTTTTTGCGGACTTGGACATGTCAATGACTATTTATTGCAGGACTTTATTTATCATGCCTTTGTTTATTTATCCCCCTTTTTTATTTATTCATCCTTATTTATTTGCACTTAGTATTTATTCACTCTTTTTCTGGAAATAAAGATTTTATATTTTATAAAAAAGACAAGAAGTGGTGGTCATCTTTCATAGGCGCCACAGGCAGAGTCGGGCTCCCTGAGGCCAGCAGAGCCTTGCTTCCTGCAACCTGTCCCACTGACGGCCTCTGTCACTGGTTGAGGGCTCTGGGCTGCTAACTGCTACCACAGGCCTGTCGGGGAGCAGCGCCTCTCCCAAGCCCACCAAGCCCATGGGCAATCTCCCACCAACACCAGACCTAATGGTGCATGCCTGCCCTGGAAACATGGCGCCTGCATCACACACTCCTCGTCTGCCACCTCCCACCTGCTCCCTTCCCAGTCCTCTCCCACTGCCACGGTGTGAAAGCCACCTTCATGTTGTCGTGGTTCCGCTCGAGTGGGCAGCCGAGCTCCACCACAGCCGCTCTCTAACTCCCCCTCCTCAAAGAGGAATGGGGAGAAAATATGTAAAAAGGGCTCAAGGGTTGAGATAAGGACAAGAAAATCATGCAATAATTATTGTAACGGGCAAAACAGACTCAGCATAAGAAGATAGTAAGATTTATTGCCTATTACTAACAAGCTAGAGAAGTGAGAAACAAAGGAAAGAAACCAAAAGCACCTTCCCCCCCCATCCACCCTCTTCCACCTCCTCCCCCCGAGCGGCGCAGGGGAACGGGGGAATGGGGGTTATGGTCAGTCTACAGCACTTCTTCTCTGCCGCTCCTTCTCGGTCACTCTTGTCCCCTGTGCTGTGGGGTCCCACCCACGGGATGCAGTCCTTGATGAACTGACCCAGCGTGGGCTTCCCACAGGTAGCAGCTCTTCCAGAACTGCTCCAGATATGGGTCCGTACCAGGGATCCATCCCTCAGGAGAAAACTGCTCCAACCTGGCTCCCCTACGGGCAGCAGCTCCTGCCAGGTCACCTGCTCCTGCGTGGGCTCCTCTCCACGGGCTACGGGTCCGGCCCGGAATCTGCTCTGGCAGGGGTCTTCCACAGGCAGCAGCCTCCATCGGTGCAGGGCCACCTGCTCCACTGTGGTCTCCTCCACGGGCTGCAGTGTGGAACCCTGCTCCACCGTGGTACTCCATGGGCTGCAGGGGGACATTCTGCTTCACCATGGTGCTCACCACAGGCCGCAGAGGACTTCTGCTCCGGCGCCTGGAGCACCTCTCCCCCTCTTTCTACACTGACCTTGGCACCTGAAAGGCTGTTCCTCACTCCCTTCACTCTCCCAGCTGCTGTGTATCGCAGCGTTTTTTTTTCCCTGTCTTAAATATGCTCTCACAGAGGCGCAAAACAACATCGCTTATTGGCTCAGCTCTGGAAAACAATGGGGCCCTTCCCAAACATGGGGCAGCTTCTAGATCTTTCTCACAGAAACCACCCCTATGGCCCCCTGCTACCAAAACCTTGCCACGTAAACCCACTACAGTCCTGCTACTAAAAAGTCTCTGGAATGCATTCTCTTTTTACAGGTGAAGTGAAAGTAGTCCAAACATCTGAACAATATGAACAACAATAACAACAAAATATTCACCATCAGGTAAAGAAACAGCTCTCTTTACTGTGGTTCTGATCTCAGCTGAGGTCAGTCTCTGGCAAAGAAAACCTAGCTAATGATAGAGAATGACAATTACAGGGCACTGCCTTTGCATCAGCCCATCAGTGTGAGGCCATCTATAGGATCATAACACAGAGGCAGGAACAATTCATAGAATCATAGAATCATAGAATCATAGATTTGTTTGGGTTAGGAGGCAGCCTTAATGATCTGATGCCCGCCTGAACATGAGCCGGCAGTGTGCTCAGGTGGCCAAGAAGGCCAGCATCATCTGGGCTTGTATTGGGAATAGTGTAGCCAGCAGGACCGAGGAGGTGATCATTTCCCTGTACTCTGCTCTGGTGAGGCTGCACCTCAAGTACTGTGTTCAGCTTTGGACCCTACAGTACAAGAAGAACATCGAGGCCATGGAGCATGCCCAGATAAGGACTATGAAGCTGGTGAAAGGTCTGGAACACAAGTCCTATGAGGAGTGGCTGAGGGAGCAGGGGGTATTTAGTCTGGAGAAAAGGAGGTTCAGGGGAGACCTTATTGCTCTCTACAACTAACTGAAGGGAAGTTATGGGGAGCTGGGGATCAGCCTTTTCTCACAGGTAGCTTGTGATAGGACTGGAGGAAATGGCCTCAAGTTGTACCAGGGAGGTGTAGGTTAGAAATTAGATGTTTCTTCTCAGACCAGTCAGGCGCTGTAACAGGTTGTCCAGGGAAGTGATGGCATCACCGTCCTTTTGGGTGTTCAAGGAAAGATTAGATGTGGTGCTTAGGGACATGGTTTAGTGGGTGACATCGGTAGTAGGGTGATTGCTGGACCAGATGATCTTGGAGGTCTTTTCCAACATTAAAGATTCTATGGCCGTGACATGGATCATGAGAAGCCAACGGTAGGTAGATAAATCATAGCAATGGGCCTAACCAACTGCATGGATTTCTAATAGGAGCAGAAAAAAATGCCTTTTGAGCAAGTACATCATCAGCACAAGTTTTAACACGGACCATACCTGCTGCAAACTTGGCAGAGTTCCCTTTTCAGACAGCTCCTCAAGCTGCTGTATTTAAACCCAAACTTGTGGGTCAAATTGTCCCTGTCTTAAGCATGTCAATAGAATGATACTTTTTCTTCCCCTGAATTTTCTGCCATGTTTCCTGTGAACAGACTGTTTGTTGTGATCTCTTTATGGAAATTGAAGTCCATACCACTACTTTAAGCCCCCATAGATAGTGATGAACCATGACTATTCATCACTGAAATGCCTGCAAAGCTTAGGTGTTCTTACTTTCCCCAGAACCCAATTACGGTTGCTTTGTGTTTACAGTTCAGGTTGCTGGACAAACACAATAAAAGTAGCATATATTGTGTCATTCAGGATTCCAAAATACTATTACTTTACTTGCCAGGACAAGAGATGTACGAATATATACCTAATAATAAAATATGCGATGAAGTGCTTTTTGCAGACTTCCTCCACTTCATTTTCTCTGTTGTGTTCATTAGTTGGTCTCTGTTTTGAAGCCTGTTTGTCTTTTCCAGAGCCTCATTTTAAACCCCTGTTGTGTAACTTCTGCCCTTTTGGCCTTTTCCTGCACACTTCTGCCATGCAGGCAGGCTGCAATGACTGGCTTCTCTCAGCTCTGGCCAATTTCTTTACCACAGGAATTATTCAAAGTACAGTCTTTTGTATTAATAACTGCTATACTGGGTCCAGTAGCTGATGTAGTTGCATAAAATGATAGATTTCTCACCTCAGCGTCCCAGCAAATCCTGCACAAATACAAGTATTGGCAAAGAAGAGATAGGAGCATATGGTTAGGAAGACCTTTGGTATAGGACTTCCCTTTTAAATGGCAGCTGACAATTTTGCCAGGAAAAAGTGAATCTGGAACCATGAGGGAAGAAGGAACTTTTGAAGGAACAAGCAATGGTGTGGCATAGTGGCAAAAGTCAAGCAGCTTCACCACAAAGGCCATTATCTTGTGAAACTGCACCTTAGAGATGTTGCCAGAGCAGGTCACAAAAACTGGTCACAAACATGGCCATTTTTATTTCAGCATTATGACATAAACCTAACTGTGCATGTATGGGTGCAAAAAACAGGCTTCCCCAGTACTCATTACAATTTTGTTTGGGAGAATTTAATGGAACTTCTTTGCTACAGCAGCAAAAGTTTCCAAAATGCCAGGAGAAGTCACACTCTGTGTCATCTCTCAGGAGGGAAGCAAAAAACACCTCTCAGCAACTCCGCTGTGGAACTACCTGGTATATTTAGACTTGATTCCCTCTGTAAAGTTGTCTCAGAAGTGTCCTCCAGGCTTGCCTCAACAATTCATCTTTGTGTGTCAGCTGAAGCAGCCTTTCCAAAGCCTTGGCGAGATGCCATCACCCTCAGAGATGCTGGAGAGCTGCAGTGGATAAAAATAACTTATTACTTAATGGCTGACACTGGTCTCAGTCACTGCAGATGAGCTGCAAACAATTTCTCTGCAAAGATCTCCCCACCTCCAGAAGAAGTGTGTTTAAGTGTGTTTAAGAAGTGTGTTTTAAGTGTGTGTTTCTTGCTAAAATGACCAGCCATTCCTTTCTGGTGGTCATTTCTGCCTTCATGGCATTATTGCAGGGCTGGCATCCCTAAGGCTGGTGCACTGGAAGCCAATAATTATGTCCCTGGAGGACAGCAAAGGTTATAGGAAGCAACTTTTTTTCTAAACTTCAGTGTCTTTGGTGCCTCTGTGTGCATTTGCGATCTGTAATAGTGAAGCTGGACTTGGCCTGGGCAGCTCTGCCAGGAATAGATGGGAATGGCCCGATCCTGGCCTCGCCGTGTGGCTATGGGATGGCTGGTGGAAGCCTAGTAATGCTGACAGGCTGCCTACCGTTAAATGCAGAGGGAGGACAGCTCAGCCTTGCCACCCTGGCTGCTGTCAGATGGCTGGATGGTATTGATGTCACTCTGTGATTACATCTGAAGGAACAAGTGTTGCACATTTCGCTGCTCACACGAGCATTTTGCCAACGCAGGGGTTCTGTGTAAGCATGTACAGCAGCCGAGTAGGTTGCTTCGGCTGGTGTACAGTACAGCCTCAACAGCTTTGTGAAACACTCACATTCCCTGGCAGGAACTCAACGAGCATTTCCAGCACCTCCAATTATGGTATTAATTACAAGAGATTATCAACTTCCCCAGGATAGACCCCAAGCTTCCTTTTGCATGCCAACCAGCAAGGACTATCCTGTCCATGCAGGTAGAGCTGTCTGCAGAACACCGTCAGCCTGTCTGTACCTCATGCATCAGGTAACTTCATGTCAGCATTGAGACCTTAAACCACTGTTGTGCATGCAGAGCACATGCCTTTCTGAAAGCCAAGTTCATGCTGGGTGAACTGCCAGTCTGGAGGTTTTGAATATTTTAATGTTAATTTTGATGGTTAGTGGCTTCTTTCTACTTCTGTCCCATACATGGCCCTTTGTATGATAAAATCCAGAGCCCTGGTAATATAGGCAGAGTAACACCGTAAAATGAAACATCAGGTACCTTAAGCAGCAGCAGGCTGCAGCACTAACTGGCAGAAATTAGCAGGCTGTTTTCAAGCAATATTTGTGCCTCACTGCGGAAATGTGAAGGCAACAAATGCTGATGCTGACGTGGAGTTAGGCTTTCCTCCCACTTGTCCAAAAGCAGACTATTTGGGGGCTTTAGCAGTGGTGTGACTGCTGGTATAGGGAGCTCTGAATAGGATCTGAGTCTCTTCTCTCTTGAGCCTGTATGCCTGAAGTCATAATTAAGTACCTGTGGTGGGATGCATCTCACCGACCTTCTACCATCTAAAAGTCCATGGTGAAGGCCATAGCTAATTGTCCAGACCTCATATCTATCAAAGGAGTGAAAGAAACAGATGGTTAGAAGTAATTTCATCCTAAAGTTCTTACCTAGTCCTCTCAACTAGGAGCCTAGTACACTTGTATCATTGACCTCATTGACCCCTACTAGGTCTGACTGTGGTTTTTGACTTTGCTGCAAATGATACAGAGAATATACTCCAGCATCAGTGCAGTGGAAATGACATCCTGTATGTGAATGCTGTTCTTATACTCATGGGGAAGGGAGTGAAAAAAAAATAAAACAAACAGAATGTTTTATTTTGCAATGAAGTAAATGGAAAGTCTTATTTTCACAGTAAAATGATCCACTTGGTGCCTGTGGGCATGTGACATATCAGGCAGATGCATATCATCTTGGGTGACATATCATTGACTTGCCAGTTGCGAAGGTGGAACTGCCCAAAGGCTAGTTTATTTTTTGCACCTGAATCACAAAAACTTCTAGATATTCATTCATAAATCAATGGTATAATCTAGTTCATACCTGCTTCTTCTCTTTCCTCTTCTTCTCTATCTCATTTTTTCACTCACTTTGTCACCTCCTCTCCATCTTCCTATCCAAATCCATCTCTCAGAGGCATGTGTTTCACTCTATCATAGATAAGCCTACTTGGGATGCGTGACTCCCTTTCTTGGATACCAATATTAATCCATTTTTCCTTTAGCGTGGTGAGATTTGGGCACAATTTTTTATTATCTGTAACAGAGATAATGTGCCGGCACAGCTCCACAGGGATATCAGCTTATGTTTGATTCATTGAAATGAATAGCTGTTTTACTAGAAGCTTGAGAGAGAGCAGGAATATGTGTGTTGAGCTTCATTCTCCAAAGTGTCGGGCACTGGCTTGAAGATGTGTGTAAGCGCTTGGTGACTCACGGCCGGCGTTTCTGTGCTTTCCAAGGTTGAGCCAAAGTTCCTTTATTTTGTCAGTTGCTGAAGTTAGCAGAAGAACTCATGTATGCATATTGCAGTGTAAATCAACTTCAGCTGAAGAAATGAGATGGTTGTGAACAGGGAAGACAACTCTCACTGCATCAATCAAAGAGAAAGGATGCATTGCCTTCCTGAATTTGGAGGTAGAGGGTAAGGATTAATTCCCTGCTCAGCATTGTCTCGGCCCCATTCTGCCTCATTTTGCTCCAGATCATTAAACATCCATGGGACGGGCAGTTCTTTAATATTCAGAGCTACCACAGAGTCCTCTCGTCTCAGACAAACACGTGAAAGTGGCTTACAAAATATCTAGCTTTTCTAAGGACAGCCTGTGGTGTATAGTTAAGTAAGGGATTTTTTATTTTTTTTTAAAGAGTCTTCAGTTTAATGGGTAATTTCCTTTGAAAATGGTAAACTGCAAATTAAATGGCAAAAAGCAATTAATTATTGAAATGATAATATCCTTGTAAAGGTTAAGAGGTAATATAAATGAAGTTCCTGGGAGCACATTAATGGTATTACTATCTTCCCCTTTACAAGTGGCAACTGTAACGACCTAGCTAATTAGCTTTTTCATCACAAAAAGGAATATTGAAATATGTAGTTATATTGCAGAAGCACAGTCTATGACTATGTTATTTTGCTACAACAAAATATAGAGAAAACCGTTTTACGTGCTGCTAAGAGCTCTTTCCAGAGCACACAGCTTTTGATGGAAGGAGGAAAAAGTGTTTTTTAATGACACAGGATGAACAACTTGTAATGTGGAAGGAAAACACGGGCCAAAGCCAAAGATTAACGGAGATACATCCCTCTTTGTCTTGCTGCAGCTGCCCTGTGCACACAAGGCTTGGCTAGAATATGTGGCTGAATAGGGGCCTGACCCCCCTCCATCTGCAGCAGAGGTCAGGTAGCCTGGGGTCTACAGCTACACAGAGTGAATTTGAGTCTCACTGACTCCCTGTGCTGTATTTTTATTATATATATATATATGTAGGTATAATTATATATGCATAACACATCAATGCATACACATATACATATGTGGATGCTATTTATTGACTTTTAGACAGCTTTATAAAAAATGAACTTGTTTCTTCCCCTGCTGAGAGCATCCACTGTGTTTTGGATGGGGATAAACCAGAAAGGGGGCACTGCTTGGGTTTCAAGTCAGTGTTAGTGTGACATTTTTTCCACGAATGAAGCCATGAAAGAGTCCAGAGGTTCCAGCTTCTCAGAGGGCCTGAGAGCTGTATGAACCTCTGTGTGTGATCTGGGGAAAATGAGCTTCCACTTGTACGATGAATTGCCCTTTGTCCCCAACAAGAGGATTTTCAGCTTTCCTTTCAAACCCACCAGAAAACATTAGCCTCATCCATGGGAATGTGATCTAATATGGTGACCTAGATGCAGGCAATTGCTGCAGCTCGGGGGGAGAGGCAGCTCAGCTCCAGTCCTGCAGCAAAAAGCTGGGGGGAGAAACACGGCGATGCCTTGCATCCCGTTCACACAGACACAGTTTATGCAAAACATGCCAGGGAAGGCAGCCTCACATGTTCTGCAAACGCAGCTCATGAACCTTAGGACTGGAATAGGGTAGTTATGAATCAGATAAATTTTGTGGCGAACACAAAGAAGCTCAGATCCCTGCCCCCACCTTTCCCACACCCACCCTGCCCCACCAGCAGCCTGCGGAACCGGTGGCAGGAGCACCAAACCCTTCAGGGGTAGCAACCAAGTCACCTCCCACCCAAGCAAGGACACGAGGGCACGCAGTCTCCCCATGCTGGCATACTAGCCCCCCTCTACCCTTGTGGACTTGGGCACTGTCACTTTCCACCCCTGATTTCTAAATGCGATGAAAACCAATCTCTAACCATGGCTTTAAATTCAAAGGGAAAATCTTCGTCCCATTAAATGAGTGGTTAAACAATCATTCCTCCAAAGATGTGCTCCCAAAAGGGCAAGAAGGCACTGTGGCAGGACCTGCACTTAGGACATTCCCTAGATCTTTCTTCCATGCTGTTGAAACAACGTCTGGGGAAGATAGACAAATTCCCTTGGTAAATAAGATGCCACGATTAAATTGCTTGCATCGGTCTGTATGCACAGGGAATGGGCTGCCAGTAAATGAGTGTCTGAGAAATCACTTGTTCACAATCCAGATGTTCCTTGTTTTTCCAAGCCTGCTTGGGAAGAGTGGAAATTTAGGATTAAAATCACCCGTGCAGTTCTCCTTCATCTGTGCAGGACTAAGCCAATTCCCTGTTGAAGGAGGATGGGTCTGGGACCTGTCACCCCTGAGCTCCATCGTCTTGGCAGAGTTTGTGAGGGCAGAGCAGGCTTTTCCCCTCCTTGGCCGTGGGGTTGGTGCAGAATGAACCTCCCCAGCTTCTCCCGCAGCCACCAGGCTCATTAGCAACAGGACATGAAAGAGATAATCAGGAGCTTGATTTGCTGTAGCTGCTATTTGGGAGCACCTGATGGCTTTTATGTAATACATAATAAGTAATAACGGTATAAAGATGAAACAGCATAAGGAGGGCTTATTGCACATAACGAAGGATGCTTCCCTTTTTTTTCTTATTCATTGACATGTTGTTTGTAGGTGCGTCCAGAGATCACGACTGATGTTAGCAACAGGAGCAGTGTTTCCAGTGAGACAGCTGTGCTTCAGAAATGCGTCCTGTTCATGAATTTTCAGTAATGTGATCTGTAAAATTTACCACCATAACCACCATAAAAATAGATCCTAATCATAATATAGCATTGGAAAGGAACTGGAGAGAGGATGTTTTGCCTAGAGCTAAGTTTTTAGGCCAGGATTTAGGTTCAAGTGTGACAGCCCCAACTCTCTGGAGTGCACTTCCACCCACGCTAGAAAACATACAATGTGTTTGATTTGGAAGAGACACCATACAGATGTATGATGATTTAGTGACTTGAGTTTCTTTTCTTACGTTCCTCTGGCTGAGAAATTTGCAGGTGTTAGACTTGAGATTCTACTTTTTTTCCCCCCTGATTAGTTGTTGTTTCTTTCCTACTGCTATGCAGAATTTAAAGTAAATGTATTAATTATCAGATGGCTCCCTGTAATACTTGTCTGCTTGGTCTGTAGTGACTATATTTGAATAATTGAGTTGACTTTCTGTTGCTCCCAGTACATAGCCTCAAGTCTGTTGTTGTGCCTACACCTTTCTTTTTCATTTAAAATCGAGTACAGACATGACCTGAAGATCCAGTTTTGTAAGATGCTCGGAACCATGTAGACGCTATCACTCTCCTATGGACCACACAAGAGAAAGCCAGATGGTGGCCTGCAAAAGAAAAGCTTCTTTTTTTCCTTTTTTCTTGTTAAAGATTGAAAAAAGAGATGGAGGTTCAGTATCTGTTTCATTTTCAGGAACATACGTACTCCCCTATGGCATTTTATATGGTGGTGGATTGTCTTACAGGATATGCTATAATGAAAGATTCTTTGGCCGAGGCTGTGGTGTGTGCGAGCTGGATTGATTTAGGTGCACTGACAGGATTTTTTCTCTCTTTATTCTGCTGCACTGATTAGCTCCATCAAGGCTGTAGGACCCCAGATGTAACAGCAGCTTAGTCAATGGATCAGGGAGAAGAGAGACGGTAAAATCTATAAGCATATTTTCCCATCTCCCTGCTACGGCAGTTTTCTGACAGTGTGCTCGTGGGCGTTTGATCCAGTCTGATTTCTGGTGGTTCCAGCAGTGGGAATTCCACATCTCGCATTCCTGCACCAGCTCTGAGGCTCTATCAAAAGAGGATTCTCTTAAATATCAAAACACCTGAACAATTCTAAAGCCAGTTGCTATTTCAGTATAGACAAGACCCCAGGGACCAGGACTTTTGTTATTGCTCTGCTCTGAGGAGGTGTCTGCTTTTGTGGCTACAAGAAAGACCGTGGGTCCAGAAGCGCCATGTAGCAACCCCCTTTTTCTTTCAGACAGGTTAGATGTGGGTTGAAATATTTTGGTTTCCACAGTGAAAATACATCTAAGCACAATGTTCCCTGAAAAGGGCAGCAAATGTTGATATAGTTGAAGCATGTTGAATTGCAAACATTGGGGGGGGGGGGGGAAAGGAATAACAATTTGGATGTTAACTTATACATGCAATGTGTTTACTTTGTCCCTAATCAAAACAAAACTACTTGTCTCTCTGACAGAAAATGGATGGTGAAATAAAGCTTATTCCCCCACAAGTGAGTATGCCATGCGGCCAGCTTGCGGGGGCACTCGGAGACAGTTGGCAAGATAAGATGCTCCAGGAGAGATGCAGAACGCAGTGTGCAGTCTCCATGAGGGAATGTGGAATGGCAGCAGCTCAGGGAGTGAATATAAAGGCCATATAAGGGAAGCAAATGGACTGCTGTAGAGATGCCATTAGCAAAGCAAACACTGACTTGGGGACCTTGGCATATACCATGGAAGAGATAAATTGCATGAATAAATGCAGACTTGTTTGCCTCTCCCTAGGTTTACAAAGTTAGTTTTAACTGAGAGGCTTTACATGCGTGAAATAGAGTTTTTGCACACTCACTGTACTGCCAAGCAATTTCTACCCATATCTAATCCCAATGTGCACCTAATTTAGATACATTTATCATTGTTTCATTCTAATCAAGGCCTTTGGCTAAAGACAGAATGTAAGACCAGGTCTTTAGGCAATTGCAAACGTAATAATGGTACACTGAACTCCTCTTTCTTTATACCAAGAGCACAGTTCAAATTTCACAGCATTAGCTTCGTACCCCTGTCATTTCCCACATTGGAAAAATGACCAGCAGGAGATGAAACTCCCGAGCCAAGTGCTGGCTGAAGGCATGAGACCAGTCACTGAAGAGCACCTGTGTTCATCGGGAAGTGCACAGCTCTGTGCAAAAGTGGAGCCGGGTGCTGGTGCACTTTCTGGGTGGAGGCTTGGCAGCAGGCAGAAAGGTGATGTGAGGGGAGGGTGCTAGCAAGGTATGTGGCAGAGCAGGCTCCGTCTCTCACCCCTGGGAAAGTCATCCTGGCGCCCTTTCACTAAGTCACCCGATGGGCACATCCCCATTTGTGTTTTGGCGTGGATCAAGGGCACACTTTCGGGGCGAGTCTCCAGATCATCCTCCCTTAACCACATTTTAGTTTACCCTGCAGTGATGTGTACACAAAGAGGATGCTGTTCAGATGAGACTAAGCAAGAAGACAGGTTTTGGAAGGGCATCTAATAAGTCTTGAGTGCTAGAGTGAATCAGAAGACACATGAATATCCATCAGGTCTTCGAACACCAACCGGTTTGCTGCAGAGATTGGGTCAGGCTGATCCACAACAGTTGCTAATACAGATGAAGGCTTTGTGGATGTAGCTAGGGGTGGGGGGGAGGCATGGCTATTTTGGAGGTATGCCTTTATTGTCTGCCTTGTGAAGCACATCACTGAATAGCTTCCAGCACTGAACCTATATGTAGCCTGCTTCTTTTATTTGAAGCACTTTTCCTCAAAGAATATGCTTGAAATGCTAGAGTGGAAAACTAGCTCTTGCTATGTACTTCCCCATCCATTTTTTATCCCTTGAGAAAACACACATTTTCAGTAGTGTTCTGATTTTAAGACTTTGCATTACAGGGAAAAAATGGAGAATCTTTTTTTTTTTTTTTTTTTTTTTTTTTTTTTAAATCCAATAAAGTGGCTTTATAATTTAATTCTGAACATGGCTGTTGTTACTATTAAATGGTGTAAATACAGACTGAGCGCAATAAACCTCACTTCCATTTAGCATTAATAATATTAATGATCAGTACTTAAATCACACGCCATGTTCCCGGACTGTAAAAGAAACATTACCAAAGAGATTTTGCGCGTCTGGTGCCGCCATAAATTAAACGTGGCATAAAATTGTCTTCTGTCTGCGGGAATTTGTTCAAGCTGCGGGGAGGAGAGGAAGGAGCAGGAGGAGGAAATCTCCGTCTCCCAGCGGCTCTGCCCGCACCATCCCTCCCCAAAAGTTTCCCACTTCAGGCGGTGGGAAGGGAAGGGAAGGGAAGGGAGCGGGACTCCCCTCTCCGCCTGGCCCTGGCGCAGCCGGGCTGAGCTGCTTGGTACTCCGCTCACATTTGCTCTCGCCTCCCAAAACTGTTGCGATCAAAACGCTGGATCAGCAGCAGCTCGCACGCACACGCCATCGGCAGATTTCCCCATTTTATTTTATTTTTTCCCCATCTAAGGGCTGCAGCCTCCCCTTTTTGACACCCTCCCACCCCTCCGGCTTTTTTTCCCCCTCGCCCCCCGGCTCCAGCGCCCCGCTCACCCCGGGGGAGGGCTGGGGGAGCCGGGACCCCCCCGGGCCGGCCCCACGGAGCCGGGACCCCCCAGCTCCTCTCGGGGAGGGCTCGGGGAAGCTCCCCCCGATCCCCCGACCCCTCGCCCCCGGCCCCGATCGCGGCGGGTCCCGCCCGGGGAGGCGGCGGCCGGGGAAGTGGGAGGAGAGGCGGCGGAGCGCCTTGCCTCCCGAGGCATCAGACGTGGGGAAAGGGAGGGGAGAGAGGGAGAGAAAGAGAGAGAAACGCGCCGAGGAAGGCAGGGAAGGACTGGGGAGGCCGGGCTGGGGAGGGTCCCGGTCCCTCCCGTGTCCGGAGGACCAAGGGGACAGTCGCTTTGGGGCGGCCACCCCCGCGCCCCCCCCCTCCTCGGCGGGGCTCTCCCATGTGCTGCCGGCACCGGCCTGCGAGTAAGTACCCGGCTGCCCCCGGAGCCCCGGGACCCCCTTCCCTCCCCCACCGCCTTCTTTCCCCTTCCCTTCCCCGCAGCGACACCCGGCTGCATCCCCTCCCCGTCCCAGCGGACCCCCCGGTCCCCCTTCCCCTCCTGCCCTCCCAACCCCACACCTTCCAGCATCCCTTCCCCTCCTCGCCCCCCGTCTTTCCCGGATCCCCCAGCCGCTCCGGACCTCTCTCCCTTTCCCTCTCCCCTCTCTGTCCTCCTGCTCCCCCCGGACCCCCCCTGCAGCCCTGCCAGCCCCTCGCCCCCCTCCCGCCCCGCAGCCTTCCCCTAGCATCACCCCGGCGAGTTTCGCTTCCCGGCCCCCGCTTTCCCTTGCCCCCCCCCCCCAGCTCTCCACCGCCCCCTCCTGCTTTAGGGCTGGGGTTTTGGGGCCAAATTGGTGAGTCCCGCTCCCCAGAGAGAGTCCCGGGCGTTGGCTGGCAGCCCGCGGGAGGTGGGGGGTCCTGCTGGGGGATTTGTAGGGTCCTGCTGGATTTGTAGGGTCCTGCCCCTGGAAGCCTCCATGTTGTCCCCTATTTCCAGCCGTGTCTCCTCTGCCGGTTGAGGGAACGCTTTCCCCGCGTGCCGTGACCCACTTTGCCGTAGCCGCTTGGTGCCACGCCAAGGCACGGGCGGATCCTTCCCCGAGAAGATGCCTCTGGAGGGATGGGGGCAGCCCGTGCCCTCCGCCAAGTTTCTGTCCCTCGGGGTTTGGGGCTTTTGCAGGTTGGGAGGCATTTCTGCAGATGGGCTACGTCTGCGAGGAGGTAGGCGTGTGCTTCTTGGGAAGCGGCACAGGCCTTTGCCAACGTTAGGGAAAAGACTTCTTTTTCGCAGTGTTGTAAAAGTAAACAAAACTTTTGTGCGGTGCACATGCTTAATTTCACTTCCAGACTCTTCCCCTACGTTCCCTCCTTGTGCAGAAGGAGTTTTAATTTTATTGCTGGCACATTAATTGCGTTCACTGATTGGCGTCTAATCATGCTTAGAAAAAAAGCCCCTGTAAATAGCTATCGGGATTAATTTGGCAGCAACGGTGAGAGATGATCATAAATTTACAAATGCGCTAGGAGCAGCGATCCAGCATGGACTGAACAAGAAATGTGCCCCCAGCCTCTGGGGTGCAGCGTTTCTGTGACAGCCAAAAGCGCTCGGTCATGCCGGTACAGAGCTCAGAGGCTGGGAATTTTCTGAGGAGGAAGCAGAGGAGTTAAAGGTCCTGGCTTTGGGCTGGGAAGAGGCAAAGAAGAGGAGGCTTTGTGTTAGCGAGGTTTTCTGCTGCCACAGGGGTCCAGGCTTAAAAAGCCATGGACAGTTTTGCACTGAAGCTGCAGGGCCCCATCTAAAGTACATTCCCCAGGCGTTGCAGGAGGAAGGATAACAACCGAGACCTCGCCTGGGAAAGATGAAGATGTACGGGGGTGAGAAGCGAGTGGGGAAGTAGGCAGGGAAGCCCTGGCGGTGGCTGCACAGCCTGCACAGCCACGCCGCCTCCCGTCACCGTCCCCACAGCTGCCGGCAGCGGTGCTAGTGGCCGCTCGCAAGGATGGGACAGAGGCATGAGATGTCTTCATGAAAAGTGCTGCAGGAAGGAGAAATGCTCTGGCAGATAAACGTTGCTTTTCCCTAATCTCAATGGTTCTGAACTTGCCTTTTTCTTCTTTTTTTTTGTTGTTGTTCTTTCATCAGGGACCTTTGTCTTCATGATGGGAGGAAACATCCCCCTTGCTGTTAGGATCCGGGCTTCTCCCAGCGCAAGGATTTGTCAAGGCTGAGAGACTCTGGATTATCCCCAAACCTCCTCTAAAACACACAGGAGCTTTCCTGTCCCCCCATCGCGAGGGGGCTCGGCGCGCACGTAAAGATGGCCTCCAGCCTCACCTGCGCCGGCGTGGTCTGGGCTTTCCTCTCCTTCCTTTGTGCTGCAGCCTCCTGCGTGGGCTTCTTCATGCCCTACTGGCTCTTGGGGTCCCAGCTGGAGAAGTCTGTTTCCTTCGGCACTTTCCGGCGGTGTTCCTACCCGGTGCGGGACGAGAGCCGCCAGACGACCGTGATGGTGGAGCAGTGCGGCCGCTATGCCTCCTTCCAGGCCATCCCCAGCGCCGAGTGGAGGATCTGCACGGTGGTGACGGGGCTGGGCTGCGGGCTGCTCCTCCTGGTGGCCCTGACGGCCCTCATGGGCTGCTGTGTGTCCGAGCTCATCTCCAGGACCGTGGGCAGGGTGGCAGGAGGCATCCAGTTCCTGGGGGGTAAGTGCTGCCTGCTCGTGCGGGGACGGGGGCGTCTTCAGGCTGCAGGTATCCACGTGTGGTGCTTTGGGGAGAGGAGGGATTGATGCCAAGTTTCCGCTAGTGAAGGAGACCTCTTGGCTCCCTTGACCATTGAGCTGGTTGTCTGGATGGCTTGAACGTGGCCTAAAGGCTTGGTCACCTGTGGTCGCTCTCTTGCGCGTAAATCCCTGCTCGGTTGTTGTATGACCTTTGAGACTTGCACGACAGGTTCAGCTTGCTGGGTGCAGCTCTGTGTGCTGAAGACCAACTAACTTGTGTCTTTGTGGAGGTTTTTTTGTAGGCTTTGTAGGCTTGCAGCAGAGCTTAGCTCAGGTGGTGGCACCTGGAGGAGTGTGGGGGCCGTAGAGCCCTGCAAAGTGTTGCAGAGTAGAGGCTGTGTGACTGTGAGGACAGCCCTGGCTCTCCTCCTTCTCCTTCCCACTCCTGTCACCAACAGCTCCCTCCACCATCTGGCAAGTCTGTGGCCGCCGTTGGAAGCAGGGAACCTTTATCCCTGGTAGATGTGGCCCACGAGCTGCCAGGAGGAGCCCTGCCAGGTCCACGCTGCCTGGTGGGGTGTGGGGTTTGTGGAGCCTGTGGTCTAGACAGTGCGTGGGAGAATTACCTCCCCTCCTTTTTTTAGCCTGCGAACTGCACGGCCTTAGCCGTGGAGTGTTTGAAGGGTACGAGACAATAAGCAGGATCCTCCAGTGTGTTTTTTATAGGGCTGTTTTCCGAGTAAATCATCGCGCTCCTGTCATCGCTGACATGCGTCTCGGTGGCACTCACTGTCACCTCGTGCTGCTCGGCGTGCGCTCGCCCCCGTAAGGGGATGGGTTTCTCTGCCCAGGCACCAGCATTTGGGATGTGCCTCTGGGTCTGCTTTCAGCTAAGGGGGGGCTTCTGCCCCTCTGCCCTGCAAAGTGGGATGCACCCAGGCAGGGCAGCACATGCACATCGCCAGCATGCAGCCAGGAGGAGGCACAAGATGAAAAAGGTGCAGCTTGGGGGACACAGCTGAGGCTCTGGAAGGGACCTGTGCCAAGCCCACAGCCAGGCCATGTTGGCACGGCTCTCTCCTGGCTGCCAGGAGCCCTGGCTCTGACTTTTTGGGCGTTTTCCACGCTTTACAGCAAAGTGCCCCTGTCACTTCGCCCTTCCCTCGGTGCTGCATTCCTGTGTTTAATCTGGCTGACAATTGGAAAACGCAGCAGCTGCCTGAGAGTTAACTCTGCTGGAAGCTGCTGCTTCATGAAGGCTGCTCCTTTATAAAACTCCGGTCGGGCAGCTGGGGGGTGGAGAGGATTTTCGATTCAGTGACGCTCTGCAAGTCCACTCGGTCTGGCTGTTCTCACCGAGAGCCATCACAGGCTCTGCTTGTGCTTTAACCGCCCCCCTCCTTCCAATTGCTGCCTCTGCTCATCTGGTTTTAATTTGCGTTTGGTGGTGCTGTGTGCCTGGGTCTGGTTACAGCCACCTTGGTGAAAGATGACAGCCCAAGGGGTGGCCGGACAAACAGACAAGGGACAGGGGAGGTGTGGGGAAACCTGTGCCCATGGTGTGGACTGAAGGTATGCACCCTTCTGCCAGGCAGGATGCTCAAGGAGGACTCTTCAGACCATGCCATGACCGCTCCTGGAGCTTGCCCCAGGTGACTGCGCAGCATCCTTTCCCTCCAGGAAGGGTGTGAGCATGTAGTGCTTCTCCTCAGTCGGTGACAATTCAAAGATCCGTGAACCTGTGGTAGAAAATCAGAATTGCCAACAACTTTATTCACAGATCAGAAATTATTTACACAGCATGTCCAATTTTCCCCTCTGCTGGGTTTTATGGTTGTCTCTCATTTCGCTCAGCGCTGCTGGAAATGTGTGAGAAATGAACAAAGCGAGAACCCATCATTTCTTAACCTGCTTAAAAACTGACTCTGGGGTCATCAGGGAGAGAGGCCAGGTGGTGCAGGCAATAATTTGGCTGAACTGAAGGCACAGATTAAGGTAAAGTTCAGATCCTTACATCCTTCATCAGATCTTTAGCTGCCATCAGTCAGCATAGCTTCATTGCTTAAATGACATGACAACATTTATCCAGATGTTGAAATTAGGCTCTGTAATTATTAGGTTGTTTTAAATCAAGATAGTCATGAGCTGTTCAGATTACTTGCTATCTAGGAATGCCAGGTCTTTGTTCCCTGTGTAACCATTATAGATTTAGTTATATACCATGGGGTGTGCTTTGACTGTGGCTCAGTGGCACTTTTGTGATTGTCACTTTAATTGGCCTCCAGCTGGAGATCTAACCAAATAAAACCCTCACAAATATTTTTCTTGGGGGTAAAAGAACCCCCTGCCATCTTTATTGTGAAGAAAAAGCCTGCGGAAAAATAAGCAGAGCACTGAGAGATGCTGTTAATTCATCCTCTGTGCCTTTCTCTGCGTTGGGCAAGGAGATGGAGAGGCAGTTTCACTTTCTGTTTCTTCTCATCTGAGTCACCTGCACCAACACGATTGCTACTTTCAGTGGCGGAGGGTGGGTGTCTGAATAAACTGTATTTTTCTTGAACTTAGAAATCAGCATGGTCATGCTCGGCGTAGCTAGTTTAAAGTTTTAATGGTGTTCTGTTAGTCTGGGATCTAAATAATTTTCTCAGCATGATCTAAGAACATGGACTTGATGAAGAACTTAGCCAATTGACAGTGGCATATTACAGGAGGCCCGTGGGTGGGTGAGATGTATGCTGCCCTGCAGCTGTGGTGGGCCAGAGCACCAGGGCTGCTAAAACTAGCTTAATCCAATACTGGAGACATGTTTACTGCTGTGAAGAGGTGGCAGGGAGGTGTAATCTCCAGAGGTGGTAAGCAAACAGCCTGATCCTCTTCTTCCAGCAGGGCAAGGAAAAGTAACTCCAAGTAGGTCAGTGGAATAGCACCTGTACAGAAGTAGCGCGAGCTAAGTGGTGCCAAGGTTTTACAGCTGGGATTTCCCCCAGTTGTATGTGGCAACTCATGCGAGTGAATTATTCATGAGTGCTTATACCATAAATCTGCTCTTATAAAAAATTGAGTGGCAGAGCCTGCAGGAAACTGCAGATCTGTGCAGAGTCAGAAGAGCTCTGTAGATACTCGTTGTTTTTACATACTTAGCCCGTGTGTGCTATTTCAGATAATCCCAGCTACAGAGCATACGTATATTTTAAGATGACTCTGGGATGCACTGAGTCTATGTCTCTAATAGAAAGGTTGCATCACGACTTTTCCACCCATTTGCAATTATAGGAACCACTTCCTTTCCCATGGAAGATCACGTGGCAGCTCTGTAGCCATTGCAGCAACTCCTTCCACAAAAAAACAATGCTATTTTGAGCCTCTTCCAAGGCAAAACATGGTAGCGGGTGACGAGAAGCAGCCAACACCCCAAGGCTGGCCATTTCTTCAGTGGCTGTCAGCGGCCTGCAGTTTATGGTCTGCAAACTGCTGCTGCAGTATCTCAGCAGCATGCTTCGTGAACATTGCTGCTGAAGTGCTTCGAAGAGCTGACAACCGAGGTGAAAGTTATGCTGTCTGTAACCTCTTGAGGGCACAGTTATGTAGATGGATACAGTCTTCACTGATAGCAGTAAGTGCAGTGTTTCCAGCTGGTTTCCTTTGAATGTTTGGAAGACAGAGGGATATGTAATCTAGCTAGAACAGATTGCAGGGATGCATCTCTGACCATAACTATTGAGGGCATGACAGCAGGAAGTGAAGTTTAACAAATCTATGGCAAATTGGAGTCTGTAATTATTGATCTTCTTTTCATTGTGCGTTGGCAAGTCAATTCCACTTAAGTGAGGAGACTAGAAATTTGCGGGTAGGTAGCTCAGATATGACATACTAATTTGGTGAATAGCTTCACTCTGTGAATGCAGAGCAATGATTTTAAGAACAGAGCAATAATTTTAAGAACATAATGAACTGAAAGGTTAGCCAGTTTTATGTGAGGCAGTGGATCAAAAGACGCAAGCGTTGCAAGGATGGTCAATTTAAAGAGCGTTATGCTGGCAAGGTGAAGTTTTTCATTAAAATGGTCAGCACGCAGGAATTATGGCTGAAATCTACACTTGCTCAGGATTCCCTTTAGCTCTGTAGGACACCTAAGCCAAGCTCAGAGGGGTAAGAATCCAAGGGGACAGAGCATGAAATAGCCTCCTGACTTGGAGACCTCTCTGAATCTGACACTTTGACCTTGATTCTGAGTGACATGTGAGAAGCGAGCACTCTCCGTAATTGTGGGTAGCCATGTGGTCTGTCATCTTTAGTGCTCATCACTCACTCTTTGTACCCATTAAATGCACAAGTTTTGCTGCTCCTTTTAGTAAAGTTTTCAGCAGCACTTTCTCTTCCTCTCCTTATTTCTCTGTCTTGTTTCCCTTGTGTCTCATGGGAGTGCTAAAATTCCCGAAACAATGGTCCTTTAATTGCTGGTTGGAAAATACGGAGAGCTCTTAAGTGGGCAGTGGTAAAAGGAGCATTTAGTTAGAGAAGAGGATGCAGAGCCTAGCAACTTCTGATTTTGTCTCTGAAAGAATGTGGCCTTTTGGAGGCTTGCTCACAAGTAGTTTTTGCTGAGTGTGGAGTTATGAATAATAATTAGTGCTTGATCAAGAGAGAATATTGAGTGTGGGTGATGGCTCTGTGTTGCCTGTCAGGAAATCACAGAGAAACCCTTTGAGGTTTAAAAGAGACAGAGCCAAAGGAAATCTTCAAATTGTCATATTAGTGGCTGGGTCTGACTTAGCAGGTGAGATGCTGAAGCTCTAAAATATAGGGGAAAAAAAGGGAAGAGGACTAAGGTCAGGGCACTGTGGGACCATGTAGAGAAGCTGTCCCTCAAAGGAAATGCTTGTGGAAACAGCTGAAGAAGAAAGAGGAGCTCTTGGGAGAGGTGGAGTCACTGAACCTAAGGGACAGTCAAGCTTCGGGAAACGTGGCTTGCAGTCAAAGGCATCCCGTGGGCAAGGAGAATGAAGGCAGCCTCAGTTTGGAGACTGGCTAAGAAGAAGTCAGCAGTGGCTTTGGTGAGGGTAGTTCCAGTTGACTACAGGGGCTAGAAACTGTCCTGGGGGAGGTTTGCGTGGAGCTGTAGGGAAAGAACTGCAGGCAGTGACCAGTAACCATTATTTTGTCTGACAGCTGAAGTGAGACTTTCTGCCTGGAAGACTAAGGTCAGGATCATTTTCTGCCTATAGGGAGAAAATGTAAGCACGAGAAAATGAACCTCGATGGGGACAGGAAGGATCTAAGATGGTCCAGAGGCTTCCAGGAAGCAAATGGTTACCCCAAACTCATTTGCAGTTCTTCTAAGCCTATCTCATCCATTTCTTCCATCTATACATGTTCCTCCAAATTCCTGAAATTTGCACCTAAAAAAAATGAAAAAAAAAAAGCAGTCATAAGAACACACAAAAAGAGCTTTTTAGTTCTTATATCCTCTTTAGCTTAAAATATTTTTCAAAGGGTAACTTTTAGGGAGAGGGTAGGGAGCAGGATCTGTTTCTGCCCAAAGCCAAGCTCTCTTCTTCCCCTGCAAGTTAGCTGCTCATGGCTGTTTTGCCACGTCTTCTCCTCTCTTTCCTCTTGTCAGATGGAAAGCTTCAGTGACTTTGCTCATGTAGACATGTGACAGGGCAATCCTCATCCTAGACAAAGACAAACTGCATGCTAGGTATTAATCCAATGTATTCATGCACCTATACAGGCACAGCAAGAGGGGAATTTTTAAGAAACAGATGCCTCACCAGGAGGTAACAGAAGAACATACAAGGAACAGGCCACCATTAAATGTGGCTTGTGAGTGATTATATGTCATGTCATAGCCTCGTAGATTCAGCAGTAATAAGGTCAGCAGAGAGCACTGTGACTATTTAGACTAAGGTCTGCTGTAGCATAGGTCATAGGACAGCTTTCATATAATTCCTGTTTAAACAAGAGTATATCTCTGAGAGGAAGAAAACCGCACACACCCACAAAAATAGCCAAAAAAAAATCTCTCCTTCTAGTCTGAATTTAATTCCTTACAGAAAAGCAGGATCTTCATAAGTTGTTCCAGTGGAGAATTACCCTGACTGCTTTTCCTCCAGATTATTAATGCAAATATTAAAAAGTGTAGCACCAAGAATAGATCACTGCAAAATCACATTTGCTTAAGGATCATTACAATTATTATTTTTTTTCAAGATTCATCAGTTAGTTTGCTTTTAATCCCTTTAAACTGTGCTATGCTGTGCTTTCTTTACCAAAACCAGTATAGAGGCAGCTTCATAGCTGCTGTGTTTCACAGCAACTATCACTCCATTTTTCTACAGGTATCCCCCAAGAGATTAAGTGCAGTGTATAGTTTTGCAGCTTCATCCTTTTTTAGCTTGACTGTGCTTCACTTTGTCTTGCTGAACTGCATCCTGTGACTGCTAATGCTGATGCTCAGTATTTGCTTCCCAGCACTACAAGGCGCCTTCATATACTGTGATACAGCACAGAGTCAAATTCTTGGATTTGGGTTTGGAGTCCAGCTGAGTAAGGCATGGAAGTGTTTGGGAAGACGTTCAGAACAAGGGAATTTAGAAGGTGATGTTATCTTTAGCGGATTTTGTAGCATATGTTCTGTTGAAGATTAGCCAGCTCTCTCTGCTGTAGTCAGACAGAAAGGAGTTAAACTACTAGACAAATTCAGGACCAAAGCTGAACTGATGCAACATATGTCCTCTGTTGCTCTTGGCTTATCAATGACATTACTTAAGAGTTCTACTCACTTAATTGGGTGTAGCCTGTATTGCTTGAATCTTTCATCTGTGCATGGCCCACCAAATCTGACTGGAGGAGAATCAAAGTTATCAGGTACTTGTATGCAGTGCGTTTACAAAAACATGCAGACTGACATTCAGCATATTCTCAAGAGACAATCTCCTTTCCTGTGGCTACCTTCACCTTGGTTCAGTCCTCTGTGGAGCCCTGCTAAAGGCTGCTGCCCTGCCAGATCTACCAGCACAGCTCTTTGTGCAATTGTTCCCCAAGGAGTTCAACCGAAGGAGACCTGAGTTAGTGATGATTTCCTGTTGTAGCTAACACCAACCATTTTAATGGAGCAGGTTAGCAAGCAAGAATCAGTAATAAATGTCACTGGTCACAAAGTGCAGAATCAGAGGACGTCCCTGCCAGCAAGGTCACGAGCAGCACAGAGCAAGTAGGGAGTTGTAATGCTCTTGGAATATCGGAGATGCAACCTGAAGAAGAAAAGATAGTAGTCTTCATACTTAGGTCTTTGTTCTTTCTGTCACCAGCCAGTTGAGCTATCTTGACTCTTTCTTTTTTTTTTTTTTTTTTTTTTTTTCAAAATCTTGCTAAAAAAGTGGCAAGGCCCTTCTCAGCTGCAGATTTCCATAGGTCCTTTGAAGTCAATGATGCTTAGTACAAATCACGTCAATATTTCTTAGAAGATTATTTGTTTGCAACATTACTTTAAAATGGGTGAGGCTCCAAGGCTGAGTTTCTTCTCAAAGAGCTACCCAAGTGAATTAGCTTGTTTATAGTGAATTATGCACCCCAAACAGGCCTTCTTTTTATTTTTTTTTCCCCCAATTATTTCAATTAATTCACTTCTAATATAATATTCAGCTAAATACAGAGGAAAAAACATGCTAAGTTTCAGCCTGGAGCAAGTTAGATTTTAGATGCCTTGAAAGCACATTTAAAATGGAAATGCTGATGTATTAGGAAAAAATAAAAGATGCTGCTAAAATATTGGAAAGAGTCACTTGACTTCTCTTGGCTTTCCTATTGATGTTGAATAAAAAAGTGATGTTTTGAATATTGTTGCAGCTGTGTTGGGTTAAAGTAGATTTTTGCATTAAGAACAGAATTTTTGATCTAAAGAAGTCCTGGAGTGCTGTTTTATTTATCTGCAGTTCAGGCTTCTTGATTTTTTTTTTCTTTTTGTCCTCTTTCATTAGAAAGGAACAATGATGCTCGGCACTTCTGTGATGCTCTTCATTTCAAAGGGCTTTGCTTGCGTAACCCAGTGAAACTTCAGGAAATGTGAGGCAGGGGAGCAAATAATCTATTTTGCTGGTGCAGTCAAAGTAAACTCAGAGTTATTTCACTTCAGATCCTCCGCATTTGTGTTGATTAGAGCAAAATCTGGGGAGGGGAGTTGACACTTTTGTTTCTGCGTTGAAAGATCTGGCTTGTTTTGGTTCCTGAGCTCCATGAGATATTTGAACATTGCTGGGAGCTTCACTCAGATATCAAAGTGTTGCAATACTTTCCAGTGCAGATGAAGTCATATTCCCCACAGACAGGATGGGATTGTTCCCAATGGTGCATTTTCCAGGATTTTGTCCAGTCTGGTGTTAAGTGTCTATGTAATGTTTTTCTTCCATCTTTCAGGAAACACAACTTAAGGCTGTGAAAAAATTACATTTGGAATTTTTTCATGATATTCAACCTGAATTTTCCTTTCTTTGCTCATATCCCTTTACTTCTCCAATGCACATTTTTACCTTCTGAGCTCTTTGACTTTGGCTTTATAAAGTAGAATAAGACAACTGAGGTATGGTTTCCATGCAATGAAAACTGAATGTGAATGTGAAAACTGAATGAATGAGCTGGAAGGAGCATGCCCTAATGAAGAATGTTGGAATATATGTGTACCACCTGAACTTCACCCACAGCCGCAAGCCTTGCAGTGGCCATCATTTTGCCTGTCTCCCTGTTCAAGGATTTCCTTTGTCTCTCTGAAATATCTTTGCTGGCTTTAGAGTTGTGAAGCTTTCTCTGTTGCTCAAGTCTAAGGCTCAAAGTGACATTCAGACCGCATGGAGGTAGTCTTAAGTTGCAGAGGACCAAGAAGTGCATCCTCTCCTCGGTCTTGGGATGGCTCTGCCACCACAAGACATCACAGGTCAGAGAGGCAATATTGCTTTTGACAAATCTCTTCTAGCAGCTGTCCTGTATCTTCTCAGGCATGAGAAATTGGGCATGGTCAATGCACCCTGACAATGCTGGTGGTATGGCTGACTCACTAGGCCTGATTAGATCTCATTTACATTGTTTGTTCACTGTCAGTCCCCTGATGTCACAGGTACCTCTGAGAACAGACGCAGACATTTTCCCCCTCTGGATTGGCCTTCCTCTCTAAGGAAAACCTTAGAGCCTGGTCTGTTGAAATCAACAACAATATTCCTCCATGGGAACCAGGGCAGGACAGGACCAAGAGCTCAGTGCTGTTGCTACTCATTGAGCTAGTGGGATTTGGAGGAGGTTGGTGTTGCATAGCAATGCAGAGAACTTTATGGGATGCCAGATCCTACCTAATTCTCTGGATACTAAATAGTAATTGCATCAGGACTAAAAGCAAACAAACAAATAAAAACCTTCTTCTGTTTAAAGGGTTGCTGCACCATGAACTGAGACCACCTGTTTCTGCATAAGCCTGATAAACCCCAATCTCTCCTGAAGACTGACTACTCTGAATTTATTTGTAGGTAAAATTTGTAGGCTAACAGACTTTTAAGTGAGTTTGGGAGTAGTTGGAAGGAAAATAAAGAAAATGTTAATGAAAGAAAACCTAAACAATTACAACCTATTACAAATTGTTGTTATTTTTATCTTTTAACTTGATCCAAAAAGCTCCAGAGAGAATGAAGCAGAAAATGCAGTGTTCTGCTAAACACCATATCGTTTCTGTAGTAATGTAAAGATTTCATCCTTCCCTTTGCAATCTGACAGTTTAGTTGTCTCGCATTGTCTCCCAATAAAGATGCCTTTGTAATATAAAGTGAAATTGTTGATTTGAGAAGAATGGTTTTCTAATAAACGCGCAGGGTCACAGCGCTTGTCCCTTGCATTGAGGAGAAAGGATTTGAGATAAAGCCGTGAATGATCAATCTGAAATAACAAAAGCTGCTTCTGAAATACAGCACCCTGTGAAAGGATATGGAACCCACGAGCACAGTGGAGTGTAAGAAATAGCCCTAAGGCCTCGTAAGTATGTGCTTCATGACTTCTTCACAAGTTGGAGCTTTCGTCTGAGTCTGCAGCTAACTGAAGGCCTATTTATGAATGCATTACAAAAATCAGAATAAACTTGATATTCAGAGCATCACGAGCAATTTAGGTCAGGCACTATACAGCTGAATGCCAATTATTGGAATGGATTACTAGAACATGTTAAAAAGCACTTAGCTTCAAAAATATGTAGAAACTGGGGTAACATGATGTTAGGGGACCTTTCTGAGTGCATGTGTAACACTCTTTGGATTTTGTTTCGAGCTTTGCTTTGACTTGGCCCAGATGCTGCTGTATGACTACAACTTCATCTGTCCTTTGGAGATTTGTACGACTGCCTGGCAAATTAGTGCAAAAAACACCCTCAGTCATACAGCGTTGCTGCTGTCGTTCTGGTGGTGGTTGTTGTAACGTAGGCGGTTCTAGAAACTCCTCGTGCAGAGCACTAGGGGAGGAGAGACAGCTGCTACTGCAAAGAAATCAGAAGCAAACTTAGGCCAGGAAACTGGGGGCACTTTGAGTTCATGACATCTTTAAATACCTTCAGACATACATCTTGTGTGCTACTGCTGAGCTGCAGAGGGGTTTTCAGGTGCTGCATGGGTTGCATGCAGTAAAATACAAAACTTCAGAGCTGGCCTGTGCTGTCCAGCACCTACTGCCCACTGCCTCCTCTCCTTGTGCTTTAGCTTTGAAGGAATTCCATTCGTTTTCAATCATTTTTCTGCCACATCAGTAAAAACATGATGAACAGCACTAAACACTGGCACAAAGCTCTTTACAGCTAAGACAACCCCCCAAACTGTTGCAGGCACATTTTGCAAAATCAAGAGGTTGTTATAAAAGTTATTTTTTACAATAATTCCTTTTATAGGAATCCCAATGGCTGGTTTTGGAGAGCTTTGTTCAGTCCCCAGACTCTCTCTAACCAGAAGCTTTCTGCTTTCTCGATGTGCAGTATTTTGGGGTGAGCAGGGTCTGGCTGCTCAGGCCAGGTCATTGCTGATGAAACCCATCGGCAAGGCAAAGCTGCAGACCCTGAGCATCGCTGTGTGGCTGGGGTCCAAGGCAAATACCAATGTGCTCTTCCCGTCCATCCTCCAAGCTACTCATCACTCTGCAAAGCCCTGAAATAAGGAATGTAGGGAAAGCCGTGTCCAACAAACAAGATGGGCTGCACAGCTTTATAGTTCCTTGTGGTGCCATGGTGTGAGGGACTGCTCCCATAAATGAATGTAAGCGCAGTTCTGTTTGACAGATCAGGCTTTTTCTTAAGTGTTTCAAAATAATGCTGTGTAATTAAGGAGCAAATTGCTTTCTTAACTTCCTACAGGGGGGTGATGTTTTGGAAACCATTCTCCTTGTGAGCACCGAGCCATCTGCTGAAAGTTGTCCATTGCTTCCTTCTTCTCTTGTGTTTGCATTATATTTATATTCTTTTCTCTTCCATTGGCTTCAGTTCCCTTCCCAGACGGTGGAAAGGGACACCATGGCTGAAGACAGCTTATGCTGAGCCATTAAGGACTCTGTTTAGCTCGCTCCCCTTTTCCATAACTATTTGCAATAAAAACTGTGTCGGGAAAGAGCCCTTTTGTGTAACGCTCAGTGACCTGCAAGGGCTGGGACCAGCCTTGCGCTGGGGATGGCAAATTCCCTTTGAGGCCACTAAGCCGGAGATCCGGTGCTAAGAACACAGGAAGCTGGGAGGATAAATACTGTAACTTTTCATCTCATGCATAAGAATTGCCGTCTGTTTTGATCTCGTGATAGAGAAAAGTCATTCTGCTTATCTCATCTAACACAGTGGCTAGTCCGATTACAAGCTTCCCTGCCTGGCACCTTTTTAAATTCAATTTGGCTGCCTGTGCCTTTGGCACACAGTAGGTTTCATTAAATTTCACAGCAGTTAGTTTTCATTCCCTCTGTGACACCTTTTTATCAACATTTGACTCTAGTGTAATTTCAAGAAATTGTACTTTTTTTTTCTTTTTTTTTTTTTTTTCCAAAGTGCTTGTACCATAATAATTCAGCAGAGCAGGTGGGGGAAGAAGATGCAGATACTGTTGCAAATCCATGTAGAAAACTAATATATGGGATGGCAGGTCAGCTTGCAAGTGTTTTTTACATGCGATGATAACAAAAAGGAGCTGCTTCCCTTCCTTCTCAGTCGTTATCATCCAAAACTGTCAAAAGCGCAGTTTAAGAACTTGCTGTAAAAGGCAAATTTCATTTCTTTCAGGTTAATCACAGCTTTATTTTAAAAGCAGAGCTCTCGGAGTGCTGCTGAATTGACAGTGTAAGGTTGTGAGACAAGCCTTGTGAAACCTCGGCTAGGTAACGATGGGAGTTTTCTTTTCAAAACCAGATGAGGAAGCTGGTTTGCGAGGAAGGTGTGTGTGCAGGGATGCATGCAGGAACACAGAGAGCAAACGTGGTGGTTTTCCATTTAGTATGCGATGCCTGGTCCCTGGTAAGTGGGTTGAGGAAAGGTGGGCACCCCAGCATGGACCTGGCACTTCTCGGTCACATCACCTCTACCTCCTCCCCAACACAGAGCGGTGTTTTCTCAAGTCTGTGCCCAAGGCAGGTGCTGGGCAGGTTTTTGTCAGTAGAGGTGGTTTTGAGGCTCTCTCTGAAAGGTCTTAATTTGCAGAGCGTCAGCCTGTCTGAAATGCCAGCCTTTTGTAGTCTGCTGGGGTAATAAGAACATGCAAAACTAATGTGTCATGGCTTCTCAGTAAAATTTAAAAAAGCTAATTAAAACGAAGTTTAAGAGTGCCTAAAAGCAAGCTCTGCATGCAGGCATAACTCAGAGACTGACAGAGCCGTGTCTCACTGCAAGCCAAGGGCAGCCGGGCGTGGGAGGCCATAAATCATTTTCAGAATGAGACTTCTGATTGATGAAACTTTTCCTTCTGTCCTTTCAAAGGAATTAGTTTAACAAATGGAGCAGCTTACTTCCCTCTACCCAACGGTCTCCATAATTCCCGTTGCTGATAAAATATTTCCAAATGCATACAGTCTTGGGAAGGACCTTGAACACCTTGGGGAAGCTGGAGGTGCTCCCCACCTCCCTCTCAGGGAAAGGTTTCCCATGTATTTCCCACTGGTCAGCCTATACATATATAATGTATATTTTTGGTGGGTTGGCAGGCTGTAATTTCCATCTCAGGCAGCAGCTTGAGTTGTTGGGGAGTGCCAAGGAAGCAAGGGTGCCTTGCTAGTAGTGTCTCCACATGTCCCCTGCTGTCTCCAGAGAGCAGTGGCTGCCAGAGAGCTGCGGAAGCCTTGCAACCAGGGAGCCAGATAAACGGTGTGTGTAAGTTGGCATGGTGCTGCTGAAGTGAGCCCTGGCTCACAGCTGGCTGGAAGAGGTGGCCTCATCCTTTCTTCTGGGGGTGGAAAATGTCTTTCCAGAGCACAGCTTGAGCGCACGGACCTCTGGCTACGGACTGAAGTCTTGCTTGTTTTTTCCAGGTTGACTGAGTGTGTTCACTTAAGGGTGAAGGCACAAGTAAGAGTTCCTGTGAGCTTTGTTTTTCCTACTAAGCTGAACATAAGAGTAAGGATTATTCCTTGTTCTTAGTATGAAGGCACAGAGTTCAGGATCTTTACTCTGCTGTTTCCAGCACAAAATGGTCCAGTGTAATTAGCAGGCATCCTACAAGCAGACTGCTCAACAACAAGATAGCTCTGGGGGATGTTTCTTCCCATTTCAGATAATTAATCATTATTTTATGTCCTGAAGTCTTGAGATTCCTCTAAATTGTGTATCTGGTGTAATGGTGGAGGTTTACATCACAGCAATCACATTATGATTAACATGTAATTATGCAGGTATTCAGTAGACAGGATTAGCTGAGACATCCAGAATTTCTAAAAATGTGTTTCCAGTGTGGCCAGTGGCAGGTCTGAAAGAGTAAAGAGTAATCAGAAGATTATTTGAGAATGCAGGTAGGTATAAATCCTAGAAGAGTTTTAATCTTCATATTTTATGACTTACTAAGACTTTAAAATAGGACTGCTTCCTATTGTTTCAAGATGACATATTCCAGTATCAGTGCTGATGAACACATGACTTGGTGGCCCTTCAGCTGGAATGAGGCAAGACTGCTAATGATATACGGCTTCTGACAGGTTCCTCTGAGTATTTATGGGCCTCAATATGTATGCAATCTATGGATATTTCAAAACTGATTAACATTTCTGAACCTAAGTTAAAGTTTATAGTTGGCATTTCAATGGTGTCAAAGCAAAATTAATCAGAGCTCAAAAGATATGCAGTCTTCCTGACATGCTGGTGACAGCGAAAATATAAACCACTGAGAAATAGCTTGCTGAAAGACAGAACGTAGCCTGGATTTTGGAAAGAGATCCGCAAAAATGGCTTACTGCCACAGACAGACTGTGAGGGTGTGTGCGATGGTGGAGCTGGTATTTACTATGGCACTAGCTTAAAAAACTCAAGATTCTGTGCCGAGTTACTTGTCCCGTAATAAGTTACTTGGAAATCTTATCTGTGAAACTTTAGCATATTTAATATGCAAACTAATCTCTTGAAACAGTTCAGATAAGCAGTGTTCTTAAATGTACTCTGTCAAGACATTTTTCAGTCAATGAAGCTTAGCAAGCAAATGCTTTCATTTCAGTGGCCCTCGTGAGAATAGTCAAAATTTATACTTTGTTGTGATGTTAGGCTGCATGGCTGTCTGTCTGTAATGAAAATGGAACAAACTGTGACGGAGTTTTTTTTCTTTCTTTCTTTTTTTCTTTTCATTTTTTTTTCTGTGTTTATCTCTGTTTTAAATAGGTCAGTGATGGCCTTTCTGCATTTCAAAAGATTGCTAACAGCCTCAGTGAAAGCTTTTAGGATCCAGTTTGAAAAGCATCAGAACAAATAACTAGGTTTTATTTGTTCTGTAAAAAGAAAACTATAAATCATAAAATCATAGAATGGTTTGGGTTGGAAGGGACCTTAGAGATAATCTAGATCCACCCCCCTGCCATGTGCAGGGACACCTCCCACCAGACCAGGTTGCCCAAAGCCCCATCCAACCTGGCCTTGAACACCTCCAGGGATGGGGCATCCACAGCTTCTCTAGGCAACCTGTTCCACTGCCTCAATACCTTCATAAAAACTGTTTCAGTGCCTCACCACCTTCATAAATGAGGTATAAGTTGTAGTTTAATAATGCCAGGTACCTGTGCAAAGATAAGATGGTCTGCGTGTCGAGATGAGTCTTCCCAAGAGAAATGCAATTTAGTCTTTCTGGGTGCGGTGGAGCTTGACGGCATTTTTAGGTGGAGAGGGAGCATAAGCTAATTGTTAAATTAGTTTTGAAACTGCAAATCTGTTGCTATATTTTCAGTCTGAAAGAGACCACCTAGTGAGCAGTTGAAAGGAAATCAAGATCTGCACAGAACCAGCTGGTACTCCAAACACTAAGATCAAGGTAGTCAGAGAGGACCCAGGAGAGCAGGAAGTTTCAGTGGAAGCGGTGTTGGGCTATGTTAGTTTCTTTCCCCTGTCTAACTTAATATTTACATTTTTCTGTTTACTTGTTGCAAAATTGTCTTAACTTCTACTCTGGCAAGAGTATAACAACCCTCACTACTTCCATTTACCTCTGGATTTAGCACATTGTGAGCTATGTACTGATCCATTGGCACAGAGACTTGGATTTGATCTTCATCTGGAAGTCATTCATGCCTCTCTCATAAAATCTCTTTGATTCCTTTGCACATTTTCCCGCTTTCCTCCCAGGACACTTTCTGAAGTACTTTACTCCACATCCAGCAAGAATGCCTTAATCATTGTGGTAGTGGTTGTTCCCACTTGAATCCAGACTGCTCAGGTGCTCTTTAAGATATCAGAGTTTTTTTTTTCTTAACCTTTAAAGCTACAAGGACAATGGAGAATCCTCTATCTTGCAAACAGATGGTCAGAGGTGTTGCTTCCAGATCGTGAATAAAAGTTGACTTTGAAAATAGAGTTGGGTTGCTACAAACCAAAGGGAGAGGGGGCATGGTTTTCTGTGAGCTTGAACAGTACATAAACCAGAATGGAAAGCACTTGTTGGCAGACGCCTACAGTCTCAACAGGTTTAAATACAAATGCACAAGTTACAACCAGATTTTTCATTGCAGCCTCTCTCCAAATATTTAGAAGTAAAACTGAGGAGGCAGGTGTATCTTGAACAAAGACAGTCTTTGAGATGGGTAATGCAGGCAAAACAGAATAGCTGAAAAAGTAAGATTTGAGGGAACTTAAAACTTTTTTTTTTTCTTTTTTTTTTTTTTTTTTACATTATTCAGGCACAAAAATTGATGTCATTTCTGCTGGCAAACTTGAATGACAGAATTCAATATTCAAAGCTATAAAAGTACCTTTGCATAAAATCCTTATCTTCACAGTGTTTCTTAGCACAGATGCAAGGAATATTTCCATTTTGCAGATAGGAGGCTAGAAACTTACTGAAGGTAGCTTATAAAACCTATAGTTAAGTAAGTATTGATTAGAGACCTTCCAAGTCTTATGCTCATGAGCAGCCACTGAAACAGCTGCTATATGGAAACATGACTTCAATATACAGGTGTAATAATGTGCCTCTTCCTTACACTGAGTTATGACTACAGGATTATCTGCTTAGCATTTCTGAGGCAGAGAGAAGCTTACACTGTGTGCAGCCTGAGCTGATGGGCAACTGATGGGCAACTGTACAAACACTGTTGGTCACAAGCTAACACACACAGATGAACTACTCTTGAGATATCCTTTATTAGGGGAGCAGGGGAACACAGATACAAAACATTGCAGAAAAGCTCCCTCTTTCCACTCTCTTTTTGCATCTTAGCCTTTAATCTGCAGGAGTCTGAGTTCTTCTTTCTTTCAAATCTTCTGATTTCGGAAAGGGGATGCTCACCTGGGTACCTCAGTGGAGGATGAACCATCTCTTTGAAATATGTCCCTATATCCTTCACCCTGTTCAAGGAGAAGACTTGGTATCTACATCTGATACCTGAAAAAGAACCAAGGTGTAGAGATACCCCAGGGCAAAAATGTCAAGGAACCCTGTATAACTCAGCCCGCCAGGCAAATGACCCTCTGGCACATCACAGTGATGGGACCCTACAGAGGTGGGCCCATGAAGAAGTGGGGCAGCTCTTTTATGTTCTGGCATGTAAGAAAAAGTGCCGAACAGAAAGTCTTGTGATAATGTGATCACAAGATTAATTTTCACAAGCAGCTAGCAGAGGACACGTAGAAATGGAATATATGCATTTCCATGTGAAATGAGTGAGTCAGAATGACTTTGTACTTGTTGCCTATTATGCATGTCGCATATATTTGATATTTTAATACTTCTTGTTATTGTTTTCATGATTATTTTTAATTTTCTGAATTACCTCAGTGTGAAAGCATATCACAAAAGATGCTGATACTTTTTATTTATGTAAGATGCTTAAATTATACTTTTGAAGTTACTTACCCAGCATTTTATTTATCTTACAATCATAATTATTCAGTGCCTCCTCCATCTGCTTTGATTTAATTATGGCTGTATAGACAGCAGTCACAGAGATAAGTCTCTTCAGGTTGATTGGTTGCATATAGCACCTTCCACGCTCTATAAAGAGTAAGCTCGACACCTGGCAATTAAATGAAGTAGACATTTTGTCTCATCTGTTCATGAGGGTTGGAGTGATATCAGGCATCCAGCGATGTAGCTTGGTTCTCAGACACGTGGCAGACTCCCTGGCAGTATGAAAAGGACAGGTGAAATAAATTATAGAGTTGCCAGCTGCTTTAAACATTCCTGTTCAGCATCGTAACCCAATCTTGTCAAGTTTCTGGGGTTTGAGGCATTTTTGTGTGAATATCTTCTTCAGTCTTTTCAACAGTTGCCAGAGAGAACCTCCTACTGAAGTTATTACTGCCTAAAATTCAAGAGTGCTTTCAACTTCCTCTCTAAGGCAGGGTTTTCTACTGAATAAAGGTATTTCTTATCATGCTGCTGTATTTAATATGTCCTTTTTGATGCCATAAGCAGTGGTGAAGTGACTGGAGTCTGTACTCCTGTCAGCTGAAATTATACTTTCTTATTCACTTGTTTACTGCCAGGACAATGCTGTTGGCTCCCATGGGATTTCTCTTTCAGGTTCACTCCTAGTGCACCTGAAATCCTGAAATCCAGATAAATATCTGCCTGCTTTCTGTGGTACACAAGCAGTCCCAATTCCCTTTACAAGGAACAAGGAAAGGAGTATGACCCATGTGCCATGTGTTCCTTTTTTTTTTTTTTTTTCCACTCTTGGATTTACATATATCCTAACTCTTCATGGACATAACTTGGATCTACACTTATTCAGCTCAGTGGAAATAAGATATTAATTTAAGAGATTATTGGAAGCTTTGCCTCTGAGAATATGTCTATTGCATGTCCTCAAAAGTAACTTTGCCTTTCTTTTGCTTATGTTTATACTTATACTCTCTGGGAGCAGTGTACCTGAGATCAGTGCTATGACTTTGAGCTACAAGCCATTTCCATAAGAGTGCTTAGTTTGTCATTTAAAGAAGCAACGATTTTCATTAATTTAACAGTAGGCTAAAATCTGTTCATTTTGATCAAAACATCGGAAAAACTCTTTGAACTTACCTTAAAACAATGATGAACCAGACGTATTTCCCAGTGGTTTCTAATGTGACTTGAATCTGCTCTGTCTTAATCTGCATCATACCACTCAGTTACCCACTGGGAAATAAAATGCACTGTCATTAAAAGGCAACTCCCAGAGAGACAGCAAAATTTGCCTAATGGAGGCTGATACAGGAACAATGAAAGAAATTCTAAATTATTTTTTCGAACGTTAATGTGTCTTTCTACTTGGCCACATTCATCTGGGTGCTTTTATTAACAAACCACTGCAGCCTCACCCCAGTAATAGCAGTTTCAGCCCGGGTTCCCAGACAGCAATACCCACCACCCAGGGAGGTTGTGCAAGCTGCCTGGTGAACGGATGCACTTCTCCAGCAGGTTTTTTGCAGGTTGGCAGGTTTCTGCTGGGTTGCTCTGGTGGGACCTCTGTGCTGTCTCTTACAGTTTCCTTGGCCTGCATGGAAAGCCTAGGTACCCAGATGACTCCTTGCGGAGCAGCCACGTTGGCCAGCCAGCTCCTCGGTTCTGCCTGGAGGAGACAAACGGGTGTTCAATGTCAATCGCTTCACTGCCTGGTTTGGGAAAGGAGAAAAGAACTTGGTTTCACGCTGGTTAATTTTATATTCCAGGCTTGCTTAGAGGCTTACTTACTCATCTCCCAGAGTTAAAAGCTTAATTTTGATCTTGAGGAGTAATAGTTCCAGGAGGAATAGCCCAAACAACCTGGTGAAACTGAGGAAGAGTACAAGCAGTGAAGGGGTTCCCAGGATGACATTTTGATACTCTGTTCTCTGTGATGCCAAACACTGGTCTGTGGATGATCCCTGTCTTATTGCAGCATTGATGTACATCTACACTTAGATTTTTTTTTTCTTGCTCCTTTGGTTTGGAGTACTGCTGCTGTTTGCTTCAAGTTTCCACGCTACAGACAACTTTTTCATCCAGACTTCTGTCTCTCCTCTTCTTGAGCCAGTGGACCAACTCACAGCACTTTAACATCCTCCTACTAAAGACAAAAAATACAGAACATATTGATAGATTTTTGGCTATCTTTGAACATTACTTAGCAACTGGTGGCAAGGAGCCCCAGGACTGGTGGAGAGTGTGCTCTGTTAGAGAAGTGCCTACAGTATCCCTGGCACACTGCAAACCTGGCATTATCCAAAGGGCTCAGATCTTTCCCTTTCTTTACCAGCCAAGGCTGACTCTGAAGTCCTTCCTTTAATTCTCACCTGTCTCTACAGATTTCTGTTTCTGTGTTGTTGCCACTGGGAGAGGATGAAACATGACTTGGAAGTTGAGCCCAGTTCCTTGTTGGACACATTTAGTCTGGAAGTGTTGACACCACATCTACTCACCAAACTGTCCTCCCACCATTGCTTGAACATTTTCCAATACCTACAATGCTGCTTACTGATGTCTCACTAGTTTCTCACCTTCTTTCCTCTCTCTTTCATCCTCTGGCTACTCTATTTCTACTGTTTCTCTTCAGTCTTTTCTAAGGTGTTTAAGGGAAACTTCTCTTTCATATAATTTCTGTCCCTGTCTTTACATTGATCAGCAATGTCACTTGTTTGTTTGTTTGTTTTTTTGTACGTGTGCGCCAGGTTATAGCATGTTTCATTACTTCCTATCTTCTTTAAGAGATAAGGACGTCAGGCCTGGCCTGAGTTTGTTAGTGAAGTTTTAGAAAACTATTATGGATATCTAGCAGTTCTCCTTACATCCAGCATTTTTTGTTTAAGCCATTTATTTCTTGAAGGACTAGTACAATAAATAGCAAGCATAAGAATTTAGCAAGTCTGTCACGGAGTGGCTGTGTGGGGTTGCCTGTTGTGTTCCTGGTGTGGGTGAGAAACCACAAGTATTGCCAGACCATGGTGGCGTGTTGTCCAGGCCCATGCTCCAGGAAGGCTACAGGATGGTCTCATCTCTCCATGCTGAGCCCTCCTACTCCCTTGGTAAGACTCAATGTTGCATCAGGCCTGAGGGCTTCTGCCAGTTTCGGTGTTTGCGTTCTGCAAACGTGGTTAATAATTGTGTTTGGCCAGGTCACAGTACAGAAGAACCCCTGGCAAGCAGGCTGGAGAACCATGCTAGTGTCCTCACAACAGTGATCCTCTTCTGAAAACTCATACCTGATATCCCAATCAGTTTAAGCAAGCATAACCAGG
Source organism: Aythya marila (assembly GCF_965140915.1). Taxonomy (NCBI): domain Eukaryota; kingdom Metazoa; phylum Chordata; class Aves; order Anseriformes; family Anatidae; genus Aythya; species Aythya marila. The sequence goes on along the minus strand of NC_139042.1, from coordinate 27,013,660 downwards.
CACTGGGGTGGCAGGAAGGCGTCCTGCTCTCCCAGCCCCACCTCCTGATCCTGCAGCACACCAGCTTTCCATCAGCCCACCGCAAGTGAGCTGCATCAGGAACTGCTCTGCCTGAAAACTGACTTAGGAAAAAAAAAAGTTATTTTTAGCTGGATCAATTTCCCTATCCGATTCTCGGCACAGCTCCACAAATGTTTGTGCTGGCCCAGCTGAAAGTTTGCTGTGGGAGTGGGAGTGACTAGCCACAAGGAGGAAACCAGGAACTGTGTGCATCACCCTGAAAAATGGCCATGCACTTGTAGCATTTCATGATGAATGTGGTAAGTAAATGTTTTCATGTAAGTGAGGCAGCCAGAACAGTCTGAGAAGCAATGTTGGGAGTTGCAGAGCAAGAAGTTTTAACAGAGCTTTGCTGATCCTGAGAGGGCTTTTTCAGTGAACATAACAGCATCATCACAAAAGCGGCACATTCTCTCCCACAATCAGATTTTTCTGAGTACACACTGCAAGTGAGAAATGTATGGGATAAACAGTTGCATGCTTAATTGCTTAGAAAAGAATTAACTTCTATTATAATGCTACTATTATAATGTTTGCAGTGGCAGCCTCCAGGTTCCCTACCTTTTAGCATCGATGACCAAATCCTTAGTCACAGCTCGGGGCTGCAGAACATTGTCATTATTCAGTGGATAATGCAGAGATTTCAGTAATCCCCAAAGAAAAAAAATAAAAAAAAAGAAAGAAAGAAAGAAACCTCCCACCAATGAGCTTTCCAAAGCCAGAGTTTATGCACTGTATATTTAATGAGCCTAAGTGAAGCACTTTTATTGTTTGTTTCCAGGATGGTTTCAAGCCTGTACTGACTGCTTGTCAGTGGGATTCCTGTAGCTAACATTTAAACAATACTTTCTAGGGGGAAGAAAGTAGATTTGAAATTCAAAGTCATGGATATTTCTAATACAGTTTTTTAGGGTTTAATTTTGCATGTAATCATGACACAGGCTGGCTTTCTCTGTGAAACCTAATGTCGTAATACATCACCGCACTTTTATCTGGGAGCTGATTGTTGCTTAATGCCTGCAACCAGGTTGTGAAAATTTGAGGCTTTTTCTCTGCAAAGTGAGCACTCATAAAGAAGGTATTTTTCAGAGCCCTGTCAGCTGAAGTGTTTTTGTTATTATGCTTGGGTGCTTTATGATGCTGTTAGCATCCTCCTTACATAGCACGCCAAACTGATCCATCATGTTGTGTTAGTAGCTTCACTACTTAATCTCCCTTGCATTTGTGTAGCATTTTAAACTTAAGTCACGATCCTCTAAATGCAACTTTCTTCTATTTGTGGTTGTAAACTCACATAGAACAAGTTTACTGAGGATTGCATTATTCAATATTTTTTGTTTACAAAAAGGAGAGCTGCAGAAGTGTCTGTGTTCCCAGGGACTTTGATCTACTCGAAGCTTTCTGTTTCCAAATAACGGAGGAGAAGCTGTCAAAGGCTCCAGAAATCTTACCAAGCTCCAAAGAATTGTGATGGTATCGCAGGCTGAACTGAATTGACTCCGTGCCTTTTATTCTAAGTACCACCAGTTCAGACCACTGCTTTCTCAGTGTCTGTGAATGGGAGAGCCCCTTTCAGAGACCCAGTGGATTTCAAATCTCTCACTTAAAGTGCAAAATAATGTAATTTATTTTTATCTCTCCCATTGCTCTGCAGTGTATTTGCTTGCTACAGGTCCAGTCTGAGGTCTGATGGAGCTGGCACACTATGTCATTTTAAGATGAACATAAATACCAAAACCACAATACCAAAATTATAGCCCAAGTTCATTGTGCTCTATTTTAGCCTTCTCCTCACATCTCTAATTTTCAGTGGGCTGCTGGAGTTAGCTCCTACCGCATGGCTGCCCATCGTGCAGCTGGTGCCCACGATCTCTTGGTTTTTCTATGGAACTGGCTGGGTACGAGGGGAAACTCGTGATCCCGGTAGCAGTGATAACAATGCAGAGCTGGATCCTGACACGCAGGGAAGCTGGGGTTGGAAGTTGGCAGCCAAACAAAAAGAGGCCGGTTTTAAACCACCGTGCTAAATTATCCTAACACTTCAGATTAAACATGGAGTTGTTTTTGACACGCGCGCAGTCTCTCACATTGGAGTAGGTCATTTCTTGGTTCGGAATAGTTATCTGATATTTCTGCATCCCGTGCTTCAAGCAGGGTTACACAATCAGTTTTAAATGCTTTGTGATAATGTCTTTGAGCATGCCATAAAGATAGCAGAGTAGCTTCTCTACAAGCAGTGACTTTCCAGAAATAGTAGATGTCTCTGCTCTGAAAGGCTGTTCCAGACCCTCAGCCCTTTGATGGTTACAAGTCTTTTTGTCTCCAGGCGGAACAATGTATTGTTAGTACATACTTATTTGCTCTTGGGCCAGTGTTGACCCTTACCTTAAATAGCTCCGATGTATTTATATAAACAGCAATCATATCTCTAGTCAGGCTTTACTTCTATTACAATATTAAGAAAAAATCTTGAGTTGTTTTGCCTACTCTTATAAGCCAGAGTTCGCAGTCATCTGCCTCTGTTAGTCCTCGTCACAAACGTGCACAAAATTTCTTGCTCCTGTTTTTCATTTTGGCAGCCCTCAGTGCTTAAGGTGTATGGTTTCACCAGTTCTCATGGTTTTCTACCTTCAGTGAAGGGAGATCAGTACCTCCAGCAGGAGCCTGGCCCCACCTGTATTAGATCCCACCTGTATTAATAGAGAATATTTTTTCTGCTGAAGGTGCCTTTGGCCAGTATGGAGAGATCTTTACAGTTAGTTCATATTCAATTAGCTCTGATTCATATAAGATGCTCATATAAGGTGGCTAGAGTTTGGTAAGACGAATCCTGCCCTCACTGAACAGCCATGTGTGGTAGCAGTCAGTCTCTTGTAAGACTAGGAGATGATGTATGAGTGCAGATAATGACACCCATGCCACATATTGATGTGGTTCTCCTCCTTCAAGCTGGCTTTGTAGGGCATGAAAACACCTCACAATCTTTTTTGGAATCAGTTCATGGATACCATGGCATAATCCTTTATCATCTGTTACGCTTTGCTGCACTGAGCACATCCCATAGGAGAGCTTTGGAAGGAAGTGGTAGCCTGCTGTCCATGTGGAAGGCCTCTTTCCCTGATTGATTTTCCATCTGCATTTCACACTTCAAATCAGAGAAGTCTTTCTGAAGAATGCTAACACTGGCAATATAAGTATTTCCTTACTCAGCATCAGGGGCAACATTACTAATTTTTGTACTTGGGCTTCGAGATCTGCTCTGGGTGATCCCATGTCTGTGTATCTACGTGATGGGAGACCCTGTGCATTTGCTCGCATGGATAATGACAGCATCCTCTGTACTCTTATTAAGCTTAGCAATTAAATGTGAAATTTGTATCTGCACAGCAGACTACTCAGAAGGCCATGAAGTATGTAAACTCCTTTTCTGGATTAGGTAGACCTTTCTCATGACCCACTCCATAGGGATGAAATTGTCCCATGAGTGAAAAGATGTGTTTGAAAAGTAAGGCTCAAGTGTGACACACACCAATGCAGTCTGTTAATGTCTTCAACAACTGTAGTTGGTTTTCAATTATTTATGGTAATATCTTCTAGCCTGGCAGTAAACATACTGTAATAGGTTTTTTTTTTTTTTTTTTTTTTTTTTTTTTTTTAAGTAATGAAGTACTAGAAATATGAGATCTTGCTACTAGCATAAATTAAAGTTCAGCTGAGAAGCGGGATGAGTCCCCATAGGGGTAAGAGGGGCTGGGGAGTTCTTTAAATATGTGTGGATTAGCAGTAAGAATTAATGAGCTGTTTTTATTTATAGAAGCAACATCTGATCAGTCTTTCCTCGTAATTTACAGTTCCCCAAACATGGATTTACTTTGCTTTTCCTCAGCTAGAGGCTTTAAACTCAGTTATAGTTTTTCTATGTAACCAAGATTCATCAGTATTTTAAATGGGAACTCCATTTTGTCCTAGAATAATTACTCCTGATTTATGCTCTGTCTGTCTTGCATACAGTGGGCCAAGTTCCTAGTTAAAATTCACATAGCCCCACTCATGTCAAAGAGGCTTGTACCTGTTCAGAGACAGAAGAAGGCAGCTGTAGAGATGCCTGAAGCCACAATTCAGGCCAGAAATTTCATTTACGATCCTAACCGAGTCCCTCAGGGTGGGATTTATCCACCTGCAGGCAAGATTCCTTCCTTAAGCTGCTCTCCTGGGCTCTCTCTACAGTTAGAGGAGAGAGCAGTTTGTAGGTTGGGTCACTGATTCCACTCCAAAATTGTTGTCCCATAGGGCAGAGGTTTGGTGTTCCTGCTATGTGGTGCTCCTGCATGAACTTCTGGACTTGCCTGGAAGCCACCCTGGGTGACTCAGTGAATGATTCCCCACTGACAGTTACCTCTCAAGTGTTCTAGACAATCTTAAATGCATTATTTATGTAAGTGAATGATATCAGTGTTGTAATAACTCCTACCACAGCTGCAGTTGCATCTTATCTGTATTTTAAAAGGAACAACGAGGAATAAATGGCAGTGATTTTGGCACCAGGGAGACAGTACACCATGACATGGGATTTCACGTATGATGTCTGTCTGTCTGAAGTGTCAGTGTTATCCCAACACTCTCTCTGTGTTAGCAAAGTATCTGAACCACTAGGATCCACCACTTGAGAGTCCCCCTTTAATACAGATTTGTAAACTGTAGCCGCTGTGATTATTTCAGGTCCGTAATCTCATTGCCTAAACACTCCTGTATTGAACAGTCTGATTTAATTACTATCCTGTAAACTGATTTATTCCAGTCTCCTCTGAACGTGCTTGCTTTTGTCTTCTTATGGCTGGAAATGCTTCTGTGCCTTCTGCCTCATGCTGCAGGCATCCCTTATACTACTGTCCCTTCCCCAGTCCTCCCAGTGCTCTTGCAGGTGGCTTCTGTTTCCATAGGTGAAAACGCTCCTGATTTCTCTGAGTACCTTAATTGCTTATTCACAGTCCTGCTTTTGCTCTCCTTTTTATTTTCTCTTTAGTCTTGAGTATATTTTCTTGCTGTCTCTTCAAAATTCTATTTAGTAGCTTCCTTGATGGTTTCATTTTCTATAGGTATGACATATTACAATAACCCTAACTCAGATATGTAGGTGTCTTTTCCTATTATTACCATTATTATGCCTGCCACATTCATTACCAACTGGCAGCCACAGGCTTTCCATATTAAATATTTTCCCCTTGAGTACCCTCTATTTCTCCTCTCTCAAGTTTATTTTCCTCTCAGAGTATGGGGACAAATTATATGCATAACTACCATTAATGGTAATGGGAACTGTGTCTGTAAATCTCCCTTGCATCAAAAGGAGAATGGGCCTCCTTGTTTCTTGTCATCTCATATGTCACCCCAGTGGGCTTTCTCAGAGCTTCCCCTGTGAGATTTACAGAATTTCCCCCCTTGCCATCACACCCTGGCACACGAATATGCAACTTGCAGGGAAAGCAGGGCACAAGTAACAGCACATTGAGCAGATATCAAAATCCATATTGAAAAATGGGTGAGCTGTGGTGGCGAGGTGTAGAATAGAGGCAGTCACTAAGGAGGATGAATGTGAGCTGTGCCATGAATAATTAGATGAAACATAAATAAAACAGTGACATGATTTGTTTCCCCAGTTGCTTCGCGAATTGGAGACACCAGCCCTGCCTGTTCCGTACCAGAGGGGAAGCACTGGGTTCGGTGGTGTTCATCCTGATCTGCACTGATGAAAGCGAAGAAAAATTGGTTTTATTTTGAGAGATGATATTGAGGGAGTCATTGGAGAATAATGAAGCTATTGGGCTGGCTGTTTAAAGTCTCCTGTTACAGCCTTGTGTATGTCAGGGCAGAACTCATACCTCCCCAGTGAGATAAATTAGTATTTACCCTGGAGCAGATATATATATGTTATAGTATCAATGTGTCTCATGAGCGAGATGGGAGACTGAACCATGACAGAAAGGAAAATGCAAGGGAATTAAGCCATTTGGCATGGTAAAGGAGGCCGTATTGTGAAGGATAACAGGGTTTAATACAAGAAATAGCAGTGCCACGTGATGAGTTCAGTAGGGTGCTTTAGCATATTGAACAAAGCTACTTAACTGAAACAAAAAGCTGGCCCACATTAATGAATATTTTGAAGGGGTTTTCTATGTGTTTTTCTTCAGAGGTCACAAACAGACCACATACTGAATATTGCTTTTTGCTCACAATGGAAGGCTCTGAGCTGTGAACAGAAGTCCCATTGGTTTCAGTAGAACAGGATCCATTCATGAGGGCTGGCTTCTCATGCTGGCACCATTGTTATTATTCTTTATTAATTTGTATAGCATCCAAACAAGCACTTTGCAGACAGACGAAGTAAGGTTTTTGCCCTGAGGAGCATGAGAGTATAATTAACCCATAGCAGTAACTTTAACAGGATAATTCCAGCACTTAAAATTAAATACATGTTGTTTCTAGAATCAGAACTGGGAGAAGGTAGGGGCCGCTCCTGCAAAGCTGGGACATCTCCCCCAGAAAGCCCAAATTCTTTCCTTCCCCTGCCAACGTCTCATGTACTCTATGATTTTTGACCTTTGGGCTTTGATGTCTAGGAAGGAAGAAGTCCCAAAGCTGTACAGCTGCAGGTGTACACTCAAAAAATGACCCACTAGGAAATGTACAGGACTTTACAAGCTCGTGGTAGAGCTGCTCCCTCTTGCTCCTTGTCTAGACTGAGATACAGAAGTTGTGGAGGTGATGTCCTCACAAGTGATCTTTGTCCTCAGCAAAGGGTAGGGGAAAACTGCCTCATGCTGCAGCTTAAAATTAGAACACTACAATTTCATAGATATTTTGAATGTATTCCTATAAGACATATAGTCAACTATTATTTCTACTCATGAGTTATTTTTAATAATTCCATGGTTTTGATTTCTATTTTATTCAGAGCCAGTTCAGTCCTGTAATAAGAAAGAGCAGCTCCAAGGCAAACCTAAGGATCAAATGTAAAATGAGGCTCCAAAGTCACGTCTGATCTCATTTGGCAATGGGATGGGTGCTGTTATGCGACAGGAGGGCATGACTTGGCTTTTGCACTTATTTTTGGCTTTGTCGTAATTGTCTTGGTGTCTGTACTCTTAGTTATATGTCCATGTAAGGTTTTACATCCCTGTGAGTGGCTGGAGACTTGAACCTAGAAAGGACCTTTTACAAGACAAGGGTTGTTCACAGCTGATGCACCATTTATGTTTTGCTTGAATGAAACCATTCTGAATACAGAGAAACAAAGACTTTGCTGAACCCGAAAGCTAGTTTAACTGACTTCTCTTTTTTTGAGTCCTTAAATTCTTCTAACTGAAAAAAGTAGCATTGTAATCTGCATTAAAATTACAAGTAATAATCATAATAATGATATCCAGATTTTATGTACCATTTGTATTTCTTATTAGGGGTAGTCTCCAGCTATGATGATAATGTGTGAAATAATTTCCATGGGATCATGCTCTTGCTATGAAAATATGAGTTCAACCCATAGTTTTCAGTGAACACTTTGTTAGAAAGAGTCTTTATTAAAAAAAAAATGGTCACTTGGGAAGCAATTACTAATAATTACAGAATCCTTCATCACTGCTTTTGATCTTTCACATGCATGGATCTAAACCCCTAATATTCACGTTGCTGACAGTACAGCACTGTTCAACAATAGCTTTGATGCCAGTAAGAACAAAAGGGCTTTTTAAAAATATTCAATTCAGCAATTACTGTCACAGCCCTACTCCTTGAATGCAACTGTGTGTGTTCTTTGCAGTTAATGAATTCATACTACCTTTTAAAATTTACAATACTTTTTCTAGTCCTTAGAGTTTTTAGATGCGAATTGTATCAGTAGTGATATCCATCATCTCTAGGTGCTTGCTCTGTGAGCGTGTGTTGCTCTCTGTGCAATGTGTACGATTACTTTTGAACCACAGACAAGATAATAGTTGGGCCATTTCATGCCCTAGGCAGGGGACATCTGCCAAGCATATATTGTACTCTACCAATAGGTCTTCAATCTTTCACATCCCCGTGAAATTAATTTTTCCTGGGGCTGTAGATAATTTGTCTTGTCTAATGAAAGTACAGTCATTTCACAAATGACAGACAGAATGATTCTGGAAACTTGTATTATAGAAAATACCTTATTTTTTTGATATGAAAAGCCTATTTGTTCTATGAGAATAGTTTTCTATTTAATTTTCTTAATAAATATGAAAAGAAAGCATAGAATGAGAGAAACAGATTGTTATGCTAAGGCAGAGGTATTTAGAATAGGTCTGTAATGTGAAATATAGGAGACATCTCTATAACTCCTGCCATACACACATAAATTGTGTAAGGTGAAATCGAGCCAACACTGTTTGCTCGGTTGTAAGCTACAACATTGTTTGCCTGTTTAGACTATGAAGCTTTTAGGACGAGGGACCACCCCACTGTTCTGCATCTCAACAGCTTCTGGAGCCCTCAGAGTGCTCCTACTAGATTGCTGCTGCCTCGTGCTTAGTTGCTGAAAGGTTTTCAGCCACATGATGGAGAAAGGCCTCCGTGGGTCATACTGCAGGGGTGCAGCCTTCCCTTTCTCTGTCCTGAGGCAGGAGATGCACAGAGTTGTTCTCTGACCAGGGACCACCAAGAGCTGGGTTGTGGCTGGCGTGTGTGCCATCTAGCAGGGCCTCTCTCAGCATGGGGCTGAGTTCGATCATGTCTACACCACAGTAGCCGAGGATTGAGGTCTCTTTCCATCTTTATGCTCTCCTGTACAGTATGTGCCTATCTGGCAGATGCTGGGGGCAAAATAAATGGCTCTGCCTTGCTATGGGGTCAGGGAATAGGAGAGGAACTGGCTGTTAGACAAGGACTCATCATCGTGAAATAGTCAGTGTAGGTGGGATACACTAGAGAACTACAAATCCTGAATATGGAGAGGGTATATAAAGGCTAAACATTCACAGTCTCATCCTGAGTGAGGATGAATATCCATCAGATGGAGTTATTTGGGAGTCAGGTTCAGAAGATGGCAGTTCTCAGTGTAACAGGCAATGGGTCCATGGGACTCCCTGCCAAAGGGTGTTGTGAATGAAGAAAATAAAGGAAAAACTGGACAAGTGCTTGGAAGAGAGATTTTACAAAGGATTATTAACCAAGCAAAGCACATCAGGCTTAGAAAATCTCCTCAGCTGGAAATACTCAGAAGCTGAGATAGTCTGCAGGGGAAATACTGTAAATGTTTGCCCATTTCTTATTTTTAACTGGGTGTGTACTTATTGATGCTGCTGGAGACAGAAACTGATGGACCCTTCACTTGAACCAAAATGACCATTCATATGTCCTCACGTAAACCACGGTGCTGTGGTGAAAGGCAGTCGTGGCTGTCACCTGCACGAAGGCAGCAGTCACTTAACGATGGTCCTGATGTTCCTCGGACATGACTGGAAATCAGCCAAAGCAGTGCATGCCTGGGGCCTGCAGGAATATACCCTGGGATCTGTCTGGCTTGGCTGTCCTTTCATCCTTTCTGAGCCTTGAAGTCATTTATTTGCAGAGGATTTTGAACGCTTGCTATTGCAGGCTGGAAGCTTGCCACTGTTGTTCTGCATCCGAATCTCTGGGGATTTGCTGAATGTTTTGGTTGAGTCAATTCCACTTTAAATACACTTCCAATTTTAAATGGTGGCCCCAGCAGCAGATTCAATCATCAACAACCTAAAATAACTCTCCTTCCTCTCTGCCTGGGCTCTTTTGCCACAACTCCTGATATGCTCCTGGATCTGAGGTGGCTGTGGAGTTTCAATGACGTGGCTTATCTCATTCTGTCAATTTAAACAAGAAAAAACTTCTTAATAAATCATGTAATTACAAGTTACCCTGAGATAGGAGTCTGAAACCTGCTGGATTAGGGAGCTCTACCTACCATTTACTTCCCTAGAAGCCAAAAAATTACCCCTGACACTCCCCCTACCCTCCTGCTGTGTCTTTTGTTATTTGCATCCCTTGATGAGTTTGCAGTGGACTTGTAGACCTCCTTCCACATTAATCAGCTCAGGGTTACACTCAAATAAATCAATATTTTATCATGCGGTGTTTCCACTGCTGGGCTAAACACTTTGCTTCTTTCTGGAAATGGCTTGAAGAAGAACTGGGTACTCAGAAGCTTGCCCGTTTCCCTAGCTACATCAGTTGGTTTAACAACAACATCAACAAATAAATAGTTTCTTCCTGCATACTTTGCCTTTCTGATACCCTTACGTGGTCTCTATGATACCAGAACTAGTGCAGCAGGAAAGCTATTGATAGCTTATTAAAAAGCTCCCATAAATTATTTTGATTTCTAAATGAGTTCCTATTTTTATGAACTTTGCTTCATTTGAAAAATCATTTTCAGTGGCCTTTACAGTAAAGGATAGATTTCTACATTTTCCTTCCATACAGAATGCTGATAGATTCTCTTTTCTAAGAAAAATATCTGAGGTTATAATATAACTCATACTTTCTGAGCAAACTAGGAGCAAAGATGATTACAGACAAGATGATACCTACATACTTTTTGTTTTTACGTAATATTTTCATTTGAGACCTGGCCCTCCATGCTTTGCAGAAGGGAGCTTTAACTTTGCAAGAAGGAAGGGTCACATCCTGAGCTGATGATGGAGAAAGCATGGGATCGGGTGCTGCCACAGCAGCTGCAAGGAGACACAAAGTCAACAGGGTCCTGAGTGAGACCTCCAGTAGAGGACAGCCTGGTGAGAGGCTTTCTGGCCTGCCAAGGCACGAGATCTCCATTGTCCTCTTCAATCCAAATATGCTAATATGTAATATCCAACTGCTTTTGTTGTGCTCATCACCACACTAAGTGCCTGCAGGAATCATGCTTGTCTTTTTTTTTTTCCTTTTTTTCTTTTCTTTTTTTTTTTTTTCCCACAAACTCAGCAAAGAGTAGATTAATGGCACTTTCTGTTCCTCCTACTTTTCCTCCTACTCATTCATTTGCTTCGGGCAGCAATAAACTCAGCAATTATAGCAGCAGCAGCAGCCGCCGCCAGCTTCCAAACAACGCATTCGGCCAAGAAGAAAGGCTTCTTCAGGCCTGTGCCGTGCTGCCCAGCCCACGGTCAGAACAAAGTTTGTGCCTCCCAACAGTGAGGAAGGCAAACGCGCTAGAACAGAGGCTTGCAAACACCCTTCCCTTCCTCCCTTGCCAAAAGTAAACACTGAACTGGTTTGCAAACCTGCTTGAGGACGAGGAACTGCCCTGGTTTCCACGTATTTAAAACAAGAACTTCCCCTTTCCTCGACCAGGACAGCAGCTCCAAAGGATGGAGCTCCAAAATGCTCCATTTTGAAGCAGAAGTCCTGGAGAAAGTTGCCAAGTAATGAGAACATGGTGGCACAAAGTGATGTGGGGAGATCTTTACCTGTCAATACCACTGGCCCTACACAGAGGGGCATTTCATCCCTAGCCTTGGTCTTCAGAGCATTGCTCTTGGTAATGTTCTGTTAGCTACAATGGGTTGAACTCTGCAAGAAGGGACACTTAGTACATTAAGTCAGAGTTTGCCTGAGTAAATTCGGGTTTTCATTAGATTACCTTTTATTACAGTGAACCTACTCTTTGAATGTTTATCACAGTTCCCAGGTGAATCAACGTCAGAAGAGAAAATTGATATCTTCAATTAATATAGGCAATGATGACCACAGACTGAAGTCTCCTGGATCTTACCATTAGGATCAAGAGGATCTACAATGGCCACCAATCTTTATTTCTTTTTCAAATCTAAAGAGAAAATTGAATTTTCTGTTTGCAGTAAATTGTATGTCAGTTTAGGACCTACCAGGATTTATAAGGTCAAACCCTAGCCTCTGCTGGCTTCAGGGGCAGCATTTCACTTGTGTCTAAGGACAAAGCATACTCCACCTTTCAGCGTGTCTTCTTCCCTCTCCGTTGACAGGCAGTGTTTTGAATTTAAAGTGAAGTTGCAAAGCCAGAGTGACGTCTCTAATGAACATTTATTCTTGCTTTTGTTTCCCTTAATCAGAGCCAAACCCAATAAATATCACCTATACTGAACATTTATATACTTGTGCTTCTTGGGTGGGTGCTTGTGAGCCACTTTGCTCAGATACTCACTCCTGCCTGTGAGTCAGTTTGAGTTTCTGGACCAGCAGGTCTGTTCATTTGCTATTCTTTTTTCCTTCTTCTGAAAAAGAACCAGTTTGGGGAATCCCTGTTTGCACTCATTAACAGAGGTTGCCCTGTGGACTGCAGTTCCTTTGTGTCTACAAACATGCCTCGGGAAAGATGAGAGGTGTGCCTTCTGCAGTTGAAAATAATTAAATGAAATAGCATTGCCGATTGAGAAAGCCAGGGAGGCCTTTGACCTTTAGAATAAGCAATGCCAGAAATAAAATAACGTGTTAGGGTGTTGTACGAATTAAGTGTATTATTGAGTCTAGTGGGAAGAAAGCCAGCATCTTAAATGGAGGGCACCGGAGTCTCATGTTGATTGCAAATGACACTGCGATGCAAATCGCAAGCCAATGTTTCAGGCTATGCTGTTCACCTCTTGCCACTCCGGGGACGTGTCTGTGCTCACTTCATCAAGAGAAAGAAGCAGTTCTCCCAGAGGTATGCAGGGACCCGGGTGGCCAAGCCAACCTACGGACTCCTGAGTAGCTGAAATCTCCCACTGAGCCACAGGAACAGAGAAAATCCCAAGGAATCTAATACTTGACTATTGTAGGGCATGGGTACCTTCTTTTAGCTGGGGGGAAAGCAGAATAATCATTGGAGAAGGAGTGTATTTGTGTTTTTATTTCTGTCTTAGCACTCCCCTGCTTCTGCCTCTCAGAAGACTGCGGAGGTGGTGCTGTGTCTGCTCCTTTCCTTGTATAGCCAGGATGAAGAATCTGTTATTTCAGGAGTGTGGGCAAATTTCAGCCCCTGTCTAACTCCACTTCACACACGGTGAGGATCAGCTATCGTTCTCTGTGTTTACACCAGGCTGTGAACTGCAGCATTAGCTGATGTATGTATTCTCCCTGGCTATCCTAACGCTGATGTTCCAAGAGCACACAAAGAACAAAATAAGATATAAACCCCCTCTTCTCCATAAACAGATGTGTAAAGTACTGTAACTCTTCTGCAGGAAAGGCTTTCTCTTTTCACCCATGCGTGACAGAGGATCTGTTAAATAGCCGCCGTACTTAAGGATTTAAAAAAGAGTGTAGCGTGATCCCTGCGGACAATTATGTTACACTTTAAACAAATGAATTACCAGCAGAATATGAAAGGGAATATACTTGAGGCCAAATGTCTCCATAACCCACTGGAATAACAAGGAGGCTCATTCTCTTTTAGGCTCTCTGCAGCTGCCCATGCTGCATTGCAATGCCCATTATAAGCAGAGGAGTGACCCTGAATTTTGCCTTTAAACCTCCACCAATTGTTCTGTTATAATACTGAGCCATTTTATATTTTCTAAGCCTTTCCCCACAGATATGAGAACAATGCTAAGAAGAATTTAAAGAGCAGTTGTCGTGACTCTTCTTTAAGGGGGGTGAGTATTCACAACCTGCTTGTCCCAAGGGCTGAATCCCAACGGGAACCAAGGGTCTCAGTGGTTGTCTGCGCTTCTGCGATTTGCCCAAGGCCATACAGCAGGGGCAGAGGCAGGGTCTGAGATCAGCAATTCTCCAGGCAGATCCCATTCCATTCCAACCTTGAAAAAGTAGAATTCCCAATCCCTCCTTATGGGCATTAGTTAAAATCGAAGCACATTTTCTTAAATACTCAAGCAGCCAGACACCTTGCTTTTTTTTTTTTTTTTTGTCCCTCGGTTCTACTGTCTCTGGGAGCCTCACTCAAGAGCTAAGCCTATTTAAGTTTCCTATAATGATGCATATTGTTAAAGTTTATTACAACGGAATTTAATGGTCGGGAAGCAAAAGTCTGCAGGCTGAAGCATTATATCAAAGGTAACCTTTTAATAGAAAATTTTGCAGACATGGTAAATTTAATCCAACTCAACTATTTTACTCTTCATGGTGTCTTTCTCATATCTCCGCCAGGCGGGGAGAAAACAGACCTGATTCCCCCCCCCGCCTTGCATAATTATTTATACTTCTATGAAGCAGATATAAAGTGCTTCCAAATCCCGGTGGCAGCATTTTCCACGCAATTGGCAGGGAAGCTGAGAAGTGCTCAGGGGATCAAGCAACAGAGAACTGGGGACTACGGCTCAGCTTCATCCCTCCCCGCTTCAGGCACGTATGGAAACAGACTTCTGCATGTGGCTGCCGTAGGTGTCCTCTGATGTCAGCGATGAGAAATAGGCCACCTGCAATGGGAAATTCAGGTCTAAAATGTGCTGAATCGGTATCTGTGGTTAACTCTGTCTGTCACCAACCTAAAAAGTTCCATTCAGTTGCTGTAACACAGGTGTTTAGCATCATTTGAGATGCCCAAAGAAATCCTAACTGACCTCCAGCTGCCTCACCAGAATTGCGTGGGTTTCTCATAGATCTTGTGTCATATGTGCCAGGCTTGTGCAGACATCTTAGATACCCTAGGGAAACTCAGATGGCACCAGATGCTTATGTTAAAGCAACTGACTGAAAGTGAAATTAATTACACAGCCCCCTAGATTCTGGGTGGGTGAACTGGGATGAGGGAAATGCAAAGTTTGTTATAGGCAGCCTGTTGTTCTTGAACTGAGGAAGAACAACTGATTTCCATCACCATAGGCTAACCCCTTTAGCTAACAAGACCTTGACCTCAGAGAGGGGCAGGAAAAAAGGTTCAAGTGAGACCTTCAAAAACCTACTGTGGACTTGCCTTGCCTTGCCTTCCTCTTTATTGCCAGGTGATTGGGATACAAGTCCAAGCATTGGAGAACAGATTGTGTGGAAATCACAATTGCTTGCTTCTCTGATCAGTTTCTGGATGCTCCTGATCAGATCTTTTCACAGATCTGTACCTCAGCTTCCTTTTCCATAACTGGATGGCATGATGCTGAGATCCCTTGCAAGGAGGTTTGACAGGCTATAGGAAAGGCTGTGTGATGATTTGATTTTGGGGAAGACCTGGTATCTGTTGTACTCTGGAGATGCAGTGTGTTAACTATATAGGAATATTTTATAGAAGAAGTAGTGTCTGTATGTTCTTTCCCAGCTTCAGGTTAGTGCTGTGGATACATGATCCTCCCTAGCAAGAAAATATTGCATTCTGATACTTTGAGAAATGAATCACAGTATCTGTCTGTATGTAAAACCAGAAGAGAAACACTGAAATTCTCTGAGATATGATTGTTACTGCTCTCCATCACACTTGTCATAAAGCTTGATCTAGCATATATAATAATGTGACACTGACTAGCGAAGTTCTTGCCCAGCTTGAATAAGAATTTCATTTTTGCTGTTGCCTTTAGCGTGGTTCAATCCTTTACTCCTTCTGTCTCCCCCTGATTACCTAGGAAACCTATTGTGTTCCTTCCATTACTCTCAGAAATTCTTCCACTGAGAGCTGTCATGATCTACAGTGCACATCCTAAGCGCCAGGTGACAAATCACCTAGAGAGATTTCCCATGGCCAACTGAATGCAAATTATGCAGTCCTGGAGCAATCAGTTCTTCTCTTAAAAAGGATGCTGACCCCCACCGCTGTCACAAATACTCACTATATTAATGTTGAGCCAAGCTCAGTTTCCACACAGCATTTGACCTTGTCTCCTTATGGAGACATCTATAATGTTCCACAGGGAAGTTAGCACTCTTCCAGGCTGTCTGATAGGATTCTATATAAAATTATTCTAAAATGGGCAGGCTATTTTAAGGAATGCAAACACCCTTTTTAAAGCTAATTTGAACCATTTTGCATCATGCCACGAGACAGACATTGACCTCAGTTCAATGCAGGGAGATTATTCAAACATCCCCGGGAAAATATTATTTTCCTTTACATTTTCTAGATTTTTCTCATAATACATTTAGTGGTTGAGTTGGAGCAGCACTGGGGTTCAGTAGTACATCTCCTGAGAGGATTTTTTTAAGTGGCAATCCCCTGTTCAGTCCTTTAAACCTTCCCAGGTATAATGTTCTCCAGGCCCTTAGTTCCCCTTGGTGTTTTGGTGGTAGATATCCTTCACAACTAATTATCCTTTAAGCGAAAGGAAGTCCATTTCTAGTCTAAAGGCAGAACCTAGATGTATGTTTAATTTGGTTTAATGACTTCAATTTAAACGATCATTTTCAGATACTTGTATTAATGTTCTTAACTGCTTCCTGTCAGTAAGAATCTTGCCATCATATGACATTACCTACATTTTCCAGCAAAAGGCTGCACAAAGCCTTGTTCAGACTAGTGGCATGCATCTCCCTAGCATGAAGGTGAAAGAAGGACTGGATCAGGTTCAACAGCTGCAGAGAAAGGACATTGCAGGAGGCATACACCAGTAAAGTACGCAGCAGCATGACTGTAGTGTGCATGCATGCATGTTCTGGGTTTGCACAGCACCTTATCTCAATTTCCTAGGTGCTACTAGCATAAATAATTGGTCTCGGCATCGCGATAGGAGGCTGTGAAGGACATCTAATGAAGCTTCCCCTAGGGGAAAACTCATTTGTCAAAAAAGATATAAAAAGTATCACTTTGTTATAGGGAACTCATTACACAGGATGATAGGCAATGGATTGATAGCCACCTCCTATGGTGCAGTAATCTTTTGTCTTTATGATATATTGGCATGCCATTATCATAGGCTCTTGTAATAGGGGTGATGTTCAGCAAGGGAATGGGCCTCAACCGAGCTACCGAAAGCTTCATTTGATGTGCAAATGGAAGGTCCAGTTCAACAGGGAACACATGTACCAAATGTGTGTACATGAAACTCCACTTAATTTCTGCCAGAGCCTTCAAAGAACACAGTGTATCAGATAAGACCGGACCCCTTGAGGGACTGCTTATCTTAATGTCACTAGCAGGGGTAAATTGAGCTTTCAGCCTGGAAAAGCTTTTCATTCAAAGTGAACAGCTTGAGATGCGTCGTGGCCCTGATTAGAGAGTGAACTCATGAACTGAAGGTTGAAAATTATCATACATAACAAGAATAGAGCAGGAAGAGACCCTCAGGCATATCCTAAATCCGTATATTCCTGAAAACAAAGCTTTTAGGGAAAAATCCTAACAGACTATTCCTTCATAATCTTTTCTTCCTAAAAGTGCCTTGAAAATCACCCAGCTTTGTGGAGGAAGGAGAAAGAAAGAGATCACATTTCCCCAAAAGAAAGACAAGCATCCTCTATAAGTGTCTGTTTCTTGCCAAACTGTGAAACTCGGAGAAGCTGCCACTATTTTCAGTGAGGCTTCACACCTGCCAAAGATCCACTCAGAACATCCTAAAACTAACTCAGGGTGACAGCTCTTGTTTCCAGTAAACAGCATAACACTTCAGATGATGTATCTTGAACTTCAGTGTAGTGCAAACAGGTCTAAGGTGAGTGGTTGAGTACAATGGGAAGAATCAGATCGTACCCTTAGAAGGTATGTGAAACCAAAATAATTCAGATTATGCAGTGTACTTTTGGTTAAGCCAGAGTGAAGACAAACAGCCTTTGTTTGATTTTAACAGAGCTACTTGCAAAATAAAGAACTACTCAGTCTGAACAGATGTGAAGAAATCTGGCCCTACGACATGAAACTAAATAAAACCAATCTTTCTCCCCTGCATACAGTAGCTAAAAGGAACTGTTCTTGAAAACATCTATTTTCCCTCACTCAGAGGCTATGTTAAGTAATTACTTAGTGGCAGGCAGATCAAATTCCAGCTATGTTAAAGGGTACTCGAAACAGTAGAAACATTTAAAGTGAAATATTTAAAGCTGGATCTGTGAGGGTCAGGACTAATTTGTGAATCATCAAATGGCTGAACGGCAGCCTGCATATAAATGTTCAGTTTTGTGCTTTGGTTTGTCTTCATCATAAAAATTGATTCTTCTGGGCTGCATGACTAATATTTATAGGCAAGACTCCTTGGTGGAACAGAGGTTATAATAAAAGACTCTGTCTGCCCAGGTAAGATAAGAATCAGATGCAAATTTACAGTGCTCTTGATACTCCGTACTGCCTCCCCACAGGGTCCCTTTGCTGGTTGGATGTATCACAGATATAACATTATAGATCTTCTTAAGGTGACTGGTGTAGAACCCCTTGACAACCAACAAGGAGAAATGAGTATCTCCACGCTAGAAGAGAGGATATGTGCTGCTACACACCTTCCTCCCTATATAGGGGTATCTGCAAAGGGCTTTTAGGAAAGACTTTTTGCTGAGCAGTGGTAGAAGAAATGATTTTCACCTTCTGGACAAAGTAGCAAGTTCTGCATTGCATCTAAGAAAGTTATTTCACACCAAAGCATTTTCAGACATGCCCACTCTAGGGGCCATGTTTTGCTCCTTGATGGATTATTTTGGATTTGCACAAGAGTAACTGCAAAGTGTTTTTTGCCCCGTAATGGCCAAAGTTACTTATTAGAAAGATAAAATTTTGGCACTGAAAGATAAATTTTGGCAGGGAAAAATAGAAGATGCAGTTCAAAAATTAGAAAGTTAGATTTATATAGAAACCTCCAGTAGAATGGAAAGTAAAATACAAGTTAACTTACTAGGGTAGCGACAGAGAAAAATGTATATGTAATAAGAGAGAATAAAAGTGTGACATGCAGGAAAGCTGGCAAATGATGTCTTTTATTTTATGGATGCAGTCACCTAAGAGGAATAAATCTGGCTTCCTAGGCAGGGGTCAGTCTTCCTTCATCCTGCCATTTCAGAGGTGACGAAATGATTTCCCTAGGGAAAGCATTGTGAATGACAGCAGAAAACCAGGAAAAAAAAATCATTATAAAATGTGCTACTGCTGCACTATCTTATACTATTATTTAACCCACTGCTGTACCCCTGACTACAAGGCATGCTGCTTTGAAGTGTTCTTGCTCTTTGTTTTCTTTCTAAGGATGCAGACCATGCCAAAAGCTAGTAGGAGCAGTGGGCCAAATTGGTTTTTCTCTTGGCCACATCATGTGTTTTTGTGGTAAGATGTGAGAATTACACCGAATCCTGACTCTGCAGGGCTGGCTGCCATTTATTTCCTTTTTTTTTTTTTTTTTTTTTCCTTTTATTTTCTTTTCTGCTCCCACTCTGCCACTGCTGTGAGCACTACTGGACAGAAGTCAAATTGCAGAGCCACACAGGAACAAGGCTCTGTTGCACTTGTTCTTCTGCAGACATCTGCTAGTTCTCCAGCGAGTACTGGAGCTTGCTGTTTTAAAATCAGGCTTCTCTGTGGCATGCTGAGTGCTCTTATCCATTACCCAGGACGTGCCTCGAATCAGCTGGAATGTAAAATATGCTTTTCGGGAGTTGCAAGAAGACTGTGTCAACACTGCAGGGTTTATGTTTTAGCTCACCAGTTAATGTTCTTTGGTCAAGATTCTTCAGTTCTTAGTGGTGATCACTGGGAAAAATATTTTCTGTGTTGAATGCTACTGCTCCACGCTAAGCTAATGGCACACGTCCCAAGGGACAGATTCAGAGCCTCTGGAGGTGCTTCTTCATTACTGGGCCACTTGGGCCTCTACCAGGTGAATGTGCTGTGGCTTCATGTTCAGGTTTCAAGAGATTTACTTTCCCTTTTTATTACTCCTGACTATTTATTGCATGTCCACATAATTATATTTGACACTTGGTATAGATGGAGGCCAGATGTTGTAGCATCCCTTGTACCTTGCTGGGCTGCTTACAGCCTTACTCACATTTTAAGCCTTCCAGTACTCACAATACACAGCAAAAAATGATCACAGAGCAGACAGCTTGGTCCCAGAATGAGACTTTTGGGTACTCAGTGCCTCTCGGGAGGTGAAGTTGTCCCCTCTGGTAGTCATGCCCACAGGAAAAGTCTCTTGGGTAAGCACTCCCTTGCCCCCTTTAGCCATTCTCCCCCGTCCCCTCCATTTGGGGACACAGCCTTCTATGCCGCTGTGTGGGACTCAGCTAATTGCCAAAGAAACCTGTAAGCAAAATCACTGAGAGGGGTGAGGGAGAACCCCATTGAGAAGGTGGAGCAGCAGTTTTTGGGGGCCTAGTCAGGAGGCCAGTCTGCTGAGACACTGCTTTGAGGTGGGGAAACTCCTTGGGGGTTTGGTGATGGTTGGGTAGCCAAAAGCTCACTTTTGAAGGCTTCAGCCTGAAAAGTACTGCCGTTACTGACATCACCTTGCAGTGAGGCTGTGCCCATGGGTTTCATGAGCATGATGGCACCTGCACCCCAGTGTTCAAAGGTGCTGGGTGCGTGCAGGTTCCCGGCCTGTTCTCTAAAGTCACAGGACACATTTTCTCACACGTTTCCAGTCTGTGTTTGCACCTGTGAGGAGATCTGAATCATGATATGGTATTTGGGAAAATGCTATTTGCCGAGTGGGAGTTATTTACTCAGCGGTTGAATATTGGGCTTCACTGAGGCAGGCTTTGATCTTTTGTTCTGGGGCTTTAAGAGTCACGCAGTCAGTCTCTGGCAGATTGGTAGCCAGAGCTTTTTGTCAGTAATCTCCTTTAAAAGCCAAGTCACTTTGGCTACCTTGAGGTCTGAAGATTCCTCGTCTATAAATTAGATGATTTTCTGGGAAGTGGATTCACGCTTTAATCTGCATTTGAGCATCCACCTTGCAAATCCATTTAAGCTGCTTGAATTATTTGGCATTGTAACAGAACCCCAAAGTGTGAGCTTGCTTTCCCAGGCAAGACTTTCACTCATGCAAATTCGGGTTTTGAATGCTGCCAGTGAAAAAGCAGAACAAAGGAGAAACTCTGCCACCTGAACAGGGATTCCTCTCTACACCTGGTCGGCTTTGTTTGTCAGGCTGTGAATTAACAGCTGAATGAATGCACAGAAACACTTCCCTACTTGTAGCTACCTATTGTACAGCGAATGTACTCTAATTAATTTAGAAAAATGAAAATACTGGAGGGCCCGAGGCAGCAAATTAAATATTTTTTTTCCCAAGTTCAGGTAATGCCTCAAGAAGATCTATTTTTATAGCTGCTGACAAATTACATCTATGCTTTTTTCTTCCTGAGTATAATTCTTGGGCAGTTAAGCACAGAGTAACTTTCCATTGCTTTGCTCTGATGTTTTTTTTGTGAGTTAAAATACTGTAACTGATAGATAAATGGACCAACAAGACAGCCAGACAGATAGCTGTAATATTCTCCTGTAGTCGGATGCCTCTTGAATCACTACCCCTGTAACAATTTTTAATTAACTTAATATTCCCATCAGCACTGAGAAAGAAACAACTGCTTCAGGGAGAGTTACCTTCTTTGTAAACCCCTCACAAACAGCAATATGTGTACAGGAGAAGAGCTTAGAGGAGCTGCTTTAGGAAGTATTTTGTCTCTGGTGCTGCCTCTTTGGCAGATCCTCTTCTACCTTCAGCTTCTGCTTATGCAGCTTTCTTAATTCACCTCGACAATTGACACTTGTTATGTTTCCAGCAACAAAATCTGTAGTGACACAGTGACTTAGCATTTCTGTGTTTCCTGGGAGAGCAAAGGGAATTATGTTGTGCATTGCTGTCTGACCCTCATTATGTGTTGCATCTGTTCTGGCTGGGTGCTGAAAGAAGTGCTAATTCCTATCTTGCCATCTGCCTGAAATTGTCAAAGTCCTTCAAAGCCACAGACACATTTTTGTATCTTGCCACCTAATTTATGCATTTAATTAGGCAACTTCTAGGGCTTGGGTAGCTGGTCCCGTGTTTTATTTATTCCTTAATAAGAAAAGAACAGCATTAAGTGTAGACGAGGGTGCTGAGCCCACAGCGGAGGGCTGGGTCCATGCACCAACCTCACAGGAATGTGAGGGGTGATGCAAAGTGCTGCAGCAGCTCTTCAGAGGCTGTTGGTGAGCTCCCTCCCCAGCCACTCACTTCAGTGGACGATGCTCAGCAGGACAGATGTACAGGAGGTGCTTGCTGGTGGTGGCAGCGGAGGGGTCTGGTGACTTCTGACACCCTTTTGGGCATTGTGTCTTGACTGTAAGGCAGCAGGTAATGTACCTGGGATAGTCTTGCAAGTATAGCTGGGTGGCAAGTCCTTTCTGGTTCTTTCTGGGTGGGAGAGAAGCTTGGGGCCTGTGCTGCACACATGTGGAAGACACGGTGCTGCTGGTGGAGGAACATGACCAGCACATGCTGGAGACATAAAGCCAGCCTGGGAGACCCTTGGGGATCAGACAATGGTGCAGGCTATTCTGGACTTCAAATGAGGGTCATGTATGATGCCTCTGAGATGAAATCTGCACTCATCTCCTTCCCTGCAAATGAGAAGCCCTGGCCAAAGCAGCTCCAGCACCCATAATAGCGACGGGGTGCAGGCGCGGAGCATGCAGCCCCTTTCTTCTCACCCCTGCTTTTGGAAATCTCACCTTTTGCCTTTGGAAACCTGTTGCTTTTAGGCTGGTGCTTTGGAGAAGCAGCCTTTGGAAAACAGAGAGTATTTTTATTTTAGATGACTCCGGGAGAATCTCCCCTGGCACTGGGTATCACTGCGTGGGGCCAAGCTGTCAGCAGCTTGGTGGGTTGCAGACACAGCACAGGAGCCCTTATCTGCCTTCATTTCTCCTGGGAGAAATCCCATTTATTTTCCCTTAGTGGTGTAGCGTGGTGCTCCCCCATGGACATCCCAATCTTATCTGGCACCTGCTCCATCAGGAGTGCCCAGAGGCTGCTTGGGGTGAGGGGTGGTAGAAAGGAGATGTTGCAAAATGTAATAATAAGCTTTCACATTGATGAATGGTCTCTCCCAGGCTTTTCTGGGTATCTGATCCTGTGCTAGTGCATACTGACAGTGGTCCACACACTGTGCTGCCTGTATCTGGCTTAAAAGACCCACAAATCCTTACTCACATGCATTATTCTTCCGCAAGTCATCCCACTGGGGTATATTATGTGAAGAAACATCTGAAGGGCTCAGTCCTGTGGAAACCACTAGTATCAGTGGAGCTGGAAAGCTGTTATCGCTTCCTGTGGAAATCTCTGAGCTGCAAACTCGCATGGCAGGATAAGGAGACATTTTCTGCCAAAACATTTCATCTTTACTTTATGCCACACATGTCTGTCATCATTTGAGGTAGTCCTGTGCTAGGTGAACCTCTACTGTCTGTCCTGGGTTGGTGAGAAGTAACAGTTTGTTCTTCACCTGGCATTTCTGAATCCCTTCTCAGCAAAGCCAATAATAGCTAATGACCTTGCTGCTGACATTAAATATTCCAAAAGTATTTTCTTTTTTTTTCAAATTAAGTAAAAATATTTATATATAATTAAAAAGAAGAATTGTATTTCCTTCCAAAGGAAACAAAAATGTAAAAGCAACTGCATGCACTTTACACAAGAAACTCTGAGAGAATAAATTTGTAGGCTGCAAATTTGTAGAGAGGTTTTTATTGCTTTTATCAGTTAGGGTATAGATGAGAGCTTTGACACGGGCAAACACAGGCATGCATGCATGAAATTAATGAGAAGATTCTCAGAAGTCCAATAATTAGCAAATGTGCTAGGTCTCACTTTTATAGCTGGACTTCTACAACGTGTGGTGCAATTTACATTTGGCACATAGTGTTACTGAAATAGGAAAGGAACAGCAGAAGCATGAAGTTGTCCAGCTTGTTCCTGGTGGGGAATGAGTGGCTCTGCAGGATGCAGGTGTGAGAGGCTCCCCATCCATCACAAGCAGCTCCCTGCCCCCAATTCTGTTGTCCCAGGGACCACCAGGCATGGACAGATGCCCACGGAGCTGTCAGCATGACATGCCAGCATCGCTCCCCACCAGCTGCCTAGATGAACACCAAGAAACTCTTCCCTCTTCCCTCCAGCAATAATTAAGATTTTTCTTAAAACAGGCCTGGACAGGAGGTGGTATTGCCACAGGTCATTTGGAAGCATTTGCTAATGACCTTCTTGGTCCCGCTGCTAAATGCTAATTTACATTATGCATTTCACTCCATGGCAGTGTGCTCGCTGTCAGAAATGCTGACTCAAGATGCCATGAGGTGAAGATGCTGGGGCTAGCAGAGATATTTAGTAAATCTGCCCAGGCTGCACTAATCAGGAAAGAAAGGGATAAAAATTCTGATTAGAAGTGACATCATTTAGCTTAATGCAATTTTTCTAATGCTTTTAAGGACATCATCTTGCTGAAGGTTCACATGCTATCTGCATCTTAAACCAAAGCTGTTAAAAAAGCCTTGCATATAATATCCAGATCTAATCTTACTCTGCCAGCCAGCAAGTTTCCAGGAAAAGCAGTGAGGATCTTTAATATAATAGCATTTAGTATAATGTGCAATTGATGCCAAGAGAAGAAAATGTAGAATTAGCTGTACTAACTTTGAAGGGCTTGAAACAAAGAGGGAATATTCATGAATAGCTGGAGATTCCTCAGATAATAGTAATGTCATAAATTTAGAATATTGTAACATACTTTGTAAAGCAAAGTAATTTTATATTCTAAGTAGAGAGCACATATAAAGAGCTTTCCTAGAGCGTGCTGCAGATTAATGAATTTCAAACAGATACATCAAAGCAAATCTAACAATAACACTGCCACAAATAAAAAACCAACAGGAAAAAGTTAAAACACAAAGACAAAGGGCCAGTTTTTGCTCTCATTATCCGTATGTAGATCCAGTGTAACTTTGTTGATCTCTTCTGTGTCTCCAGGTCTGGGTGGGGATGACAAAGAACAGAATTTGACTCACGCTTGCATTAAAAGAGAGGAAAGCACAGAGCCATGAGAAAAAAAAAAAAAAAAAAAAAAGCAAAAAAAAAAAAGCTCCAGGGTTTTTGTGAGATGAGAGAGCTGGAAAGAACTGAGAGGAAAGCCCTAGAGAGGATGATGATGAGGTATCTGAGAGGCAGAGCTGCCTTTTGTGCTGGCACAGCGTTATCGGGGCTGTGGCATCCCTGTTTGGATGAGAGCACGATCCAAAGGGAGCTGAAGGGAGGGATACATGTAGCTTGTTCCTAGGAAAACGTGGGGTTTTGGAAAGGCTTAGAGGCGAGGGGGGGGGAATTTAAAGTATGCTTGGGAGCATGGAGAAGGAACGGGGGAGGGAGAAGAGGACTGGTCCCCTGCTTCATCCCGATGTGTGTGCTGCTCCCCTGTGGTGGGCCCACCCTGGGGGTGAAGGAGCCACAGCGGGGTGGTGGGAGAGCATGGTGACCTCCAGGCCAGGACTGGCAGGGGGTGGGCAGCAGGCCTCTGAGGATACTAGGCCCATCACAGTCACGGCACCTGCACATCTCCTTCTCCTTACAGCATCGGCCACTTTGGACCAGCCGTGGCTTTGCCTCAAATCTTCGCCCACCATGGGGCTGATGTGGGGAGGCTCACATGGTCCTGTGCCACCAGCTCTGGTTCTCCTAATTCTGCCCAGGCAGTGGAAGGGCGATGAAGGAGGGCTTGTCAGGTGGCTTTTGAATCCTCAGGGCTGACAGTGATGCTTGAGAATCTTGAATGTTTCAGGTGGAGTTAATAAATATGCAGATGCATCTGCTCACTGGGTGACTTCAGCAAATGTATGGAGACGGCAAGGCACCAGAGCCTGCACACAATGAACGTAGCTAAATATTTTCCCTGGAAGCTGCTCAATTGTTACAGTCAGGGAAGGTACATTTAAGGTTGACACGTCCTCTCCCTTCTGTTGGCTTTATTCTGCCTTTCATTGCTTTTGTCCTAAAAAGCACATATACACATACATAAAGTAGGAGGCTGGGTAATGATGAGACTTGGCATGACATTGTGTTTGGGCTTTGCAGACACCCAGTGAAGTGCCACTTGCCGGGTTCCCATTCAACCTGAAGGGATCAGGCTGTCCACGCATCACATAGCAAAGGATTGCTTAAAAACAGAGAGTACTTGTGTCAAACTTGGAGGAAGTTTTGATTGAAGCCTGAAGAGGAGTTACTGCTTCCTTCAGTGTTTCTAATCTGTCTAAATGACCCGCACAAAGAGCCCAGCTGCAGGCTTCTTATGTTTGCTCTTACCTGTAAGTGCAGAGCAGGCAGCAAAAAGAAATCAAAGGGATGTCAGATGTACTGAGAAACTGGGTCAGTGCACAGCAAATGGAATTTAATGTCAAAATATAAAGAAAATGGTGGGTAAAAACATGAAATAAATGAAGCTAATAAGAACAGCTCACAAAGAAAAGCCTTTGGAATAGCAGTTGCCTCGTTTACTGAAAGGACTGAACGTTTGAGAGATTAGTTTCCAGACAATAAGTCAAAACCTGAGAACCTGCTAAAACACCTGACCACAGCAGTCAGCTCTTTAGCTTGGGAGAACTGCTTTCGTTACTTGGGTTATGGTCGGGGAGCTGACCCTGAGCAGGATGTGGAGCCTGCTCTGATTTCTGCAGATTTCCTCATTTTCAGCCGTTGCAGCTGAAATTCTTCTGAAGTTGTGAGGAAAATTGAACTTAGTCCTTCTTCTGGGGAGAGCCACAGAATCTTTCGTCCATCAGAGCAAGGGGAAGGGTCTCTGGGAGGCCTTGGGAGAAAACCAATTACAAAATCCATGGGGGATTTTAAAACATCTGTTTTTAAAATTGTGGATCAAACAAAGAGCTCCTTGTTGAAAGCTTCTAAAAGGGAGCAGGATGAGGAAACGGAGCAGGTCCTAAGCAAGCGATTTTCCCTGGTACTCTGCTGGAGGCCTAGGGATGCTGCATGTACACCCTAATGGGAACAGGCAGTTGCAGCTCAGGAAGCCACAGAGAAAAAGTAGGAAGGAAAACTGGGAAATTAATTGGAAAACTGTGAAAACTTCCATTCTATTTCTTCTTTCCATATTGTGGCATTTAAGTTCAGGTGTAACCTCAGGACACTTCTCCACAGTGGGTGGGATGCTGCATGCCAACTTTCGGTAGAGATGTGGGGGCTGAACAAGAAATGCACCTGCACATTTGTCTTATTCAGTCCCGTGCCAAATGGTTTCTGGGCTGGGGTGTAAACCAGTAGCGATGCCAAAGGTGTTAGGCCAGTAAATGGGAAGGATGGTAAAAGTAAAGATCTGAATTACCTAAATTGGTGGTAGCACCCAACAGGGATAGGTAGAGAATGGAAGGACAGGTGATGTGTACTGAATGCCTTCATCACAAACATTTATCTTTGAGGTAGAAAGACACTGGTGTTATTCAGTAAATCATAAGCTGCCTTTTCAGAGGAAATAGAGCGTTAAATAGAAAACCTAAGTGAACTTTGATGAACCAAATGGTTCTATCATTTTTTCGTAATTGCACCAGGTGGCTCTCTCTGGGTCTTTCAGTGTATACCTGAATACTCTGCTGTATTTCTGAATTGCCACCTGGACTCTGACTGAAGGAAGCCTAAGGTGTCTTCCCCAGAAGCCGCCGGAGTGATTCAGATAGGGGCTTGAGAGGCCTGTGCAAGGCAGAGTTTGCTGCCCCCAGTAACTGAGGCTGTTAGGGTGTAAACCAGCCTCTCCAAAACACAACAGTTCCAGAAATTACTCTTTTCTGCCCTTTTTTCCCCCTGTATTTCTTCCTCCTGAGGGCAAGATGGCTTTCACGCAGACTCCTACCTGGGCATGGGGTGGAGGCATAAAGCATGTGCCCTTCTACAGCCAAACCCAAGCACAGCACTGCCCTACCTTGAGAAGAATCTTTTTTGGCAGCTCTTGTAGATGAACGAGTTTTTCTTTAGGCCTCTAGTTTCTTTGTTCTTGTCACTTCAGATGCTGCTGAGCCTGTATATTGATGGCAGTGTGTCCCTTAGATAAAGGATGTCGGTTGCCAATGCGGGGTATTGATTTCTGCTGATTGCTAATGAGTAGGTTGAACTGTAACTTTGCATGGAGAAATTGAGCCGATTCAGGCCGTTGGAAGTGTCACTCAGGCTGGTGGAAATTTCCCAGCCAGTGATTATCTGTGTGCTTCTTTGGCAAAGGCAGTTCCCTGGGGAAAAATTCTCACCCTCTCTTTCCCTTGGTCTCCAAAGCATGTTTTCACGAAACTGGTGCCTCGCCCTAGCTTAGGGTGGGGAATTCAAGGGAGCAGAGATGAGCCCTCACATCAGGAAATGAAGCAAGGCAACGTATTCATATTCTTAAAGCAACTGCCTCTGGACTGTTGAAGTTCATCTACCTTCAGAATAATATCACTCCATACATACTGTGTATGTATAATGCAATGATGTGATAATGTAGAGTACCTCCAAGGGTAGGCAGCCAGCTACCTCCCATCCCTACTGGATACACAACTCCCTAACCTTATTTTCATGGATATTTTATCCGTACCAACTGGTAGCTTCAAGTCACAGACCCTGGCCTCTATGGAATCATTTCTGATGGGTCTTGAAAAAAAGTTCACTTTGGTTCACTTTGTAGGAATGGAGTTACAGTACACCAAAAAAAAAAAAAAAAAAAAAAAAAAGGACTGATTCATGCAAACAAGTTGAAAAATCCTTCTAGATGAGTTCTAAACGATGGATCCTCTGTCATCCCTTGAGATTTATTCAGCTGAATTTTGATATTTTGATGTATCTCCTTTGCACTTTGATATATTTTTCTCCCTGTCAGCAAGTCACATCTGAAGCAGCAGCAGAATCTTTGCAATTAACTAGCATTTTGAAGAGTCACAACTCCCTTTTCCCCTTCCCTCTCCCCCTCCAGTCTTCATCTAGTGTTATTCTTGCAAAGTCAGTGGCAGCTGGAGATCTAATCCCTTTAACCTCACTGTAGGATTTCTGAAATTAACTTCCTAGGAAGGATACTTACTCTTTTTCTGCACATTGAGGCTTCAGAATTACTCACTCCCCTTGAGCTATGCTGCTTTGATATCCCCATGATGGATGCTGTAGAAAACTTAAGACAGGTATTCATGTTAACAACTTTAGTCAAAAGTTGTATTAGGATGTAGGTATGGTTATAGGAGATGAGACTAATGCTCCAGCTAGTACAGACCCACCTTGAGCTACTAAGAAGGGTTCAAGTGGTTATCTGTGTAATTTTTATCCTCTTCAACTTGATACCAAAACGAAGGCTTGTCTAACACCATATTGATCTTTAAGTTCTCTTCTGAGAGATGGACAGCTCAGAAGAGGTGTCCTAAAGCTCAGAAGACATGTCTTCTGTTTAGTCGTAGGTGTTTTTCCTCCCAGCTATGTTATTTTGTCCCTTATGTGGAAATGATGAAGTTACCTAAGAAAGCTTGTTTGGATTAATTTAGAAATAGCATATATTTTTTATAAGGGTCCTTCTTTCAGCTCATTTCATGGCTTGGTTTAACAAGCTCTAAGGAGGTTGGATGGCTTTGCTGAGGTCACACAAAGCTGTCTTACAATGTCAGCTTTGAAGAGATCTCTGATCCCAGTAGGTGTAGAGGCATTATGGATGCTTTAGCCTGTGAAACGTAGCAGAGGAATGTGAGGTGGCTTGTAAATAAATTACATCATTTGGATGGTATGAAAGCTGGCTGGAAATGTTTTGTATTCCTTTCCTGGAGGCTCCTGGATGTGCAGAATAGCTGTTAAGGGTCTTTGTTGTTGTTGATGTTGTTGCTGCAGGGCCCTAAGTTTGCTGATAACATATGTTAAGTGTGACTTACAAGAAGATGCACCAAAGGGACTCAGCAGCATGAAACTGTAATTAAGCCTCCACAGAATTTGGGCTTTTGGGGCATGCAAGTTAACACAGGGAAAACTTGGTGTGACTTTAATTGAAAAATACCTACGGTGAACAAAGCAGAGCTTGTAATTAGCTCCCCAGAAACCTCTGCATTGTGGAACTTGTTACACTTATTTATATATGTTGAAATCAAGGGTTTAACCAGGCAAGATTGGCCTCTCAGCCAGTGACAGTATTCATCATTCCTGGAGAAGGCCTTGCTCTTGAACCTCTGCCATAGCTAAATGCCATCCCTTTCATACATGAGAACAAAAGGGGACCTGGACCATCAAATCTAGCCCTCTGATATCACAAGCACCCACACCGTGTGATAACATCAGTGCCAAATGAACTTCTTGTAACATCCTTATATTAATTCCTCAGTATGGCATGGGAGGGGAAAGCACCTGGGGTGCAGAGAGCCTGCTGGGGAAGGATGGATGCCTACCATGTCTCCAATGCATCCCTGCTGCCCCCTCCAGTCCACCTACCCCACCAGGCAGTGAGGAAGGCATCTGGAGCAGAGCCCTGGAGCATAGTATGGTAACTTCTCAGCCAAAGCCAAAGGAGGAAAAAGGTTTGAGCTGCTGAGTCACTCCAACGGCTGCAATTTGTGAGCGAGGGAGGTGTGGGGAAGGAGCTTGCTCTTGTCGTTAGATATGCGATCCATCTCTTATTGAATTTTGGCCTTAATAATCTATGAGCAACTCATTTTTTTTTCTCCACTTCAGTATGTGGCATAGCAATGGGAAACCATCGCAGACCTGATGTTAGTACACAGATAATCAGCACACTAGTTAATCTCACCATTCAGATTGCTCTGAGCCTGCCTTGCTTCTTGGCAGAGATAAATTAGGGAATGAGAGTGATATAAAACAATATTTTAAAACTATTAAAAACCAAGGCTGCATTTCAGAAGTTATTCTACCAATTACAGTGCTGATGGGAAGTCTGTTCTCTTTTCTTTGTATAGAATATGCATACGTATAAGTAATTGACAGTGATGGAGGTTTTTCTATTATTAAAGTTACTGTTTATCAATGAAAGTGATGAATGTCTGCTTTGTCCCCAGACTGTGTGAGGTCATTAAGTACAGAGCCTAGAGCTCCTTCCTCTGTATCTCTGGAGAACCAAAAATCTCCAGGTCTCTTTGAAAACGGATGCAGCAGTTCAGGAGGATGCAGCTTCCAGGGGTGCCGTGCACCTGGATCTGCAGGATAGGTTGCAGTGGATCTTACATCTTTGCAGATCTGCCATTGGTATCTATGTAGACTTCCCTGAAAGTTTTCTGAGAAATGCCTTCGTCTTTGTGGACCCCAAATCTTGTGGATATGGTGTCAGAATGAAATGCTGAGGTTTGTAGAGAAGCTTCAGGGAGGCTGAGTTGTGCTGTTCAGAGAAGACCAGCTCTGCATGACCAGTTCAAACTCCTTCCAAGTCGCTGCACAAGACTTTGTGAAATGATTGAAGAGAAGGTTTTGTGACCTTTGTAATCACCTGATTATATACAGATGATATCAGTAAAGAAGACCTCCAGATGCTATTTTGTTTGTTTGTTTGCTTGTTTGTTTTCTAAAAAGAAACACACTAAATGTTAGTATTTAGACATTCAGAAAAGTTCCTCACTGGTAGCAATTTGGCATTGAAGCCAGCACAAAACCTATGTATCCTCTAAGCCACACGCACACACTTAGCATTTAATTCCAAACACATTTAGACTTCAAACTGGCCTTCTGCATGACATGAGTTGCTTGAGAAGCATATGGGTATTTAAAGGATGTAACTACTTATCAATATTAAATCATTTTCTTATCAGGGTGGTGCTTGTACAACAGCTGCCATATCTCAGCACACTGAATTTTTTGCCTTCCTGGTTTTCAAAACATTTTCTGTGCAAAGGTTTTGTTCCAGTGGAGATGGTGAAAGACTTTGTGGTCTAATCCCACTGGATGAGTGGACTTGTGTTTTCCTAACCTAAAAAGCAAGGAGCACCTACTCGTGAAAGATCTTTGATGAGCTTTTGGATGATGCTGGGATGAGTTAACTTTTGCCTCTTGTTGCATGCATCTTGTTATGCAGTTGTGTACAGAATTGCACATCTGAAAGAGCTGCTGGCTTTGAAACATCAAGCTTTTCTGATCAGGAGCTGGGGACACTGGCAGAAACACTTCTGCAGCAGTACCATTGCGCCTTCTCCTCTCCATGGCTGTTTGGACAGAAATAAAATCTGGTCCCAGTCCCAAGCCTGTGCTTAGACTTGTTTTTAGTTCTGTCCTGCCACAGTAGGACAGTAGCACAACAGTACCTGGTTGTGACATTGAGGTACCTTTTTTTGTTCCCGAGAACCCAGATACTTTGATGAACCTCAGGACATTGCAATGGAATGAAAAGCCTATTCAGAGCCAGCTATAATGGGAGAGGTGTCTTGGGACCTACAGGAGGTTTTTCTTTAATCCATACCCCAGGTAACCTTTATAAACCGTGAGCTGCATTCTCAGTTTTGTGACCATCAAGACTTTTTTTTTTTTTTTTTTTTTTTTTTTTTTCTCAGCAGCACTGAATAACAAAGCATTTAAGAATACCTAAGCATAAACTCATGACCTCTGAGAGTTTTTCAGAGCAGTGCTTTGCTATGTTGCAGTTTTGGGAGACAGCCCAAAAATCTCCCTGAGGAGAGACCAGAATAGCATCCTTAGAAATGTGTGTGAGTTGGAAAGGATTATAAGGATTAAAGAATGCTCATAGCACTCCTTAGGTAGAGGCTGACTTGCAAACCTGAACCAAAACCCAGTTTTTGGGTTTAAAACAAGTAATTTTGAGAGCTCAATGTTGCATCCCTCCAGTGCTGTTGTTAATTAACTGATAGTCTTCTGTAAGGCTTTATGCTTGGGAAAACCTGTCTGGGAGAGCCCAAATCACCATCCTTACTAGTTACAACAGCAATCCTTCCGTTGATGTCCCTTGGCTTTGGGTCAGGCCCTAAATGTATATAATATCAAATTATGTGGCAACTTTGCATTTTCCATTGAACTCAGCAACAACAAAGCAGTCTCCCACTGTGCATTATTGGGAAAAGTGGACTCCACAGAAAAGTGAGAAAAGCCTCCCACTGGCATTTGTTCAATTGTTGGCTGCTGCAACTTTCATTAGAGGAAATATTTGCTTATAATTGTTACTCTTTCTGGTCACTTGCTGGCAATGTTCATAAACCAGTGACAAAGCTGTGTCAGAAGATGCCAGCTCTGATTTATCCACCCTTGGGGGCAAATACAAGCCAGGGAGGAGCTTTGAAACCTGTTAGGGCAAACTGTGGCTGCAGTGTCAGGCTTCTCAGGTAGGGAAACCCACATTTCCTTGTCTGAAAGTGGTGTTAATAGCATTCACGAAGGCTGGTCAGTTATTGTTGAGTTTGTCTAAAGGGTAAGGGCACCTGCCCATTTAGTGTAAACACTCTGCTTGGGAAGCCCTTTGTGGTGCATAAAGGAGATGACTGTGAATGACTGAGAGGGATTACTGATTGCTGTCTCTGGATCCAGACAGACCCTGTGATTCCCTGGCTCATGGGACAAAACGAAGCAGATTTATCACCAAATATCACCCGAAGAAACAGCAGGGACTGCTGACTGCTCCACCTCGACGTGAGTGGAAGCTGCCTGGGTCAGACTGCAGCAACAAATACGGGAACCTACGTGCAGCCACATTGGACCATGCTGGACTATGATGCTTCTGACAAACAGGCAGCAATGCAGTTATTGTCCGAAGAGGGTAACCCAAACTTGCCTGGATAATGAGATTTTTCCATGCAGTCCCCACAAGATTTTTGTTTGTTCAAGAAACAAGCATAACAGGACTTTTAAGTCTATAAATGAGACCATATCTCTCCTCTTCATATTTACAACATGGATAACTCTGTTGTCTTTGGTATCAACACCAGAAGGACTGTTTGCTCAGAAAACAAGCCCTCATGGTTCAGGAAATTACCATTTAAATTTATTTTATTAAACTTCTACTGTTTGGCTACCCACAGTGCAGGAGCACTGGAACGTACACAAAGCAGCAAGCCTGCCGAAGTCTAAATCAGACTTTAATAAGGGAATGTCATGTTTCATTTAAAAGCTTCTCCTTACCTTCCTTTTTCGTGCCGTCAAGTGAAAATAAAACTAGGGTTATAATTACATAGCTGCCTCCGCTCCACATTATCTGCGAGATCTCTCACATTTCTTTCCACACCTTTTCCTCTCCTCCCTAGCTTTGCCGCTTGCTTAACAGGCTGTCAGGATCCCGGCGCTCCCTCGAATAAGCAGATGACTAGCTGTGGTCCTTGTTCATTATGAGGTGACAAGCTAAAGGAGTAAATGCCTACAACATGGAAAGTTTCATGCCGCAGGGTGTCAGCCCGATGTGGTTGGGTGGAAAATGAGGTGGCCTGAGTTCCCCACTCTCTCTGGAGTGTGAAATTGGACAGAGACCGACTCTGACAGATGCTCACCCTCCTTGGGATCTTGCTGCTGCTTTTCAGATCCACCCTGCCACGTTACTGCATTATGCTCGTGCAAAATGCTGTCACGCCTTGCTTCTCCTTTGAGTGCTTGATAAATGTTTTAGCCCAAATCCTTCTTTTTATTCTCCCTTAGCCTTTCCTTTTCCTTTTGCACCTGTACCTTATACCCTTTTTTTTCCTGCTGTTTCATGTTCTGCTTCTTCACACTTTTCCCCCTTCCTTTCTCTCCCGTTCTTCTCTTTTTCCTTCAAATGTGAACAAGCCTGTTGATCCCCAAAGATCAACAGCCCTGTGTTTCTTGGCCTGCCCTGAGGTCCTGCCTCCCAGTTCTGGTCCATTCCCTGCCTTGTGGTACCCCCACATGGCTCCCAGGACTCCAGAGCAACTCCACGCACCCACTGGGTTGGCTCTCAGGTAACTGGGACCACAGCCTGTAGTTTTTCCAGGCAAGGATCTTCTGCCTCTGTGTTGACTAAATGGCAGAGGGGCTGGAAGACATCCCTGACCTTCAGGCTAAATAGTATTGAATGACTGCATCTCTGATACTTAAGATATCTAGAGTAGGTTTATTTTGGAGAACGCTACTTGGATCTGGCAAAAACAGACCTGGAAGGTGTGTTTACCATAGGAGTAGGGGCAACCAATGGCCCAGAGCTGGAGCTCAGTCCCTACCCCTCTTTTATTTAGTAGGTTGCCATTATGTTTGGTATTTGTGTGTCTGTACAATCATTAATAGAAGAAAGCACTGATCCTGAGGTCAGTCGTGGTATGTTATTAATAGGTAATAATAAGATTATGAAATTACAAAGAAACTCCAGTGATGTTGAGTTTAGTTTAGTACTGCAGGTGATCATGTCATACAACAGCCTTACTTTCTTTTGCGATGGATGTTTGTCTCCTTAAATTAGGAAAGCATGTTGATGAATGCTATATTCATTATGGGATTTTGCCTTTTGAACATTAATCTGTGGTTATAAAGATTCTCTCATCCCAGAGACATCAATGCTGCCTCCAAGAGTGGCTGGCCCACCTTCTTCTCTACCTGAGGTGGCTTGTTCTTGCCAACTCCCTTGAGCAGCATCAGCTTTCATACACTTGCATGGCTGTACAGGTTAGGTAAGTGATGCAGCTGAAAGATAAGTTCATGGAAAAAAAATAAAAATATTAACCTGACTTGATGAGATGAGCCCCACCATGCAGCTATACGAACACTGGAGCTAGAGCTGTGGCACTGTAGGGAAGAAGAGCCAGGGGTGTGCAGGAGGACCTCTTCTGAGCACCCTAGATTTATAACAAGGCTGAAGTGACTCTGTTATTGCAACCTTAAAATTGCCACTTTTGCTAGCCCTCACAAGAGATGAGAATGAACTAACTGCACTTTCACTGTGCTTTATCTGATGAAGCCTCTTTCAAGGTCTTCATAAAAGTATGTGGCATTGTTCTGAGCACAAGAGAAATGTGCTCAGAAATGCCGTTTAGTGGGAAAAATAGTGGCTGAACATTTGATAGTTAAAGTGCCAGCCATTGGCATGGACAGGCTCACACTGAATGCTAATCTAGCCCAGGCAGCAGAGAGGAGCACAGAGGTTATGTGACACAACTGGTTGCTCTCTGATGCTGGAGCTCTCTGATAATACGGATCTCTTCATCTGGAATAGCTGCTTGAACACATCACTGTGACAAGAAGCCATATTCTGTTTAAACTGCTTTAAGCTAGTACACTTAGTAATTTACCATGCTCCGGCTTTTAATAAACATTTATCAGAAATAATTCATGGTAATTTTTGATC
This sequence comes from Aythya marila, assembly GCF_965140915.1. Lineage (NCBI taxonomy): Eukaryota > Metazoa > Chordata > Aves > Anseriformes > Anatidae > Aythya > Aythya marila. The sequence continues at coordinate 26,977,540 of NC_139042.1, read as the reverse complement.
AGGTACATGCGAACATGCAGTAGCAGCACTCAGTGGAGATTTCAGGAGCTTTGCAGCTAAAGCCTCTCAGATGATCTGAATTCATTTGTAGGCCCACTGATCAAAAGGAAACCACTATTGGCATCTAAATATTAAAGATTCAGTTTGTAAATGATCATACTCCTTTGTAAAGCCCAATGAATGGGAATAATTTTAAAGGATTTAAACATTTATTTTTTTATTTTTTTGCCTTGCTTATTCGTATTATCTGTGGCAAGATGCTGGAGCAAAGCACAGGATTAATCTGACCAATTTTATCATTTACTGCCATGATAATTTATTGTACACGGAAGTCTGTGGATGTGCCAAGCAACATATTATTTACTGAATATAAAACCTATTATTTGTTTCCTAGTGTATACAGACAGTGGACTGATAGGAAACACAACCTGTCAAAGCCCACTGCTTTTGCTACATGAAGTATTTGGCACTAACGTAACTCCGCAATAGTAGACCCTAATAACAATCCATGAAATGGAATGGTTCCAGTAAGGGTTGACATCCATTATGATTCCTTTTATTTAAACAAAAAAAACCACATTTGGAGGTGCTATACATAAAGGACGGATGGACTCAAAGTTCAGCCTAGAATTTACTTGCCAAACCTGAGTTTCCTGGAATTAGTGCAAAGTGCAAAATATGTTTGATCCTGCCTCAGAACAAGGGCTGGATTGCATCTTTTGTCCCTTCCAGCTCAATGTTTTATGATTCCGTGGAGTCAGTGACAAAATATCATGGAGCAGATGAGAGTTTTACCTTGCAGATCAAAAAAGGCAGACAGATAAAGTGACGCCAGGAAACTGTATCAGCAGAAAAGCACCAAATACAGGCAAAAGCAGTTTCTGTTTTATTGTCCTTTATCTCCTGCTGGGAAATTTTCCTGCTCTATAATTCCAAGCTGTTCTCTGTTTCACGTATACCATATAGATTTGCTGATTTATAGTTGTGGCACTTTTATTACCTTTAATATTGCCTGTGAGTGTAGCTCACACAGGCGTCACTTTTCAAACACAATTGTGGAATTGGAATAATGCAGTGGATAAGTACTTGTTTCTTCTTATTCTCTCCTTTAAAGAAATAAGGCCACTGTGTGTTGCTTTCACGTTTTGAGTTAGCCTTTCTTTCGTACTAGTTGTGTTCTAAACAAAGCATCCTGATTTGTTTTCCAGGTCATTTCCAAGTTTTGTTCTTCTTAATTGCCCAGCACCCCGTGTTAGTTGGTTTCTCATGGACAAACAAATGGGATGTCAAAACACATTTGCTTGGTGGTGCCAAGCACAAAACTCATCATCACTGAATTTAAATGTAATGCGCTTTGCAGAAACCAAATACTGTTACCAATACAGTTGAGACATGCAAATAAAGAAAATCAGCTTGTAAACATGCAATTAAAACAACTTGACACATTTTCCTTTGTTTCCCTCCTTCTTTTTCTGTTTTGTGCTTAATATCTTTGCCCATAACATGATCATCTCACATCATTTTCTCCTTCATCACACACTTATAATAAATACAAGTTGTGGTAGCATAAACCCTATGTGCTTTGTTTGCGAAACAGCAGTGTTTTTAATTCAAAGTCATTATGTTGATAGACTTCGGAGTGTTAAAATACTGTTGTTTCTTTTCAAAGTTTTTTTTTTTTTCTTCTTGGGTGCTTTGTGTTAGTATTACAGCCTTGTGCCTGTGGCTGAGATTGGCGTTTTTACACCTGCTGTGGAGTTGCTAGTGCTGGTGCTAACTCTGCTGTCTCCCATTTCTGGTGAAATCGATGGTTTTGGGTCCTCTTTGATCTATGTTAATTACAGAGGGGCATGAAAGCAATGTTAATTGCTTAGTTTCTGACTCTGGTTCTTGTACTCAGAAATGCATTTCCCCTCCCATATTGACTCTGTGGATGCTAACGCATGGGTTTTATCCACCAACGGGCCATGCCTTTGCCCCTTCTCTGTGACCAGACTTTGAGCAGCAATTCATTCTGTTCAAATGTATGCTGACCGGTGCAAGAGTAGGCTCCTTGCCTCCGAATTGCTTCCTGTTGGGTGTGAAACCTGAGCAAATAATTCTCTTTCCGAAGAGAAAGCTTATATTGTTTTCTGGATGTTATCCCCCACTGTGTAGGTATTAATCTCTCTATTATAGGCAATATTAATAATTGACAGAGGGCAGGAAATACAAACAGCTTTAATCTGAGCTTCATACATTTATTTAACAACAATGTATTCATTTTTAATGGCATTATGGATTTTTAAGTAGGGAAAAAAGTGCATTCAGTCACTGGGGTGTGATTGAGGTCTTACATTCCTACATGGGAGAAAAAGTTCAGAGCTGACCTTGAGGCATTTAAACATAATCTTAAATAGTCATGATAGTATTGAAACCTACTAATTCTTGTAGAAGTATCTTCAAAGGAAACCGTGATAGGGTGCGATCACTGGAATGTATTTATATAGATCTGTGAATTGCTACCTAAACCCATAACATGCAAGATAGCACCTCAGTTGACCTTTATTAAATAGCCCATTATTTGAGGGACAGGTCATAGAACCTACCACTGTTTAATATACTTAATATCTTTTGGAGGACTGTACAAACAAAAGCCTCCAAGCTAACTCCCAAGGCCAAGTGTGATGCCAGATACTACCCTATTGTAGTCTACCTTGCTATTCAGATATACCAGAGATAATCAATCTCGTATCTTTAAGTGCCCAAAATACCTTTGAAAATATAGCCCATAGAAATTTTTCTCTATCAGGCTATTGAGCATCCCTTTCCTGTGTGATGTGCTCTCTAACTAATCTACTTGCTGCCTCCTCTAGGCAAGGAGGGATTAAGGTGTTGGTGTTGGTACCTCATGATATTTCAGAAAACATTACTGAGATCATTCTAAAGGAGAACAGGAAACATTTTTGAAATCCCAGGAAATTCTGAGGACAGGAAAGCATGTTTCCAGTTCAGCCTAATCCAGAACAGCCAAAAGGCTTGGGAGGGGTATGAATTTTAGGTGCCATGAGGGATATAACTGGTGATAAGTGGTAACATGCATACATTGCTTTTTTTTTATTATTATTATTTTTTATTTTTATTTTTCCTTCTTTGATTACCTTTGGCCAAGATAGAGATAACAAAAACATCTACTGCATACTTTGGCATCGAAATATTTCCATACATGTGGGCAGAAGTTGCCTGCAGCTGACTATGGGTGGTAGCTTGTGTTTATTTTGTGATGGTTGTCTTAGACAAAATCCTTTGGGGATCAGGGGCTTTCCCAGCTGAAGCTAAACTGTCAAGGAAATTATTCCACACTGATATGTGATAGATATACTGCCACCTTGGCTTCCCAAGGTCTGGTTCAGCTGAGCTTTACTCCTATGAGTAAGCCTTCCTCAGGCTAGTTTTCTCTCATCAGATTTTGGTCGGTAGGAATCACTTTGATGTAAAGGATATCAGGCTGATGAGAGATCTTGTGCCTTCAACTCTGATTTCATCAAATGCAGGATAGCAGCATGCCTTCAGTATCTGTAAAGCTGCCCTAGCGCCAGGTTGTGTTTGGGTTAAGCGTATCTTCTTTCTCAGCGTATTATCTGAAAGACCTGGAAGAAGATTTAGCTTTAGCACATTACTTCGGTAATGTGGCTATAAAGTCTTCCAGACCAGAGCAGGTAGTAGGCTGCTTAGCTCGTAACACAAGTAATGCCTGGGTATGCCTACCTGTCTGTTAGATATGCAGTGAACCTCTCTTTCTGTAACAAGATTGAACAAGATTGTGTCTAACATGATTACCTTGAAAGATGTGTGCCCCTGCAGTGACGAAATACTCTTACTCTGCTACTTTCTGCAGAGAATGTCCCACAGCCCCAAACCAGAAATCCTATGCCCCCAAACTCCTCTCCTTTCCACAACCGCTGCTACTTCAGCAAGCTCATCAGTATAATTTACAAACCAGGATAAAGAACAACCGGAGGCACCTTCTGAATTAGTGGATAACTGGCTAACAATAGAGAACCATCTCTAAAGCCCTGTTATTATTCCTGAGGAGAATCATTTTGTCCAGTGCCAGTTTTGCTTAAGGAAAGATATCAAAGGAAGGAGTAAAAGAAAGAAGAGCTATTATAGGCATGAACACCTTCATTTCCCTTCATCCAGCAGAATTGGGTCTCATCATTTGCAAATTCTGTTTTTTTTTTTTTTTTTTTTTTTTTTTTTTTTTTTTTTTGTGCACCTCCAGTCATTTCAAGCTTTTGAATAGATGTGGTGACACAATGGCTTTCCCTGTCATGGCCATGATGCTCCCTCTGATAATTCTGTCTCCTGAACTCCATCTGTACCCCCAGCCCAAAGTTTAAATAGGGCATGGCTGGAGCCTTTCATCTGCTTTTGGTGGGACTTTACTGCTTTGCAGTCATGTTAAAGCTGATATATAGCTCAATCTACACTGCCCACAAAAGGTAATTGTTCAATTTTATTTTTATAGTGCTTCAATTTACAGCAGGTAGTTAGATTTTGTATAGGCTTATGCATTTCAGATGGCAAAGCCCTATCATTTTAGTGCAAAGGTTTCATGTAGCCACCTGCAGATTGTATTTTATAAAGCCTCGCAATTTCTTGTTCTGGGTTCTGGGACAACTTTGTTACACCTGTGGTTTAATATCATGTAGGATTAATCATACCCTATAGGCAACTCTGCAGCTTTTGTCTTTGCCTCTGAAAGAAATGCTGTAGAGGTGTCCAACCACATTAAGGGGGAAAACATTCTCTATGTTATTACTTTGCCATTTTTCCATGATAGACTGGCCATTGTGATGTTGTGATGGTCCTGCAGCTGCAGGCATTGCATGTGAGTTTGACCTTGCATCAAGCTATTTCATCTGTTAAAACTGCATTCCTGGGGTCCCAGGCCTATTACGAGCTTTGGAGACTAGCCCAGGCTATGAATGCTATTATTAATTTAATTATTTCCCCCAGATCAGATAAACCTTATGGGACACTAAAAAAAAAAAAAGAAGAATCTGAATGTCTTGGATGGCAGTAACCTAGATTAGAAGGCAACCAAAAAGAAAGCAAAGCAATTTGGCTTTCAAAGGAGACCTCACAATGGTTCCTCATTGACTGGTACCTCATTAAATCAGATCTACTAGTTGGAATTGAGTTTTGAGCCTGTGGAATGTTTGTTGGTAGTTTCCCTGTGCCAAAGTCTTATGTCTTTGTCTAATGTCTCACTTGGAGGTTACAGGGGAGCAGACAACTGTCTGTTCTGAGCTGTCAGGAAAGTTACTCTAGTATCCTCTCACCAGTAATGGTTGATGTATCTGAAAAAGAAGTTCTGGATGCAGAAAAGTTCAGAATGCTAATGGCAAAATCTCTTTCAAAATTGTATCAACAGAGAGCACACATAGACAAAAATATTTTTCCTTCTCAAATCTCAATTGCTGCTGAAAGGTTAAGCATGAATAATTTTGTCACTCGTAACTGTTGCTCTTGCTTCTGTATCATTAATAAGTACATTAACCAACAGTTCTAGTGTGGAATTTGTGGGCATCCTGCTGTTAATCTTTTGCCACATTAAAACTAAGCTGACTATTTTTGTTCTTTGATCTCAGTCTCTTAGCCACTTTCCAATGCATGACAAAATGTTACCTCCCATCCTGTGACTACTCATTTTTCATAACAGTCTCTAGTGAGGGACTTGGTCAAAAGCTTTAGCAAGTTAAAATAAATGGTCTCTGGTGGTTGCTAAGGGACAGGGCATTTTGGCTCTCCCTGTGAAATGTGTGAACTGCAAAAGTATTTGAAGGCCAAGCTTTCTTACCAGCAAGATATGACCACAGGAGTCGGATTCATCTCAGCTGCCTGTAGCAGTCTACCTGCCAGTTGCCTAATCCAAGTTAGTTATCTAGGCTATGCCTTTAGTCACTGTAGAGGAAAAGAACCTCCAAAGGGCAGTTCATTCCATCCTAAAAAAGCATGTTTAAATGTTTCATTTACTGTAATTCTTGTTTCAGTGGCAAAACTGGTTTAAGTAGCTGCCACTCCCAAATTTGCAATTCATGTCTCTTAGCATATGCTGGTACAGCTGTTGCTGGGACCATGCTAGAAGAAGACAAATAGATCTGAATAGATTTGTGTTTTTTTTTTTTTTTTTTTTTTTTAACCTCACAAGAGACTCTTCTGGAAATGAAGGATATGGTTTCACAGGCAGCTGAGTTGATCTAATGGCTAATTAGCACTGAGAGGTGGAGGTCTCAGTCATCTCCCCTCCTCCTCTCTGACAGGAGTGGTCTACTACTCCCTTCCCTGCCCAGCCATGTGTTTCTGTCCTCTCTCTGTCAGCACGATGCTCCTGTACTTGCATGATGAATTTGTCAGGGAAGTGACAGAGCAGAAAATGAATGATACCAATAATAACTTTTATAAATATATAACAAATAACAACTTTTTTTTAGCCACATCAAGCTCTTGTTGTTGTATCTACCAGAATGGTAGCACTGGTGGTGAGGGAACAGACTGAGAAGGAGGTTGGACCAAACCCTTGGTGGTAGTGTGTGTTTCCTCAGATGCAAAATGACTCCTGAAACCCACTACATGGTCACTGGGTGAGAGGCAAAGGTTATACAGTCACAGGATCATAGATTTTGTGTTGTGCTTTATGCTGTGCTTTAGAGCAGGTTGCCCTGGACCGTGCCCAGATATTCAAAACCTGACTGGACATGGCCACTGACTGGGCAACCTGGTCTAGGTGGCCCTGATTGAACAGAGGGTTTAGACTAAGGGGAAAAAATAGGAAATTTTAGTTTGGAAGAAACAGTTAGGAAAAATTTATTCTCAGAAAGAATGGTTAGGCATTGAAACAGGTTGCCCAGGGAAGTGGTGGAGTCATTGTCCCCAAGGAAAGGTTGGATATGGTGCTTAGGGACATGGCTTAATGGGCAGTATTGGTGGCAGGTGGATGGTTGGATAAGATGATCTTGGAAGTCTTTTTCATCCTTAACGATTCTATGATTCTGTGAAAGGTTCTCAAGAGGTGCTTTCCAACCTCAACAACTCAGTGGTTCCCTGATTAGGAGCTGTCTCCCACTTTTATATGGCTTTTATATGTCAGCCAGATCAGCATCTTTTTGAGCAACCTTTATATATCTGGGAGGAGTTTTGTTCACTCCAGGTACCTATTTCACATCATCATTTGTAGGTGGAGTCTTGATGCTGCTCAGACTAAATGGCTAGCTCAGATGGCTGAGGTTTGGCAAGATGAGTGTCACTGTAAGCAGCTAAATATAAGTGCTCCTTGAGGCCCAGAATGCAGCTGTTGTGAAGGATTGGAAGGCTCAGGGAATGTCTTTCATGATATGTTAAAATCAATTCACTCCTGGGCCTGGTTTTTGATGTTAATGTTGTGCTTAGAAACCTCAGCTGATCACTGCACTTTTCTGACTTCCTGTCTCTAACTGATTTAAGTGGGGACTCCATTAGGACATCACAAACGATGTGGTAATTTGGTATTCTTGGAGTCTCTTCACTTATTTAAAAAGAACGAAGGCTATGGGTGAGTCATCCATTATTTATTGATAGCACTTAAGGCACTGCAGAAGATGCTGTTGCAAATGGATATACCATGTGATTGAGAAATTAAAGCCTCTGGATGACACTTTCTGAAGATTCTTTGAAAAGGTCTTTCAAAAGGAAAAGTTTACAAGCTTTGACAGTTTTGAAAGGGTTGCTTGGAAGATCTTGCTTAGTTACATGAATGGCTACTTTCAGATGGCACCAAAAAGCCACATAAATTCTTCTGCATCCTCAGCTGCTCAGATGTTGTACATACCAGGAGAGAACAGGACCTAGAACATAGCTTTCCACACCACCTTCAAGACTTGCTGATCTTCAGGGTGTTTCTCCAAGGCAGGACCTCCTTAGAGGGGCTGTGAATGTGCTAAGTCACAGCAAAGGAGGGATCCAAGACGAGGGACCCTTCTCTTCTCTGTAGAGTTCTCAATCACACATTCTTTTGCTTTCTTGCCAAATATAAAGCATATTAGATTTTAATCCATGTTTTGTTGTCTGATAACATAAACCTACTCAGAAACTTCCTTTCTTATAACCAGTATATCTAAAATAAGATATTAATACTATCTAATATAACGTATTTAATATACATGAGTTAAACCGATCAGGAGTCAAACATAACTGCTGGCCCTAGAAACAGGGTATGATAGAAAAATACTGGGCTAAAATATTAAACTGGGACCCATCACCCCATTTTGGAATGCTTACAATGTAATATTTATGTCTGAAATAATTATCTAGACACTCTTCATACTCCAAGGGAGGAAATGGGCACTTCAGAGCTGTGATTCATCTGGCCAGTTTTAAATGTTTTGCTTTGTCTCAGAAACTTCTGTTTCTCTCAGCTGACTACGAAGGAAGACTAGGTGAGCAGAACAGATGAAGAAATCCAAATGGAAGTAAGATGAGGCCTCTCGTAGTGTGTACCAGCCATAGCCATATATTTGCATGTATTCTCCCTTTCTGTGTGTGGGTGGGAATCAGCCTTTTCTGTAGAAATCAGACTGCTGCAACCCAACAAGTGTAATAAAAACTTGAATTCAGCTGGCTTTCAGGAAATGAGAAAATCAGTGTGTGGCTGGAGGAAGAATATAAAGGAGGAGGCTTTACTGGTTTAAAAGCACCAAGACAAATATAAAACTGCTGGTCTGTTCTTTAGGCTCCTGGAAAATAGGTCCAGTCTGTTGTTCCTATGAGCATTTCACTAAAAAATGCAACCCCTTTGCCAGGTGAGATATTTGCTTTTAAGTTTTTGCAGGATGTGGAGACATTCAAACTCATATCCTTCTCTGCTATTTGTACATGTTGCAACACTTTCCACTTTTTCTAAGTGTCTTACCAATGTGCAGAAAGGTTACTAGGTGCAGCCTTGAGCCAACTGAAGATTCTCCATCTGTACTTGAAAACTGCAAAATTGCCGTGTCTCTGTACATAATTAGTTTGAGCACTGTGCCAGACTAATAGTACTGCATAGCTTCCAGATTATATCTGGAGAGATGGAGACATCAGTAAATTAGGCATCTACCGTGCTGGGTTGAGACATATGCTTGTGATACCAAACACTTTTTTTTTTTTTTTTTTTTTTCTGTTGAGTGTAGTGTAAAAAAAAAAATCATTAGTGTGATGTGGTCTACTTTCCTTGTAGATTGGTTCCCAGTGCTAAAGTCCTGTACTTAATCTTTAGAGGAGATTTGAACTCTGCCACAGGGTTCTTCTCCCAATGCATTTATTTTGTGAAGTGTGCCTTTGTTGTTGTGCTGCTGTATCTGAGTGGAAGAGAAAACTTGCAGTAAACAGGAAGTCAGAGGAGATAAACACGGGGTCTCTTTTTAGGTTTTGTGGAACTCTGAAGGACGAGTCATTCTGCACCAGTGCTGAAAGTGTTGCATACATGTTAATATCAAAAACTGCCAACCCCAAAAAGTATCTGGTTTCCACTGGCAGGAGAAATAAAAAAAAGATTTATATATATATATATATATAAATACATATATCCTTTACATATATATATATATATATATATATATAAATGATAGTTTTCCTTGCTTTCACAAATCCTGGGTATTTCTAGAATAGACTTTCTGTGTTCAACCACCCCCAACAATTAAAATAATATGATTGATTAGCTCCATGTATTTTTAGTGTTGATGCTGGAAGCCTGGAGGATACTTGTCTCCTGACCTTTCCCATGGCAGACTGCAGAGGAGCTGGTGACCAAAAACAAGAAACCAAAATCAGTCTTATGCTACTGTGCAGGGTTGCTTGAACTTTTCCAAAGCTTTGCCTATATGAAAGATTTAAAAATGATGAATCAGTAAATTCTGGGGGAAGGAGCGGTTGAGTGGAATTTTCCTATCCCCTCTTTTCTGCCCAGGTCACTGGCAACACTCCCATTTATATAAATGGAATCAAGGTTTCGTGTACATTCTTGGCTGTAATATTGTGCCGATAGGTGTTTTTTCTGAAAACTTTCTATGGAAAATATTTTTGTGAAAAATCTAATTTTCTTCTCCCATCATTAAGTTGCATAGGGAAACAACCCTTAAGCACTGTGAGCTGTAGCACAGCAGGTTAATAAAATCATTTGCATTTTATCAAAGACTAATGAAATGTTCTCAAAAAAGTTCCAAATCTGTCAGTACCTGCTGATGTAATTTCATTAATTTACAGTAAAATGATAGGTCCTGGTCACCCTGCTTATAGATATTTTCCATGACCTCTTACAGAATAGGAGAAGCAGTTTCTGCTGTTAGGAAGGAAAGCAGGTAAACTCAAGGCGAAACAGTCATCCTGCCTCAGCCTATTTGGTGTGAAGGGAGTTGGGATTTCTGAGGAATAACTGGGGGGAAGCATAGGTTTTCATTGATAAATATAAATATAGCCCAAGTGCCATAGTTCATTGCTGAGGTGACAAATGCCTTTGGAAATCCAAAAGTCCAGAGCAACCACCCAAACGGCTTGGAGAGCCTCTGCTCCCATTGCTGCCACAGGAACAGATGTGCATGCCTTTTTCTTCTGTTTAATAGTAAAGTCCACCTGTGAGTGTCAAAGCAATGGTGGTATTGTCCAAAGAGTCTAGATGAGGGAAGCTCCCTGACAAGAGGGACAGGCTTTGCCTCAGGTGACTTCAGCTCCCTAAGGGTCAAATATGTACTGTAAAAGAACACATTCTTGAATTTATCTTTTAAATAGATGAAATACATATAAAACAAATACTTTAAAGTAGCACTCTTGGCAGGACAAACTGTCTCTCTCTCTGCCTTTCTCTTTCTCTTTCTCCCCCTCCCTCAGATGCATGTTTTTTCAGCTGGACAAGTTCTGTCATCTGTTTCACAGGATACCCTCTCAAAATGTTTGCACCAACACCTCTGAGGAGCAGTGGAGTATGGGGAGGAAAGAGGGGATGGAAAACCTGTGTACTGCCAATGCCAAAACTGTAAACTGGTGTTCAAAATATGTATCTCCCAGCATGGGATAATCATCTTCCAGAGGTGCCTGTCTATCTGTTGACCACGTAGGTGAAGAAACTTAGATGAATGAACCCATTTAGGTGCCAAAGCAGAGGTGCCTGCTGCACATTGTGTACCTCAGAGAGCACTGGGCCTCTAGCTGACGCTCCAGAGGGTAAGTCCTTTGTCGTACCTGCCAGGCCTATGCAGGTATCTTCTCTCTGCAAGGATGTCTAAAGTGGCACTACATGTATTTTCCTGGGCACTTGAATTGCTCTTATAGTTCAGCTTGAGACAGTTATGGTTAACTTCAGTTAACAAGGTGTGTGGTGGTCTCTCTCTAGTGTTATACACAAAGACCACGCATGGACCTCATGTCCCAGCCTTTTTCACCAAGTCTGGAGCTGTCTACAGGAAGGCTCATTGTGTGTCTCTTTTTGTGTGAGTGGTAGGGAGCAGAGTACAAAAAACAAGTATGAAAACAGTGCAGCCAGGGCTAACCGATAACACACCCCTGTTTGAGTTCTAGTGGATGGAAAAAAAAAGGAAAATAGCTCAAATCATCCTTGAAAGAAAGTGCTTTTTAAGTGGTTATGCAATGAAATAAAGGAATGATTTCCAAGGGAGGTATAGACCCCAAACAAAGTGCAGAGGAGGAGGACTCGTGGTCTTGCATCTTCCTTCTCTGTACTACCCTTGTTCTGGATATCATCTGTGGCGTTGTGAGCATGTGCCTGTGGCTTCCAGCAGCATCCCCCAGCAGGAGCAATTATTCTGCTTGTGCACCTGGGAAGCAATTTGCTGCTGCCATGAACTAGCAGTAAAGCATCTCGTGTTACTGGCCAGTAGGCTTGAGGGCTTCACCTGTTCCATCTTTGGCTGCCTACCAGCCCTGTAAAGGGAGTGAATATCTTTTATTCTGTGCCTACATTAGCCATAGGAAGGAAATAATGACTGGAGGAGTTTCTTATTCCCTTGCAAGAGTGTGTGGTCCAAGCTGTAGTCTCACTCCATGCACATGAATTTTAATTCATTTTAACATGCTATTTTTTAAAAAGAACTTATGGAGAAATCTCCCTCTTGCTTTCCAGTATATCCATGGAAGGCCCGTGTGCTTAAAATCCTTGGGCATGCCATAGAAGATACAACCTGTTTTAATTATATGTTGTTTGCTGACCATTAAATAAAGATGGAATAAATTGTCCCATTTTCTGTCTCCGGGGCTGGTTATTTGAGCGTATTACTCATCTGGGGAGAGTGCATTGTATTGCCAAGGCTGAGAGCACACACATTTATCATTAGTAACAGCACAGGGATGACTTGCTTTCCTGTAGCCTTGTCTTTTGTTCGTGAGATTAACTTGTTTTCAACATTGCAAATTCAATGTTACGGAACAATTCCATACTCAGTCATTGGAGAGCTGAATATGTTTTTTCCTTCTGTAGCAGTGCAGGGTTTTCCTTTCTTGACTCTGCTTTTGAGATTTTACAGCTATTACTTAGAAGTGTAATAGTGCATCAGGCTTTAAATACAGGGGAAGGCAAGGTGTTTTCACTCTGCAGGTGGACACATGTGGTCTTCCTTTGGATCCATTCTGCTTGCCAATGAAAATATTGCACCTGAAGAGTTTATGGACTCGAACATAATGGCACCTTTAATCCAAAATCCGGCATTTACTCAAACCCAAACCAAAACCATTTCATATTCAGAGCTGGGGACTCTGCTCAGCCCTCTCTCTGATTTTTGACCCTACTGCAAAGTCAAGTTTCTCCATTTGGGTGTGAAATACGAATTTAAATGCATGACATTGTTACCCTTCGTTTTCTAACAGTGATAGATTTGTTGACTTCAGTGACAAGATGGACAAGGTAGGAAGAAGGACTGATGTAAGTGAAGGTGGTCATTTATTCTGCCCTGTCTAATGTGATGCGACAGTCAAGATCTTGCTTTGTTTTGTGCTTAAAGAGATTCTGTGGAGACATCTTAAAAGTGAGGCTTGGGTAGGTGCACGTGAAAAGGAGGGAGAAGAGCTTCACCGCTACCTTTCAGCACTCATGTCAGAACTTGCTGCTAACTTCCAGCTGGAGTTCCCACCAGAAACCAAGCTCCAAAGCCATCAGTGGGTTTGATCTGTGGTCCCTTACCAGCCGCGCTTCTATGAATCCACGGCAGCAGGAGGTCATTGCTAGGCTTAGATCTCCAAAGAGTCCCCTGGGGATCACGCTGCCTTTCCCTCAGATGCTGCAAAGAAAAGCAGCTTCCAGATGCCTGTGCCCATCCACTGTCAGTTTCTTGCTCCATCTAATGAATTAATAACAGCATGGCAACTTATTAGTGCTCCTGGGGCACTTCCCAGCACCTCCTGGTGTCTCAGTGGAAGAGGGGAGAGCAGTCTCTTTGAGGCAGGGGAGATTTTATTCCCTGTCACATAGAGCTTGGTGCAGACAGCCTGTCACACAGGTGAGGAGACCTGCCTTCAAAGTGAGAAGGGAAGGCAGCGGCTGGCTCACGTCTGGGCTGCCTCCCGCCAGCCAGCCCACTGGCAGGGGATGAATATTGCATTATTCCCCGGGAACAAAGGATACGGATTCTTTGCGCTTATAGGGAAAAGGTTGGAGGCAGCTCCAGGGCACTGTGTGAAAGGAAATAAAAAAGCAATTGTAAATCATTACAACCCAATGAGGGGAAAAAAAAAAAAAGAAAAAAGAAAATAAAAAAGGAGCCTATTGTGTTTTATTACTGCACTAAATCAATGAGAAAGGAGGTGGGTGATTTATCAAGGTGGAATCCACATTGCTTACAATGCCCGAATTTGCGTTCATTAGAACGTCAGTTTTCTGATCAAATGATTTTGCTTTCATTAGCCTTCCTCTACATTCAGCCCCACAAAAGAGCTTGCTCCTGCTCTCAAGTAAAAAATCCCAACTGCGGAGAAGTGGAGTGGCAATGTAACTCTCTCTCTCAAGGTGAGCACAATTAGATTTAAAAACCCTAGCAAACCCCAGGGCCCCCAGATCTCTTTACATAGTCACAGCAATAACTAATAATGCTGAATGCTCTGACTGGCTTTTATCCCTGTTATTGAAAGCCATCACTAGGGCATACGCTAGCATAAATAACTCATCGCAAACAGCAAAAAGAAAGTTGAACGACAGCAAAAAGAAAGTTGAACTAAGCTGTTTGACAAACGCTTTGTTCAAAATTAGGTGATGGTTAATTCCAAGCATAGAAAGAACATTGTTATAAAATACTTTAATTTCACCTCCATTGTCAATATTCCCCTTTTATATGCTATCTATGCTGTTTTATTGCACTTTCTCTTTTCATTAATCCCTGATCCTCCATAATGCTGTGGGACAGCTTCAGCAGACACTCACACATTCATAAGGACGATCGTCTTGGTGTCTCCACGTAAATTAATTGAAGGGAAGAGAGGACAGTGTGTGTGCAGAATGGAAATCTCTTCACAGCTGAGTAGATCTTGGGGGCAGAGAGAGAAAAGATACTACAGAAGCTATCATGTTGTTACTTGGTAATGAAAACATCTGAAACATAACTTTGGATAGGACAATATATCATATGTGATAAATGTGCCTGCATGGTAGATACGTATGGAGGGGATGTGAACTTGGTGGTTGGTGTCTGGAGGAGAAACAGGTTAACGGTACCATAGAGGTAATGAGAGAACTGTAATAAAAATGGTAACATTTGCTAAAAGCTTCAGACTAGCTTTTACATAAGGAAAGGCTAACTAGGTAGGACTATTCAGCTTGGAAAAGAGGTTACTGAAAAGGTTATGGCACGGGCTTATGAGTTATAAGGAACAGTGAACAGCAGACTCTCCCATCCACTTTAAAAACTAAAGGGCATCAAAGAAGATTAGCAAGTAGCAAGCTGAAAACAAACAAAAGGAGTTATTTCTTCACACAGGTAGTAAGTAATGTTCATAGCAGTTGGTGGAAATGCTGAACTGCCTCTTATGAAACAGTAATTCATAGCAGAAAAATTCTACATGGGCTGTTGAGTTTAAGGAAATTGCCTTTGGCTGGCAAAGTCCTTGAGCTGCAAAACCTGCAAGCCTGGAGGAGTATCTGGGGAAATGTCTGTACATGCTGGCTCTGTTCTTCTTCAGATGGCCAGATAGGGAACTAGGAGGATCTTTGATCTGACCCAGTAAAGCCCTGCTTGCGGTCTTAACATTCAGGAAGGGTTTCTGTCCCTCTGTGTCTGTTCCAGAGGCTTGTCTGTGGGAGGGTCGGCTTGAAACATTTTGAAAGGTTTTCTTGTTCTTCCACATGCACACTGCTGCTCGCTGGTTTAACCATATGGGTGCACACTCCTGTTGCTACAGCCTGGGAGACTGGCATGCCGAATGGAACAAAATCCTGTGCTTATTCTCTTAAAGTATGTTCGTAGTACTTTTTAAAACATTTTTTTTTCTTTTTATTTTTCCCAATCACAAAAAACACAGCTATACACTAATGAGCTAAATGTACTGGGCTTAATTATCTGTTTCTGTACTAGGGAAAGACTTGGGAAGTGAAAGATAGCATAAGTTACCATGGGAATTTTGGGGGTCCACTGTTTTCCAGAGTGCATTGCAAGGTCTGCCAGCTCCTGATATGAAGATAGCTACTTCAGAGCTGCTCTAATTTATGCTTATCTTTCTACAAGCTTTGGGAAACAAGTAGCAGGAGAGTAGTGCACTTCAATTAAGTCCTTGATGCACTCCTTATCCTGAGGACCGTAAGCGTGACAGCCTTTATTGTCTGCTCCTTGTGTCTGCTTCTAGAGGATACACAGCAAAAGGGACAAAGAGATGAAGGGAGGGAAGTCCTCTGTAGGTAACAGGAGGGTCATTTCTTCTGGTTTTAAATACCTTTGGGATTCTTTTTTTTTTTTTTTTTTTTTCCTATTGTTGAAAATGCAGCCTATTGCTGGTGATCTAAGCTCACTTTAGTTTGTCAGGCCTGCTAGATTGCTGCAGGCAAATTGAACATAGGTTTAGAGACTTCCTGAGCTCTCCTGTCTTTGTTGATTGGAATTCCTCCACCCTCATCATCAGCCCACCCTCTGCATACTGCATCCACTTGCCTAATTCACGTCAGTGAAATGAACAAGAGAATGCATCCTTCCAAAATGAAAATATCAGCTGGGAACCCACTGCCTTGTCATTTCCCTCCTCCCCACCTTTTCTTGCTCTCTCAGAAATGTTTATGCTTTCATTCCTCCCCAGCCTGCCAGGAGCAGCCACTAAGCCATTTGACTTTAAATGATGAGTCTGTAGTTGGGGAGGGCACGAGGGTGGTCTCCTAAGCACGGCTGGGAGTTATTACTGCAGGTTAATTACTAGGGGAATTTATGTGGTGAGCATCAATCAAATCAGAGGCACATCAAATTCTGCTGTATAAGCTGGCCTGTGCTCAGACTGCATAAGATGACTTTTGTCTTAATATTATTACTTTATTTGTCAACTGAATATATAGCCCAAACATATTCTGAAAAGGGGAGCTCAAAAACCCTCAGATGTCGCAGGACTATGAATGTCAGGCTGCATATCAAACATAGAGTTGGACTGCCTGGGGTGAGTGAGTGATTATAACAATTTGGCATTGGTGGGAAAGCACTGGTAATGGATGACAACACATTGCCTTTGCTTAGGGTTACTGAATCATGTAAGAGAATTATGGAGTGAAGGGTAATATGTATGGGCCAGTTCTGCTGGTGGGAGTGAGGGAATGCACCAGACAAAAGCAGGCTTGTTGCACTGGTATTTCCTTCGTCAGATGAGAGCCTCTTTTAAACACGTGCAAACAAATGCATATTGCTCCCTTCTGGAACTGAGAAGGCAATGTTTGCCAAATAAAAATGATCGGTTGATCCATGGTAATAAATGCTATTTTTAACTGTTCCATACAGGATACAAGAGAATCAGAGGGGAAGAAAACTGCAAAAAAAAATAATATATATATATATATATATATATATATATATATATATGTTTAGAAAAAACTCAGCTGCCCCATTAAAGTCAGAGCCCAAGCCAAAGAGGCAACCTGCTCCCATCCTACTGCATCGTAACACTTCCCTTGTCCCCCAGTTCACCATAAGAAGTGGCTCCCAGGTGTTCCTCAGCATTTCCTCTTGTGCCCTGTGGGACGCATCGTGTTGGTCCCAAGCTACTGGTTTCATCTCTTCTTGGCCTCATAGGGATGGCTCAGAGAAAGGTGTGTGAGACATGAGCTGGATATTTCTTGCCCATGGGCCTTGCCCTTTCCCATGCTGGAAACACTGGGGTGACACTGCTCACTGTGTTCAGACCAGCACAGAGCTTCAGGGCTTTTATGAGCTGCTGGGATCCTTCAGCTCTGGGACATTGTGGAAGTCCTCCTCACTGCTGAGTTGGTGTTTCCAGAGGGAGGAGTAAGCTGAAGCACATTCATTTTTTCACTGCTCTAGATGTTCTTATTATCTGAAGTGCTTCAGGTGAACTCATGGCTTGGGGCTTCATTTGGAGGGCCACAAAGATGTGGTGACCGATTTCCTCAAGCACTTAGCCAGGTGTAGGCACAGCAGTGGCTGCGAGTGCCTGTCCCCTCTGGGGCCACCACAGAAGGGAGATGGGCTCAGCTGGGACTACAAGCTGGATTTGGCCCTCAGGTGACTCCCTCATTGAACTGGGTGCAAAGGAAAGGCCTATCTGATATTAGGTCAAATGAATTAAATGATGACCAATGAAACTCAGTAACCTACAGATTAACAGTTCCAGTGGACAAATGTATTTTAAAGAAAAGATTGAACAAAACCGCAAAGGTTATAAAAAGGTATGCAAGCTCACCCTTTACTTTGTAAAACCATTCTGTTTAAAGCCTTTATGGCCCTTTCACAGCCACAAGATGCAGAACGTGCAAGAGCAGGGCTGTAAAAAAGGCCAGGAGTGTACATGAGGCACCAGCAAGCATAGGCACTGCTGCAGCGACTGCTGCTCGCTGCGGTGAGGTGGTCCGAGGAGATAAACCGTGCCGTGCTCAGACAGCCCAGCAATCGATGAGCCCCCATTGACGGCCTGTGCTCTGTCAGCCTGGAGTGGAAAATCTGCTAAATGTCTGCCTGGTTCAATAAAGTTTTCCTATTAACATTCCTCTGTTGTAAACCTTGGGCATGTGCCATGTAACCACAGAGGGAAACCCAGGAGTGTTATTGCCAAGAGGGGAACGCGTGGCCCCCGGGGTGGTGTAGTGGGATGTCAGCTGGTGTTGGGAGGAGAATGAAGGCAAGAGAAAGAAAGAAGTGTGGGTGGGGGAAAGCAGAGGAGTGGGAATGCTAAGAGATGCAGTTCATAGAACTGTAGGTCAGCCCAAGTTGGAAGGGACCTCGAAAGATCATCAGGTCTGACCTTTTGTAGGAAAAGGGAGCCTCAATGAGGTTATCCAGCACCCTGTGCAATTGCATCTTGAAAGCTTCCAGTGATGGGGCTTCTACCGTGTCCCTGGGGAGCTTGTTCCAGCCATGGATTGTTCTCACTGTTGTACAAAATGTCATTCTTCTGTCAAGAGGAAACCTTTCTTGGTGTGGCCTGTACCCATTACCCCTTGTCTTCTCCATGGAGCTGTTTGTGAAGACAGAGCCTCCACCCTCTCCTTTGCCACCCTTTAAGTACTACAATACTGTGATGAGGTCCGCTGATGGCTTGTGGATATTTTCAATCATTATATCACCCATGTTGTTGACACAGTTACTCACAAGGATGACATACTGCACAGCCACTGAATGTGGCTGTTAACCCTCTCCTATGGATGTATCCTTCCGATGGGAAACAAGATTTAGAAATGTTGTAGAAAAGACCCAGAGGCTATTTTTATTTTTCAACTGGGGGTTATGAAGCGCCAAAGAGAGGAGGAACAGCAGCTGGGAACTTGGAAGAGGATGGGGAACATAGGAACCAAGCTCTCCGTGACTTTCCTGTTTGGCACTTTTCCTGGTGAAAATTTCAGCTTTCACGGTGAAGAAAGCACCTACTGTTCATCTTCAGAAACCCCATTTTCCAGGAGGAAAAGGAGTGGATATCTGGGTGGATACCAGAGAAAACTTCATTTCTTCAGTGACCACCTTTCTTCTGTGAATAGCGGTGGAGATTTATAACATATCCATGCCATGCAATAAGGTCCAAGGCTATGCTGATAGCTATGAAGCTTATGTGCCAAACCCTCCTCAGCACCCTCTGGTTTTATAGCAGAAGGATGCATCCCTCTGCTGTTGCTGGAGCAGTGCAGAGGGAGCTCTGTGCATCAAGACTGGCATTCCCAAGTGGGCTGTAATCTGCTCTCACATAAATAAACAGCATGTAGCTGTCACAAAGGCTTTCATGGATGCAGGGCAGAAAAAAAAAAAAAAAAAGAAAAAAAAAAAGAAAAAAAAAAAAAAAAAAAGAGAGGATAAAGATATGTGGCAATTAAAATATTTTATATTTGAATGAGCCTGGTATCCCATAGAGCTGACCCAGAGTGGGCTCTTGTTAGTAAAAGTAAAGCCAGGCAACTGAATGCTTTTCTTACTCAGCAAAGTAAGGGACTGCTGCAGCTGATCTGATGCTCTCTGCTGACCTATTCCTGCCCTGATGAAGGTGAATCAGACACTGCCTGAAATGTCATTGTCACACAAAACGTCAAGCATTGTCCTCAGATCCTCCAACTTATGACCCTCCTTAAGCCAACAAACTGACTGATTCCCTTTCCTCCTGCTTTCCTTTGTGGTGTCAAGCAAAAACAACTTTCTTTCATGCATTTCATGAAGTCTGCAAAATGCCCTGATGGGTGGAAAATGTACCTCCAGTTTATTGACCAGGTCATAAAATATTTTAAACCCTATAAACAGACAAATAAGCCAAAATGGTTAATCTAAAGACATACGAAATGCTCAAGAATCTATTCACTCCAGGATTTTTGCCAGTTTGCAGCTGCAGTGGTAATTTTGGTGGCTGTGGTTTTAAAGTAGAACAAGTGTGGATGCTACCCTGGTTAACGTACAATACAATGCTAATGTAATGCCAATTATAGATAAACATCTTAATTAAAAACTGAGGAAAGCATGCTTAGATATTTTCTAGAAAGTGAGATTGGAATGTAATCCGAAGCTTTATGAATACAACGTGGGATAAAATAATCTTGATGTTCTGAGGCTTTTCAGTTGGAAATGGCATTTATTTTGAAACAGTGAGGCCCTTCTGCACAGTAATGATCCTGTTTTCAGAAAAGCTGCCTACCATGTTGACAAAAGAAATCAGGTTTTGTCCTCAAACACAAGACGTATGAATATTTTTTATGTCTTGAAATAATGAGCGCTTTTTCAAAAAAAGGGCTAATTGACCAGCCTGTGCGATTATTGAAACATGAGGCATTTTTGGCAAATGCTCTACACAATAAGGCTGTTGTGGTCATGCAGTCAGCTTATTTTTGCTTGCTTCTCACAGATGCCTGTTAATAAAACACAACAGCTGAATTCAGACCTGATGCAGGCAGAGTCTCTAAGTTCCCTGCTGCTCTCAGGGTAAGGAACATAAGTGGAGGAGGATGCTAATGATATTTTGCTGAGGACAGCTGAGGTTAAACAGCAGTCGGGTGTAACTCTTGGTCAGGTAGTTCAGAAGTATCACTGGCCACATCCTCAGGTGGTGCAAGCTGGAGGTCCATCGCACTCCGTGGGCTGTGTTCCTTTCTCCTGGGGTGTTCAGGCACAGCACTACTGCCACTTTCTACCCTGACTTTTTATGCATCAGAAGTCTCTGAATCAAATCTCTAGGGGGTACGTAGGATGAAAAGCACAATGAATTTAGGAGCAGCTACCCAGAAAGCTAACTTAGTGATAAGAACTTGCTAATGAAGTACTCGATTTAAAAAGGAACTGATATTTGAGAGTAACAGGCCAACAATGTAGCTCAGAGAAAATGTTTCAGGCTCTCAGATGTCCCAGCTGATTTTTGAGCTGAATAGATATCAGACAGTCAGAGCTATCTGCACACTGGAGACCAGTGCAAAACGTGCTGCGAAGTCTGCCTTCCAGCTGACAAAACAGTCAAGCCATTACGAGGCAATCTGGCTAGCATTATATCTTTTAATATATTTCCAGACTTTAGTTTCTGAGATCTCCAGAGGATCATGAGCCTCCAAGGTCATCAGGGTTTCGACCTTTCTTTTATTGCCATAGCAACCAAAGCTGTCTTTAGTGTTTAAATTAGTTAATCAATTGCAGCCCTTGATTTACGCTGGTTGGCAGCAGCCATCCTTGAAAGCTATTTCTTGACTAATATGTGCTTTTATCACAGAAGGGTATTCCCACACCTCAGCTGAATAAGACCCTTTGATAGAAGAATTCACTTCATCATCTGAATTCAGTGCCTCATCAGGGGCCAACTAGCATGAATTACTATTATAGATTTATTTTTTTTTTTCTCCAGAATCATCTTAATTCTGGTTTACAACCCCTTAGAAGAAGACAGGGGGTCACTTAATTGGGAAAAAGCACAGGCTCTAATTGCTTCCATAGAAGAGGAGAACGTTCCACCTTTGAACTGTGTGTAAATGAAATTACAATGCACAAACAAATTAATCACTTCAAAGAACTCTTTTTGAGTGAGGTCAAAATAGGAACCACTTTCTGTTTAACTGGCATATTCTGATAATCCCCGATTCTTCTGAGAAATATCGTGGAATAACAAAGTGAGGGCAAGGTCACTGACTGAAATGCCCTGGGACCTGAGGCTGTCCATTGATTTACTGTGTGGGTCTGGGTACATTAGCCAGCCCTCTGTGACTCAGTTCCCTGAATTGTGAAGTGCAGCTAATGCCTACCTTGCTCAAGTGGATCAGAGGGGTTAATCAGTGAGTGCTTACTTGTTTCAGATGTCCCCTTCTTCTCTATGTCTCTTCCTCTGTACAACAGGGGGTATCTGTACAAGTACTGGGGCTTGCAATCAATTGTGCTTGTGCACCAAGCTGTCTTAAGAGTCACAGGTTGATGTGGATGGGAAGGGGCCTCTGGAGGTCTCTAGTTCAAGCTGCTGCTCAAAGCAAGTTGTTCAGGATGTGCTGAGACAAGTTTTGAATATCTCCAAGAATGGAGATCCCACAACCTCTCAGGGCAACCTGCAACTTGAGCTGACACTGCTTCACCTCTGCAGAGATGCATTTATGAGGACTACACTCTCTTACCAATACTTTTTCATTCACTAATGTATTTTATTAGGTTTGCACTTAAACCTGCTTCGCCTTCTTAGGCAATCAGTAAAGTTAGGCTGTGGCTGTTTTGTGCCTCTGTAGGCACTTCCTAACAAATCACAAACACATGCTTTCCACAGCAGCTCTGTATTAAAAGTAACTTCTAAAGGTTGGTCAAACTCTGATGTGTCAGTTTTCTTTCTTTGGGTTTTCTTTCTCTTCCAGTCATTGGTGGCAGCTTTACAAATGACAGCATAGAAAAAGTTGGGAAGTTATTGCTGAACTAGTAGAAAACAAGGATAATGTTGTCTCTGTTTTTGATTTTTTTCTCATCTGGATTCCTGGATCTCCCAGCCAACAACATTTAGTTGAAATAATGAACAATCACCTTATTTTTGATGGATGAGAAGTGACGAGTGCCATTTGCAGAGTAAAAAATAATCCCTGCAGTCCAGCATGGTGCTTCTTTCCTTTGCCGTATGGCGGTGGCCCCTCGGGACGTGTTCATTGGGGCTCACTTCTGACAACATGACCTCATCATTATGCTAAACCTATGTTCTTCCTGTCTTTACACAAATAGTCTTGCAACCCAAATGAGCACGCTCTTTGTTATTTTAAAGAGTGGCTGGTACCAAAGCGAATCATTTTTCTTTTGATTAGCATTTTCAAAGGATAACCTTCGTGAAATTTCCACAGAGGCTGCTTCTGCTGCACGGTGCATCTGGTTGAGTTTTAATCATTTAACAATTCTTGGCCTCAAAATGATGTTGTTCCTGGGACTTCTTGGAAGTTGTGACATGACGGCCAGCAGGGACAATGCCTTTTTCCTGATTTGCATTCACTGTGTGATGGGATTCATGTTTTACACTCTGTTTTCTGCCAAGAAGGCTGTTGTTGAGGGGAAGGTGAAAGCAAAGAAGAGTCGTCTTTGTAATGTGTGATGGGAAGGTATCTGTGAAAGTTGTTCGACTGAGTGCCAGCTTGGAGAATTAATAAAATCAGAATAATTTTCATATTCTTGCTAAGATCCTTGGGCATATTTCCCCTGCACTTCTAAGAGGACTTTCATTTGGCTAAGTGTTGGTGCAACTTTGATCACAAAGTCGAGAGGCTTTGCCACATGTATCAAGTGCTATCAAATGAGCTGACAAGCACCAGATTTGCAATTCCTCTGGAACAGCACTATCCATTTGCAGAGGGATCAATTAGTTTTGGTGCCCAGAGAAAGGATTTCAGTAGCAACTTAAGGAATTTATTGCTTAAATAAATGAAGTGGGGAAGGCGATGGAGATTAGGATGCAGCTTGCTGGCATTTTGTCTCCTTTATTTTGTTATATTTTAAGCTGATTGCAGGTAGATGGAGTAGTTTGACTATCACTTTGGCACAGGTTGGCATCAGCACTGAACCTTTTAATTCAATCTTATTTTTGGATGTGACTCTGTGGCTGAGAGACACCCTAGCCCTTTGTGGAGTTCACCAAACAAGACTAATCGTACTGGTGCTGTGCCAAATGCCTTGGTGAGTCGTCCTCGCTATGCTCACATGGACAGCAGTCGTGTTGTGGTTTTGGTTGTAGTCGGGATTCCTCAGGGCCCAGTGGTTGCTGGACACTTTAAAAAGTAACTATAAAAACAAGAGGATGTGGTCAGGGGTGTCCTCTCCCTCAAGAGAGGGCAAACCAACAAGATTTAAGAAGACAAGGTCATGGCACCTCAGAGGAGGTTCGCATTTGACGTTTGAATTCATTCTGGGCTTTTTGGTCCTACGCAGGCTGCATTCCTTTATGGGGCAACACCGTATCACTGCTGGTGTGTGGGGGATGATGTATATTCAGGCCTTGGTTGTATAGGAAACCTTTTAAATCATTTCACAACAGCACCCCTTATGGGAGTAAAACTTAAGTGTGAAAACTGCCTAACAGGGGAAGCAGAGCGAGAGGAACCTTACAAATTAAAAGAAAGACGTAGTGTTTTCTCATTTCAGATATCGAGTACTAAAGCCATAGGATGGCATCTGAAGAGTCAAACTGATGAACAGTCACTGAGTAAAGAAACCTGTGCTAACAGACGCGTGCAAACTGCAAAAAGCAGAGTATGCCTTTGAAGTCCATGCTAGGGAATGTTTTAATTGTGTGCAGATCATTATGTCTTACATTAATTTCAAGTTGCATATGCTTTGCTCTCTTTTTTTTTTTTTTTTTTTTTTTTTCTCCTCTGCACTTCTCCTTTTCTTAGCTTATTTATTTATTTATTTATTTATTTATTTATTTATTTATTTATTTTTCCTTTATTTTTTTCTCTCTGCCCTCCCTCACCCCCCCAGGTTGTTCTTTATTTAAAAAGAAATGGCAGAAACTCTCTATTTCTGTCTTACCATCTGCTCTCACTCCACGGTGGCTTTCCTGTTAGAACGCTGCCACTAGAGCTGCATAGCAGGTACATGCCACTGCAGGCACATACATTTTCTAAAAGCAGCTGTTACTACAGTGGTGTTTGCTTGGAAAATGCTTCAAAGTCAATTAGCATTATAATTGGTTTTAACCCAGGATATTTAAAAGCATGGCAAAATTAAACCAAGGTCTTTATTTAAAAGGAGAAGAGGAATCTAATCTTTACAGCTATTTTTCACTCTTCATTTCAAGTATCAGAAATTTATCATGTCATTTTCTCCTTTCCTTTTTCAAATAGAAGTTTTCCATTTCCTTACAGGCAATCTTCCCTTCCCTTCCCTTCCCTTCCCTTCCCTTCCCTTCCCTTCCCTTCCCTTCCCTTCCCTTCCCTTCCCTTCCCTTCCCTTCCCTTCCCTTCCCTTCCCTTCCCTTCCCTTCCCTTCCCTTCCCTTCCCTTCCCTTCCCTTCCCTTCCCTTCCCTTCCCTTCCCTTCCCTTCCCTTCCCTTCCCCAGGATTCATCACTGTAGTGTCCAAGTGTCTTCCACCATGAGACTCATCATTGTCCTGTACTGCCCTGTCCCTGTTCCTCAGAGTAGCAGAATGTTCAGTGGCATCATTCTGCAAGTAGTAGGAAGAGTTTCTGTTTTGGTTTTGGTTCCTTTTTTTTTTTTTTTAACCCCCCCCCCCTTTTTTTTTTTTTTTTTTTTTTTTTTCCCACCTTCCAATTAGTGCACAGGGGCTTTCATTTTTCCCTTTCTTTTCCTGTTTGCTCTAATAGCCTTCAATTTCTTCAACCATTCTCAGAGCATCTCCACCTCACAAATATATCTGGATCCGAGCTGATTAATCATGGCGTAGCAGTTTATTGTCTCGGAGGTGTACATAGCAGAGGAAGATTTAATGGGCTTCAAAGGACGAACTCTCAGAGGAACAGAAAGACTTTTAAATTCTCTTTTTGGAGAGCTAGAGAAATTGTCAGGGAAACAATAATAGTGATATAGATAGATATTACAGTGGGCACTGTGGGGAGAGGAGAGGATTTACTTGTAAAATGCACTAGCAGGGGACTCCTTTACTGCCTGACAATGCAAGTTACTCCTGAAAGCCTGCTTTTAAAACTCATTTTATCCACTCTGATCTCTTCATCCAGGATCATTTCTAACAAGTGAAAGATCATAAAAGACTGACTTCTCCAAATTAGCCAGGGATGGTGTTTTCCCTTATTTGATGAAACTGAACTGCAACAAAACCAGGTGAAGCACTCACCAAGAGGGAAAACCTCCGGTTCCTGCAAGCCCTGAGCAGTGTTCCTCCCACCCATTCCCCTTTGCTGAGCAGTTTCTGTGTTGAAAAGTGTGGCTTTTAGTCATCCTGAAAGTATTTGGAAGCTTGCCTTGAGGTTGCTGAAGAGGTTTTCAGGACTAGGGTCACCAGTGGGGACCCCAACATGGGACTAGGGGAAGGAGAGGCACAGTGGGGAACTACATCTGACACTGAGGTGCTCTGGGTGGATTCATGAACTGGTGGGCAATAGGCAATGCCCTGGGACGAACGTGCCAGAAGCAAGACTTTTTTATAGCCTTTGCTATTGTTCAAGGTGCTGAATTTGTTTGGGATTTTTCTTTCATTAACAAATACAAAAAAATATATATATATCTGGCTTTATCTGATTAATATTTCAATCCAATGCTGTTTTCATTTTCAGTACAGAGGCCAATTATGACATAATCCTGCTAGAAATAATATAGGGGATTACTCAATAGTTATTTCTCTCTGCATTTTCTTTACTGAACTCCTTCAGTTTCAGCTTTGTTGTTTTACCTACTTGACAGCAGCCTTCACTTTATAGCTTAACGCTGTTAAAAGTGCTATCATCTGCTTTCTCATTTTATAACTCTGTTTAGCACTAATGATTCATGTGGATAATGTATACACTGTGTAACTGAAAATAAATACCATGGGGTTTGCTGGAAGAAAAGGTAATACAATATTTGAGAGCCTTGTTCCCTGGAGAAAAGGCACTGTAATTGTTTCCATAATGCTCCTGCCTGATTACTGTTGAGCTTTGTAGGCAATGGGACTGTGCTTCTCTTCCCTGCACCTTCCCATCCAGCCCTGAGGACACCCCAGGTGTCCAGCAAGGAAGGAGGGGCACAGCTCAGCCCCGCAGCCCTGGTCCTTTGTCATCCCTTCGGGTCAGCACTCCTCGACCCACCTAACTTACCGAACCTTGTGGCCAAACTGCCTGGTTTCATCTTGGGTAGTTATATTCCAAATGTTTGCGGCTGGGCTGCTGGGTTTTGGTGGATGTGACTCAACGCCATGCTGTAGTCACAGGAACACACTTCATCCATCACATAACGCCGGGGAGAATTGCTGAGTTTCTGAGGCATGCTGTTTTAATCTGCACGGCCCGCAGTGCTCTTGGTGGAGGGAGCTCACCACAAATCACAGCCACAGGTGTTTTGTTTTTCTTTTTTCTTCTTTCTGAAATCCAGAGGGTATAACACATGGTTTACAGTTTCAAAAGTAACCGGTGATTATGTTGCCTCACCACTGACGGGGATCTCCTTGCAGAAGGCTGAGTTTCAGATGCTGAATGCTTAATGCCAGGGAAGGAGTCAGCCAAGTGTGTTAAGCCTCTCTCATTTCATTTGTGATTCTCTGAGGTGGTCACCATGAGTACCCAGCTCCCCTCCTTGCCCATTAGTCCTTGGGACAGAAATCAGGCCATCGGTCCATGTTCATTAGTTCCGGATCTCAGCACTGCAAAATCACCTGGCCGTACAAGAGTGACCTGGGACAGGCATGAAACCACGGTCATATTCCTGTTGAATTAACCAAGATGCATATTAAGTTTTGTGATGGCTGTTGGGTGACAGAAGATGTGGTACAGCCTGAATTAGAGTGCTTTAGGTCACTTGAAACAAAGTCATCAAGGAAAAAGCAATCCTTTTTTTTTTTTTTTTTTTTTTTTTTTTAATCAAACTTGAATAATCATAGTAACAATTTACCTGTTCAGTACTTTCATGTTTTCAATATCCTAAATCTGGATATTGAGTCTTGTGGACCCACCACCACACTTAGTCCCACAAAATACTGCAAATCCTGAATACACAAATTGCACCCCATGACCGCAGTTCGGGCTCCTCGTAGAAAATTCCCTTCAGCTCTTACCTCTCCCAACTTTGTGTTTTTGTCATTTGCTGAACAGATTGTAGCTTCAGACAAATAGCTTCCCAAAAATAACTAGAGGTGGTAGCAGCCATGTCAAGGATATTATAAAATCCTGCTGTCTGTGCTGTTTTGCTTAATCCTGAGAACACAGCCAAGAGAATCAAGCTCTGAACAGAAGGGATGTAAAATCTCCTTATTCAGTATAATGACAGATAGCATACTTTGCCCTTTTGCAGATCTTTATGAATGGTTAAAGTTATGGCTAGGCTTGGATTAAGCAGCATTTCTACCAAAATATTGCATTTGGGTCTTTCAGACATTGAGTTGCTTGAAAGATGGAGGAACATTTAATCTTACGCCCACACAGACATCTTAATTTCCAAAACAGGATCTTTCCTGACGTTTAATGACTCTCCAGCATGTGTTGAAACTGAATACTGAAAGGAAAATACATCAGTCAGCAAGGGAGTGCTAAAGCTCTTTCTGTACTCATTCAAACATCATTGTCAGCATCTTTTGGGGGGTTTATACATGCTAAGTGTTCTGGACAATGCTCTTTATATCCTGGAAGATCTTTGTCATGTGTATTTCACGTAGCAACTACTCTTTTTCATGAATGCCACAGCAGTATTTCACTAGCCAGTTCTTTCTTACTCTGAGCAAAATGCTCCAGTTCTCCAGGAGCCGGTTCTCTGCCTTGCCTGGGTTACTGATTTCGTCTGTGTCCGGTCCTTTCCACAAGTCATTTGTGCCTCTTGAGCTTGACTCAGACCAGCTGGAAAATGGAATGAAAAATAGAAACTCTGGAAACTGCTTACTGCTTCTCATTTGAGCTCTCCTCCATAGATGCAGTTCATTTAAAAATATACACATATAGGTGTTGGAGATTAAATACCATGTAATTCTAATCTCTTTCCTGTTTTAATGACAAAATTTTCTAAATTAGAATTTTTGTGAATGAGGGAGACTTTAAGCGAATGCTGTTGTGTCACTCAGTCAGTATTAGGGCTGAGAGCTGTCAACGAAATAAAGGCAAGGCTTTGTATGATCTCTAATTATAGTTGATTTTTAGTCTGGTTAATTTGCCACCTTTTTAATGGGCTTGGCAGCATTTGAAGGTGTCAGGAGCTTATGTGAGGATGAGAATATCCCTTAGTGGTGTTCAGTGCCTTGCTGGGACCGGACTCCCCTGCAACTGCTCCCTGCATCTGCAGGACTGCTGGGCCCAGGTATTTGTTCCCCTGCTGACCCCCTCCAGATGTCTTGCTGTCAGTGGGGAGCATAACACAACTGTTAATACCAAATGAAATAATGCAGTGACTCTCTCCTTCCCTCCCACAATTATTTGTGTCTCACTGAGTCCTGGCTGAACGAATTTTTAACTTTTACTGTGGAAAAAAATGTCAAAATGAAATGTAGCAGCAGGCATTTTTTTCTGGCAGCTAGATCTCTGCTGTTTTTTTTTTTTTTTTTTTTTTTTTTTTTCCTCCTAAAAAAGGGACAAATTCTCTTTATTTCCTTTACATTAGTTTTGATCATTCATTTTTTCTTCTGATTGCAAAAAGATTTAAAAAAATAGGGATTTAGAGAAGAGGGTGAAATAGTAAATTTGATCTTCTCACTAGCTGCAACTTTGAAATATGAATTGTAATACCAGCAGCATCCATGGGTATAGGAGAACACTAAATGTTTGTTTTTTTTTTTTTTTTTTCTATCTGCTTTTTGGCACTGGCCCACTATTGCTCCATTCAGAATCACTTTCTGTGAAGACAGAAGTCCTTCTGGGGAGAGTGGCCTCAGCTCGGTTGCACAGACATGGCCAGGAGGTGCTGGTTCGATAGCACCTGGGTAAGAAAAACACTCAGACTGTGCTTTGAAGAGCTTAGTGGTATGGTTTAGAGGAGGTCTTGTTAGTGTTAGGTCAGAGGTTGGACTAGGTGATCTCGGAGGTCTCTTCCAACCTAGATGATTCTGTGATTCTGTGAATTACTGGTTTAGATGCTGTTTGTTGGGGCTAACAAGGAAGGCAGTAGCACAGATAATCTTGGGTCCTGTGAAATGTCAGGAACCCTGAGCTGTGAACTGTTGGATGGTCTACATTCAGGGCATGCAACAGTTACTCCAGTTTGGTCATTCAAGTTCTTATAGGATTTTCCTACAAGAAAGCAGCTCTATTCATCATTCGTGCTGTCAAAAAAAGAGGATTTCTTCCTGAGAGGTTGTTGCTGTACCTTTAGATAAAGGCAGGGCCACGCAGGGGGGGCAATCACTGGCACCAAGTGGAGCTGCCTGCAGGCTCCTGTTACCAACACCCCTTTATCCGATGGCTGATGGAGATGTGCAGCACACCACAGCCCTGAAATTAGTCTGCAATCAAATGCATGGCTTTGTCAAAAAGTTCTCATGCAGAATAGGTGCCTTAATTTCATTTTAATAGGTGCAGTACTCTCTGCACTGCCATTTGTTAGCAAATGCCTCTGTTAAACTCAGAAGTGTTTTTTCGTGGTTGATTAGTTTTATTCTGCTCCTTGGGAAAGGTATATAGTTATCAGTATGCTTAGTCCTTCTATAAAGTTAAATCATTTAGTATCCAAAAGATAGTAATTGTAATTTACATCTTGAAACAAAATTGGTATGAAATATACTGAGATAAAACAATCCAAAATTTCATTTTTTAAATCCTTTAAAATATAAATAGATTGAAACAGTGATTTTGAATAGATTCAAATTCTGCTGAACCAGTAACAAACACTATTGAACTTTTATTGATATTGTTTTGGCTTGGAATTTTCTTTTGTTCAGTTGCTCCGTTTGCATGATTCCTTAGGAAAAGGCATTTTTGAAAGAGATAGGAAAGAACGAGAAAGAAAGATTTTTAGCCATAAATCTATTGCTTTTCCTCTTGCTGGCATACGGTGCCTACTTTAATTTTCTTCAAATTAAAAAAATGGCAGAAGAATTGCTGTGCTGAAGCTGCAGACACATCTTTCTGACTTTAATCGTCTTCTACACATTATGTCTGTAACTGCTTGTCCCTGCTGCTCAGTAGTTGCATTATTCAAATCTGAACTTTTCATCTGACTTTCCTTCTAAAGTTTGTCAGAAACTATCGAATTCACAATTTCACGTCTAAATTTGTTTTTACTGAAATGTCAATTAAAAAAAAAAACCTGGTCCAGTTTCCAAGTTAACGTACAAAGAGATTTCAATTCTATTTTATTTTTTTTCCCTGCATACAGAGCTGGTAGAGGAAAATCCCTCAACAGGATTTACAAGAGTGCAAGGTCTCCTTTTTCAATAGATCCTGCTTGCTTCTTTCCATACGTCTTGCCAGCTATAGCGAATGTTTCCTTCTCATCCTTCCCCATGGAGGTTGTTCACTGGTCCATCACTGCCTCCTCCACTGCCTCCTTAGCTGTTCCTTTTTTCACAGTGCTCATGGAGAGGTAATTCAGCAATTCTGACTTAAACAACATTCAGGTAGATATTCTTCCTATCAAAGCAGAGGTAATACTCATTATAACTATTTCCTTACCTTTCCACTGACTTGTTTATCAATGTCTGACTTTTGATTTGGTTGCTTAAGTAGTTCATGGCAGGATAAATGAAAGCCCATGGAGTATAGGCTTGTTTTAGTCAGAGAATGCACACTGTTAATGTTGAAGTGCAAACTCTGGTCTGCTTAAAGCACAAAAAGGTAAATGTTCAAAAATCAAGGGTAAATTCTCCTTCATACATTTTTTATAAGCACATATAATCTCTTGACTTCTCTTCCTTTTTTGATAAGATTCATTTTGATCTCTGAAAGAAGAAATAAGATGATCTGTAATGGGTATTTCTTGTGCCTGGAGCATCCATCATGACATATAAGCAAAAATGGTTTGTCTTTTCTGAGATGTACTGGCAGCAGTGGAAGGGAGTGGGTCAGCTTCATAACAGGAGCTCTGTCAGGCTCCATGTAATCAGTGTCTGTTTTAGAAAGCATCTGATTTTAGAAAGCTAGATGGTCTAACAGTGGCTGAATTGGTTCTTTCCTAAAGTTGTTCTTGTTCTTCCTGTCAAGTTCTGAAACACTGAAAGAGAGCAGGTGGAAGAGGTAGGACACGTAAGGCTTCTTCACTTTTAAAGGATTAAGGCATTTCATATCTGCACTGCTCCTTGTGATGCCAGTAGAAATCTTACATACGGTGCAAAGGTAGAGCTGTGGCCCGAGGACTGCAGAACATAGGGAAAATACAGGCTCTCCGCTTGCTCATTAAGAGTATTCTTTTCTTATCTACAAATATATGCAGATAGGATGCTAATTATGTGTATCCATCTGTTGTATTTAAAGTGTCATAAATGTAGATACTAAGTCTAAAGCTGTTCATAGAAACTTAGTATATTTCAAGTCCTTCTTTTTAGAGCATGTTTTTTTAGAATACAATTTGCATCTGGAACAAAGTTTAAGAGGCCGGAAGGCCTGCAGGTTGCTTGCCAGATACTGATGAACCATATCTTTCTTCTTGTTTGGGAGCTTCCATGACAAAATATTTAACTCAGCCTGGCCACAGCTCTTACCATTTCTCTGACATCTGCTCCCAGCACAAGGACTGTACATCTTCTAAATGCTAGGGGCAGAGGTGGCCAGGATGCTTTCCTTCTTTCTTCAGCAAGTGACCGTTGTGACCAGGTAACCTGCTGGAGAATTAAATCACTCTGAGTATTTCTGTGACTTATTTTTACATGACTTATTTGCCATGTATGCAGGATTTTTGCGACATTCTCTGGCACAAATAAAGCTTTGGAAAGGAGAAAGAGGAAAGTGTTTTAAGGTACCTTACAGAAAGGTGGTAGGACTGCCAGAAATAAACTGGAATTTTTATTTCAGAACTAAAAAAAAAAAAAAAAACAAAACACAAACTTTTCAGAACTAAAATTCAAAAATAAATAAATAAGTAAAATAAAAGAATCAGGGAAAGATCAAGGCAATGCATTGATACAGCAGATGAAGAGTTCCAGATGTCTAGCACTCTCTTTTCCTCTTCCAGTTCAAAGCAAACCCACGTAACACATGGCTTGCTTAAGGAACAAAGCTTTTGAATTTGCCTCCTGAGCATTATTTTAAAAATGAGGATTGCTTGCACAACAGCTCTGACAAGAAGCCTCCTGAGGTAGCAGAGTGGATTTTCCCCCATCCTTGCCTGACCGCCCAGCACAGACCCTGACCCTGGCAGTGTTCCTGCCTTCACCCTCTCTCTCAGATGTGGCTTCAGAGATCTGGGTGACAAAAAGACCTGGATATTTATAGTTTTGTAGTTTCCTGCTGTGATCCAGTGAGGAGTGCTGCTTTATGGAGACTCCAGCTCTGTTACAGCAGCTGATAAGAACCTGCATTAGATGATATCACAAAACACTAGGTGCTTTTCAGAAAAGGCAAGCAGCTGCTTTTCAAGCAAGATGAACCAACAATAAATAAGGAGAGGGAAAATAAATCTGTCTGCTGGTGGCTTCAGTCCGACACTGAAGCATTGCAGGAAAGCAGACAGGTACCATCCTGGTAAGTCTTGGTGAGACCTGCTATGAGATCAGGGAGCTACAAACAAGTAGTGAGCCTCAATATGCTAGGAGGCCATTGGATCTGGATACTGAAGGGGTCTCTATGTAGTTCTGTCCTCGTTTTTACTGCAGTTTGATATCTGTGCCTGGTAAGGACACAGACAGAGATCATGGAGCATGTACAAGATTGCCTTCAGAGAGACGTTATCTTAGCAATAAGATGAGCTCATCCTTGTCTTGCTGAGGAAAGAGCATTAAGGGCAATATCCTTGTATCTCATACTGCATTCTTGCTTGCACGTATTAACATCAATTGGTATTAGCCAGAAAGTTTGCTGAGGGCATCTTAGAAGTTTATGTGTATCACATGGAAGAATCAGGAGGATCTTTTTCCTGAAATGTTTTAATGTTAAAGTAATTTCCGTCACACCACAGCTTCCACACTGCCACCAAGGAGAAGGAGGCTAAACTAAAGCTCAGGTCAGATTCAGGATCTAAGGTCCTTGCATTCTTGTGATGTAGAAGCTTCAAAAAAATGCAACACTCAACCAACACTGAGTCACCTTATGTGACAGATGTCTAGGGACCATTCTAGGAATCTGCTTTTTCTCAGTTACTGACACTGCATTGGGCACTACACAGCTGTTGGGTCACTGAGAAATATTTCTTGTTGGAAGTCAGCATGCAATAAGGTGATGTGCCTCTTCCCAGAGGCTCATGGCTACTGGAAGTGAAGCTTTGTGAACGTGTGAATAGCTTCCCAGGCACATTGAGGAAGATTTGACAAGAGATAGGTAATACCTATTGAAAGCAAGTCCTACTGCATTCTCCAAGTTCTATCAGGAATGCTTAACCAAGTCTGAACAGCTTCAGGCTGGCAGGCAATAGCTATTAAAGCTGCAAAGAAATGTAATCGATTTATATTTTGTATATTGACTACTACACTTTCCAAGTACCCCTTCCTTTATCGATGCTGTCACAGTCGGTGTGCCATCAGCAGTAACACAGTCGGTGTTTTTCTTCATGGATGGAGCAATGGAAGTGTAGCTAATGCAATCCATCACCCAGCCTGAGATGCTCCAGGATTTGCAGCAAAAGAGGGTTGACATATTTTCAAAATTTTGAGAAGAGTTTCTCCCCCTATGACCTGAATTGGGAGTTATACAGAAGTCTTTTTAATATTAAAGTATTTCCTTTTTTCTATGAGGTCTTTAAAATAAAGCCTTTGGGGCTGTTAATATCTCTGATGTTATTGCTTTGAAGACTGCATAATATGATTTTAAAGGAGAAAGCTTTTAAAGGACTCATCCATTTCAAACATTGGCAATCAGGCTGACTTTGTAGCTCTAGATGCAAGTGGAAACTTTGATATGACAGAAGTTAAAGGCAAAAGATTTTACATGACAGTTTGAACAGATGCGTGTTTCTAAGTGCTGAACTTTCATTTGCTAGGATTTCATTTATTGAAGGATGCTCTATAAAACTGCAACTATCTCACTGCATCTGACTGTAAATTGTTAAATGTAAAAGATCTACTTCTGGCTTTTATGTAGCTAATTCAATAAAGATAAAAATAAGCTTTTCTACTCAATAGTGAAGAATCCATAAGAATTTTAGCACATGAAGCCCTGTGTCAACTTGGAAGGAAAAACTAGACAGAACAAGCAGTATCTTCTTTAAAAAGGCCAGAAAGGAATGTCTGATAAAAAATGTAAAAAGTTTTAAAATTGACTTCAGTTCTATTGAGATTTATTCTTACAAGTTGCTATGAGGAAGAGCTTGTGGAAAAAAAAAGCTTCCTGT
This sequence comes from Aythya marila, assembly GCF_965140915.1. Taxonomy (NCBI): domain Eukaryota; kingdom Metazoa; phylum Chordata; class Aves; order Anseriformes; family Anatidae; genus Aythya; species Aythya marila. The sequence continues at coordinate 26,942,377 of NC_139042.1, read as the reverse complement.
TTCGCAACATGGTTTCCTATTTTCCATTTCCGAGAATTCAAAATAATATCAAACTTTGAATGTTAAGATTTTTCAAGATTTTTCAAAACCAAACAAAACTTTAAAGGTTAAGTGAAAGGTGAATAACCTGTGAGCGTTAAGTGGTGGTGTGTGACTTTTACATTATACTTCAGGAGGATCAAACAATTCCAGAAAGAGAGGAATCTGTCTGGTAAGAGTACCAAACCTGTCTGATGGGGCACTTAGCCCTGAGAAACAAATTTAAAGTTTTGTTATGAGATCCTGGAGTTCACATGTCCTAGGCATTTCCCATTGGGCCTTGCCTTTCACCCTTATTTTAGGGCAGTGGTTCCATTTTCAGTTTAAGAAATATTTAAGAATGAAAGGGAAAAAAAAATATTTTTTGAAAAATGAGACACCCCAGTAAAATCCTGTTCCATTCAATCTATTTTGTTCCATCTTATGTAACTGAGTTCCTCATCTTGGTCGATCCAAGGTTCTTCTAGCAGTAAGAGTCCCATAACTACAGGAAGTGTGATGATGGATTCCTTACTTCCAGATCAATATGGAACCTCTGATATTGTTGAACTAGACTCAGTCTGCTCTTTTAAGCATCTTTTCTGTCCTACCCAACACTTCTTCAGCCTTTCCCTTATGTACTTTCACCTATTGTGTTAAAATCTAAATATTACATTTCCTTAGAAACAGATTTTTGGGGTTGTTACTTCATTATTCTGAAGAAATAAATATGACATAAGTTGACTACATCTCTGCAAGTGGAAAAGACATCACCATATGAACTTTTTATTTATAAATCTTTATATCTACACAGCTGCACAGATCTCACTGGGGATCATGTTTCTCTTATGTCTCAAATTATTTTTACATTTCTAATACTGCAGCTGTTTAGATTACTTATTTCCTTCCATGTCTTTGAGTCATTTCCTCTGTTTACATTTTTCACTGGAATCTTTCATTTTTTTTTAGTTTACAAGATATTTGTGCTTTTTTTTTTTTTTTTTTTTTTTTTTTTTTTTACATGACTTTGCAATATCATGTAGAAGGAAGACTATATACCAGACAGATGAACTTTTCACAATATGGAAATTAGTGGATTATAAATGCTCACTCTGACTAAAGCTTTCTGGTTTCAAGCTAGAAGTACGTGGTATATGTGACGTCTCAAAGTTTTAAGCTCATCATTTCTGGGGGAATATAAATATAACATTTAAATATATTTTGAGTCATTATTCAAAATTTCAAGGAAGAAGTATTAATCTGGCTGATACTGTAACCAGCCTCTTAGAGAGACAAGCAGCCTTTCTCAAAATGGGATCTGTTGTAATTGTGTTACATCTGTTTATATTTGGTCTATTTATATTTGATCTACTTGTAATAGTGTTTTGTAGGATTATTCCCATTCGGCTAGTACAAAAAATCTGCTTGGTAATCACTGCCAAAGGAGCAGTATCCACCTAGCCAGATAAAGTGTAATTGAGTACACCTGAAAAGGACATTGATCTTAGCTGAAGTTGAAATACCTGGGCCAGCCTGACATTTGGTCTAACTTTGCAATTCAGAACAACATACATTTCAAAGTGTATGCTGCCCGTAAGACAAAGTGCTTACTTTTGAAAAGACTTATGTATCAAGACCCTTCCCTCCACCAAACACGGGTGTGCATGAGTTTGTGAATGTGGTCGGGTGAATCCAGGAGGACAATAAAGGGCAGTGAAAAAATAAAAATACTCCCCAGTGTCAGACTTCTTTTTGGTGAGCCTCTCAGACAAGCAGAACAGATCTGTTTCCAGTGCACTGTGGAGTCCTGGCCCCACAGTTACCCTCTCTGTTTGTGTCCCTAGGTTAAGCTAAGAATGTGCATACTTTTTCTTGTACCAACATACAGTCGGGATGCAGCAAAAGCCAAGTCATTGGCTTGGTTTGGCTGGTAATGGAGAGGGAGATGGGATTTGCCTGAGTTGCTGTGCATGATTTTAGCATCTCTCACAATGGGGAGGAAGCAGACCGAGGAAGCCAGCTGGGACAAGTTAGCAGGGCAGCATAACGAGACATTGAAACCATGTTTTTACAATGCTGATTAGACTCACGAACTCGTGCAAAATGAGCCCTGCCCTTGCCTACCCAGCACTGGTGAGGCCAGGGAGGGGACATTTCTCCTCCTTTGCTTCAGGGACCAGTCGCTGTCTGGCAGCAGCTCTCGGAGCAGGAATGTGATTCATGGTATCCAACATGCCAGTCAGGATTTACAGTATGTCGAGGGGACTGTAATCCGCTGCTTAAAGTGCCTGTGAAGAAAGGCTTCATGAAAGCCAGGCACTCTGTTGCATTAGTTAATGTTTATTGCTATTCTGGTAGAGTACTTTCAGGTGTCATAATTTTTTGCCCGATCTGAGCTCTGAGCAGGGAGGCATAAATTTCTGTGGGAATGCTGCTTATGCTGGACCTCCTCCACACGCTCTCTTCAGGAGGATGCGGCTGCATGGAAGTGGAGCATCAATGAGCATCCTCCTCCTGAGGACTTTGGGGGGGACGTTAGGGTTCAGAGGGAATTGCTAGCACAGCCATTCACCTCTGCACACCGATCCAAGAGACGCAGAAATAAGGAGTAAAATGGGGAAGGCCTGCCCAGTTTTAGAGGAAGCTGTGGAATGATGGAGATGGGGATTTAACCTTGTGTTAAATGACCCAGATTCTGACTGTTCACCTAGAAAAAAATAATTTGCAGTGATTATTGAGAAAGCTGTACTTCAGGGATTAAAAAAGGCCTTTTTCCCCACCTCTGTTTATACTGAAGTCATGTCAGACTGAGCAAAGAGCAGAAATAGAAAATGCAACATGTCCCTCAGCACTGAATAATTCGCATGATTTATTTAGCATCTTCTTTGCCAAGTGAGAAAATAACACATTATTACCTCTTTTCCTCTGATATACCAGTGCTTGCCCTGCTATCTCAAAGTAGCTGTTCAGGGTGTACCAAATATAACAAGAAATATGTTACCAGATGTTTTCAGTTTAACATGAAACAGAGCCTGGCTCTTTGTTTTCCTAATGGGCCGGCGTGCGCTCCCCTCTCTGAGGGGAACAAACTTGGAGCCAGGTTGGTCACTCACCCGTAGATGGAGCAAGGTTAATGTTTGGATGGAAACGAAAATAATTATGATTCGAGTAGATCAGATTTCTCAGAGTATGAAATAATACACTGGGCAAAAGCTATAATTCACATGGCACAGTCACTTGCTAATGACATTTCTGGGTTGTTTCTGAGTGATTTCAAGACACTGTGCCATAAAATCTTAATGCATTTTATTAGAATAAGCATGTGTTTTATATGTAATGATCAGCAAGCTCCGGGGCATGAATGGAATGTTGAGGGGCTTTCTTAGAGCATTTTTGTTGCATGATTTATTGTGCCTTTTTCAGAACTGACATTTGTGAGTGATAAGTATTTTTTTTCTGCCTGTTAAGGTGGCTGGAAACAAAACCACATAGAAAAATAATATACGTCGGTATTGTACATATGCAGTTAATACTCTATTACAAGTTCTCAAAAAATTAGTTCATGTCACAATATGAAACTGTTAAATACACCAACTGATCTTGCACAGAGGGAGTCCTGTGATGAAGGTCTTGATTGTTCCTGGATAAATAAAAAGCAGTCTCGCAGATTTCATAATGATTCATAACAAAGTGATTCATAGCAACTGAACTGTTCAAGTCTTTGAAGAAGCTTGCGACCTGAATTTTATGTGCCTTAGAAATATTTTGTTCCATTTTGATGGAGTTAAGGAGCAGTGAGTGAGACATAAATGGCCTCTCTGATCACTTAAAAGTACTCCTGAACCAGCAGAATTGTGACAATTTTTTGGACTGCCTTCTGGATCTGTGATTTTCCCTGGGAGCACACCGAGCTGGTGCTAAGGGGAGTTAGGTGTCCCTGGAGGAAAGGTTTAATGCCTCAGAGTGGTGGATGGTGTGGCCACCCAGCACGCAGTGCCTCAGCCTCCTGGCCTGGCGTTTATTGAGCAGTACAGTTAAACTCAGGAACGCTCCCATGGGACAAAAGCGTTTAACTTATCCCTCTGTGCAGAATCCTTGTGCACATCCTTGACTTCTTACTTTCTTGACTCTACATTAATCTACTGAACTGACACTTTGTTCATGCTTGTCTCTTGTTCCCATGTGTTCGCTTCAAGTTCCCGTATGACCTCTCCTCCCATCACCCCATGTTCCCTCTAGCTCCCGCCAGTTATCTCATGTCTCACATCATAGCTCACAAAAGTTGCATTTTCCTAGTTTACAAGCATTCCTATTTCAGCTTTTCCTTGCCTTTTGACCCCATTCCAGGCTCTTTAGCTAGATTATTTCTATTCAGTGCTTTTTAGTGCTAGAAATCTTAAACATGGGTGCTTGCCCACATAAACTGATCACACTACATCCAAGTCATGTAATAATAATAATTATTATTACTCAATGAACTTGATACTACGTGCGAATATTGTCTCTCTACAGAAAGAAGCATAATCCAGGACTTTAATAAAGCTGAACCTTCACAATCCATCTGCTGGGCATTGTGGAGTGTGATGATATAATTAAACTGTGCTTTGCAACTTTCTGCTCTTTTGTGTTAATCTCTCACTGAGCTCCAGATTAATTTGGCTGTTTACATGCTGTAAAACCCACAGTGGGTTTTGCAATTGTGGGACTTTGATGTTAATGCGAAAGATCCAGTGAGTCCTGAAAAGTCAGGGTTGCCTAATTTTCTGAGATACCACAATCCTGTGAGGTTTTGGTGGCTAAACCAGTTATTTTACTTGGAAAACTTTGGAAAATTTGCAGCTGTGACATTGTGGCTCAAAGACTGCTGCTTTATTGAGAGACATGCAGATAGATGTCTGTTATTCAAAGCACGAGATAATCATCAGTGTCTGAGCAAATTCAAACTGATATCAGCTTCTGCTCATTTTATTATGCAATTTCCACTTACTCCATCTGTCACTCATACTACAAAAAAGAAGATGCATTGATAAAATAGAGGATTTACATGCTTCCTGGAAGTAAAACCTCAATAACCAAACAGTAGCATCTGGTTTCCACAACCATTAATGGCTGTGATCTCTTTTTTAATGCAGGCCTGAACCAAAATACACTAAAATTTGGCAAAAACTGCTCCACCCTTGCAGTCCAGCTCTTGGCCCCTGAGGCCCTGAAATTACCACAGCCTAAAAGCTGCCCCCACAGAATGTTTCACCTGCAGAAACTGTGTTTTGATCCCACTGACTTGTATCCAAAAATGTGTATGTAAATCAGACTTCACAGCTGTAGTCGTAGTGTAATTGCGTTGCAGAGCAGGTTGCATAGCAGGTACCCCTCACAGCGTTTTTAACACCTAGAAAAGGAAATCAGGAACTGATGTTACTTTTTTTAATGTGCTTAAGAAAATCTGAGGGAGAAAATAAACACCATTATTAAGACACTTCAGTGTTGCTGAAGCAAGGCCTCTTCTGCATCTTCCCACATTTTTGGTGCCGATGTGTCACCTAGGCTTGGCTGTGTTTGACGGAGAGATAGCCTAGAAATGAAGGAACATCCATTAATCCCATTCTCCCTCCTACTAATGCTTTAAATCCTCTGACGATACCATCTCAATGGCTGCAAATCCCCAGCTCGTTTTTATGCTGAAGAGCCCTGTCACGTATCGAGGCACAGGCACGGGCCAGCCCTGGGGTCTGATCCTGCCGGGGGGATGGAGGGGAGATGCTTCCACACATAGCATGGGGCTGCTGGAGGGGGGTTAGAGTTCACCAACACCCTGAATGATGACAAAGGCACAATTCCTTGCTGGAAGTTCAAGACAGGGAAGGGGGAGGGCAGGGGAGAAATGGGGGCAGAGCTGTTGGGAGCAGTGCATTCAGTCACCAGCTGCTGCAGGACCTTGCAGGGTTTGGGTGTGCTGCTTCAGGCTGAGTCTCCTCTCCCTCGATGAAGACCTTAGGCTTATCATTAATGTAGTAATAAACCCTACACTCTAATTTGGAAAAGTATCGCATTAAAATAATTGGCAAAGTGACACCAGTAGATAATGCATTTCTCCCAGGAGTTCGGGCAGAAATCAAACCCAGCCCCCGCACACACCACAACCTCCCATGAAATCGGGCACAGGGCTGCTGCTCCTCATTCACACTGTTTTTCCGAGCCACATCGCCTGCCTTTGTTGCAGTGATTTGACCTAATTTAGCTCCATCCATCAAGCCTGTGGGTGCAGGAGAAAGGGAGCGGGCTGGCTCAGCTGCCTGTCCCGTCCCTGCCTTTTAGGAAAGGTGCTGCTGTGCTCCCACCTCCATAACAGGATCAGGATGATCTCCTTGGCTGTGAAGTTGATGTCAAGCAGCAGCATTAACTCTTTTCATTAACTCTTTTTTTTTTTTTTTTTTTTTTTTTTTTTTTGCTGGTGAGGTGAGGAAGGAGACCCACACATAATAAACTCTCTGGATCTTTTATTTTATTTCTGACACAAGCATTTTGTTTGCTCCCTGGAGAAAGCAATATTCTATCCAAGAGCTGAAATAGGATTTGCTGTATATTAATGTCTTATTTTTTCTACTCTTTGTCCCCAGCTTCTTCCATCTGTACGTAATCAGTCACACTAGCTCACCTGAAATGTGTCAGATAAGATCTACCTCTACTGAAACTCAGGAAAAGCAGGTCTTATTAAAATAAAATGGCAGCTTAAGGCAAGAAACCTTGTGATGATGATGATTTTCTTTTCTACTATGGGCAAAATGGGAATCTTTCACATCTCTCTGCTAAATGGAACTTCTAAGCATTTCATTTCTTCTTCATTGTTCACAAAAAGCAGCCATTGGTGCCCAATGCTCCCAGTGCAAGGACTGTTTCTGGACACCTCTACTCTAAAGTTTCACCTGGAAAGGCTGTTGAAGGGATCATCCAGTTTCCCACCTCCCCTTTTAATAGCCAAGGAGCATCAGTGAAAACTGAACAGGTATTTGCACAGCTGGGACAAGGTTACACAGAAGTCACTCTTGTCTTCCACAGGATCTGCATGTAGTCAGCCCCTCTCTAACAACCCTGGGGACTGCAGGATGGACTCACTGGAAATATCCACGAAATGCAGGCATTGTGTCAACACTGAAATATGCAGGGCTTGACTGGTTGCCCCATATCAACTGAGCTGCAGCAACCCCAGGGCAAACGCTTCCCCTGCCACAAATGCAAAACAGTTTGACTTACCTTGACCTTCTTTCATTGTCTCTCCTCTTGGTATGAGGCAGATTATTCCTGCAGACAGCTCAGCCCTAACTTCTGATTTGAACTGGTATTTAAGTAAAATATCACGCTGCCTTTCTCTCTTCCCACTCCCATTAAAAGGTATCTGTGTTATGGTTCTGCTGGTAAAAGCATCATCTGTCTAAGGAAAGACATCTGGCTCGGGGATTTGCTCCAGGTAGCAATAACAGAATAAGGGTTGTCCTTGATTTCAAGAGCTGGAGGAAATAATTACTGCATAGCATTCCCATAGCAGAAGAGCTTCTTCACAAAGGCAGGATGCAAACCAAGGGGATTCCAGCCCAGAGAACCCCTCAGAAGAGAATGTAAATTCCAGTTTCTCTGTCTGCACTTTTCATGGACCCTACTGATGGGAGAGTTTTACTGACACTCATCTACATCATTCATTTGCAACAGTCACTTTTTACATACAGGACATGTTTTAACTGTCAGAGACAAGCAAAAAGACAGATTTAATCACTGGGGAAGGCTTAAATATAATTGAACATGGAAGCTACTCTTCTTTTTTACAGTTCTGAGAACAACATTGTCTCGATTAGTGCTTGTAGACCTGTCAGTAGCTATGTACAGCTGAGTACAACACTACCTCATCCTAATTCATGGCACAGAGTCCTCTGTGCATGCAACGAGCACCAACGTTGTGTGGTGCTTTGTGCACCTCTGCTTTCAGCACCCCATGAAGGTAGTCACCAGAAGATGGGTGTCAAAGACTCCTTTGACAATGGGTCTGCAGAGGGAAGGCAAGCTGCACCCCTGGAGTTGGGAGAGGCATTAACGTTGCAAACTGTCCACCTAACCTTGTTGTATGATGCAAAGAATCAGTAAATAAAGCTGTTTGCATCTCTACACTGTCTTCTGTTTGGGAGATATCCCAAACCAGCTGAATTATTGTCAGCTGAGTGACATGGCAATGATGGGGGAGCTCTCAGATAGCCTGCCTTGTGATAGGTCACAAAGAATTAGAAAACATTGCCTTTGCACAGCTTTGCAGAGGACTTTTCGTAATGCGTGGTACAATAAATCTATCTGACAATTGTCAGCAACATATTTTCAGTACTGCCACTAGCTGGGAGGGGTTTCCACCCAGATGAGATTTGGAGGCATCTTCACCTCCAGTAGGAGTAATGAGTTCTGAGTGTTGATAATGCTCTTTGTGAGTACAGTGCCTGCGTTCAAAGGGAATATTGCAGGGAGACCACCCTTCTTGCCCTGGGAGTTAAGCTCCCTTCAGTGGTATATACATCGCTCACCATGGCAATGGGAATTGAATTTTCCGCTCCCTGAGCTCTCCTGGATACTTAAACCAGCCTCATGTAATACCATTGTGGCCGGCATCATTGCACCACTGAAAACTAAATGAATGAATAAATTAGAGCGGTGGTGTTTTGGATTGCTGAATCGCATCCAAGCTTTTTATTGCAGTCATGAACTCCTTTTCTGATGACAGACGGAATGATACTTATTAGGCAGTTAGGCAGGTCATTATAACAAACGAATTTGGGTAGTACAGTAGCAAGGCTGTATATCAGAGAACTGAGAAGGGATTATCTCTTAAGAAACCTCTTTTCCAACACCAATTGCCTTTTGACTGGAGGGCCCCTTCATATTACACAACAGTTTATTCTCCCTTATTGATGCAAGTAATCTAAGTTTATGGCTCCTATCACAATCTTTTCCTCCTTGGCCTTTTAACTGCCTTTAATATAGAAGCTATTCCCATGTTCTTGAAAGTTGGTGCCCCTTCAGCTTTTAGCCTTCATCCTGCTCCTATTTCATATGCCTCTGACTATCCTTCAATGTCACATTTGCAGCTGTTAGTGCCCTCCTTGTCTCATTTCTGTGCAGTTGCCTCCAAAGCTATTTTGTCAGCCCAACTTACCCCATCGCTCCACAGCCGCTCTCAGCCATGGGCAGCGCTGCGGGTCCCCTTGGCTCTGCCCATTTGGTGGGCTGTCAGACTGCTGCCAGGATGCCCTTGTTCCCTTGATGTATGCAGGTTGCAGTCCTGACCTGTTTGGGTCATTTTCGATGCACAGTGGGCTTAAAATGGCCTGGACTATGGTTTTCATTTTCCCTAGGTGATTCACTGGGTACCCAGGAGGAGGTGGCCCTTTGACAATCTTTTTGCCCATCAGTAAGCCATGTTTGAGAATTAAAGCCAGCAGAATAACCATATAAAAATCAGTCTTTATTATTTTATTATTTTATTTTATTTTATTTTATTTTATTTTATTTTATTTTATTTTATTTTATTTTATTTTATTTTATTTTATTTTATTTTATTTTATTTTATTTTATTTTATTTTATTTTATTTTATTTTATTTTATTTTTATTTTTTCCCCCTCTGTGTATTTCCCTGAACTGGCTCATATTAGCCTGAAGTGGCCCAAAGGAAGAGGCAAGATGACATAGCTGGGAACATACAGAGGTGCCAACTACACTTTCAAAGTTAGCATACCATTAGATCTGCTCAGCTTTGACATGAAATTCACCCCGAAGTCATATTTGTGTCCTGTTAACCACAGAAGGAGAGCTCTTAAGTGCAGGTGCTTAACTTTCAAAATATGTTTTCCTGGTGAGAGAGAGATATAAGTCTCCATTTAACCACACCCCTGACGTCAGACCAAAGTGATCCACTTGGCCATGGAATAGTTGCAACAGGAAAGCCATAAACTTTATTGCCTGGGGACCTTTGAAACTGGACTGGCTGCACCATGGTCTTCAGCACAGATGAGAGCAACGTGCTTCAGGGAACCGAGCACCACAGACTACCATGGGGAGCAAACCTCCTGAAGGGAGGGAATGGATGCAATTTGTTCTTTCCCACCTCTGATTTCTGCAACTCTTCTGGACCTGTTATGCTCAGAGACCTGGGACACAGCAATCTGATGTAGGCTGAAGTTGCACAAATGTTTATTTTTTTATAGCTTAAGCTTGTTTAAGTATTTATTGCTTGCTGGCCTCTTATTCCTGACTCTGTGGTGCCCCTTGCCCTCAGGAAATAAAAAATGCTCATATTCTACTGTGTCAGTTCCCAAGCAGCCATGTAAATGCTTGTGGCATTATCCTGCTTCATCCTGAGGAAGACGTGATGATGGGACAGTTGTAAACAGAAGGGTTGCAGACAGGGAGAAGGAAACCTTTCAAACCATACCTCAGTTCCAGCCAGGTGGGAAGATAGCTTTATCCAGGTTTCTGCTGCTGACCTTGCTGAAGTTAATGTGACACTGCTCTTGTGGGTTTACAGGGGCAGATTCAGACCCAGACTGTAGACACCAGAACCTTGTCTTGGTCAGTTTTCAGATAAAAGTTAATTTCTAGGGACATTTTAACCCAAAATTACAGGTGTTTACACTAATAAGTTTTGTTGTTGTTGCCTGTGAACTGCAAAAAGTATCTCATGTTTAATTTATTGTTATTTCACTTCTTTAAAAGCAGACAAAATGTGTGCTCATAAACACTGAGGTAGAAGATCAGTTCTTTTACTGATACTTATGCACCATTTCCCAGGAACGTGTTGCTCCGGATGGAGTTAGGTAGCCACTGAGATCATCATAAGTGAAGGAGGGTACAAAATAGAAAAGATACCATGGTTTTTTTTTCATTGCTGGAAATGTGAGATTTGTCAGCCCATTGCTTAGTGCATCCTCTGGCAGTAGCCAGCCCTTGTTGCTATTGCAAGAGGAACACTTACCGTATCCCAGCCTTTTCAGAGCACAGCTTGATATGCTGGGTTAAATGGCTAATTGAAGGTGAGTGCTTCAGTGTACATTAGTCAAACCCTGTAGTTAATACGGCAGATAATTTCTTTGTAGCTGTGCACAAAGTCAAATGTCTTTATTTCTTTTGTTCATTGCCATCCCTGCAGCCAGCTATGAAGGTCTGCTGAGTTAATTGTATAATCTAGCAGGGCCCCGTGGTAAAGCTTTAACTTAACCATACCTAAGGCATTTATGTTACACAGCCACTTTTCCTTCTGCTTTCTTCTTTCTATGCAATCGTTCTACGTCTGTGTTAAGCCACATGGAGATATTGAAAGATACTGTAGACCCAGCTGTCTGCTAGAGTCAGACTGTGTAATTACCTGTGGCCACATTGACACTATTTGGGGAATAATGTTTCATTTTGGTGCCAACAGTTGTGTGTTCAGGCTCCAGGACACCACATCCAGGCTGTGGAGGTAGCTGTGCCCACTCCTCCTGGAGCAAGGGCTGTGGTGGGCTCTGTACTTGGGAAAGCTGGGCTTATTTACTTGCTTCTTGGTTTGATTTTTTGTTTTAAGTTTTCTTTTTCCTAGTTAAAGAAAAGGACAGAAAGTTGAAATGAGCTTCAGTTCAGCCTAAGTCCTCTAATAAAATCACAATTCACCCAATGAAATTTTGTCCCATACTGTTCAAACTCTGTATGAACACCTTCCCTCCTTCTTGCTGCTGTCCCCCAAAGTCTCCAGGCACCACATATTTAAAGGCAAGAAATCTCTGTGCCTTTTGGAACTAGTATCCCCTCTACTTGTATAGGGAAAGAAGACTTCAAGGGAGTGAGTACCAACGGTTGCACATAATCCTGCATAGGGATGGGGCAGGCTGCAACCTTTGTGGCTCATCAGGTCTCTGTAGTGATCACGGCAACGTTTTTCAACCATTATAGCAGCAACTTCTTTTGCTTCAAAAAGTAGCATCCTGTCAATTAAAGACAAAAACATTTTTATTTATTTTTTTTTTTATAAGCAGTCCACTGGGACACTGTATATGTATGTTCAACCTCATCTGTCCTGCAGTATTCACTTTACTCTTTGGATCCTACCAGCTGAGGGACAGTCAGAGCTGCTTTACTTACACCCAGCCTTCACCCAAGCGCTGGCAGAGTATGGAAGTTGCACCAGAAAGGCAGAGCAGGCAGGGTGAGAAGTGCTCTTTGGGCCTTGGCCTTTTCTGCTTCATTACCGTGAAAAGCCTACAATTGAATATCAATTCATTCATATTCAACCTGGTCATTCTGCTTCCAGACCTCCTTTCTTTTCTGCATCTGACAGGATGTCACAAGGAAGTGACAGGGCAGTGACAGTCTGTGTGTCATGGTCCACTTCTATTTAAACTTGATTTTTATCTAGTAATGAATCAAACCACAGGAGTCCAGTCTGGGAAAAGAATAAAAAAGTGTCCCAAGGAAGCAAGTTGAAGCTAGAAACTTTTTCAGTCCATTTGGAAATAAGAATGCATTACAATGTGCTTTTTTCCCTCCATACCAGACCCCTGTTTTCTCACAAGGTAGACTGGGTATAAAAGGGGTTTTGCATTATTTATTAGTGTGCCTCTGTCACACATAATGAGGGCTATAAAGTATGTAAGAGTTTATAATTGGCTATCTGCAAGAAGTAATCCTAAGGGGGCTGTGTAAGGATCAAATAAATTATGCTTCATTAAAGTAGTTATGCCAAGGATATTGAAAATTGTTTTTAGTTGGAGGAAGAAAAAGGAGAAGCAGAAAAAGGAAAAAAAAAATCAACTCATTACTTCCCAGACCCACTTCTGTCAAAGCTTTTACAGTTTGAGGCAACATTTCAGTCCTCCTCTTTAAAATTCCTGATGTGTTCAAGATGCTAAATAAGGAGTTGCCAAGATCCTTGTTCAAATAACGCATAAATGGAGTTTATCTAAATTGTTTTATTAATAAACTTAACTCTCCCATGCAGTTAAGCAGGGTTCCCAATTCCCCACTATCCACTGTTGGCACATCAGCTTTCAGAAATGAAACTTTTATCTATCCTTCTCAGGGGAATATGAATGCCTGCCCCCCCTTCCCTGAATCTAATTATTGTTCTGATAATTCAGAACGAGGATTCAGTGGAAGTAAAATACAAAGAAAAAGGATGAGCAGCTGGACCTAGAAGCTGTGATGGTGTCATTTTAAAATGAACATTTACATTTCAGAAAAGCCACGATGAAAGTGATCTCCATGTTTCTGACTTAGTTACAGGGCTCTTCTGATCCTTCTGGAGATAATTTGTGTTACAGTGGAGTTGCCCCTGGAGTACATAAGTCAGACAAGGAAAAGTCTTGTCAGATCCAGGAGGGAGAGACTATCACTTCCCTCAAAGCAATTACTGGGTGTTATTCTCATTTTAAGCAGAAAGCTGAGGAAGGACAGAGTTTCTCTCATGATGCAGTATACTTGGTTTTGAACAATTTCTGGCAGTCAGAAGTAGCTGTAGAAGGTCATGTGCATTTTTGCGTGCTAAATGGCAATATTTTGAGAAGTCTAAAAATATACCCCATAACCCTTATGGGGCCATAGCTGCTCCAGCACTTGTCCAAGCCATAAGAGAAAGTCATGTTTTTTATGTAATTCATTGGTAAAACTTCTTTTTCTGTGAAGAGGTTTGAATTTGATTGTAACATTTTTGCATTTAGCATTACTGTAAGTATTCAGCACTCTAGGACACAAGATCAAGTAGCATGTAAATATTTGGCACATGTTAAAGGGGTCAAGGAGGGCTCTAAGGATGAGACCCTCATCAACATTTTCTAACAGGATGCTATTTTGTGAAAATCATGGCAAGCATGAGCCACCTGCACGAACCAAGAGCAATGGAGGGATTGCAGCTGAGCTTCTGTAACCAGCTTGGGGCAACCTGCACACCAGAAACCTAACCCCAGATCCAGTCTTGGGCTATTTGCTGGATGAACAGCTCTGTTGAACAACTTTGGCTTGGAGACATTTGCAGGTGGTCTTATTTGTGCCACAGTAAACACTGTGCCATTAACAAGGTCACCTGTATCAGATCTGAAATAAAAAATTGAGGGAACTCAAGCAAGGATCAGTGGTACAAATGGCCAGTGAGGACCACAGGAGATAGCTGGTTTTGAATGAGGAATGAAGATAATGGTTTCTACACAAGGAGGAAAAAAAAAAAAAAAAAAAAAAAAAGGACTTTCCCTCTTTCTCCTTAAAGGCTTTACTAGTAGTCTAAGTGCCATCATTCATTGCATCTGAAGCCATCTAACATTGTCTCATACCTGGTTTATTTTCTTTGTTTATGTGTTTTGCTTACATTCTCCCTCGGTCCCTGTAGGAGGTCCAACAAATGCTACTGCTGCTGCTCAGCACTCCCTGCTCCCTGGTCCCAATAAGAATGCATGCTTGTACCTAGCAATTGCATGCTCCAGTCACCAAGTATTAATCCATTAAGCCAATGATCTTGTAAATTGGAGCAAAAATATTAAGTGCTGGGGATGGCATCCAGGCACTGATAGGCTTTTATCAAGGACAGCCTTTATAGCAAAGTTGTTCTTGAAGAGTCTTTTGCTGATCATAAACACTGTTTCTGAAAAGTTTGTGGGAAGAGAGAATAGCAATGAGCTCCCAGAGCCAGACAATTCATTTTAGGGTTTTGCTAGTTACTGCTACCATCACCTTTGAGGTCTTCATTTAACTTGATTTCTCTCTCATTCATTTCTCTCTTTCTGCTGAATGCAATGAGACTGATTCATTATTTGGTTGGTCTGATAGTATTCTAGCATAGTTTTTAAATTTTTGAAGGAAAAATCAGAAAGATGAATGCGCTCCTGCATGGGATCCTCTCCATGGGCTGCAGGGGGACAGCCTGCTCCACCAGGGGCCTCTCCACAGGCCACAGGGGAACTGCTGCTGTGTGCCTGGAGCACCTCCTGCCCTCCTGTTGCACCGAGCTTGGGGGCTGCAGGCCTGCTTCTCACTCGTCTTTCCCAGCTGCTGTTGCACATCAGTTTTCTTCCTTTCCTAAGTCTGCTCTCCCAGAGTCACAAACATCATTGGCTTGGCTCTAGACAGCGGTGGATCACTTTGGAGCTGGCTGAAACTGGCCCTTATCTAACATGAGGCAGCTTTTGGACTCTGCTCACAAAGGCCAACCCTGCAGCCCCCTGTATCAAAACTTTGTCATGTAAAACCAATACAGGGGCTTAGCAAAGTCTGTGGATTAAGGAGTGAACTTAAACTATCAGAAGAAAGATTTAGGTTAGATAATATGAAAAGCTTCTGTTGCAGACACAGAAACACAAAAACAGATTGTCTTAGAAAAGGGTGGGATCTCCATTGTAAGAGCCTTATAAGAAGAGATAAGACAGTTATTTGCCTTGGAAGATACAAGGGAGCTTATCCTGACTTGAGGCAGAAGGATGGGTTAGATGACTTCTTGATAGGACAATTCCAACCCATTTCCAAGATATTTTTGTATGTGTGTGTGTTTAAGTATGCTCTGTGTATAAAAGAATTTCCTAAATGATACAGGAGAAAGACAGAAAGCAAAATCCTCTCAACATGAAGAGCTGGAGGGTGCTGAGACATTCTATTGCTTTGGGATAACCCACAGGTGGGTGACGAGAAGATTTTAAAATGAGATCAGAGGTGGACTCTTGTACCCATCATGGAAGAAGCATACCCAGGTAGATTAGCAAGAGTTAAGTGTGCTTGGGATTTTGATAAGTTTGTCCATATGGATTCTCTATGGAGAGGATAAGTGGCAGCACCATATGTTTCTGAACTACAGATGTGCAATATATTTGTAACAAACTACAGCTCCTCTCCAAAATTATGATTTATCACACTTTATGACAAACTGAAAAATGGGACCTATTTGAGGGAGACTGACTTGATAGAGCATTTTTTCCTCTGCAAATTGGTTCAGTTGCTGAGTTTGAACACCTTTGGAAAGTAAGTATAGAAAATTTTGTGGTTTTAATTTGCTTTTAAAAAATATTAAAAAAAATCCCTTTCTTGGGTATGTCATATGAAACAAACTTTAGAGCATGTAAAAATAGTGGGGAGAAAAAATTGACAGTATGCAAAGGGTATTTTGAGCGCTACACAGTTCCCATTGGAGATGTGCTGAACCTTGTTATTCCTCTTACTGAAAACAAAGTAGCTGGGAACGGGTCTATAGTTGTTTTCAGTTTAACTGGGAAAGCCATAGGAATGACTCATTTCACATCAAGTCTGTTATTGCTTAGATTGAACTCTGTTTATTTTAATTTTACACTATAATTTCAGCACAAAGGCAAATTGCATTGAGTACAACTCTGTTCATGCATACATTAATTCATGTGCTTAACTGCATGCTCTGCATGTAGCCTCATGGATGTGGAAGGTATTTTAAAAAGCTGTTAAAAAGTGTTGCAGCTGCAGTAGCAAACAATAAATTAAACTGCCTTCTCCTTCACCAATTTCCAGGTATTTCATAACACTTCAGTTGTCTATGACACCCATCAGAGAGCTCTACGCTCTCTGATATGTGTTTGATGACTATGGGCCTGTGTGTCAACTAAGCTGGTGTGTACATTTTAGTAGAGAAGAGGGAGGCTAAAGCCTGTGAATCACCACTGAAAATAGTGGAAAGGGAAAAGTGAGTCTCAGCTGTGTTTGCCAGTGACTTTTACAGCATTATAGTTGTTTATCTTACTAATTGTCTTTTATAGAAAAGTGTCCTCAAGACTGATGGGGAGCAGACCTAGTATGTAGCATTCCCCTACTGGATATATGCTTTGCATCGGTTCCAGTTCCCCTCTCATTCTGGGGATCTGCCACCAAAGTGAAGTAATTGTCTGGACAGCTTTGTTGCGTTATCCAGCATCTACAAACTATTCTTCTTCACAGATTACTAACCTAATAAACATGGAAAAGTAATTCTGTGGGGTTTAATCCATGTCTGATTATTTCCAAATGCTGGGGTAAGCTAGAGGCGACATCGCTGAAGTGGTGGTGCTTAGGAGAGTTGGGCTGAATTTCTGCTGCAGACTTTTCCTTGTGCTTACAAACAATCTTAGACTGCTTAGTTTGCATTCAAAAGATGTGGCAATGCCTGCCCATTTATCTTTTTTGTCAGCCTAGGCATATTCACTGACATAGACTATCTTTCCTTATTTCTCTCCTCATGGTCCTGCATGAGATCCGTTCATGTACTAGGAAATCCTTAGAGCCTGGCACTTCTGCAAAGCTTCTGGCTGGTTTTATCTAGCGACCAGGTGCTATCAAAATTCATATTAATGAAAAAGAATATCCCCTTCACTACAATGGCTACATGGAGAATTATGTAGTTTGAGAAGATAATTATTAAATTACTCTTTATTAATTACAGTAGGCATCCTTGTGTTTCTAATGGAGTGATTTCTATTTAAATACACTATGTCATATGCCATATGCTGCTTTAGACTCTTTGAACTGTCAAGCATTTGATTCCGAGCCACAAAATGATGGGGTGAGCATACAGATGGGTTGTCACATAAAGAAGTCTGATGGCATGTGATAACTCTCAGGCATATTTATTTTTTTTTTCTCCATAAAGCTCATAATGTACAAGCAGTGATCATGGTTTGCCAAACAAAATGAGCTGACAGTCAAGGGAGTTCTTCAGGCATTTCAGTTCCACTTTGCAGCTTCACTCTGCCTTTAGCAGGACCAGGTCACACCCTTTCCAGAAAAAGAGGTGTCAATCTTTTTTTTTTTTTTTTAATATTTTGTTTATTTATTTATTTTTATAATTATCAGACTGTGGGGAACTGTGAAGAGACTTGCCAAAGCAAGTCCTGAGTGGTCTAGCTTGGTGGTGGCAATTGAGACAGGTCAGGGTCATTTTGAAGCAGCAACTTGTTTCCATAGAAATAATTTCAAGATATAGCATACAGGTTTCCACTCAGGAACAAGGCAGTTTTTCCTTTAATCGCCTGTTCTCCCCTAGCATTCAGGTCATTTCCCATAAAGGAAGGCAGGGTTTGTGACAGGAATTGAGGCATTTGCATCTTCAGGGCAGAATGAGGGCAGAAAGATAGAAGATAAGGGCTCAAAATAAAGCGTAGGTAACTTTGGGCGTGATTTAATTACAGATTCATACAGGTTTTTTCGAAGGTGTTTACAATACAGATATTTTCCCTTGAAGTAGGTTTCTAAGTTTACATTAAGATCAATAGATATCTAGGGTGAAACTCATTAGCCTAAATCTTGATGCTTTGTGCTGTTAGAGATACTCTAGGGTCTGCAAGACCTCTCTGCATGGGCTGGCAGGTATGTGAGAGGACTTCGGGGAGACTTGTATTTCCCTAAACAGGTATCTGGAGGCCAAGTGAGATCCTGAACAGTGCTGGAACTGGTGAAAGGTGCTGTGTTTGGGCAGCCAAATCCCACTCTGAGCCAGTACTGCTGGTGGAGCATAATTCGGCGGCTGACCTACCTGTCTATTCCCATTCAAGATGCCCTTGGCTATCCGACCTCCATCTGCCAGTCCAGGAGGGTCTGGCTTTCCCAGCTGGCCCCGTTTCTTGTCTTTCAGTCCCCTGTGAATATCTTTGCTGACTTAGTTAGACAGAGTTCGATGTGTCCTAAACGTAGACCTATCTTTATGTATTCTTTAGGATGAGAAATATAGCTTTTTAGACTCCATTGCTTATACTAACAAGGATCTAAATTAATTTGTCTCTTCATGGGCATCTTCATAGGTTTCCTGTGCCCTGTGCCATGTAAGGCACCTTGAAAACAAAACCTCTTTTGGAGCAGGAGTTAGTTACCAGGTAGGATACCACACTCAAACGCCAGTAGTCCTATACAAACACTTGACTTGAGCCCCCACTGCCTTAAGCTGAGGTGCCTGAATGATGGAAAAACAGATTCCTAAAGTCTTACAGGTTGAAAGGGTTATCAGGAGGTCTTATGGTTCAACCTTCTGCTTAAAGCAGGACCAGTCCTGAATCATGACCACAATAAGCACTTTCATACCTCCAGGTGTTCCCTTTGACAAAAGCAGCCAAATCTGGGTTTATCCAAACTGCTTCATGCTGTGCCTCATGGCTAAACACTGGAGCATTCAGTCTTGCTTATCCTCTACTTACCTCATCCACGGGAACATAACCAGCACATACTGCATGAAGCCCAAAGGAGAAAACCTTGGGATGCCAGAATCTCTTATATCCAATGGCCCACACCCAGCACTCACTGGCCAGGAGAAATAGCCATGGACAATAGCCATGGACAATAGCCAAGGACATCCCACTTTGTACCAAATACTTGCATCTTCATTGTCTGAGAGAATGGAAGTATAAGAAGGACTGTGTGATCTGATAGTAAGGGACTCAGTCTGTAGTCCCTGCTTTGGTGAATATTAATTCTCTAATCGATTGGTGTGACCTCTAGATAGCCTCCACAGTGAGTCTGGGGTCTCCCTTAGCCTCACTTAACCATAAGCAATAAGATGTAAATTGCACAAGCAGGTGCCTGTCTTCTTGGATCTCTCTAAATCCCTCTGAATGTGAATGGTGCTGTATAATAAATAGTAATAAAGGGGTTTTCAGTGAAACATCCATCTAGCAGATGTTGTAATTCAACTATTTCTCAAAAATCATATTACTCCTCCTACTGCATACATAAAATAGGATTAAACTCTAGGGTATTCTATTATCTAGTACCAACCCATGTAGGCTGTGGGATATGAGTCCTGCTGCTTTATAAAATCCAACTACAAGTTCTTCCAGTGGTGATTTTCAGTGGTTGGAAGTGGTGGGAGCTGCAGCCTCCTGGATCTCCCTGCACGAGCACCAGTTTGGAATGGCTTTGAAAACGAAGCTGGATCTTTCCTTTCCGTGGCATCAGCTGTCACAGTGCTGCCACTCGTGCTTTTATCAAACGGGTCTTACTAAATCACTTCTTTTTATTAACAGGTCTGTGATTTCTCTACTCTTCCCACTTCTCCATTTCTGTTGGGTTTTTCCCATCCCTGACTCTTATTTTCTGAAGCCTTCAGCATTGTTTTAAAACCTCCCAGGGACAAATAAAACAGACAAGGCCATTACTCTGCTACCTGGTGGGTAGCACAGCATCTCTGGGTGAGGATTTCCCCCTCCAAGCCTGAAGCACCTCTGTAGTAATGAGCCCACCACCTTTGATCAGATCGATGGTGCCCCTGGTTAGCACCACAGCTCCTTGTTGTGCCGCGTGATGGCAGCTGGCAGGCAGCTGCAACGCCTGCTGTAGGATTCTGTTCTCGGGGATTTCTGTTGTTGTTCTTATGTTTCGTTGTGTTTTGCACTCAGACAAGTGATTCCCTTATTGAGTTTATTCACATACTATGCAAGTGTACCTCTCTCAACATACACACTTTCCATTCAGCCTCAAGGAACCAGTTATATGCCCTATGTTCAGTGACTACTGATTTGGCAGAGAACTGCTGCCCAAAGTTTAGATACCATGCTTAAACTTGCTAAAAGCCCAGGTCAAGTGCGTGCCTGGATTTTCTGGAGAACATGCTGAGCAGTAGTGGAAGGGACTGACATAATTACTTTTCTCTAATGGGGCAACAGACAAGAAAAAAAAGGACAGAGGGATGATGTCAGGAGAAGCAGTAGGAGTGTGACCTTAAAGAGGGAAAATGAAGTACTTCACATCATGGTTTTTAACCAATCCCTTTCAAACGCTAAAGTACATCTCAAAGCAGCAGACGATCTTCATGTGCCAGCTCAATTTTACATGTACACTGCAGGCTCATTTTTAGGTAAATGGTGAGAAGAGTTTTTAAATCACAAGAACCAGAGAGTCAAAGTCTGTGCCTCATCTAAAAACTGGTTTTGCTTTGCTTGTAGATATTTGTCGTGGTTTAACCCGACCGGCAGCTAAACACCACGCAGCCGTTCGCTCACCCTCCCCCCTCCCTCTCTGGGACGGGGGAGAGAAATGGAAAGTGAAGCCCGTGAGTTGAGATAAAGACAGTTTAATAAGACAGGAAAAAAAAATAACAAAATAATAATAACAATAATAATAATGATGATACAATGGTGATAATACGAAAGTAATAATAGTATGTACAAACAAGTGATGCACAATGCAATTGCTCACCACCCGCTGACCGATGCCCAGCCTAACCCCGAGCAGTCCGGCCCCCTCCCCCCGGCTAGCCACCCCTATATATTGTTTAGCATGACGTCAGATGGTATGGAATACCCCTTTGGCTAGTTTGGGTCACCTGTCCTGGGTCTGTCCCCTCCCAGCTCTTACTGCACCCCCCAGCCTGCCCGTTGGCAGGACAGAGCAAAGGCTGAGATGTCCTTGGCTTAGTATAAGCACTGCTCTGCAACAATTAAAACATCGGGGTGTTATCAGCACTCTTCTCATTCTAAGCCAAAACACAGCATTCCACCAGCTACTAGGAAGAAAATTAATTCTGTGCTAACTGAAACCAGGACAATATTACTATACCTTCAAGTGACAGATGGGAGTGTGAAAACTTTCTATCATCCTTGAAGATTCAGACCAGCTTAATAGAGAAAAGATGTGAAAGGAAAAATCATCATTAAAATGGTCTTGAAAGGGATGACTTCCAAATTATTGTCTGACAGCTTCTCCAGATGGCTTGAATATCTGTCAGATATGAGCGGCATTCATTAAAGATGCCTAGAGGAAAAAAAATAAAATATAAATAAAAAAAAAATCCAAGGTTTCTTTTTGGTCAGAGAAAGGGGAGAAAGTAGGAGAGAAGGGGAAAGAAAGGAGGAACATATTTTAAAGATATTTTTTTCCCCACTAGAAAGAAACCACACAACAGGCAGCCTTCAGTTCTGTTGTTATTTTCTCTCAGCAGTGCACAGATCATGCTTGATCCATTTTCTTTTTTTCTAGGTGCAAATTCAGTGTGTTTTCCCAGTGGCCCTGGGCTCCTTCCAGGTGCAGAAAGCTTCCCAGGAGGCCACAGCCAGGCAGACTGTCCCTGCATGCTGCCCACAGAGGTCCTTCCTGATGCCTAGGCAGTCC
Organism: Aythya marila; assembly: GCF_965140915.1. Taxonomy (NCBI): domain Eukaryota; kingdom Metazoa; phylum Chordata; class Aves; order Anseriformes; family Anatidae; genus Aythya; species Aythya marila. The sequence goes on along the minus strand of NC_139042.1, from coordinate 26,920,287 downwards.
CTCTGGCTGTGTTGGTAGGGTATAACTGTAGCTGGGATGTACAAAGAGGAATACAGTTTCCAGTGTCCATGCAAAAAGCATTGCAGACACTTAAAAAGGCCAGAATAAAGGAAAACCATTATTGGTTCTCTTCCCATTTGAAAATGCATTTTCTAGCAGCAAGACTTGGAGGCTAAGTCCAATGCTAAGAGCCCCACTTACTGCCATCACGACCTCTCTTTATTGATCAAACTGATGGGTTTTCCCATCAGATTTGTCTGAATCATGCACTTAGGTTTATCCTATTCAAGGGAGAAGGAAGGACGCTGGGAAATGTTTGGCTTTATTTTAACAGATTTTGGTGATGCAATGATCAAATGGGCTGGCACAAAAAAGAAAAGAGCCATGAAACAACTGGACACACTATGACTTCAACAAGAGAGAGGAAGAGCTGAGCCTGTAAACCAAGGCTTTCTAGCTATGTACTGTTATGAGAATTACAGACAATTAATTTATGGTGATGACTACAAGGGTTATTGAAGCACATTGTTGGGTGGAGGCTCCTGTTTAAGCCACAGAAGCAGGCTGAGGACTGCCCACCGCAGGGAATTGCAACCTTCAGGTTTTATGCATTGGCTTTTCCTGATCACTGTTGGCCTTACTGAGCCCAGTGATGTAGGGAAATCTGGTTATGTCTCTCAATTTATTAATCCTTCTCTAGCTATTGTTTGAGAACTGCTGTTCCTGGGGTTATTAATAGTGGTTGGTATTTACCTCTTGGAGGAAGCGGATTGCTACACGCCACAAATCATGCCTTTATCACTTCAAAGATGAAACCTCCATCTGTGCCAAACCACTGATATAATTACTGCCCCTTCCCTACCACCCCCTGCTCAGCAGCATCAGCTGTGTGCAGAACCTGCTAGATGCAATTATTTTCAATCACACCTCCGGACAAACAAGATCATCTTTCAGATACTAAGGGTTGCTAAAGTACAACCGTGCGTTATACCTGCAGCAAGAGTGACAGGGAGGGCAGTGGGGTGGATGAGGATCACTCTGAATAGTTTATCACTGAGGTGGCTCCTCCCCTGGTTTGTAGTGTCACAACTTGTAGGACCTGGGGATGCTGCAGCTTCAGGGAGTTGTGGTGTGCTGCTTGTATAAGGTCAGTGCAGTCAGCCAGGAGGGGCAGCAGGGCTCGCACAGCTGCAGGTTCACAACAGCTGCCATGTGGGAAACCACTGGCTCAGGATTTCTAAAAGCAGGTCCAGTGTTTTGTGTTGAGAAGGTCTGGGCAGCTCTTCACCTAGCACATAGGCTGGTTTTAGCTTGCTTTTTGGAAGTATCCACCTCCCTGCATGGACTATAAAAAGAACCAAGTGGCTAGATGGGACTCTTAAACATTGAAGCCAGGCTCTTAATTCCAGCTTTGTGTAGCCAAAGTTGGCTGTGTTTAAGTCATGACACTTACAACAGCAGTGTTTCATGGCCCCTCAGGCTCAGCACTGAGCAAGAAGCCCTTTTCACTCCTGAATGCAGAACTGCTCCAGAAGAGGTGGTCTGGGACAGTGCCAACACCTCCACTGGCACATGGTGCAGCATCCCAAACAGCAGCCATGTGCCACCAGCACCTCTGCTGCCTGCTGGCCCCATCCCAGCAATCAGCACCTCAAAGCTTCAGCCCCTTTTTGAAGCAGCCATTTAGGGACCTGCACATTTCCTTCCCCTTTCTATTTCTTTTAATGACTGTAGCGGATAATGGAAGATGACAGATGATGGTAATTACAGCACTATGGGTGTTTTTTTTTCCTTTTCTCAAGGAATGTTATAGGCATCCTAAGCATTTTAAGCAGCTGTAAAGATGGGTGTGGTGCCCTGGGTAGAATAGCTAGCTAAATACGTTAACTGTAGGGCAGGCCGGGATGTGACTCTTGAGCTAAACCAGCCACCTCTCTCTACTGAAGCAGCAAAATTAGCTTAAGTTTTTCTGTTGGGTCTGTGGCCTTTCTATTTAATTTACTTAACTGAAGGTTGCAGCTATTCCATGGAATCTGCGTTCTCTGTGATTAAACAGATAGGATGAGAGCACATGTATGAATTATTAGAGATAATAGTGTGCAGTCTTTTTGCTTTCCCAGGATCTGGTCCACACACTGAGTTGCTTACAAGCATGAATGGATTGACTGGAAGGGGAGGAGGGGCTGAGGGCTTTTGTCCAAGTCCTGTTAACATCATGGGCTTTGAGGCACACCCCAGATTTAATGCATAAAATAAGGGTGGTGGTACTAGCCCTGTTGCAGTCATGCGGAATCCTGCTGAAAGCAATAGGACAGATTCTGTCCCATCACACACATGCAATCATGCATATATATGTACCACAGGGTAGAAGGCAAAACTTGTGCAAATTTAAAGTCTAATGACTAGTGGGCTCTAAGTCTCAGTGGAAATGCACAGAAGGTAGGTCCATGCGTTGGCCCTCACCCTGTCTGTGAGAAGAACCAGGAACATAACTGCTTTGTCAATAGGCTTAAATCCATACCAGTCTACCAGTGCCACTGCAGGAAACGTTTGAAGGTGAATCAAAACCAATGGAATAACAGATATCACAAGAGATGTCAAAATGACAGCTTTAGGAGTTGTGGCCACTTGGTACTTGTAACAAAACCAGGTGCAAGCCTTTTTGCCCGATGGCAACGTGTCACTCTGCTCCTGGCAGCCCCCTCGGCCTCTGGCAGCTTTTGTGGTTGCTAAAAGGAGTGTGTGTTTGCCCATGGCTTTCTACCTCGACCTTAGCATGTAAGCATGCTGCCCCTTGCACCTGGGGACCACACCACAGCAATGCTAATCCTACTTGGACCTTAGAGTCTCTTGGGTATGGTGTTACATGCTCTGCTCCTGCTGTCCTTGGTCATTCAGAAATGGGTTCTTGGTAGAGGGGTCCATGGCGACATTGGCATTGTGCTCCATGAAAGAAACTCAGCCCTGCCAAATTTCATTCTCAACTGAAGAAGCAGTTGTCCCATTTATAGAGAGTTTTTCTGACGCAGCATGCTATTTTGTCTGTATTGGGTTTATTCGTTTCTGGAAGGCACAGGTAGTGGTGAGGCAGTGGGTTATTAGACAGTAATTACTCTGGTTATTAAACAATATGGGCTGGCTTTCAGGATAAGCACCCTCATGGGAGTGAAGTTACGTCTTTGGAGCAACTTAACATTACAGTATATTGGACTACTAATGTATTTTTAACTGTATCTCTGGGGTTTTAGTATAAAAAAAGATCCTGATTCTATTCTCCTAGTACATTCTCAACCATCCCCTAATTTAATTTTTTGAGATTTAAATGACTTGATCAGAGAACAGGGCTAGACATTATGTCTGTGCCTAAGCAAGGCTTACATTCGAGGCTGTTACTCTGTAGAGTACATAAGAGTTTCCTGGTTTTGTGAAAGAAACAAGGAAATCTAGGATTATTTCTAATAGTAATTATTCTGATCAATAAATAATAATTTCATTTTAGACCAAAGGAGAGGCAAGATTTTAATTCATGACCAGATACTCCCATACGAGGTACTTTAAAAACCCATAGGTTTTAAAACTGGCACAGCCTGACCCCCAAAATTAAATTTTGACTGAAACTGGGCTTTGAGTTTACAAAGATGTACTTACAGAAAAGGGACAGAGGGTATGAAATGGGGGTGAAGAGGCCTGGCTGAGGTTTGGTAGCCAAGGCCTGCAGCCTCTGTATGTAATTTAGCATTGAGGGCAGGCAGAGTGAATTGGTACGAGGTGTTTGGAAGAGGATGTGCTCTGGAGGGTGGCAGAGGAAAATGTTGTGATTAATATTCGTGGGAAAATAAATAAATAAATAAATAAAATAAACAACCAACAAGCAACAAACTATTGCTGCAACAAATCTCAAAGGGAGCTGAAAACAAACAGCCCTCTGTGAATGCAGTGTGCACCAGAGACTATTGCCACCTGAGGAGAGTAATTGGCAAGTGCCGAGCAAGAGCTTGTTCTGGGTTTGGAAGGGCAGCATTGTCATGCTAATGGTCCTTTCACTTGCCTGCAGTGCTGCTGTTGTGCTCTCCTGGAAGAGTGGGGCAGAAGGCTTTCCCAGGACCTATTTGTGCAGAAGGGCTGGCTGCTGCTCCGCCTGCCCTCCTACCCCTGCACCCGCCTCCCTGCCCCTCGCAATGCAGCCCTTTAAGCATTTGTGAGGGCTGGGACCCAAGCTGATTGAAACCAGGCAATAGGGCTGGCCAGGGCTCCATCACCCTGTGAGACTCTCTCTGGTACCTGGGTGCTCATCCTCCCTTCCCCAGCCTTTCTTATCACTGATGGTGAAGTGTCTCCTTGCCCGACAGGGTCCTGCCCCACTCTATGCTCTAATTGTTTCACAGTGCCCTTCTTGCTTTAACAGCTCATGTGAGAATCAGTCTTTTTTTTTTTTTTTTTTTTTTTTTTTTTTGCAAGAATCTTAAGCTGTCGTTGACAAATATAGACTCAGTTTTGGCTGAAGTTCTCTTGTCTGAGAAATATCCTTTCAGAGAATTTAAGTGTAAGGTACTCTCGTTTACATGGATCCTACCAGCTGCTGTCAGCTCTGCAGCCCCAGGGGAAAAAAAATTCAGATGATACTGTGAATGCTGCTAGTGAGAACATTAAAAGCAACCATATCCAGGTCAGGTGAAGTTCTGAAAATGTCTAGCATTCATGTGCCCTTAATTGCTTTTCTGCCTGTACAGCTGTGGGTCAATGCACCATCCGTGAGGGGCCTGCCTCCAGAATTTCTTTTCTATTATATAACATAGATATGGAGAGAGGAGCAGGCAGAGGCTACTCAGTGAAGAAAGGAAGTAGACTTGAGTAGCAGGAAGAAATTTGAATTTATAGGGGGAAGTTCTAATATTGGGCCTGACCAGGGGCAGGTAGGCCTGGAGGAGCTGCTGGGTTCCTCTGCTAATTGCTAAGGTGCTAAGAGCATCAAACATCAGGAGAAAGATGGGACAGAGCTTCTTTATGTCTTTAAGTGAGTCAATAAAATAATAAGGTGATTGCTATATCTTACTGGAGCATCAGCAACATGAAAAATGTAGATATCATCAGGATAGAGACTGTAGAAATGTAGAGACTGTAGAAATGTGCAGATACGTCCAGGCCCTGAGTCAGAATCACCCTCAGGACTCCTGTGAGACTGGTGTGACATCCCCAGGGCCTCTGTCACCACATCCAGGGCTTTGCTGCACTAGGAGCATACCACCAGAATAGCTCTGCCAGGGAGCACATTGTCTCTATTCCTATTGCCAAGAGAGGAAAAGTGAGGTGGTGTGAGCTCAAGGAATTTGCTCAAAGCCATACAGCTGTGGTTGTAGGGCTTGAAACCCTGTTCCAGCCTACCTAACAGGTAAAAGGCACTACTGAAAACCCATGCTGCAAACTTTCTGAGGAACTGTCTGCCTCTTCATCCTGCAAAGTATGAGGTGCACCCAAGCTGTTATCTACATAGTGACTCACTTCCAGTCTTATAAGATCTGACACAAAGGAGGTAAAATTAAATGATTTAGTACACATTCAACTATTCTCTTTAGGCTGTCCTTGTTAAAAGAAAAAAAAATAACAGAAAGATCTTTGCCAGCTACACCTGCTTTTTGGCAGCTGCTGCAGTGACAGCTGAGAATGCAATATGATAAAAATGCCACTTCTACGAAATAATCATGTCCCGTTGAGTGATTCCCAGCAAGATCTGGTGAAGGAAAAGACTTAGCTGAAGCACATCTGTTCTGGACAGCATGAGGACTGGCGAAAGCAAAGCATACTGTGAATGCTAAGCTGAGCACAACAACAGGTAGAATGGCTCAAGAGCTCGGTTGTTTTGCTGAAATAATGTGAGAAAACTTTGTGCAGCTTGTACCTGCAGTATGAATTGATCAGGTGACATGAAATGACTCTTCCTTGACTTTTGAAGGGGTGAAAAATAAAGGAAAACAACGAGGGATTAGCACAACTGTCAGTTCACTTTCTCCTGTTGGAACCATGATAAACTCTGGTTGATTGTTGTTTTAATTAATCAGAAGCAATCAGCTTGTAAATGCTGTGATTAACACAGCTTCTGTTTAACCCCGTGTTGAGTTTTCCAAGCAGTGTATGCAACAGTTCTGCAGAGACAAGGGAAGTTTAAAAGCTCTCAGACAGAAGCTGAGGTTGGCATCTGATGCTGAATAGCCAAGTCTGCCTCCAGCACACCAACCAGCTGTAAAACCATGTAGCAGATTGAAGCAGTACAAGCCCAAATGATTTCCTACTGTTCTCAGGACAAAAAGAGTGGTTTTTGTTTGTTGGTGTGTTTGTGCGTTTTGTTTTAAATCTGAGATTCCCAAGGGGCGGCTTGTGTAAACTTCTATTTTCTGTTCTCTTGTAGGTTTGTTGATTGGCTCTGGTTGTGCTCTCTATCCTCTTGGCTGGGACAGTGAAGAAGTCAGACAAACTTGTGGTAACCTTTCCAACCAGTTTGAATTGGGTAAGTCATTATCAGAGCATCTCAGGGACATTATACTCTTCTGTTTCTTGTCCGTGAAAGCAAAAGAGACGAGTGCAGTCTTGGAGGAACAGCCCAGTTGTGTGCTGTAGGGTATTCATATTGCATGTTTCTGACGTGGTGCTAAGGCAGGGGACTTAAGGCTTCCTGGGAATGTTTTCCAGCAGAATATTATAAAATAAATGAAGAAATGTATGTATGTATATTTATATTTAAGACATCAGATTTAATAGTCTTGCAATCGGTGAGTTAACATCCCTAGAAATCAGGACAGGGACAGATCAGAGATATCGTGTCAATGGGTTGAGGTAATTCACAATAAGAGCAGTTAACTATCTTTGCAGTCTGGCATGCTTATGGGCTTCTAAACTAAGTGTAGGAGTATGGTTTTGGTTACTCACAACCTCAGAAAGCTGGTAAATAACATTTGCTCCCTATGACAGCCTTTTCTGCAACAAACAACTGGTCTTACCGGTGATGTCTGCACTGAGCTAAATGAGAGCCAAGGATGCGGTGAAGCTGGGCTCACACCCACACAGCATGGGGTGAGCATCTTGTAGAGAGCTCATTGGGGTGATAGAAAACAGAGGCCCAGCAGGGAGCTAAGGATTAAGCAATGTGAATGATCAGGATCTGATTAAATGAACATGCAAGTCCTTTTTTAGTGAGAAGGGTGGATGCAGATGCTGCTATCCTGCTCTATAAGTACTCTTTGGTCCTGTGTCACTCGAGGAAGAGAGGGATCTGCAATCATCCTGCAGGAGCAAAAGAAACTGATCATCCCAGCCCTCTGCACACTGAGCTCCAGCTCCCAGGAAGGCATACACACATCTCTGAGATCCTGCGAGCTAAGCCTTACAGTTCCTGTCAGAAACTCTTTCCATAGCTTTGTGTGGACAGCTCATGGAAGCCTGGCAGTAATCACAGTGCAAAGAACAGTGGACAGAAACGTTCTCCTGGGGTTAAATGCAAACCTGCTGCATTGTCTTTTAATTTTGTCCTGATATTTTGGGCAGGCTTCAAGAGCAAGGGGTTTTGTTTCCAACTCAGAGATGTTTCTTCTGTCTGGTGGAACTAGATGATCTTCAAGGTCCCTTCCAACCCCCAAAATTCTATAATTCTATGATTTTCAAATCAATTCAGATCAAAAGGTAAAGGATTGCACAAATAGCTTCATATATATATATATATATGTATATATATATACATATATGGAAGAGATGCTTCAGGTCACCCTCCCTTACACTATTCGTGTGGTGTATTGCAGTGCATTTGTTCTGGCATGGGACCAGAAATTCTCATTACCAGCAACAACATCTACCTATACCACTGCCACTGCTGATGGTACCAGCATCTACTTAATGGTGTTGCTCAGGGAATGTGTTATGTGCCCTAGTACCTTTACCTTGTTATTCTGAACTTCAATATCCTTTTGAGCTATTAATGTTTAATTTTCTTTTCAACAAAGTATGCAAAATTTGCTCCCATGACACCTGCTTGTACCTCCTGACAGCCTGCCCCTTCCCAGGCTTCACTCACCACTCTCCCCAGAGTGCAGAAAAGGGTTACCTTTCCAAGTTCTTTATCTGAAAACCCATGAGGATGTGGGTCTCACACCAATGTGAACTCCTTGAGGACAGTACTTAGACAGCTACAAACTATAACCCTAAACACAGTTGTGCTCTCAATCAAAGCACTCTCTGAGACCACCTTCAACACCTGCTTCTTGAGTCATTTATTTGCCTAAATTAAATCATTTTGCCATTAAAGGCAGTGAAGAAACCCATGTGAAAGATTTCAGCTTTCCTTCTAGGTACACATAAGGGATATAAGCAGGGGACGTACTGTATTAACTGTGAACGTGTGTATGCCTATTTTATTCTGGACCCGTGTAAAGCATGTGCTCTGCATGCCTAGACTTGGTGTCAATGCTGATCTGCAGGAATCGCATGTTAACACATTCATTAACAGATTATAATGAGCTGAAATCTGCTGTAGTGATTTTCACTAGGAAGCTCTGCCACTAAAACATTTCTTCTCCACATACACCAGCAGTAAATTTAGATGTGTGGCTTTGATTTTTTTAAGGTAATGTCAGTGTTTGGTTGATGCTGTGTTACCAAGGTCATTTGTGAAGAAGTTGTACTGTCCAAAGTCTGTTTAATAGCCATGATGCTCATCTCACTTGATAAATATATTTTGGTTAATGATAACCCAAACCCTCTAGTAGTTTCTGCATCATTAGAGATTGGTTTACTCATTATAGCCTGCAGACCAAAAATGATGTTTCAAAGACTTAATCTCACCAACTCTCAAGACAAATTTTAGTAATTATTGCTTTCATTTGAATATTTAATTTGATTAAGCCACAATGATATGTTTTCTATTCCCGAGTCTGTGAAACGAGTTGCCTCAAGATCCACGCATACATGCACTGCATTCAAAACCTTCCCTTAGGAGCTGCTGTGAACTCTGGGCTGACTTGCTGATGGGGTAAATGGTGGCAATGGGAGTGCTGGTCCTGCTCCTCCTGCTGCCAGGGGTGCTAGCATGGACGGCAACAGAAGCCTGATTTGGTGCATGTGGTTATGCTCAAAGCAGAGGGATGTTGAACACGAGACAGCTTCAGCCTCCTCTTCAAGGATGGCAGAGCAGCTGGTGCAGCATGGATGAAGGGAGCCTTGGAGAGCACGGGTGTTAGTAAAAGTCAAAGCTTACCAGATTTGACCACAGAGCCAGCAAAGATAGGGCTTCAGCAGCTAGTAAGATTTTCTGGGGACCTGCAAAAGATAAGATGAAAAAAAGAAAAAGGTTGACATTGGATGTAGAAAAGAAAAACCAGGAGCTGCATCTACATCACAGGAGAATGAGAAGGGCAAGAGGCAGGTGCAGAGGAGGGATTGCAAGGACTCAGTTGAGAAGCAGCTGGATTGTGATACCTGAAATGTAATGCTAACCAGAAATATTCCAAAATTAGCAATTAAATGAAAATGGCTTTAACAAAACACGACAAAAAAAGTCTGTTATATGCTCATAACTAGATAGAAGAAATAAATAGCAATGCTAAGAACCCATAAAAAGCCTAATCCATAGTGGGTGTGCTAGATAAGAAATGCTTCTCTGTGTCTTCAGGCACTCTGAAAAGGCATTAGACTAATAGGCTCTCCAAATAGTGCTGAGATAGCCCAGATTGTGAAGAGGGGACCCTTGTCCTCCGCCCCCATCAAACACACATTTCTGTGTAAATTCCAAAGCAATATTTAAAAAGGCTGCAGGAAAAATAACCATGCCTTTCATTTACATGTAAGTGGATTAGGTTATTCTCTTCTAGAAAACCTGAGCTGACATTGTGAAATGCCCAGAGGTTTGCTGCTCTCTTTAAAACTGGATATTTGTTTTTTATTAACTGAACTACGTCCAAATGGTTTACTTAAACATTTGTGTATTTAATTGGTCTAATTTTTTTTTCAACCAAATGAAAGCATTTGTACAACTCTATCTCTAAAAAGAGGACTCATTCTTCAGTTGAAGATGCTGTGCCAAAGACAACCCCATTTGTTGATTAAATCACGTTCAATAGATGAGCTGTTTTGCTAATGAGGATGGGGAGTAACCTCTAAATAGACTTGTGCACCTGTAGAAGGACCTGCTGTCTGCTCATCTCAAGCAATCTGTTTTTACCAACATGGAAAAAAAAAAAAAAAAAATCACAACGATAAATCAGGACTTTGACAAACGAACTCTGGCAAATTTTGTTGCAGGAAGGTTGAGGTCATGTTGTTCCTGGGTCTCTGTTGTGCACCTCTGCTTGTGACTCCCAGCTCCCCAGCATTAGGTGGGACCTGTGTGGAGGCAGTGTTCCACCTTGGCATCCTAGTTTGTATCCTGGGTAGAGCTGAGTTCCCACCAAACCATGAGACTATGAGCCAGAGAAGTCCTCTGGTGATGTTTTTCGGGTGGTAACTCGTAGAAGGAGGGCAATATTAGTAAATAGGGTGAGAAGAAAGATGTTCGTGTTTAAAACCAACATAATAGTTTGGTCAGTGACTGGGTGAAAGTCCTTTGTCTAATTACCATTGCCTTAGATAGAGACTGGAGTTATAAACTACCAGTGCACATGCTAAGTGACTGCCTTTTTCTTCTACCAAATGTCTGAGGAAGGATTGCAATCTCTCATCACTGTGCAAACTGTTATTGTTGTGCTGCATTATTTACACCCCAGAGTCACCTGTGAGCCCATGCAGGACAGCACTGATGTGGCATGTCAGGCTCAGCAGTACAGAGCTGCTGTCTGAGGGGTGTGCACAATCCTGTGGTCTGCAAAAGGAATTTGCAAGCAATTTCCCCAAAACAACCATCTTTATAAGCATATCATATAACACACATTCAATTTTGCTGAGCTCGAGGTACTAATGCCTTGGTTTGTTTTCATTCCTAAATGTACCACAGAAGAATAACAGCTGAAAAATGAGTGTTTTTTTTTTGTTTTTTTTTTTTGTTTTGTTTGTTTTTTTTTAAGCAGGAAATTCATTAAAGTGAGGGGGCCTGCCTTAAAGTAAGACTGCATCAGATATTTGCAAAGGAATGCATATTTTGCAAAACTTCAACTGTGTGAAGAAAACTTCTGGACTTGCACGTATTTTTTAAAGGACTACATGGGTGTATATGTGTGTTTACATTATAATTGGCTTTGAATGTCTAAACTCAGTAAGAGACTTCATTTTAGGCCATCAATTTCCCTAGACGCATATGCAGAGGCTGCTCAGTTGTTGCATGCTTATCTCAGTTGTGATGGGTGTGGAGGTAGCTAAATCCCACAGAAAGTGTTGGAGAGGACAGGACATGTTCAGTTTAATTCACAAAATCAAGCCTTGGTTGGCATCTGGTAAAACAGCAACACAAGACCAATACCTAAATGCCTGAACAGCAAAATGCTTATCTAGAGTGAGATTCATTTGTCTAAACGTAGATGACTCATGCCATTTTAGGTGCCCTAGGAAATTTAATCTCACCTCCAGCTGCCACTCCCCTACCATCAGATGTAAGAAATGATATTATGCACTTACCTTATTAACCCGAAAGGATGAAGATACTACATTTAAGATGAACTTCAATTTTTAAGTTGAACTACATCAAGAAAAAACCTCTTCCTTTGAGGGGATACAGTGTACTTGGGCAGCCAGGGCTCAGCCTGGGTGATTAGTGCTTGAGAATATTTTATGTCCTACTCCTTTTTGTGAGATATTACTTTTTATGTTGTGTGTGTCCTGCTTCAGCTCTCTTTTTATTTTTATTATTTTTTCTGCTGGGTGATCATTTATGCTAAGGAGCATCCCACAGACATAGCTTGGTGTGCATACCTACCTTTTGGGTTCACCTTTGAGTTTTGTGATGCTTTTATTTGCTAATAAAGTAAATGAAAATTGCAGATCTGGCAGCAAGGGCTTGAACAACTCAGGCGTGGCTGTAGGCACGCTATGCCCTGCCTACCCACCTGGGTGCTGCTGCCACAGCCTGCCTGAAATGCATTCTGTGCTTGTTTGAGTTCATGCCATCCTTCCAAGGCTGGGAACATCCCCTTCCCTCTTTCTTCTGCAAGTCCTACTAGATCCTCTCCCATTGTTTCATGTTCTCCAGCTGTCACGCTCCGTTGCTGCCCATCATGCACAGGGACATCCTAGGCCTGGGGCAAGGCTGCAGCAGCAACCAAAGCAGCCCAGGCAGATGGCTCCAAACATGCACCTTTGCTTGTCCTCCGTGGTGGTTCGTCTTTGAACTGCTGTGAAAAGGCTCTCCTGGCCATAGCGGTTGTCTGGAGAGCAGGTTAAAAAAGTTAAAAGGCTGGCTGCTGTCCTGAACTAAACAAGCAGTTGAATTGTCCTCAAAAGCTCTCAGAAGCTTCTCCGTGCAGGCAGGGCTATTTGTTTCCAAAAAATGTTATTAAGGTTCACTTTTGCTACTTTTAGAGTGCTTGAAATATCTTAAACAGGACTGTTAACTTGATAATTGTTTTTTTTTTTTTTTTTTTTTTTTTTTTTTCTATAGAAATATTTGAGTAAATGATCTTTAAAAGCAAACAGTGCAGTTACTAAAACAACAACATAAAACAAAACAAAACAGAACAGAACACAGAAAGCAGTGAAAAAAAAAAAAAAAAAAAAAGAAGCTTTGTCAACTAGCTAATTGGCCTTAGGTGGCATCATTTCAGCATCTGGCTGAGTGTTGACATACAGTGCCACCACTATCAAGAAAAGTGTTTAGAGGGTAGGACAATTTATTAGAATCTTATTAAAGGCAAGGGCTTCAAAGCTGTATGTTTATGAGCAGTCTATCTGACAAAGCTGGGTTCTTTATTCACAGATTCTCTGCAAACAACTCAAAAGTTTTTACCAGTTAAGTTTTTTTGACTGTGGCTGAGTGCAGTTTTTGTAAGCTTCCCTGAGCTACAGCTGCTGAGTTCTCAGATAAATGCATGAGTCAGCCTACATGCTAGTAAAGAAAGTGTTTCATCAAGGAACTTTTCCTCTCTGGTGCTACCCAGCTATCTTTTATTCTTAATTCTTTGTAAGCCTCTCGTGATTATGTCAAGGTCAAGGTATTCTGTCTAACCTAAAGGACTTACCTTAGTTGCCTGAGCCAGACCATGCAGGGACCCTCTGGAGTCAATGGAGACAAGCAGGAATTTACAGATGGGGACCCAGACCACCTGGGAGCAAGTACCCGCTGCTTCTTATTGCTTGAAAAGGGCAACTGAAGTAGTTACTTGGGATCCCTTAATAGTTAAAGAAATTTTAAAATAGGTGCTACTAGGGTAGGGTTCACCATATGTACCTTAGATGACTACCTTAAGATGAAATGCATCACTCTTTATAACTGGCTTTTTCTCCCCTTTGTCTCCTGAGGGAATCTGGAGAACTAGTCCAGTGTGGATTTCTGCACTGTGGATGTCCAAAGAGAGGTGAAATTAAGTTAAGTAAATTAACTTAGCTGCACTAAGTGAGCTTTCTGCTGACTTCTTTTAGTGAGCTAGGAGAGCTCTTCATTGCCAGGACATGAGTTATTTTTCTCTTGAGATTTTGAGCGTTGTAATTGTTACAAGGTCATAGAATCATAGAATGGCTTGGGTTGGAAGGGACCATCTGGTTCCAGCTCCCCTGCCATGGGCAGGGACACCTCCCACCAGACCAGGTTGCCCAAAGCCCCATCCAGCCTGGCCTTGAACACCTCCAGGGATGGGACATCCACAGCTTCTCTGGGCAACCTGTGCCAGTGCCTCACCCTCTGAGTGAAGAATTTCCTCCTAACCTCTAATCTAAATCTCTCCTTTTGTAGTTTAAAACCATTCTCTTTCTCCTGTCATTGTCTGCCTGAGCAAAAAGTGGCTCTCCATCTTTTTGTAAGCCTCCTTTAAGTACTGAAAATCTGTAATGAAGTCACCCTGGAACCTTCTCCAGGCTGAACATCTCCAGTTCTCAGCTTTTCTTCATTGGAGAGGTGCTCCAACCCTCTGATGAACTTTGTAGCCTTCCTCTGGACCTGTTCTAACAGCCCCACATCTTTCTTGTGCTGGGGGCCCCAGACCTGGATGCAGTGCTCCAAGTGGAGCCACACAAGGGCAGAGTAGAGGCTTTTCTGCCCCCATCCTGTACACCCAGGCAGCATACTTGTACTCTTCCCAGGCCACATGTCCCTGTCTTCCCTGCCTGTGCATTTCCTTCTTGCACCTCAGTCTGACCAGCATGTCGTTGCCCACCCATGCTGGTTCCCTTCCCTTGCTGCCTACTTTTTACCCAGGGGGGTGGAGAGTTCTTGCGTTCTAAGGAAACCATCCTTAAAGAGTTGCCAGCTCTGCTCAGCTCCATTGTCCCTGAGGACAGAGTTCCAGTGGATCTCATCCACTAGATCTTTAAATAGCTTGAAGTTCACTCTTCAGCGAAGTATTGAAGAGGTATGGGACAAGGTATCGGTTCCCCTTCCATTGTTCCACCTTACATTCATGCAGCAAATTTGAGTTTTTATTAAACAAAATCATGCAATCCTCCAAAGAAAGGGAGATTTAGTCACAGGAGTGTCTGCAAACAGCAGAGCTGGAGAATTTCAACGTTGTCATTTCCTTGCCAGTTTTACACTTCTGAACTTTATGAGACACCATGCATTTAATTACATACCAAAATGCCCATGCAATTGACTTGACCAATTATAATTAAGCAAAATATCTTGATCTGTACATGTGAAGGAAAGAATACATTTTTTAAAAGACCTTGAGAAAGTCCTACCCATACAACAGACAGAAAGAAAACACCTTCGCCAAATTCATTATTGCATATTAAACTATTTGTTCAGCTGCATTTTTACCTTACATAGAGTACTTTCTTTGTTTCATGAAACTACTTTAATCCTTTCTGGATGCATTCCAAGTTTTGAGTTCTTTTCCTGCTTTTGTAGCTGATTTCATGTGATGGTTTTTCATTGTGTAACTGTGTCAAGAAAAAAAAAAAAAAAAGATTCCTCAACTATTTAATTTATCTTGGCTTTGTTTCAAAATAATCATGCCTTCTTATTAATTAGCTGATTATCTTTTACATTCATTCGTGGCTTTCATATCTCCAAATCCCTGTATATTCCTTAACATCACATTCCTTGCTTTCTTCACTGATTACTTTTTCCAACACCCTCATTGATTACATGAATTCACATTCCCCTGTAGTACTGGACTCTCATATGAAGCTGTTAATTGGAGTTCCTGCACAGGCTTTTGCAAGAAAGAATTGTAGGTTTTATTTTTAAAGCTGTATCATTTGTATTCTTCAGCCTGGGTAGTTCTAAAAACCTTTTTTCTTCATCTTGGAAAAGAGGCTGTAGCTAGGGTTAAATGATTACAGAGTCTGCCAAATACTGGCAGTCTGCATGCCCAGGATAGTCTTAACATTAACAGCAAAGAAGGTGCAAATATTTAAGAAACTTAGCCTTGCAATTAACAAATTTGCATCCAAGACACTTTCATATTCTGGATATTTTCCATAAGTGTCATTTATTGGTTATTTTAGATGAACATCATATGTTATTTCCAGGACCTTGATAACTATGTGTTTTTTATAAGACATCACAAATAGAAATCCTGGTAAAACTCTGCTTTGGCAACTGGATCCTGGCACAGCTCCACAAGAGATCAAGTATCCACAGAGTTTTTGTTGCCAAAGTTCACTCACTCCCAAATTTGTCTTAATCTGTATTTGCCTTATATATTGGAGCGTGAGAAGGAACTAGGGGACACATATCACAGCCTTGAAGATTACCTTAGAAATCAGGAAAAGGCAAAGAAGTGTTTTCTAATAAGCTCTTCCATCCAAAACTAACCTTTCACATTCTTTGACTTCTTTGAATGTAGCAAGTACTGTCTTATATTCTATGGGACTCCTTTCTGTGGAGTCTTCTTTTCATACTGTCCTCATTCACCTTGCTTTTGTCCTTTAAAATAAGGGGCTGCAATTTCTTTCAGTCCTTTTATAAAAGAGAGGAACATCATGTTGTCACTCTCGTCTCCTTTTATTTGCTTGGAAAGTGGCCATCCAGCCCAATAGCTGTGAGACCTATGATTCTCTGATTTCAGAGTTAATCATGACACTATTTTACTGCCAATCCCAGTAAAACCAAATGTGAAAACAGAGTTCTTAATGGTCAGCTACAAATTTACCTGAGCTGACTTGGACAGCCCTGTTTCACTGAGCAACCAGAAGGCAAGAACTTCAATTATTTATGCTCTCTTCCCTGCCTTCCCCTCTCCTTTCTTTCCTCCTTTCCCCCCAAATAGGATCCAGAACTAAAAAATAAATAAATAAATAAAAAATGAAGCTACAACTTCTCCTCCATAGCTGTTAGGAAAAGACTATTTCATTAAAAGCAACACCACTTCTGTGCAGAGAAAGAAGCTGCTGTGGGCACATCATCTCTATCAGCTAGAAGAGTACTTGAACTGGTGGGGAATTTACTTTGGCATGAAACCAGATCAGCAATCTTATGAGCAAGAACATGTATACATTCTTGCATGCCTCTCCACACCCCCCAGCAGACTGGCACACTTCTACATGTATATACGTATTCTTATGCACCCTTGAGGAAAACAACAGCTTTTGTGTTTGCATGAAAACTGACAAGTTTTCACTTAATTGTTTTAATTCTATCAGGTAGTCTAGCTTTTTATTTTATAGATTTGACACAAACAAGGAAAATGGGAAACTGCAGTGCAACGTTTCTAACATTTAATATGATGGGCTCTATGAAAGTGAAGTGCCCTACTTGATGGTGAAATTTAAGCCCAGTTCTACAAAGCACTTAACCATCTCCTTGCTTCTGAATACATGACTAGTTCTACTGATGTCAGTGAAATAAAAGCTGAACATGAGAAAGGGTTCTTCAACAGCACTTGTTATCACCTGTTATTGCAATATTTGTAAAACTACGAAGTCAGAAAGCAAAGTCTATCTTCTCTATGATAAAACATTTCTATAGGTGTATTTCTTCTCATTTTGTGTTGCGTTTAATTACTCATCAACCCTGCTTTTTATAAATCTTCATGTTTCTTATAAATTGAGAATTTAATATCACAGTGAAACAAAAGTAATTCTGCAATTTAAATTGCAGTTCAATTACCCAATTATTGACAACTAACAATATTTCTTTAGGCTACAGTGGATTAAAATAGCTCATACACATATTAAAATGAGAATACCAGAGCAGAAAAATTATCTTCAAATTTATTTTTTTCCCTTGTACAGTACAGCCTTATAAAAGGGGTACCATTATTTCAGTTTGACATGCGGCTAGCAGTGTGGACAATCATTCAACAGGTGCCTTTGAAATGGATTCTCTCTGGTCTTATAGCTATACTTAGCTATGAACTTAGGACTTGGCTATACTTAAAATGAAAAGAATGTCTAAGTCCTATACCCTTAGACACCTTCCCCGCTGCAGGTTCTTATTCAGCACAATAGCTTGAAATGCTGTTCTGCTCAGTGTCATCCAAGCACAGATCAAACTATTTTGTCTAAGGCCTCCCATTGCTCCTGACACAGGCTGGAAATAATGGCCAGGTTTATTGCTGTGTTATTATTGCTCTAAGGTCAGGCTCCCTACTCGTTCATCCATTGTTCCGCACTCTCCCGTTCTTGCATTTGTTCATCTTGACCCAGCTCACACTTGTGAACTGCATTGCATTTGTTAGATCAAGAGGCTGCCTGCCATGCCTTAGAGCACTAAGTAGGACAGTGGTCCTTAGGGTAAATGGAGCATGGTATGGAGAAACAAATGTTATTCTCCTCATCCAAGACTGAAATGTGCATGTTGTATTTGTTGGCACATCTCTGACACTGACTTAACAGTTCTTTCTTTCTTCTTAATATGTATCAGGCGCTCTTTCCCCCTCTCCCATGGTTACTGCACAAAAGTTGAAATAATACCACACAAAAGGTGAAATTTACTTCATTCTGTTCCATATAGGTCACAGCTTTGGGCAGTGCAAGCAGGCAAATCTTTAAACTATTCTTAAAATAGCGTTTTAACATTTATTTTCTCTACTTGGAAGCATCACGATGAGAAAGATTTAATTTTTCAAGCTGCCACTACAAGTCTTTAGTAGTTTTAGAATACCTAGCTGTTCAAAAAAACCTATCAGTTTTTTTTTCCATAGTATCAAAATAAATGCTTTAGCACCTCCCACTCTAGTGTAAATACTATAATTTTCAAAGCAGCCCAATGGATTTAGATGTACAGTATATGCTTATTTCTGGTTTTGAAATTCTCAACATAAGCCATAGGTTTGTGTGCACAGGCAAAGGAATTGTTCTAGACAGGTCTGTCTAGGAGCTGCTGTACAGTCAGACAAGGATCAGTGTCAGAGACATTGTCAGGCACTTGGCGGCTCTTTGTGGTTTCTGATGGTCTTCTCTGTAGGAAGTCAGACTCTTTGTGTGGTCTTCTGTAATGGAGCCAAAAATGATGTCGATATACAGAGCATAACAAGATTACAAAACCAAATAAATCTCTCTCTACTACAGCACATTAAGGAGAGAGACTAATGAGCCCAAACCAAGATCTCAGCTTCTGAAGTCCTCCGGTCATGTCAGGATTTTTGTTTCATTCGACCTTTCATTTTAATTAAAAAATTGATACTTTTGAAGAAAAGACGCAGTATACTGTGTGCTGTGGTGTTGCCCTGAGATCTTCAGAGCAGCCATGAGCATAAGCGTTGCCTCCCACTGACATCTCTTCACAAGGCTGCCAGTATCCTGCAGACAGTTGATGGACGTGCTGTTTGCCTTCAGGCATGTTAATGCATTTGACGTGTTGGGGTGTACAGACATCTCGTGTATCTTGTGCCTAAGGCAGGATTAGCAGACTTGATAATTGCCTGACCCAAAGCCTGACCCTAGAGCACACCATTAGGACAGAGTACGGACATGCCACCTGTTTCAGCTCTTTCTAGCTGGAAACTGTTTTTACCTCCTGTTCTCTGGAGGGGAGGAAAATGAGTTTTGCTGCTTTTTCCAGAGGGTGGAAAAAGATGTTGTATTTCTGCTTGTACCTTACTGAGAGCACTCACTGTTCAAAGCAGGGAGGTGTCACCCAAGATGGGGAC
This sequence comes from Aythya marila, assembly GCF_965140915.1. Taxonomy (NCBI): domain Eukaryota; kingdom Metazoa; phylum Chordata; class Aves; order Anseriformes; family Anatidae; genus Aythya; species Aythya marila. The sequence continues at coordinate 26,901,133 of NC_139042.1, read as the reverse complement.
ACTTCAGTTGAAGGAGAACTTCAGTTGTAATGAGTCCCAAGCAGTCAAAATCAAGATGACCAACATGGTGCAGCCAAAGTGAAAATGACTTTTGAGATGAGCTGAAACTCTGAGGAGTAGCAGCAGTCACCTCTTTATTTTCTGAGAGCTCTGCAAGGAGGCTTAGTCTCTTCAGTAGCTGCTGTTTTTGTGATCATCTAATCTACTGCATGCACAGTGGTGCCTGGAAGGGGAGCAATGACTTTATGGTTCACTGTGGGATTCCCCAACACTATGCACTGGTGATGACTTTGGCTCCATATGGATACTGAAACCTTTGAATGCGTTCAAGGCCATATTGTTGTGACACTATTAAAACACACCGGATTAAAGATCTGTGAAGTTTTAAGTGGAGTCATTGGTTAGGGACAGAGAAGTGTCTTGCTTTTTGCACTTTAATTAAACTTGTGCTCACTGGCACTGTGACCTTAGTGGGAGCTAAGGATCAGTCCTTAAGTCTGTTCTGTTTGTGGTGGCAACTTGTGAAAGTACTGGGATCCACTGGGATCTTTACTTGCACTGCACCAGCACACAACCATTTTGCTGTCACTATTAGTCCTATACTGTTATGATACTACTGGTGTGCTGATGTCTCTGTCACTGCTCTACGTGCACACTGCCTGCTGACCCTACTGGCAGGGTACGTAAGAGGCAGGACTTGTAGACTCCGCTTGCATAGAAGCCCCTGTGCTCCTTCACCCTGGAGAGCCTCTGTTTCATCTCTTGAAAATCCATTGTCCTGGTCTTTATCTCACGCCATATCATGCTCTGCCAGATGGAGACATCTGCCATGTGGTCCTAATGCGTGAGATGGTGGAGCATGGCATGGTAGGTATAGCTGTGCTGCTTCAAGTCCTGCCCCAAATCAGTCTTCTTGGAAAGCAGTTTTCAAAGGCCCTTCTCATTGTGTGACTACACAGGCAGGAGCACCTTCATCACAGATGAACCCACACATCCTGAATATATGCTTAGAGGTCTGGTAGCTCATTTATTTGGTCAGTAAATGCATACCACTAGAGCAGAGATATAGGAGAGAAAATAGCTCCTAAATAATTCTCTGCCCTGCCTTCCTCAAGGTTTTGGTTGCAGGGGCAAAGCAATAAAAGAAAGCATTTCAGTGTGGCCTGGTCAGGATTTACGCTGGTGGGATTGGGACATGATTGTCCTTGTCACTTGATGGCTTGCACTTGGGTTCAGTTTGAGTGATGGCAGAGGTGGATCCGCCTGGCTCCTTCTGAAGGGAGCCAGGCCCCATCCTGTATGACATGCATTGGCACTGGGTGTACTGCTGGAACAAACAAGTAAACCCTCAAAAGCTGTCTGGAGAAGGAGAAAATGTGAAAGGGGGGAAAAGCCCTCTTCTGACAGCAGCTGCTGTGGAAAATGGTGCCACAGGCTCTCCTTGGCCTTGGTAGGCCAAGGGGCGCCTTCTCCACTGCTGACATATTTGTGGAGACAACAACCTCAGATTTCTCAATCATCTCTCTCTCTGTTTCCCTTGCAGGAACCTGCGAAATTGGCTGGGCTTATTACTGCACAGGTGGGGGTGCAGCCGCGGCCATGCTGGTGTGCACCTGGCTGGCCTGCTTCTCAGGCAAGAAGCAGAAGCAGTACCCCTACTGAGCGGCCCAGGGTACGGGCTGCCACCAGGAGCATGAGGGGCTTGCAGGCATCTTCTGGACCACAACGACAACAAAAAGGAAATTTTTAAGTGCTTTCACTCTGAAGCGGTGCAGGGAGGGATGGTGGGTGGTGCTGGGAGCCCTGGGGAATGGGTTGGACTGTGGACCAAAGCCACCCCACCAGGTTGGATGGGGAAGGGCTTCTTCACCAGAGCGCACCTGTGGTCTACTCCACAAATACATGACTGTGTAAGCAAGGAAAGCTCCATTTTGGCAAATTGTGACATTCTGCGTGCACCAATTAATTGAGGGATTGGTGAAAAGATGGTGCTGGAGGCCTTGAGTAGTAAGTACCTGGTGGTCCCTTCAGCACGGTGTTCCTGAAAGCACAGACACACACACGGATGTTGACCATGGCACAAAATGAGTAGAGAGGAAACCTTTTTGGTGCGATTCTTCTTTCTTTTCCTTTTATTTTTTTATTTTTAATTTCTTTTTGGTGGTTTAAAATTCAGTGTTACAACATTTTTTAATCTATACATTAAACTTAATAAAAGGACCAATAAGCCACTTTGTCAGTATTTCAGTATTTTGTATATTCTCTACACATTTCTCTTCCCCAAACATTTAGCCACTGCTTATTCAGCCCTATAGATCTTTTATTAAGCCTCTGTGTTTTCAGCGTTATTACAAAAAATGCAACATAATAACTTGGCATATGTAGCCTTTGCCTATAGTACTTTTATGAAGTGCAGTAAATGGACGTTTTTCTGTCCATTGAAAATTCCACTTACAGTACTGTAGAACTCTGTTGGTTCTGTACGACTGACAGGAAAACTTCTTCCAGACATAGATTTTTGTCGCTGTTATGTTTAGCTCATTGATGTTGTATTGTGCTGTACCATGTTTATTATTTCAATATTCATTTTTGTAAAAATATATATATATATAAATGTGCTATTTTATGTTTGTATTTGAAAAATCTCTGTAAATAAATTTTTCCTTGATCAGTATTTGCAATTTGTGCTTGTGTCATGGAAATAATCATGACCTTCAAACCATGCTGTATCCTTTTTCCCTGTAAAACACATACATTTAGGGTTCAGTTGCATTGCCCGAGGATAGATGTCTATTATCACTTGAGATGTGCCAGCATATCCAATAGTTTTGCCTGATGCTGTTAGGCAGGATGCAGGACTTCAGGGAGACCTTCTCCATTCTGGCTTGGCAGCTGTCGACTCAGCATCTCACGAAGTGCTGTGTACCCCCGTTTAGTTGACTGAAACAAGCCCTTCCTTTTTTAATAGCAGCCGCACTGATTAAATGCCTGCCAGGAGGTAATCCCTCCACAAGGCACTGGCACCATGCATACAAAACTCAAAACAAAAAAGTTATTTTCTTTAAGAAAAAAACAAACATGAAGAATAACAATTTGTAAGAGCTTTTCAATCATGGCTTTAACTGATGTTATTCTGGTTCAAATGTGTTTTTCTGCTCTGTTTTCTCGATATGATATTTCTGTCATTGTGTATTTCAAAGCTACCATGTATGTTTTAGTTACAGTTCTTCTGGTTCTTCTGGTTGAAGCTGTTGTAACTCTGAAATTGTGCAGTTGCTCCATACGTTACTCTCAGCAGCTTTTCAGAGGTTTGTAGAAATAGCAACGTCAGTTACAGAGATCAATCCTGATATTGCTGAACTGGATTTTATTGAGTTTCATTATAAGCTAAGCAGTATTTATTCACTTTATGGTGCTGTGTGGTGAATATAAAATTGTACGTTACCCTTCACAAATTAGCCCATAATAGCCACATCACATCCAACTACAATTTTGCTGAGAACCACACCAACCATGCCATGGAGATGTGGGCTTGCCTCCCTGTAATATCTTCCAGTGGTACCAGCAGCAGTAGGACATTGAGCACTGCACTCTTCCCTCCTGCTTCCAGGTTTTCTAGGCTCACCCCTTTTCACAAGTGCTCAGGGCCCTTCCAAACCTGCTGCTCGAGGTCAGTGGCATTCCATATATCTTCATGGTAAGTACAAGATTGCCCATTGGAGTTGTGAATTGACACTTTATTAAAACCAAGAGAGGTATAAACGCAACTTTGGCTGTGGTTCCCAAGGCGCCAGCTAGATCTTTGGCAAGTATCTCAGAAAAATGCTGCCTTTCAACGGCATGCAACTGTGGAAACATGTCTTTCCTTCCACTGATATTGCAGTTTGCTGTACAAAGTTTCAATGACTTGGCTATAAAAATATGTGTTATTATTCTAAATTTGACCCTCCCTAGATTATATCCTTGTCCTTGCATCATAGAGAACATTTTGAATTTGTTTCGATCTTCCCGTGGTCAGGTTCTGGCTTGATTTATCATGATAAACTGGAACTATGCAATTACTTCACAAAGAAAATTATTTTTTTGTTTTGTTACAATGCCATACAATATAACATGACTGACTTTCTCTGAATCTGTATACAATCTCCTTTTTAATTTGGAGTTGAATGAAGTACTGATTTTTAATAATCAGGCCAATGATATATGTGCTGCACCTGCTCTGTAGCTGGTTATCATATAACCTTCAGCTGCTGTGATATGAATAAACCAATCACAGCTTAATTAGGTTTGTCTATATTTGTTCATTTTTGTTCTGATATCTATTTGCACTAGAATATAAATAACATTTGTTATCATGGTTATCACAGCTACAAACTCCAATAACTTTGAACTGGACGAAAGACTGCTTTCAGTTTCTCAGTATGAAGTGCCAATTAAATATTTACAATATTTACTATGCTTAATTTTTCATTTATTTATTCTTGAAGATGAGGAGCTTGGCCTTATATTTGTCAAAACAAAAGATGTTAGCTTGGGCAGACTCCTAGATTATTGAATGCTGTCTGTGCCATTACTGGCAATTGTATCATGTAATCCTGTTCAGAAATTTCTCAAGCTCTGTTTTAAAACTATTTCAGCAGTCTTCCCTCTACTACTACATTGTTATTTCAAAGTCTCACACTCTGGGTAATTTGACATTTTCTATGTTTCAGGTAACCCTTTATTCCAGAGCTCACTGGCAACATGGAGATCAGTGGTCATAGTACGCTTCCAACAAATACACTGAGCAAGCAGCAAGTTCCCTCCATCACTCCTAATACAGGATCTATATAGAAACAAGTCATATGGCCATAGACTGCTGTTCAGTATCAGAAAATACCTTAAGATAAGTCACGGGATAGCTACAACAAGGTAAGTCAGGTGGGAATGGTCCTCAGGAGGTCTCTAGTCCAACCTTCTGGGTCATCATTAACACCTCTGTCCCCCCAACCTGTCTTTTCACCAAACCAAGTAAATACCAACCCTTGGCCTCCTCACACAGGACAAGCCCTCTAGCCATGAACTTGATTACTTCTGCTGGACCCGCTCCAGTTTGCTGATGTCAGACTTGTAACAGTGAGTCCATAACTAGACACGATGCCTACATGTGTTCTAACAAGTGCCACAAGAGGAGGACAATCACTTGTCTGCAGATATTGTCTCTGCTCCTGTCAATGCAGCCCAAGAAGCTGTTGCCCACCATTGCTACCAGGTCACACTGCTGGCTCCTACGCAGCTTGCTGTCCCCAGAATCCAGGTCCTTTCTTTCTACAGAGCAGCTCCTTGGTGATGCAGTCCCCGGCCTGTGTCACTGCAGGGGCTTTTTCCTTCAAAAGTATGGAACTTGGCATTTGCCCAGCCTATGTGAAAAAACATGTTAAAATCAGTGCAAATGATAACCACTGCTCTTCCCTCAATCACAAACATAGTTTTTATCATATAAGTCAATGTTTAGGTCTGGCAGAATTTACTCTTCATAAATGCATGCTGATTGCTCCCAGTCAGTGAAACTAGGTCACAGGGGGTTACCAGTGGAAATGAGACTGGGTTCCTGTTGCTTTGTGGGTTTAGCTTTTGCTTTGAATAACCAAATATGGAAAAATTGGTCATCAATAAAGCTAGAAATATTCAGGGTAGAAGAAAAAGTGAACTGTGGAGGTTCAGAATTTATACATAAATTTGAGTGAGACAAGTGGAGGTGGAGGAACTTGCTGCAATAACTTATTTGCATAAGTGAGGTCTTTGGGAATGGCTTCAGGAGAACACAGATTGAGTAGGAAACTCTCCCACACGAGCCTCAGAGAGCTGGGGACTTTCATCTCCCAAACAGCATGGTGTGTAGTGCTGAGTTTCTTGTCCTGAGCATTATTTCCTGAGAGAGAAAGTGCAAATTCTGTCATTTAAGCATTAAGTCAGAGGGAAGCTTTACTGAATAAATATGAAGCATGTGAAGACCCTGTCTGGAGTTTGAGAGGGCATTGTGCTCTTTGTGTAATAAAAGACATTACTTTTCAAGACTTGCATGTTAACAGATGACTCACTTTTTCACTAAATGCCATAGACTTTGCTCCCTCCCAAAAATACCAATGTATGTCTGTGGAAAAAAAAAAAAATGTTTTGACTCTGAAATGAGAGTTAGCTGGCTCCTGTGTTGGTTTAACTCCTCTATTTCCTTTTCTGTGATAGAAAATTCATAAACCAGTTGCAACTGCAATTTATCTGTCATTCTAGAGTTTGAAATAGTCTATGGAAAACATCAAACTGAATGACAAGACAGATAATCTGTACATCAAAATAAGCATTCATTCTCTTCTACCTACTTAACCTTTCAGAGAGACAATGGTGAAATTAGATATGTCTTTTTTTAGAAGAGACATTTTAGTGTAATCCCTTAAGCAGACAGGGTTTTAAATATATGCCTTCTAGTAAGTATTAAGTGTTTTTATTATTGTTATTTAAATAATGGTGGATCAGAGAAAGTGAGGAAAACTTTGGAACATGGCTTCAAGCTCAGTCCTGTCAGTGGCAGGAAGCATGGTTATTTGGTTAAACATAACTCAGTAGCTTTTTCTCATGTTCCTCATCAAGAAACAAAATGAAATCTATAGGGATGTTTTAGCTAATTTACAGAGATGTTTTCACTGAGAAAGGACAGAATCTGACTCCTTTCAAGGACAAGCTTATGGCCTTTTAGTCTGCTAGATGTATCTGCTAAGAATATGAGTATGTTAGGGATATGCTGTTACGATGAGCATATTAAATGAAGCCATCGCAAGGAAAATGTTAATCTGAATAGAACATACGGCACAACTTCATTATGTGTATCTGCATCACAGGGACCCAAAGCACTGCTATTTCCTTTCCTTGGCTGCAGCTGAACTATATGTTAAGCATCCTCCTTCATACAGTGATAACTTGTGGCCCTTAGATGTCTTCTCAAGGAGCATCACTAAAAGTATGACCATCTCCAAGCATGTCCCAAGAACATCTTCCACTAGAGCTGTCATAAATCGGTTTGGCATTGTCAGAGTGGGAATGGTAAAACAATTCTAGAGCAGAGAGCAGCCACCTCTCACGTGAAGCCTGTGCTAAATGCAAGTCTATGATTGCAGGGACAAAGTTGTGCCTCTCACAATCTGTGGGGACAAGCACAGAGAGAACAAGTTAAAGACAGAACAACCCCATCTTGCCTGTCCCCCTCAGAGGCAGTCCCACCTTGGGCAGAAGGAAATGCCAACACACAGATCCCACAGCATCCCTGGTGCATGAGACCCTGCACCAGGCCTGAGCTCTTGGACCAGGGGTACAGACAATGGCAGTGGCCATAGTGCTCAGGTGATCTAGGTGATTTTAAAAACTGCACACAGCCCTTCTCTGCATACATGAATGTCTTCACACTCTTTTCATTCTCCAGGAGCTATGGGTAACTTTGACCATCTTCACACTGGCCAGAAAAACTGTAAGTACAAGTTGATAATGTTAGACTGTAGGGCTAAGTAGACAGGATCCTGTTGCAAAACACTTTTGTTCTCGCTCATCACCAAAGAACCGAGTACTTCATCATGTCACAGGTGGCAGCATGCTACACAGGACATCAGAGCATGTGGTTTTGTTCAAATCCCTCTGCCCCTAAGCCCAATAATTTTATTTTGTACCCTAAACCTCCGTCAGGTATGACTGCTTTTCAACACCTACGGCTTTCGAAAGCGTGGTAGCTGCTAAATGGAAAGCAAACTGTTCATGTGAATACTTTGTTTTCTGTTAAGGATCCCAGTCATTTCAATGGACTTGGACCAAACTCTGTGACCCTGATCCAAAAGCTATAGAAGCAAATGGTAAAAAGCCCACTGGCTTAACTCAGGCACAGACTTGGGGAGGGGAGGGGGAAATAAAGATAAAATTTCTATACCTGGCTTTGTGTTAAGCTCTGGTTAACTGTCCAGTTTTGTTTCCTATGGAGAAAACACACATGCATATTTGTAAATATGTAGGTACATTTTATAAACAGAAATGTCCTTTCTTGGTTTTGCACTTATCTAAATGTTCCTTATCATCTGAGAATTAACTAAAACAAAGTCCTACAAATGGAAAATATACAGAACATAATATTCACAATTAGCCTTTATTTATGAGTTGTCTTCACAAATAAGAAACTTAAAAAAAAATGTTTTATTAGTTTTACAAGCAAAACAAGCAGCTGAATTTGGATAATAAAGTCCACATCACACCTTTTTGTGATGCAAGCCAGCTGTGCGTCCTTATCTTGCCTGTTCCAGAAGAAGAAAATTAAAATTGGATTAATGAACATAATGAACATTTCAAAGAATATAAAGTAAAATCTGTTATATGATGTAAGGCTGCAGTGCTTAGCTGATATTACCATGCTGAGTTGGTCTAAAGGGACTCTCTACTGACAGATGGAAAGGACAAAGAACAGAAAGTAGAAATGTGGTCATATACTGGGGGATCATTGAGGACCCTGTTACAGGTGGTAGTAGACGTTCTGTACTTACTACTCACTATGGTTCAGTAATTCTTCATATGAAGCATTGGGGTTATTCTCCTCTATGTTATACCTCTGAAAATAATCAGTAAGCTTTCTATTTGTACAGCACCTAGGACAAATATTTCCAAATCTATTAATAGGGCTTCTGGTTCCTATCCTAAAGTAAAATAACTCCCACTTCCCAGTAAAAGAAAGCATTAGTAAAGGACTTTCTTCTGCTGAATGGTAAGGAAACACCAAAAAGAAATCGCAGTTGAAACACAAGCTATAATTAGGACAAAATATTTGAAAGGACAGAATACTTCTGTGGAGCTCAGAGGCCATGTTAAGAATCATGAGTGTGAGATACAGCCAGCTTCTTTGTTTTCAACATATTGTTAGTTTTTTTACACTTCTAGGAACGGTGCACAGAAGAATTAAAAAGACTATGTGCATTGCTACACCTACCTCTCTGGCTAAAATCAGAGCTTCTTTTGCACAGCAACTCTGTCACCCTGCTTCTGTGTGTTGACTTCAACATATCCGTGTCCCCTAAAGCCCCCTCAGGAACCTGACCCTATCCCTTCTCAAAAGCCTGCTGTGAAGGGATCATCTATTGCCATTCTCTCCACATCACACTTTCCAACCCTTTGCTGCAACTTGCTGCCGTAGAGTACGGCAGACACTTCTGGAAGGTTTCAAGCTGTTTCACACTGACTGATCAGAGTACCTAATTTCAGAGTTATGCCAAAAGATGCCATAGTATACTGCTGTAAATTAAGTGAGTTCACTTCCTGAGCTGTTGTTATACTCCAGTCTCAACAATTCAACAACGAAAATGTCAACAATGTCTATATAGTAGTAATCACTAATATCTTTTAATTTTTTTTGATGTCCTGGTGGGCAAAAACATGTGCAAGAAGAAGTCAAACCACAAGCAACAGACCAATCTGTGGTAAAAAAGGAAGAAGTTACCTTTTTACAAGGCAGCAGCATATAGAAAATAAAGCCAGCCATGCCCAGATGTGTAGTGACATTCTAAGACGAAGCACGTTAAGCGTTTAGGACTGAAATGAAATATTAAGCAATTTGCATTTGTTGTCAACATGTAGAAGCAATATTTGCCTCTCTCTGAAGAGTGACTGTTTTTATCACGTACTGGTAAGCAGTTTCATGACTTCTCAATCTATAGGTTGTTATGCCTGTGCATACTGTCGACATCTAGTAATGTGAATTATCGGGCAGCTTTCTGGGCCAGTCTGTCTCTCAAGGGGAATCTGAAGGAGTTTTCAGCTAATGGTGTCAGATCACTGAAGCATACCTTTCAGGAGCCGATTTTGTGTGACCTGCGGCCTGCAGCATAGCTATGCTTAACTTGCAGCTATCAAACAAGCAATCAGAGAGACTTAACAGATGACTAGACAGAAACTGCTGAAAAATGATAGGAGTCTACAAATAAGATAAACTGAAAACTTGTTTTTAAGTGATATTGTTAATACACTTGAATGAAAATCCTTGGTATTGAAATTCCCAATGCTGCATCAGAAGATTTGTGTATATAAAAAACCTGGCTGCTTCCCATTTTTTCAATAATTTATGTTTCAGACAGTGAAGCTATTTTTTTTTTTTTTTTCAGCTCATCCAATATTAGCAAGATTGAGGTCTAATTAAATGTTTATTAGCCTTGCACTTGTCTCTTCTTCTCTCCTCCTCTAATCCTGCTCCTACAAAATGTTGCCCTTCCTGGTGGAAGCCATTGTATTCATCAGTACAAATGCTCTCACTCTCTACATGAACATTTCAGGGTTGTATTTTTAAAATAGACAAATGCTTTATACAAAAGACTTGGCAGTCTAGTTTATACACAGTTTCCTTTGGGAGCCACAGTAAAACTCCTGTGAATGCAGCACTCAATGCAGGGCACTTCACTAGCTTTCATAATTAGGAAACATTGCTGACTGAGCCTCATTCAGACAGATGATTTGAACAGTCAAGAAGTAAATGTACTTAGCAGCAAAGCATGCTCTTCCTTTTTCATTGCTGCTAAGACAGCAGGACCATTCAGAGCTGCCTTCAGCACAATTATAAAATGTTTTGAGCTGCTTGGAGCCATTTCAGTCAATCTGAATGTTTATTTCCTTTTATAGCAATGCGGAGTGAAGGTGCTGACAGTCTTTGAAATGCATTGCTCAAGAAACACAGCAATTCACGATCCAGCTTCTGGGGCAGCTGGGAAGCTGGTTTTAAGCTGTCCAGCATTTTCACCAGCACAGGTATTGGTCCCTCATGCTGACCTTGAGATGATGCTTTAACCAACTGCAATGCTTTGGATGGGGACAGACCTCAGGATCAGTGTGTCAATTTTGAGATGTTTTTCTCCCTTCCATCACAGAATCATAGAATAATACTCACCCCGAGTTGGAAGGGACCCACAACGATCATGGAGTCCAACTCCTGGCACCACACAGGACTACATAAAAATCTGACCATGTGTCTGAGAGTGTTGTCCAAACGCTTCTTGAACTACAGCAGCTTGGTGCCATGACCATTGCTCTGGGAGCCTGTCCCATTGCCCAACCTCTCTCTGGGTGCAGAACCTTTCCCTAACCCCCAGCCTGACCCGCCCCTGTCCCAGCTCCATGCTGTTCCCTCAGGTCCTGTCGCTGTCCCCAGAGAGCAGAGCTCAGCACCTGCCCCTCCGCTCCCCTCGTGAGGGAGCTGCAGGCCGCCATGAGGCCTCCCCTCAGCCTGCTCTGCTCGGGGCTGAACAAACCAAGGGACCTCAGCCACTCCTTATACACCTTGCCCTTCAGATCATTCATCGTTTTAGTAGCTCTCCTTTGGATACGCTCTAACAGTTTTATATCTTTCTTAAACTGTGTCACCCAGAGCTGCACACAGTGCTTGAAGTGAGCCTGCCCAGTGCAGAGCAGAGCAGGACAATCCCTTCCCTCACCCGGCTGGCAGTGCTGGGCCTGATGCACCCCAGGGTACGGTTGCCCCTCCTGGCTGCCAGGGCATGCTGCTGGCTCCTGTTCAGCTTGCCATGACCAGAAACCCCAGATCCCTTTCCGTGGGGCTTCTCTCCAACCTTTCGTCGCCCAGCCTGTACATATAGCCAGGATCGCCCCATCCCAGGTGCAGAATCTGGCACTTGATCTTGTTAAACTTCATACAGCTAGTGATTGCCCATCCCTATAGTTTGTCAAAGTCTCTCTGTAAGGCAAGAAGAGAGGCATGGGCTAGAAAAGAGACCAGGTTCCTAATGACCATAAGTCATTGAATCGTGACACATGAGATAAACAAATAAGCAGAGGTGATTGAGAACTTTCCTGTACATTTTGCCAGCAGCTAGATTGGGAAGGAGGTAGACAGACTCTGATAGCCACCCTAACTGCCCTGAGTGCCAGCCAATCTCCAGGACACAGCAGAAAGAGGTCATCCTCCAAATAAAGACAATGTTTTAATCTTTAAATTAACACTTAGGTAAGAGGGGATCTTAGGTTAGAAGGGATCTTATCAATGTGTATAATTATCTGAAGGGAGGATGGGGCCAAGACTCTTCTCGGTGGTGGCCAGTGATAGGACAAGAAGCAAGGAACACAAACTGGAACAGGTTGCCTAGAGAGGTTGTGGAATCTCCTTCTCTGGAGATATTCAAAACCTACCTGGATGCTGTCCTGTGCTCTAGGTGACCATGCTTGGTGGGGGGGGGGGTGATGTGGGAGGGGGGGGTGGACTAGATGTTCTTCAGAGGTCCCTTCCAACCTCAGCCATTCTGTGATTCTGTAACTTGTTCTTCAGGGCAGGGAGCTGCCTATGATCTTATGCCTATGGTTTTAGCTGCCTATGGTTTTAGCTGGGATGAGGAGGTAACAGTTCCATGAAGATATGAAATTCCAGTATATCTCATGACCTTAATAGGTATGTCCAAAATGACAACTCAGACCACCTGCAGGACTGATTTAGTACATCTTGTCTCCACACAAGATGCCTCTAGGTGACTCAAAGGTGAATTGAAGTGCTTGTGCTCTGCCTGACTGAGAATACTGACTGGATACTCACTACCAAAATCTTGAGCACCGTGGAAATTAAAAAGGGCATTCAAGTATTTAGCAGGAATGTTTCCTAATTAGTTTACATTTCACTGATAATCTGCTGTGGAGACCAAATTGCAACACCTAGTCCACCAACCATCTTTTCTGCTTTGCCCAGCTTTGTGAGACTCATACCACTAAGATCACTTCCAGATGTTATCTATATTATCACTATTTTTTCCAGTCTATTTACCTCTAGCCTTGCAGCTGTTTACCCCTCACCAATCTCCTTCCTAATTCAGTTGTCTGAATCTACACTGGTATCTACAGACATCCGTGTTTTCTTAATGGGTTAAAAAAAGGAAGAAGAAACATGTATATGTTGTTCAGTATTATTTCTTGAAATTAGACTTCTTTGCATAAAAAATATTCCTCCAAACAGTCAAGGGAGGCATGTCCTGAAGATCCTTTTAGCTCCTAAGAAACATGCATTGTGGAAACTGTTTACTGTCTCCTGAGTAATGGAGTCTGTGATAAGCCATTTGTTTTGTGGGAAAACAATGTCACCTCAAGTATCTGAAGGATATCATAATGACTGTCCCACACTGTCAGTGTTCCATTGTATCACTTGTCTTCTTTTTAGTGCACTGCTGTATTGAAAATTAATGCAGGGAAAACAAAAAAATGCTGCAAACATTGTAAACATCCTGTGAGTTTTATGAATGTAGCTGTTGACTTCATCAATATAAAAACCTACGCATCTTGCACAGAGCATGAGAGCTGATGTTAGGAAGACTGGCCCTGTTGCATCATTATTCTTTAACTCTGAAGTTGGTTCTTTTCTGGAACCTGACAGAACTTAGGTTATGTCACAACCTGACAGAGGTTTCTTAAGGACGCTTTGGATTATGGGCACAGCATGGGCTCCCTCTTGTGAGCCATGCCTAATGAAAAAAGTCAAGATATTCTCAGCTGTCATGTGATATCAGTTCAGGACTAAACCTCAGAAAATCTCCGTAACACTGGGAGACTCCATAGCTTTGTTTGATTTGTGGATCAACTGCCTGTGGAGAAATGGCATCCAAAAATAGCTGAACATGACGAGGGGACATGCTGGGGAGCTTTCACAATGGAGGAGCAACCTGAGGGAGGCAAGAAAAAAATTGGACTGGTTTCTGCAGTGTTACTGCTGGTGACAAAGTACCCACTTATTCTTAGCATCCTACCGTTTGCACAATGACAACAATTTTTATTCTCAATGTGCGAGGGCTGGGCTTAAATGCAAGCAATCAGATCTCATAAGAATATAACTTATACACCTATCTAAAGTAATGGCACTACAAGAAGAATGCTGAGACACCTCTGAACAGTGACTCAGGGGAACTTGGTAGGAGTACTCTGAGAAATGGGATAAACAGACAAAACTAGACAAAATACCATTCAGATATAGCTATATTATTTTATGAGCTAGTCATGCCATACAGTCATGCCTGAGATCCTGGTACCTGTTTCCCGCTAGCTTGTGAGTCTGTCAGTGGATTTTTTATTTATTTTTTATTTTTGTCTTTTATTGAAAGTCTATATTTCTCATTTGACATTGCAAAAGGACCAGGGCACTAAAAGTGAATCTGTGAGCACAGGGCTGCCCGTGCCAGGGCAGCACACATAAGACCTGAGATCTTGTGTAGCTGGAGCTAGAGAGGAAGGCTGCTTTGGGAAGGTTTCTGTTCCCAGAGGAGCCAGGTGTGCCCAGTGGGTGATGTCTCTCAGCTGCTGAGTGCAAAAACCACTCCACAGATAAGGAAAAGACTGCTGCTGAAACCCAAAAGTCATTATCAAAGCTTGAGCATCTTTGCTGGTGCATGTCAGGATAGAGAATTTTTCCTCTGGCAGATCTCAAAGAACTTTGCAAAGGTGGCAAATGGTTCTGCCCATTTGAGAGGGAGGAAAATGAGGTAGACATTCATGTATTCTTGCTGAGAGCTGCCTGTGAAAACCAAAGGCTAAACTAAGCCTGTGAGCCAGGTCTCTATCTCAAACCATTGTCCTTCCTACGAAGCATCACTTAGCAAGCACTCCTTCACCTGCATCCTCCAGGTTTTATGACGGTGTCTCAGCCAACAGCTTCCAAAGTTTTTCTTCTCAAATAGTGTTCCTCTGAGCGGGGAAATTTCCTTCCAGGTGACTTGACACCAGTTCTCCGCCTGGATGTGGTTGCTATGACAGCTGCTCCCAGTTCAGCAACTCCTCATCCTGCCAATCCTTCGCAAACACAACTCTTGCATGTCTTGTATTCTCTGGGAAATCAAAATATGCTTCTGTTTTTAGTCTTTTAATTTCTTCATGTCTGTGTCTCCTTTTGTTTGGAATCAGTGGTGTTAAAACAGCTTTGTGCTGCCAATATTTTAACAACAGGTTTTCAGAAAAAAAGTTATCCCCACCTCAATCTAAGACAGATTTTCAGTGCTGTATTGCTTGGGCTGCTGAGAAAAGAGACTGGGGAATCTACTTTTATGGCTTGCCTTTGAAACAAAAATGCTTTCACATAAAAATCAGGAAGTCAACATTACTTGGCAAATAAATGTAGCTTAAGTGCTCTTAACTGGAAGTAGTTACAATAAACCTTCTTCCTAAAAAATCTGCTGGGTGCTTTTCCAGTGGTGTGAACTGGGATTCTGGATGGGCTGTCACAGTGCATGTGTGTGCAGGAGTGGGCACTAAGAGGTGTTGGGAAAAGTAATTTTAGCAAACATTATAGCTCAGTGTCCCCTATTACCATTTTGAAGCACACAAACACACATAACATTCATAATGGCATTACCTCTGTTGAAATTCGTGTCAGATCTGTTCCTCACATCTCTGCTCTCTTAAATGAATTAAACTCAGACTCCCCTCCCCCAAACCTATTTATCTACATTGATTTGCATTTTAATAACTTTGCTTCCCTCAGCCAGTTTGCCCTACCTTCTTCTCGATTTTCCCTTTCTGAAAACCCTCCATGCTAACTTTGGTGGAATTCCTTGTCCTCATCTCACAGCATGCGGAGGAGGCTTGATGCAAGGTGGATTAATGGGAGCAGGGAGCACTCCTGGTGACTCTGGTGACTGTTTGCATTCATTGTCATTGCCAGGCCTCGGGGCAAAGCTGACCATCTCCTTGGATGCTTTGGATGCCCTCCACAGTGCAATGCACACTGCTCTGCTCATCTTCCCTTCCCAGGTCCTTGATTTTGGAGATTTGAGTCAGGTACCTTCTCTGCTCATTTATGTTTTGCTCATCCCCAAATTCTCATGACCCACAGTTCTGTAACTCTCCCCAACCTGTCCACAGCAGAGGTTACTTTTTCAGGGTAGATCTCAGACTATCTTTACTGAGGAAGGCAGCTGAGATCATGGTCAATAGCAGAAATTGCCATTCGCTCACTTTACCCCTCCCAGAAGCCATAAGACATAAGTACCCCCTCTAAACCAACAGTTTACCCTGCAAACAACCAGAGTTAGCTATGCAAGGATCTCTCCACCTAACTCCTGGCAACTTGGGTGGATGGTCTTAGTCTTGGGGGAAAAAAAAGTCTCTCCCAGGACTCTGACTCCCTCATCATGTCACAGTGAGCAGAGCTCCTTATAGGAAGAAGCCTTCCAGAGCTGAAGAGCAGCAGGATGGCTGCCCACCACGGCTGCCAGCAAGTCGTGAGCAACGCACAGCTACCAGGCCACAAAGGCCAGTGCCTTGTGTCCCTGCACACTGCTGCATCTGCTCAGGGCACGACTTCGGAGCGTGCGAGTGGGGGAAAAGCCGCCGCTGTTTTTGTACAGTTCCAACTGAGTTTTCTCAACTTCCTGGTTGACTGCCAAAGACCATGAGGCTTAATTTCCCACCTTTGAGTTTCTCTCCCCCCTCAGGATCTTGCCATCTGCTGCACTGCATCTTGCCCAGGTAAAGCTATGCTTGCCAGCATTCCCCTTCCAAAAATACTGCAGTGTTTGTTTTGGTTCCTCCAGATTGTGCTGGCTCTGACTCCACATACTGTGACTACTGACTCACGGTCCCGCTGGTCACCTTTATCTGACTCCAAAGTTTGTATTATCTTCGCCTCTTTGCAGCCCTACGCAAGCACTTTTTGTCTCATAATACTTAGCAATCTGTTAATGTGGCCACTGTAGAGATCCGCTTTTATATTTAGTAACATCACTCATCAGTACAGGATTTTTTCAGTAAAGGATGTCTTAAAAAAAGATCTTCAGCTGTTCCTATGCATAGACTGCAGAGAAAAACGTTCTACTGAGGCATCATAAGAAAGCAGACTGAACTACATTATTTTTTTCATTTTGATTTTACATGCAATTTCCAGTCTCTCAAATTAAAAAAAAAAAAAAAAATCTGACATATTCTGACATTTTATTTGCTGAGTGCTTTAAAGGAGCCAAAGATTGTGTGCAGTGGAGTTGAGGAAAGGAACATGGGACAGAGTGAAATTAGCTTTATCCTGAGGTCCCCAATGCTTATGGTAGCTTTACAGCCAAATAAACTGCATTGTCTTCATGTCTTCCTGGGAGCTGATGGGACCTTAATGGATCAGCTGTAGCTGAACCAGCTTGAAATAGAGACACTCTGACAAGTCTCACACCATGGGCAGAACCCAGCGATACACCAGTTTGGGGCACACACAGCTCCAGCTCTCACTTCAAAGCCTCTTCACTCTGCTGGTGGGCAGCAGGAACCAAGCAGCTGGGATAGATGGGCTGACAGCCTGCTCCACAGCACCTGTGGGACCTGCACAGCACCTGTGAGACCCTCATAGTCCACTTATCTGTTTCCCACCAGAGGATCAGTGGGAAAAGGGTTTTTACCCTTTGGATAAAACAACCACCAATAAAATTCAGTCCCCTTCTCCTGGAAAATCGCCAGCCCCCGTTCTGCTTCCCAACTCCTATTTCCCTTGGGGCTGGCCTTTGTGCATACATGTATTGCTCAGTCCCCCTCTCCCAGCCCTGCATGCAGCCAGAGACTCTCAGCAGTTACTGGGACTAAACGCAGCCCAGTGCTCCCCCTTTCTGCTCCACAGCCCCTGCAGAATGCCCACAGCCTGGTGCCAAATTCATCTGCCCCGCATGGGGCAGGATGCTCACCCTGTGCTCCTCACACCCTGCCCTCTGCCTCTGGCTGGGCACCCCTCAGGTACCAGCCTATTGACTCTACCTAAGCACAGATCAAGCACAGCAGACGCCAGAGCTTTTGGTAATTGTGCCCCACGGCTATGAAATGCTCTGACAGCATATCACCCTGCCAAATGCGGGCTGCAGCATTTCTCCCTGCTGAAGCACGTCAGGCAGCGCAGCCGGCATTTGTGCCCTTTGGATCCAACAGCACTGTGTCAGCCCAGGAGGGGGAAAGCTGCTTCATGGAGATGCCTGATGCCTTTTCAGCTGTCAGCAAATGCACGGGTTGGGATTCTTCTCAATCCGCTCTCAGCCCTTTCCTAGGTCATATTTTTTGCTCAGAGTTCCCTGCAGTTCAGGTGTCACTGGCTGCTATTTCCCATGCCTGGTGGCCTAGCTGGGTTTAAAACAGAGCAAAACTTTATCGCTGAATGCTATAGATTCATCTCCACATGGGAGGAAAAGGGAGAGGGAGAGACAGATCTATGGAGTTCTGGCTCCTGTGACTGGCTCCCAAGTGAAGACAAGTCCTTCTGATCAACCCTCATCTGATATGTCTAATTAACTCTGTGTCATCATTGTTGGTCATGTTTCTTTGCCTCTGGGCCTGGTAAGGATCAGAGCCCACATACCATCCTCATGAAGAGAGAAATCTCTGCCTGAAGTGTGACCCAGATTGCCTGCAATGGATTCACAGGTATTTTCCTGAATATTTTCTGTGCTGATGGTTAAGGTGATTGATCCCAGGTCAGAGCTGCATTACCAGGCTGGACTTCCTGGTATTTCCTCCCATTTATAAACTGTGTGGACATCCAGGAGGGAGAGGTACTGGAGGGGGACCAGTAAGGACAGGGGAATAGAGAGGTGAGATGAGGACCCTGAAAGGTTGTGAGGAGGTAGCTCATGAACAGAGCACTTTTGGTGTCTAATCTGGGTTAGCGTCGGAGGGACTGAAAAATGAAACGCCTTTTATAAGGGCTGAAGTAGGGACTGTCATTCTTCACAAGCAGTAATTCAGAAAATGACAATGTTGCCAAGGCCTCACAATCAATCCAGATGGATGTGACAGTGACATCTGTCAAACATTTCCAATAAACCAGCTGGACACTCGGCTTTGCGCTAAATATTTTCTCTGCATTTGTCAAGAAACATGTTTGTATTCCCAGCCTCAGCGGCCATCACAGAGCAGGTTTGCCGAAGCTGTGTGAGGAGCATGTTGTTACAATACTTCTATGGAGCGTTATTGTTGTTTCCACATTTTTTCATCCTTACTGTCCTTGCCTGACCCAAGAAAACAGCAACAGTGACTGTGTGTGGGTTTATGCTTAGAGAGGGCCCCATTTTCTCCATCTTGTGTTGGGGTTGAGTGAGCCCACAGTTGTGTGGGCACAGCAGGACATGTCCTGCCTCTGCTGGCAGCTCTGCAGCCACAAGAGATTCACCTGAAGGGTGGGCATATCCCCCAGACCCAGACGAGGGTCTTTCTGTTTGTCTCAGGATTTTCTGTCAGCCTTTTGATACATATAAAGGACAAGGGGTGTCTGGGAGAAGCAAGTAGGTGTAGAAAGTGCCACAGAGGCTTTAATCCATCCACACAAACTTGTTAACCCATGATTAACAAGGATTTTGGGTAAGGCCTAAGGGCTTTTATATCACCTAAGGATAGGTGATACACAAAATAAACCTGGCCTTACTTTATGCTCCCCTTTGAGGCATTGTCACCAGATCCATGATGTTTTGTAACCAAGTTCCTTTTCCCTTCCTTGTTTTTCTTGATGGGCAGACTGAGGGCCTGTAACACCACCGTAGCCCGGGTCTGTTCCTGAGCCCCAGGAGTTTTGTTCTGCAGACTCCCACGGGAGAGCATGATGTGCTGAGGGCATGAGCATCGGGGTGGGTGGCAAGGTAAGAGTCAGATGGTTTGCTTTGGCTTGGTCTGGCTTGGCACGCACAGAGAGACATGGTGTTGTGGAGGAAGTTCCCCACTTTAATGCTTTTGGTGAATAACTGCAATTAAAGTGGCTGCATAGACTGCAGTATCTGTGAATGCTTTCCCCTCCACATATCCCTCCACTATCCCAGCAGTGTCTTCACCCCATATAGGGGGAGGACAGGCACATCCCCCCCTTCACTTGCTCCAATGTCTGTTCTCTTCCCAGCAGGACTCGGGTGCTTGCAGCAGCCCATGTTGAAAGATGTATTGTGATGAAAGAGAATTTCACAGCTGGTGCAGAGAAGATTTAAGCCCTTGAGAAGACCCTGCTCTCACTGAAATCCCAAACACTAATATCTCGGGTGTGTGTTCAGGAAGGCAGGGAGGATTTATATTCTTCCACCTTAATACAAGTGTACACTAAACATAGCCTTTTTAATGACTGAAAGCTTGAAAAAAAGTGTTACCAGACGAGCTGGCCCAAATGGCCGTTATGCAGCCACAGAGCGGTGCAATGGGAGGAGGACACTTGGTCACACTTTATTCCTGCGACTTCTTTCATAATCCTTTGAGAAAACATTCACCGAATAAGCCTTCCCCTTCATGCTCTAATGTATTGCAGTACAAGTAATCTATTATGTAGATTTTATGGATCGCTTATACAAACTACAGTGAAACCTCAGTCCTGACTGTGGCTTAAAATAGACACAAGAATAACAATACAACTGTAATAGCAATAAAAACAACAACAGCAATAACAATAATGAATTGATAAAAGAATATATCCATTAAAGTCCCTTCTCTCTACAAGTACTTGATAATAAAACTGTATTTTTAGCTTTCAAATTATTTAATATAATGTGGTCTTTATTCTTTATGGCTTCAGAGATATCAGTAAGGTTTACAGAGTTTTACAGTCTTTTAAGACACAGAAAAAGCACATTTTCATCTGAGACATCTGACTGCTTTTAAATGAAAAGACATAATTAGATTTGTGTTTTTCATTTTGTTGATGATTCTGTACATTAACATGTCATCCTGCAGAGGAAAACATTTCTTTTTAATAATGAAATGTATAGAGCTCTCTTAGGAGGAAATTCTTGGCACAAAAGTTTCACTGGCAAAGTAAGCAACCTATGGAAGGACATATCCATATTGTGGACTATATTTAGGAATTTCCTTTTTCCAGACAAACTGAATCTTCTGGAGAGTTGTGCCTAACTGATCGATGCTCAAAACAAAGCACTGAACCTTGTTTATACAATCACCTTAGCCAATCCTGTTAAAAAACATTTAAGAATAATTCAATATACAATATTCTTTCTTTATTGTCTCTGAACCAGAAGCTGTCTGTCTTTCTTCTGCCTTTCCTCAATGAAGCATTTCCAAAAATTGCATTCAATGTACACCAAGTCCATTTCTCTCCGCTTTCTGGCTGAGGCTCTTTTCTAGAAAGGAAGGGAAATAGTGATGGGACAAGTGGCAGCATTCTGAGAATAGCTGTGAGCAAACACCCTCCCAAGTACAAGCAACTGTACCTTTCAGAGGATTTGAAAAATGCAATGCCTCTGTCACTCCTCCCAACTGCTGCCACCTTTGTCATGCTCATGACTATGTGTGGTCAGAAGCACACAAGGTCTGTATCCTGTCTTTCCCCCAAATGGAGATATTCCATAAATTTCTCTCAAGGATTACTCAACTTTTCTAGTTCCCAGAAATGTTTAAAAATAATTTCTATTTGGAGCTGACATAAGATTAAAGTAATAATAATAATAAAAAAAAAATTTAACAAAAAATAAATCTATCCAAAGATGTCAAGAACTGGAGACACCATTGATCGCATATATACATTTCCTTTTCCATTGGTTCTTTTGTAAAATTAGCTGCATATTTATTAGCTCAGCCAAGATGTCTCATTGCTTTGAGATCACTCCTAAATGTTTTAAAGATCTTTTCTGCTATTCAAAGAACTGACATGTTTGAATTGTCACCAAGCAAAGATGGATGGGCTCATTAGGAAGAGCCAACAAGTATTTGGATGAGGGAGGTCAGGTTAAAAAGAATGTATGCCTTCACTTAGAGGCAGAAGCCTGAAGCTTGCATATCCAATACGCATGACAATGTAAACGTCTGAAACAAGGGCACATATTAGGGGTAGAGACGGCCACAATAATGTGGTTGCCATGGCATGTGGAGCAAATGTACTGGAAATTGCCGATGGCATGTCTGCGGCTCCCCTACCCTTTGTTGCTTGATGTGTACTTTGCTATAGTTAAAGCACAATGGAGAGACTTGCTTTAAGTATCAGGCTTGATTAATAACCCCTTTCCTCTGCAAAACTATTGCTGGCAACATGCACCAGCTAATCTTTGTTATGGTTCAGTGCTACAGAAGGATACAGTTGTTCCTAACTTTAATTGCAGGTAGGTAAACTGAGGAAGGAATGCATAGTGATAGGCAATATCAGCAATGGAGCCAAATCTAGAAATTATGGGCTTTTAATTCTTACAGTCAGATTCAGAAGCTTCAGAGAAAGATTTGTGTCACTTAATTGTAATGTCTGAGTTGTAGATACTCACTTCTGAGATAATTTTCTCTGATTCGAGTGAAGAGAAATAGGCTTTTGAAGGGCTTGATCTTATTTTAGGTCCTTACCTTAGGCTGAGATGAAATGCTCTCTGTTCTATGCTCCTTGGGAGTGTACGTTTCTAAAAAAGATTGACCATGTTTATCAGATTAACTCTGTGCCTGGTCTCAAGCCCTGCATCTGCAGACACAAACAAAATGAGGCCACATCCCCAGGCACTAATACAATTGCCCATACCATAAGTCAACAGGCTCCTTGCATGATTTTTGTTTGTGTCAGCCCAAAATCTTCTGGACTTTCCCCAGGCACAGCTCTGGGACTAACATGGTCAAAGGGCTAATCCCACTGGGCAAACTGAACTGGTGCTAAGAGGCTTAGAGATACAAAGACGGTTTACCTATATGGATGTGGGCATACCAAGCCACTTGGTCTCCAGGAACAATCATGGCTCCGGCCAGTTTAATTTATGGGCCTAAATTTTACTTTTAATGTGCTTAGATTTCTTGAAAACACAGATAAAAGTGTAGCAGCCCCCCATCGCTTGGGGTTGTTATGAAGTACTTCCCTGTGTGGGGGTCATTCAGAACATGCCATATGCTTGCCTAAGAAAAATGGTAACCCAGTGGTCTCTCCTAAACATCCCATCCCTTAAGGGATGTGGAGTGCAGATGCTGCCAGATGGCCTCCCACTGGTGTGCCAAGTATTTATGATACATAGATGCAACATCTTGGTGGATCTGATCATTGCTCAGCCTAGGTCAGTTTCTAGCCCTGGATGGCAACAAATCTCTGCCTTCAGCAGATGGCATTAAATCCCCGAAAGAGGCAAACGGGCACTGTTTCCCTCTATGAGTCTCATGGGTACTCATCTCTCAAGATCAGCCATCAGCTTCTGTTCTGAAGGATGACACGCAGTGCACCTCTACAAATGCCACAGTTCTATTAATTCAGACAGCTCTGGCCATTCCTGCTGTTCAGGTGTGCTGGATCCTCTCAGCTGCTCCCGGACTGCTCCCGGAGCAGTCTTTTCCATAAGGCACGAAGAAGAATGTTTGAATTTCTCACCTTTTATTTTTCTTGACCCCACTCACCCTTGCACTGTAAAGCAGTAGGAAAAGAAGCTCTGGAACAGTGTTATTCATTAAATTATAACTTTTTTATCCCATGTTGGGACATCATTGTGGGGTCAAAAACTGCAAGCCATTTGCATTGCCAGTGGGGGATTGTGGGCCAAGTCCATATGCTTATGCTCTTCTGTGCTTTATGATCAGTTCAACTGGAATCCCACATCTAAATCATTAACTTTGAGATCTGTAGTTCCTTGGATCACTTCCAGAATCAAATTTAAAATGTATGCAATGCCTACTACTCCCCAGTTCTGTGCAAAAGTGGCTGCTTTTTGTAACAAATGCAGTCTGCAGCTCAGCTGCTTCATGCATGAGCATCTGTAGACGTGGCCTGGGGGTAAATCACCTGAACCCGGCGTGTTATGCCATGTAAGTATTGAGTTTATTCCAGCACCTGCTCTTCTGCCATCTCCTCCTTCAGGAATACCTCATTGTGGCTATCAGGGATGAGAGGCAAGGAACCACTCTCCGCTCTGCTGGTTAAAACCGAGGCAGAGAACCATCCTGATTCTCATCAATCTCCTTTTAATTAGCTGCTCCTTCCTACTGGTCTCACTGATTCTACATGGACTTTTCACTTCATTTATACTCAATTTGTCTCCTATTGATGCTTATTCTTTGCTCTTAGAGGCTGTTTGTTCTTTGAATGCTACCTTGAATCTCACACTGTAATTTATGCTTCTGCCTATTGGCTTTATTGGAACTGGATTTGCACACATTTTTGTCGGGCTTACATGGTGGCTCTAACCTTTGTGTAGAAAGCACTTTGCATCCTCAAGGATGAAAAGTGCTGTGTAAAATGAAGTGTGCTATGTAAGGGTTTTAATTAAATAATCTGCCCAAGGTTTGACATTACAAGAATATGCTTTTCTAAAGATCTTAAAGCCTTTTTTTTTTTTTTTCTTTCTTTCTTTCTTTTCCCCTTGCTTTTATGCCTGCATTAATGGTGCATTCTTAATGACAATAGGAGTCACTAAGGAACACAAATCTGGTATTCCCTTTTCAAGCTATATATACTTTTAATGACTCCCATGATACAGCAAGAGATTTCTCATTCATTTCTTTGCAGCACATGATTTGCACCGCTGTGATGCAGCTAATTAGCTGTTGACGTATTCAGAGTTCACATCTGCAGCTTTATTACCAGAATGAAAGCAACATGAATCTTCATTTTTTTGCTGTTTTTTGTTGTTTTTCTTCTAATGTAGGACCTTTGGACCTTCCAGATTTTCCTTTTTAGCATATTTTCCACAACCTTATGTGAGCAATTATTGCCTGATGTCTGGAAAGTTCAAATGTGTACCACCTGCCATAGCATCCATTAGTCATCACTGCTTCTCTGTCAGAGCTTCATTGGTGCTAAATGACTATAGCCAAGGTAAATAGAAAATGTAACTGGAGAAGTAGAACACACAGTAGTATTTGATGGTTTTGTCTTTTTTAGAGATTACTCTGTCAGTGTTCATGCCAAGTAAGGGCGTTTTGTGCTTTTCTTCTTTTGTTTTGTCCAGTTACCAGTTCTGTTTTTATGAAGTCCTTTAACCCAAACATTTACATTTCAGCTAGCTATGGCCTTTTCCAATTGTTTTCAAGCAAATGCACACAAAGAGCTGCTTGGCAGGAAGACTAAACAATAAGTTTATTTTAAATAAGTGTTTTACACCTGCTATATTTTTAGTGAAGAGTGCTCCTGGCTGTGTTATCTGTGCCAGAAGGCCACATAAAAAAACGTATCATGACCCATCCTTCATAGGTTCTTTCCTGAGAGGTTATTCCAGATATGAGGCTTGAGCTTATGCTAACTCAAGATAGAAACAGAATGTGTGTCATTGTGAAGTTGATGGCAAAGTTCCTGTTGGTGTCAAGAGGACCAGGATTTCACCCAAAGAGATTTGGCACTGACTTTGTTGGAGAAGTGTCAACATGGACTGCTCTGATAAGATTCTTGTTTTGTCAGTGCCAAAGCATCCACCCACTCTATGTCCAAACAGGAGAAAAACCCAGATGGTGTCACATCACATTGCCATCCAGATCCATTTCAAAAGGATTTTAGAGCCAAATCTGATCAATATATTTAAAATGTTTGACTCTAAATTTTCTGTAACACTCCAGTAGGCAGTTCCTAGGATAGATGCCAAGGTTAACAGGATATGCATAACAATTATCCTCAGCTGATGCAACTGGAAGAGGGACTCAGTAGGATTCATCCCTTCCTCCATTTCTCCCTCTATCCGTCCATTCCTCCCTCCAGATCTGGGTGAGACATCACAAATAAGCAAAACTGGAGAGACTAGTGTCCGTATCAGAGAAGGGAATATTTCCCTCTTCCCTCCATCACCCTCTGCAATTCAAGAATGCATCCAATAGATGCCTGTTTTTCCAAGCAGCAGAAAGTCTGCTCCTAAGGAAGCTAAGGCTTGTCCAAGCCTCTCCCTGGACAGAAGCATCAAGAAGAGCTTAAGGAAGTCACTCGCTGTCAATAAGCAGTTTTGCATTCTTCAGCTCCTTCAAGCAAGACATAAAAGTGGACCTGGAGGAGCTTTTTCAAAAGCTCCAGGCTGAAAAATTCTGGGGCTGCAGAGACAAGTTTAAATTTCTGCCACAGCCTTTGCTGTCTCTGGAGGACAATGTGTACTCACCTGAGAGAAATATAAGTCTGGAGACCTTTCAGGCCAGTGTTGGTTTTGCTTTGTAGCTTAATGGAACTTAAAAACAATTACAATTAAATTTAAATTAATTTGAATTGAGTATGGGATTTTAAAACTTAAAACTGGACAAGCTATGTCTTAAAATCTGTAGTCTGTACTGAAAATATAGGTCTATTTTTTTCTTCAATCAAATATTTTTATAATTAAATAGAAAAAAATGCTCAGATCTTCCTGGAGCTTCATTTTAACTTTTATAAATGACTATAATGGACTTCATGGACTATATCCTGCTTTAATTTAATTTGGGGCAAATCCAAATCAATTTAGTTTATTCTTAAAAGACTTCTTAAAAAGAAGATCAGAGCCTGGCCTTCCAGCAGCAGTTTTTAAACTGTTTGGAGCCAAGGAAGATTCAAACTCTGCTGGAGCTATGGTTTTATTGGAAATTTTCCTTATCTTTTATTGTCTGTGCAAAATAGATTACTGTGTTCCTAACAGTTAATCATTTTTGTTTTGTAAGAATGTTCTGCACGTAATTAAGTATTGTAATCACTTTTTTGAAAGTAAACCATAACATCTACCATTAAGACTCGGTGTATGTTAAAGATGTTCATGTTTATGTGTTAAATCTTTTATAGCTATGTTGCACTCAATGCTCTTGGAACCATCCTCAGCATCTTTTTGTAGCACTCATGGCTAAGGGAGGTGAAGAGTCCTCCATTGGCTAAAGCAATACATCTCTCACCCTTGGAGCCTGGCCAAAGGCTACATAGCCTTGTGATTAATGTTAGCTGCATATTCAGAAGGTAGAAAATTCCCATTCTGCTGAGCTTGTACTTGTGCTGACATTACTTTTTTCCATCTCTTGCTGATTATGGTTTTCCATTTTTCTGCAACAAAACCAAAGCAAGACAAAAAAAAAATCACTCAGACATATCACTACATATTTAATGAAGACAAATTATTTACGTGGAATGACAGGTCTTACATTTTATCACACAGAACCATAAGGAACCTGTTACACGCTAGAGACATTTCACGTATAACTTCGAAGTAAAATTTTCAAAATTAATCAATGATTTTTCCATGTTACACTTCTCAGGTTTTTGCTAATGAAGAAAAACTCATTAATATGAATATTAATTCCCCCAAAAAATAGAATATTGGATGCTAAAAAAGTGATGGAACAAAAATCAGTCAACATCTGGCCCGATTTCTTGTAGTCCTACTTTAACCCCTTATTAGCAGCATGCACTCCTATCTGCAGCTGAGCATTTAGCACCATGAGATTTTTATCAGCAGCCCCAGTTACCAATAAGATACTAACCTGACCTTACTTTATTGGTGTCTGTAGACAGCTGTAGACAGCTATAAGGTGGACAGAAGTGTGACCCACATAAATCTGTACTCTGTATCAATCATACAAATATTATTATTACCCTATGGACTTTGAATATTGTTACCACTGTGTGAAAAATTAACTCTCAACCTGTTCATGACTTGGCATGATACTATTTCTGATAAGGAGGAAGTGCAATATTTTTGGGAGAATAGGTTATTTTAGAATAAGCTTGTTTAACATTGTCTGTGGTTTCTTGCTTGTGTGACATATATAATTACTGTAACTTAGAGCTCTGAAGTGACATTTTTCTGTAATCTTAGTTTTTCTATATTTTGGGAACAACACACCAGAAATATCCCGTTTGTCATTTTCTTACTTTTGTTCATTTGGGGTGGGAGTGTTATCTCCTACCTTCAGAAGGACACATACACACACAAAATAAAAAAATAGTCCGGAGGCCCTGTATTATCTGTAGAGAAAAATGGGTACAATGAGACCGTAAGTCGTCTGACCACCTGGCCTTGGCATGTCTGTTTGTCTTTTTTGACTATGAAGGGAAACCCAAAGGATCAGAACAGAGGTAGTCATCTGTATAACACCCCCTGCAGACTGGTGAGATACATCTCATGTTGACTTCTCCTCATTTTTACCCTTTTGCACCCACATTTTTTACTGGATAGCAATGCAGACAACTGTGGCCAGCTCTGGTCCAGATCATGGCTTCAGTATTAAGTTTAACAGGACAGCAATGCCTGCACATGGACATCTGTGCTGTAACTGGATATCACAGTGCCTGGCCCAGCTTTAACCCTCCCAACTCACACTCTCAAAAGTAATGTCGAGGCACATCTCAGGAAACATCACATGCCAAGGATTGTTCCCAACAGGTGGAGTGGGTGAGATCTTCTGGTTAGGGAGAAGAAGAGACTGTAGTCATATGAATGCCAAGTGCGTCATCCCATTTGTCCCCATAACAAGAGTATGCCAACTTCCCTATTTTATTTTCTAGCATAGATGTAGCCCCATGCATCTCAATCTGTACGTGTAAATGTGGTTGTTTAGTTCAAGCATTAGACACCCATTCCTTTCTAACACAGTGTTCAATCCATTACATTACATCTGGCTAAACACTTACTTTTCTAACTTGGCTTTTTGTTTTCATATGTAAAATGTTTTGGATTAGGTGGATATTTGCTGACATCTCTGTAGGAGGTGGTAAATTGTTGACATAAAGTATAAAGACAATTATTTTTGCTTATGGAACACTATCTAATGTCTGTTGCAACAGAGCAGCAGTATTTTTCTGTAGGAGTATTGTCACTTTTGATAAGCACCCTAGTAGTTTATTTTTCAGCATGACATCTGTCTCTTCTCTTTCATACATTGGATTTATGTAACACATGCACCAGAATGATTAATCTATGTTCTGTGTTTTGAGGGAAAGCAGGAGTTTCACTATTCTTTTTTTTTTTTTTTTTTTAACTTGTTTATAAATTCTACATTTTCAAAAATTATATCTTTCATAAAAGGGAGCTCTTCAGAATCTTGCCTTTTACTGGTTGCTATTTATCCTTTTTTTTTTTTTTTTCTTTTTTTTTTTTTTTCTGATACAATTCAGGAGTAAAAATGCAGATTGAAAGAGAGTAAGTATATCTGCTGTCTGATGACAGCATTTTAAAACCCCATTCCTGAACCATGGTATAACTTTTCCAGAATTCTCAGAAGCTCCTTTAAGGGCATTGAGATGAACTAAGAATCTGAAAACCCTGGAATGAACGACAGCAGGTCAGAGAAACACTTAGCTGAGGCCAAATCGTTTTCAAACTACGTGGGCCTGTGCTAGATCTGGGTCACACTAACAATGTTTGACAAGCTAGACGTGCTCTGAGGAGTTAATTTTCCAGCTATTTTAGTCCATCAAACCAGTCACTGTCTTGTGCACAAAATCTAGTGTTAGTACTTCATATTTGGTCCTACAATTCCCATAAGGATAGTCTTAGTCTCAAGCTCTTAAACAGTGTGTCTCTGTACAAAACCAGCTCTGTAATTGCAGGCTCTTTGACCTGCAGGATAACTGGGTATCCTCCATGTTTCCTCTATGACTGTTAGAGCAAATTAATAAAATGCTGTAAGCACTACCTGGATATACAATTTAAATAGGTCAACTTCTCTGAAAAAGTTGCTGAGTTCTCTACTGGTTGGAAGCTGTAATCACTATTCATGAGCCTTGCGGTAGCACTCAAAGACCTTGCTTAGATCAGACAGATCTCTTGTGCCAGCTACTCTACAGAGACATAAAAAGTACCTCTCCCAAAGACTTTACAACCAGAATTTAGAATAGGCAAAATAACAGAAGGAGTAGAAGAAAGGGGGAAAAAAAACTAATAGTGAGCAGCTTGAGACACCACGTAGAATATTTTATATGGATTGCCTGTATTCCTTTTTTGTGATCTAATGTTTGAAGCTAAATTGTGCTGATACAATCCACTCTTTGTAGAGTCTATACCTGGAAAGCAGCAGGAATGTCTGTGAAGTTTTGATCCAGGTGGGTACCAGTCTTTTCTTTTAGGGAGCTAAACCACCATCCCTCATGGGGAAAGGCCAGAGGGTGGGCGGAGATGTGTCAGGGGCTTACTTCTTCCTATGTGCCTGGTCAGTTGGAACAAGAAGATGATGGAAGAACATTTTTGTTCTTCCTAATGTTTCTGGGTAGGCCATGAAGCCTAGATGCATGACGTCCCCAAACTACTTTATGACCTACTCCTGAATAGTCAGTATAATCTTCAGTGAGAATGGTGAAATGTTGTTCGAGTTGTAAACAGTGCTTCTCCAAACCAAATAGACATATATGTTGCTCATACCTTAAAGAAGCTGTGAAAAGCTGGAAACAATGCAGAGAATAGTGACAAAAACTGTTGAGGAATAAGTAAGTGCCTTATAATTAAAGGTGCATGGACTTGCCTTTACTCATTGCATATACCACCAAGAGGCAACCTACATTCTAACATGACAAGAAAATATTCAAGTTATTATTATTTTTCTTAACCTGTCAGAGAAAGACATGATGAAAACCATTGTATGGTTGTTAATGCCACTCAAATTCAAGTTGGGAATAAAACATGAATTTTCAGCTGTAAAGATAATTAACATGGGAACACCTGCCTTTTGACTTCTTAGTGTTTTGTTTTGTTTTGTTTTTTTGGTCTAAGATGAGCCTCAGTAAAACTGTGATAAACTTCAAAATGTGTGATAAGGGCCAATTCATGACTGATTTAGATGGTTTAGCATCTCCTAGGTTTTCTCCAAACTCCAGACTTTGGATTAGGTAGAGTCTAAGGCTCTGGTAATGTTTTCTGCCACATAGAAGAAAACATTTGTGTTTGAGAGGAAGGAGGTTAATCTTCAATGAAAGCATTCTAAAACGCTTGTGGTATTCAGGGTGATGCTATATACATGTCCTCATCCTCAATGAGACAAAGGGAGCAGGAAGGAAAGGACAGCAAATTCCTTTTAAGGATTATAGCTGTGCTACAGGAGCAGCTATGTTTTTAGTGTTGTTATTCTTGTTTTACAAGAGAAATAGGACCTATATTTAAATAATGTTTCCTTATGTATATAAAAACTCTAGTCTATAAAGCAGAGTGTTAGATATATCAGATTTTTATCACATCCAATCCCATTTTCTGAGTCATTCCAGTCTAAGACTGGAGTGCTGAGGATATGAAAACCAAGGCTATCTTTCCCTATTTTGAGTCCCAAGCCCATGCAAAGCAACAAGTACAAATCATGAGTGCTACAGACTGATTGCTGAAGCAAACAACAATAATAATCCAGAACTGTTGCCAAAAGCAATTTTCCAGTATGTGTTTGATGCATTGTACAATGGACATTCTGCCAATAATACCCAGCATACGAGGAAAGTGATATAAATGTCTGGTAACGGATATAAAGATGAAGCACTATGCAATAAAGACCAGAACTGTGCTGAACAAACCATCTGAAAACAGCCCACACAGGAAGAAAGAGAGAGGTCATCACTTGTCATTCATGAAATTATGTTCTACATCAGAGACAGAGAGTGGCAGAGGAGCCCAGTGTGAGGTGTTTGCAAGTGCTCTGAGGGGAGTATCTTAAAATTCTGAGAGATAAAATTGATAAAGAAGTGGTGTTTTGAGATGAAAGAAAGCATTTAGAGTTTCTACAACTTGCATTCAGAGTTTCTAGAACTCAGTGATAGAAGTGAGTTGTGGCTGACAGGAGGCCAGTGTATGAACACTGCCTTGATTTAAGGATTTATTTTGTGTTCTTTTTGCTGGTGTTATTCTTGAAGAAATGAAATTAAACAGTTCAGCTTTGGTAGGGGATGAGAGGTAATCATGTTCTTTCCATCTTTATAGGTGGGTACTCTTCACTAGGACCCATATCAATTTGGAGCATTTACTGCAGAAATTCTTCCCTTCATAGCATCTCCAATTCAGGTAATGAAGCCCTGCAGCACAACTGTGAGGCATGTTAGCAGATAGCATTACCCACATTTCTCTGACAATGGGTGAAACAGATAATAGGTAAAGGCTTTATTGTGGCCTCACAATCACAAAAAAAAAAAAAAAAAAAAAACGGGGGTGGAAGAGTTGGGAATTAGGATATCAGATCTTCCTGTTCTCAGCCCTAAAATAAAAGTTAGTGAATATGGCACGGAAAGTCTTAATACGTTTGGGAACATAACTATACAATGAAATGTGGACAATATTTTTTAATGATTCACTGTCAGAAAGGAGGGATGATCAGGGCTCTTCAGTGATCCATCTCAGGATCTGTTCAAAATTTTCGTCAGTGACCTGTATAAGAATAAAAAACAGGACTGTGACAATTTGTAAATGACATTGAGGGAAGGACTACAAAATTTTTGGAAGAGAAGATTAAAATTCAAAAAGTCTCGACAAATGGGTTCAGTGAACTAATATAAGTAGAATGGATGGATTGCAACAAGGGTAAGCTTCACTTAAGCATTGAAAGGTGAAAATTATGGAGCAGAAACAACAGGCAGCTGTTCTTGCAGGAGAATTTGAGAGTCCTAAAGAAATGAAGCTGGACTGAATCAACAACATGATGGCCATTGCAAAGAAATAATCATGAATCCAGGAGCTCCAAGGTGGAGAGGGGCCTGGAAGACAGGGGAAAGGAAGCACCACTGGAAACTGGTCTTGTGTTCTTAAATGATTTCAATTTAAAATGGTGATTTTCCTTGGCCTAGAGAAACTAAATACATTTCTCAAGTGATGGGGCTGAATACACAGCCAGGGTCATATTCAGGAAAGACTAGTTTCTGTGGGCCTAGTGTCAACGAAACATAGGAGTGGTCTGGATCTGCTTTGCAAGTGTAAGAGCAGCCCTTGGGGTGACTGAGATAATGTCATGTGTTACATCCACCCTATCATGCCAAATCCTTTCTTTCTTTTCTTTTCTTTTCTTTCTTTCTTTTCTTTTCTTTTCTTTTCTTTTCTTTTCTTTTCTTTTCTTTTCTTTTCTTTTCTTTTCTTTTCTTTTCTTTTCTTTTCTTTTCTTTTCTTTCTTTCTTTCCTTTCCTTTCCTTTCCTTTCTTTCCTTTCCTTTCCTTTCCTTTCCTTTCCTTTCCTTTCCTTTCCTTTCCTTCCTTTCCTTCCTTTCCTTTCCTTTCCTTCTTTCCTTTCCTTTCCTTTCCTTTCCTTTCCTTTCCTTTCCTTTCCTTTCCTTTCCTTTCCTTTCCTTTCCTTTCCTTTCCTTTCCTTTCCTTTCCTTTCCTTTCTTTCCTTTCCTTTCCTTTCCTTTCCTTTCCTTTCTCTTCTCTTCTCTTCTCTCTTCTCTCTCTTCTCTTCTCTTCTCTTCTCTCTTCTCTTCTCTTCTCTTCTCTTTTCTCTCTTCTCTTCTCTTCTCTTCTCTCTCTTCTTTCTCTTCTCTTTTCTCTTCTCTTCTCTTTTCCTCTTCTCTTCTCTTTCTCTTCTCTTCTCTTCTCTTCTCTTCTCTTCTCTTCTCTTCTCTTCTCTTCTCTTCTCTTCTCTTCTCTTCTCTTCTCTCTCCTCTCTTCTCTCTCTTCTCTCTCTTCTCTTCTCTTCTCTTCTCTTCTTTCTCTCTTTTTTTTTTTTACTTCTAAACATTGCGTTGTTTCTTTTTCATTCCTCTAGAAAAGGATGGTTTGCTTGAAGGATTTTCTAAGAAAGAATCATGTCATAATAATCATAGAGTGCTTTGGGTTGGGAGACATCTTCCAGCTAGATTAAAGATATCTTTCAAC